>NC_142117.1:1492500-2092500 GCF_056152115.1 Neolamprologus brichardi
TTATAAATGTTTATTTGAAGAAATATATAAATTCAGTAACAAAAACATTAAATATAAATATATGAAATGTAACTATTTACAGAGAGACAGGAATAAAAAGGACCCAGCTTGGAGTGGAAGAGCCTCAGGGAGAAGGAGGAGAAAAATAAGAACATTGTTTCTGCCCTGGAGAGCTGCTGCCTCATCAGAAAACTACTGATCATTAGGGTCCAATGTTTCCAAATTTAACACAGCTGTGCTGTTTTCAAAAGCTAATTTATAAATTTGAAATTTCACGAATTCTCGTGTCTGAGGCGGCATGCTCTCCAGAACAGGAACAAGGCCGAGGAGGAAATGTTCTGTTGGAGACGGGCGTGGCCTCTTTAGGGACTCCAGGATGGCCAGCTCCACCGCCCTGGGACCCGTCCCTCGCCTGCCTTCGAGCTGTCCTCCTCTGTGGGCCTGTAAAACACAGCACAAAACAACACAAAGTAATGAGAAGGCTGCTACTAGATTTTCATTTTCAAAATTGAAAAAACCAGGATATAAACAGATTGGTTGTAGATATTTAGTAAAGGTGATCACAAGGGAATCCAAGCAAGTAAAAAGCTGTCAGTGCTTGATGTTCATACCTGTGGGTGCAGCAGCAGGAGCTGAGGGACCAGGGACTGGGGAGCCAGGAGAAGAGACAGGGGAGGACTCTGCTGCATGATTACTTGACTCTATCAAGACAATATTAAATGTTAACAGGTTGAAGACAATAGTCATAGAGAATATTATATTATTATATACTTATATACTTATTATTATATACAGTGGTCTCTCATTTATTGCAGCACATGAACAGTAGTCACAGTTCTCACAAGTTGATTCTCAAAGTGCAAACCTTTGTCGATTTTAAAACGTAAAAGTATTATGCAGCGCTTTTTCTCCGTCTGCGGCGCCACTTTTGTGCGCCTTTTTTGCTCCCGGTGCAGGTGTCTATTTCCGAATGAGGGTCATAGTTATGAGTGTTTTTGTGCTGTTTTTTTCTATTGGACGTGATGGTTATCAAAACCAAACATGATAAGTTTGGCAAGCGCAGGAGACACGACACGGAGGAGATTTGTCATTTGGGCTGCAGAATGCAATGCGCATCGTTGAAAGCTGTACGGTGCAATAAAAAAAATCAGTGAAAAGGCGAGGCAGTGACGGATGAACAGCGGGACTACTGTATACTGTTTATTAATAAACAAAATATGTTCCTGTATGACAACACGCATAAATGAACTGCCTGCATTAATTCATTGTAAACATACCTTCTGACTGACACTCCCCTGCTGCCTCTCCGGGCTGTCCCTGGTCCTCGGGGGAGAAGTTCTCCACGGTCCGCACCATATTGCCGCTTGTCTCCCGCGGGGTGAGGAAGGGGTCCAGAAACCCCATGACCGCGGAGAACTTCCATCTTCTCCCCGATCCTGCTGCAGACCCACTCCTCTTCTCCTTCTCTGTCTTCTTCTCCTTATTATAAGTGTCCCTGAGGCTCTTCCACTTTCTCCTGCAGATGTCCTCTGAATAAACGCATTATCTTGTTAGTGCAAAGGTATTTGTACATCAGTGGGAAAATAGCGGGACAGTAGGCGGGCTTGCTAGCTTTTGCGCGGGTTCATCGGGTCAGTCTGAAAATTAAAAAGAAGGAGGAATGAACTTACCAGGTTGCCCGATCTCCTCACTTATGTGTCTCCAAGCTAGGTCCTTTTTATTCCTGTCTCGGTAGAAGTAGCAGCTAGCATCATATAGCTGTGGGTGATTAGCCACGGCACTGATGAGCTTTTCCTCCATACTGAATGAAGAATGAAGGGCTTTGGCTGGATCTGCCCCTTTGACCTGGGTCAGAGCCACGTCACCAGGCTCCTGATTGGTTGTTGCGGCGCGATTTGACGCTGGAGTTCAGATTTTTCCAACTGAGCGGTAGACGCGAAACGCGCGTATGCACAAAATGCAACACAAAAACTCACGGGCGTGGTTTTATTCGCGAGTCAAACGCGCCAGACGCGCTACACTGACGCACATTTCACGCGTTTTGGCGTTTTTGTGACGCAAATCTGCTTCCGAATTCACGCGGGACCTGCAATCGCGTGTCATCGCGTGTGTCACCCCCATTGACTTTACATGTAAACCTGACGCTCGCGTCCATCGCGTTCGGTGTGAACACACCATAAGGCTATGTCCACATGTACCCGGGTATTTTTGAAAACGCAGATTTTTCTATGCGTTTGCACCTTTCGTCCACACGTAAACGGCGTTTTTGGTCACTGAAAACTGAGATTTTTAAAAACTCCGGCCAGGGTGGATATTTTTGAAAACTCCGTTTACGTGTGGACGAGAAAAACGCAGAAAACGCAGCGTCAAAGGTGTGCGCCTTTTTTGACGTCACACTGTGCGCCACATTATTGTTTCGGTGAAATGAATTTCTACAATACTGTTACTGTTAATTGTCTCTGCAGTGTTTAAATGCTTACATATACACACACAGTTACTGTCCCTCCACACATACGACTCGGTTCTGCTTCTATGCCCCAGCTTTGTTTACTGTTTCCCACCGAGGCTTCTAGACTTCTGATTGGCCAACATTTCTACACGGTTAGGAATATAGCGCCACCTGTTGCTTTGGCATGTTCCTAGCAGCGTTTTCCTTCATTTCTACGTTTACGTGTGGACCGGATTATTTTTTAAAACGAAAACGGAAAATCTCAGTTTTCAAAAATACCGAGTACGTGTGGACGTAGCCTCAGTAGTCTGTAAAGACTCTGTGTGCCTTCCAGAGTGCTCCGGCATGCACACACACCTTAAGGTCATGAGAGAGGTCGTACCTTCTCTTACTGATTTATGGTTTAGGAGGACACCTACTCTGTATCTGGTTAAGTATAAGAGCCCTGTGTTAGGGGGACCGCTGGACTCTTAGCACCAGCTTTGGGGTCACAGGGTCACATCTGGAACACACACACACACACACACACACATACCTACACTATGCACAGACTGGTACTCTTTGTTCATACCTGTGTAAGACGTCATATGTTAATGAACTTATGCATATTCATGTAACCTCAATAAAGAGCAGTGTTACGAGGGAGCAGACGAGAGCGACTGAGGTCAAGTGAAGGAACGGCGCTGTCACAGTTCTCTCCCTCATGAATTGTCTGGTTCCAGCGGTGGGTCTGTGCTAGACGACCCATCACCAGCTTTTTCCAGCTTTTTCCACTGGTTACCAGTACGTGGTAGAATCCACTTCCAGATCTTGTTGTTTGTCTTTAAATCTCTGAGTGATTGGCTCCATCTTATCTCTCTTTAACAAAATAATCCAAGTCGAGCCCTCAGGTCTGCAGATAAGTAGCTTCTGACCAGAACTAGACGTAAAAACAGAGGTGAGCTTTATCAATTGCTGCAGCCAAACTCTGGAACAGTCGCCCTTCACATCAGGTCGTCACCAACACTCGACATTTTTAAAACCCGGTTGGAAACACATTTGTACTCTGTAGCTTTCAATTCTGACGAGTCTTTATAGTAATTACTGTGTATGTTTCCTATTTTCTCTCTACTCTGTGCAGCACTTTGGCTCAACCTGTTTTTAAATGTGCTGATAAATAAATGTAGATTTCTTTGAATAAAACAGTGGAGCCGAGCTTTGAGCTCAGTGTGTAACAGTGTGTGTATGAGAGCCATGTAATGTCCATGTGTGCATGCTGACTGTGCTGCTCTGACCCCCCTCCTCCTTTCAGGGTGGAGCCTGCTGGAGTCCGATGGTTGACACCAGGTCTGAGGAAGTGTAAGTGTGTTTTTAATGGGATTCATGAAAACAAAGCAGCACACATTCAACCATCTTCATCATGTCAGGAGTCATCATCAAAGTGTCAATCAATGAACAGATGATGGATCAATAACTGCAGCTGGATTGTGTTTGTTCTCTCCATCAGATTCCTGTCAACTCACAATCGACACAAACACAGTGCACACAAAGCTCCAACTGTCTGACAACAACAGGAAGGTGACACATGTGGAGGAGGTTCAGTCATATCCTGATCATCCAGACAGATTTGATGTTCGTCCTCAGCTGCTGTGTAGAAATGGTCTGACTGGTCGCTGTTACTGGGAGGTCGAGTGGAGAGGAAGCGTTTATATATCAGTGAGTTACAGAAGCATCAGAAGGAAAGGAGGCAGGGACTGTTTGTTTGGATGGAATGATCAGTCCTGGAGTCTGGACTGCTATGATGATGGTCCTCATTCTGTCTGGCACAATAAGATAAAAACATCCATCTCCTCCTCCTCCTCCTCCTCCTCCTCCTCTGTCTCTAACAGAGCAGCAGTGTATGTGGACTGTCCTGCTGGCACTCTGTCCTTCTACAGAGTCTCCTCTGACACTCTGATCCACCTCCACACCTTCAACACCACATTCACTCAAACTCTTTATCCTGGGTTTATGTTATGGTCTCCTGGTTCCTCAGTGTCCCTGTGCTGAGTGGGGTGTAAAGAGTGTCTCCTGTTACAGAAACACTCTGACTGTTGAACAGATAGTTCAGTCTGTACATGTCTGTCTCTTTCACTCACAAACACGTTTTCAGATTCATGGATTCAATCAGTTGATGTTTGAAACTCTTCTAAATGATTCCTTGTAAACTTCTTCCTCTTCAGTCACAAACAAACAGGAAGTGATGTCACATGTGTTCCTGTCCACACAGCAGAATGAGTCTATTGCTGACAGTGATGTACAAACAGAGTGAGCATTTCTGAGGCCCAAAATAAACTGAGTAGTTCACTGAATGAACAATGGACTGTGAGCTCAGTTCCTTCATCATTAGTATGGATTATATATGTATATGTATTATATTAGTATCATATATATCAGGTGCTGCTGCTGCTGGTTTCAGTCATTGTGCAAATGTGCTGTTTGTAAGGTTGTAAAGCTGCAGTCAGCTGAGACTGAAGAAGTCACCTGATCAGTGAGCAAACGTTTCTGAAAACGTCCAGATGAAGAGAATCAACCTTTTGGGATCAGCCAGCAATGCAGCATCATTGTTGTTCAGGTTCAGAGGTTTGCAGGAATGAACTGATGACCAGAAACAGCTGCAAAGTCCAATAAAATACCAGCTGGAGTTCAGCTGCATTTGAAGAAGTCAAAGAAAAGTAAGGATGGCAAAGGGCGATGTTTTCTTCCAAAGAACTGAAAACATGGTCGACGCCTCATTAGAAGAATAATCTGGACATTTGTGAGGAACTCTAACCAAGAAAGCAACACAAGAAAGCAACGTCAAACAGATCCAACAGACAGTTTCCATGACTGGAAGTGTTGAGTGTAAAAATGCTACATTGCATTATTGCATCCTCTCACCACAGGAGGTGCTGTTGGCACCACTGATTGCTGATCAGCTGTTCTCTGATGATCTGATTGATACTGTGAATAACGGGACTCACTGAACTCTGTGACACAGTGAAGATTACAGAGTTTAACTTCAACATCTGACTGATGTCACACAGACAGAAGGATGAACCAGTGAGGCACAGAACACAGTTACTGGAGATACTGGATCAGCTCCATGTGAACCTCTGATGGAGAAGCTGCTGAGCCAGAGAAACATCAGGACATGACAGGCAGCTGCACTTATCTAACAACATGTAGCAGAGCTGATCTATGTTAGAGGATCTATCACAGCAGCTGAAGCCAAAGTCCAACACTGGATAGCAGCTGAGCCTGTGCTGAGTGTAGTGTTACAGGAAAAGGGCAGAAACACTGACACTGGTAGCTCACAGTGATGCTGACTGGGGCACAGAGCTGAATGATGCAGCATCAGGACACTGTTTCAGTCTGACTGACAGAGAAACCTGTAGCTGTATCTACATGTGAGGCAGAGGCTACACAAGCAGCTTTCTATGTTTCACAGTGACTGAGATCTTCAGTGGGGGTGGACATGCTCCTGTACAGACCTCTGAGGAGAACCAAGGTGCAGTCAAAGAGTCCAGTCTGTCCTCACAGATGTGAACATGTGGTTTCATCAGGTCTGCTGTCAGCTAGCAGGCTCACATCAGAATCACTGTTCCTGAAAAACACAGTCTGTGTGACATCATCAGTCAGCTGATCGTCCCAGATCTGAATGGTTTCTGTCTCTACTGAGGAAGTCAGAGAATATCACTGAGGTGTGGATCAGGTCTGAGTGAGCTGTGGAGGGACAGCTTTAAACAGTCCACAGGTCTCACGTCCTGCTCAGTCTGGTAGCAGATACCTCGTATTGTTCCAGATGTGCTGACATCACCAGCAGCAGCAGCACAGCTGTGTGATACGATGAATCTCAGTTATTGATCCAACACACAGTAAATACAAAGATCAGGATTTCTGAGAGTAATCATTATGAGTCTGAACACATGATCACTGAATGTTAGTCTCCACAATAATAAGCTAACACAAGCAAACACAGCTTTCAGCTCTTATTTTGAAACTGGCTTATTTAGAGAGCTGTGATGTGAGCGTGCCTGGCTCTGAGGCACTTGGGTCAGCCTCTGTTGTTTAGAAGTGTTACAGACTGTGAATGACACAGACCTGTCAGTTTTCATGTTTGTCTGTAACACAGCTCAGGGGCTCCATGCTGAACGCATCCATCCAGTGTTATTGATCCAGGACTAATACCAGCATTGGGATCAATACTACAATACACAATCACATGTGTCCACGTGATGTGTTTGACCAGCTTTATTCATTAATGATCAATCAACTTATTTACTGCATCTGAGTCCAGCTTCATTTAAATGATCCAACCATGAAAATGACATCAGTCTGTTGTTCAGATACTGAGAAGGGACACAAACAACACTGATCCAGGAGGGTTAGGTCAAACGACGATTTTAATGCACACACGCAGTGAGAGATGAACACTGTTACACAATCAGCATCGATCTCTGCCTAGCAATACACAAGCAGATGTTTTATACCATCAGGTTTATTTTCATGACGCCCCCTCATACGTCAAACAGATACAATATATGCATAAGCTTCAAAACCACAAACGTTCCGTTAACGACTTTAACAAAGTTTAAAAGAGCATCTTCTTCACCTCCGTGACAGGTGCTTCTGGTAGCTCATCTCGCTCTCGCTTCTCCAAAACCTCGGGCCATGCTCTGCAACAAACTAGCAATTCTGCACGCACAAAAATGCAGTTACGACAAAATATATCTGAACTCTCACCTAGAACATAAGCCTACCTACAGTGTGTGTGTGTGTGTGTGTGTCCTGACCTAAGTTGGCACTCTGTGTCACCTCTCACCCACTAACGCTCACAACCAGACAGAGGCCACCCTCAGATGTGTAGCAGTTTACTAAAACTATATATATGTAATATATTGAATAAATGCTGTAAATGAATGCCACTACTCAAAGCTTACTAAAAAGGATATAAATGAATAAAAGATAACAATGAATAACCTGGTTATTCAAATAGCATCCTCCCAGCAGCTCCTCAAAGTAACTCACACTTAGACTCTGCTTTAGTTTCACTTTCACAAGCACGCTCTGCAAAAGCCTGCGCTTCCTGTCTACTTTGGCACAGAGTGTACTCAGAGTTAAGCCTTTCTTTTATAATGCAATGTAATCTGCATATAAACATTTAAGATTATAGATTTAACTCAACAGTTTAAAGTGGTTATAACTGCACCTGTAATAAAAGTTAATTGGGTGCCAATATGTTTAAACATCTGAATACAATATCAATGCTGTAGATTATGTTATTAATGTTATTAATGCAATGGTAATGATGATTGTTAAGGTGAATTGTTAAATGTTTGTCATTTTTATGTTACCATTTGTACATTGTTTTAAGGAATTCTTTCTGTCCTCCCCTCCCCAGATCCTTAAGATTCTGGGAGGGGGGCAGTAGTGTTTTTAATCACAGGAACATCCTTGTGAAGGTCTGTTTGATGTTGGTAAACTTGCTCCCCTTTGTATGGCTTCACTGTGTTATCTAGGGTGTGGGGGAGACTACCCTCTTTATGACCAAGGATGTTCCTGTGCTTTTATGTTATATGACCCTTTGATCAGCAGTACACACACACACACACACACACACACACACACACACACACACACACACAGTGCCTTGTCTTTGTAACCAAGGGGGGTTACGTGGGGAACTTTATTGTGTGAACATTGTCAATAAAAGGAGGCAAGAGGGGGCGGTCGGGGAGGTCATTTGTGATGAGCTGAGATACCGACAAGGCCTCCCTTGCAAGTGAAAAGATCGATCGCTGTTGCCTTGTTTTTCTTTCACGGGAATAAGTTCTGGGATCAGCGGGGTCTGACTTTAGACCCAGCAATGATGACCATGAACAATAGCAGTAAAATATTTCTCTGATCTCCACAAGTCCTACAGAAGCACTTAATGCTAACAGGAAGTCATTTATTAAGGTGGAATAACACAGAGACACAACCACTCACAGTTAACCTGACCCCACTAACTGCATGTGTTGGGACTGTGGGAGGAAGCCGGAGTACCGGAGAGGACGCACACAAACACGGGAGAACATGAAGCTCAGCACTGAAACAAAGATGGTGGATTTGACCTCAGGACCAGGTGCGTAATTTCCAGGGGGGTTACGACCCCCCAATAATCAGATCCAGCCAATATAATTTCATCATTCCAGTTTATAAAATTATGAATTATCATGAGTTTCTTTAATCATTTCAATTATTATCAGCAAAATAGTTTCATGTTTAATCATCTAGTAATGTAACCCCGCCTCCTCCGCCACGGACTTGGTATTATCCAACCAGCTTTCTCTACCAAACCTTCACTGTTTGCTGTGTTTGTTAGCGCAGTCGCTGGTGCCAGAGACTGCCAGTGACTTCAGTCTGAGGGTTTGAAGTTTCCATGTCTGTGTGATGTGTGGTGTGAAGGCTGCTGGTTAAACTGGGACTCACTGTTTAAAGCACTGAGTGCTCATAGAGAGATGCTCCATGAGTCCCAGTACAGACTACAAACATGGTGGAAACTTAGCTTTGATATCCACACACTCTGCACGTCTGTGAGTAACTGTGATGAAGATGTGCAGAGATCTGTGTACAAACAGGAGAAAGACTGTAAAGACTCTGTGCTTCTAACAGCCTCTGTTAACATATGTGAGGGTGTTTGTTGTTGTTGCCATGGAGCTTTTCACTGTTTGGGTCAGCAGGTCATGTGATCAGGTTTGTTCTGTGAAAGCTCGGTGATGGTTCAGTGTCAGGGTTTGTTTGCATTCATCAATAAATATCTAAATAAATCAAAGACTCCATGTTTGTTCTTTCATCATGTGACCTCTGCTCATCCATCTCTGTGTGTATCAGGATACATTTAGTTCATAATACACAGAAAAATCAGAGTTATTACCTGTAATAAATGTGAAAGTAAAGATTCCTGCAGTGATAACCAGGCAGGACTGAAACACATCCAAGCTGTCACCACGGTAACAGCACCGTCCATCCACAGGTGAGGGGAGGAGCAAAAAGAGGGACTTTCACCATACATACACCACAGTTGACAGGTAACCCTATTGGAGTCGCCATAGTGACTAGAGATGGCACGATACCACTTTTTTATGTCCGATACCGATATGAATCCGATATAGTGTTTTTAATCAATAAAACTGATTTTTTAATATCTTGCTGCATTTTGCCATTTTGTTCATACTCAAGTTTAAAAAAAACAAAACACTAAAGCTATTCTGTTAGACCTGTATGCAAAAAAATATTTCATAGTTCAGCAGCACTGATCAATCTAATAAACTTAAACCTGCTCCATCCTCCCTATTCTGGTATTTTAAAGAGTACTTGGCGTAAATATTAAGCAAACTGACTAACAGGGTCCAACTCCCAGTAACAAAAAAAAAAAAATAGGGAACCACCCCCCACCTCATGATGCTTAATCGACGTAATCAACCTTAATTTGATGCAGTGTGGGGAAAAAATGCACAGAAATCAATTATTTTTCAAGAAATATTAAAAAGATTCAACATCTTTCTTCAACAGAACTGCAGACTGCACAGATGGTACCTTCCCAAAGGAAAAAGTACGATAGCTTACTAGGTGTCAATGGAAAATTGTACTTAGTAGTCAGTATAATCTTTTAATAATATAAGTTTGCATATGGTAGTGATTGGATGTGCGATCCTTAATTGTCTGCAAAAGCTTTGTGTGCATTCCAGAGTGCTCTGGCGTTCACCCCCACATCCTAGGAGCACGGGAAAGGTCGTACCTTGTCTTATTGTTTTACAGTAGGATTAACGTAGCTATGTCAGTTTTAGTCTAAGTGCCTTTTTACATATAGATGAACTGTTGGATTTTCCAGACTAGCAGGTTAAGGGAAGTCGTTTATGGGGTCACACTCTGACACACACACATACATGTACACCTCCACATTCCAATGTAAGGAACAAGCACCCACTGATGTATAAATAAAGACCAGGGCAGTCTCTCAGCGCGAGTCTCTGAGCCTCACTCTTGTGCGTGCGCTCTGGTGACTGCCCTTGCTAGCAAGAAAAATGTGTGTTTCTCTGATTCTCAGCTGAAGAAGTGTTTTAGAATACATCTCTTGACATTATTTGGTCCTTCGTAGCCGGAGCAGAAAATATCAGAACTGTTATCTGTGACTCTGTTCCAGGATCCAGCACTGATTCCTGACGCCGTGGGGAGCAGCACCGAAGTCTGTGCACAGCCCTCTTAGACGAGGAGAGAGCCCCACGACGTGAATTTGGGTCTGGGCCGGTGGCCTGGTCCACGGCGGTGGGATTCAGTCTGATGATCCGAACCACCAGTGAGACGTCCGAGGGTGAGAAACACTATTTTGGTATATAAAACGGCCGCAAAGGTTTAAAGTAACGTGATAAAATAGGTTTAAGTTCGCCTAGTCTAGAAGCCTCGGTGGGAAAAAGTAAACAAAGCTGGGGCATAGAAGCAGAACCGAGAACGTGTGGACATAGCCTAAATCTAACTGGGGCTACGTCCACACGTACCCGGGTATCTTTGAAAACGCAGATTTTTCTATGCGTTTGCACCTTTCGTCCACACGTAAACGGCGTTTTTGGTCACTGAAAACTGAGATTTTTAAAAACTCCGGCCAGGGTGGATATTTTTGAAAACTCCGTTTACGTGTGGACGAGAAAAACGCAGAAAACGCAGCGTCAAAGGTGTGCGCATTTTTTGACGTCACACTGTGCGCCACGTTATTGTTTCGGTGAAATGAATTTCTACAATACTGTTACTGTTAATTGTTCTTTCTGCTGTGTTTAAATGCTTACATATACACACACAGTTACTGTCCCTCCACACATACGACTCGGTCTGCTTCTATGCCCCAGCTTTGTTTACTGTTTCCCACCAAGACTTCTAGACTTCTGATTGGCCAACATTTCTGCAGGTTAGGAATATAGCGCCAACTGCTGCTTTGGCATGTTCCGAGCAGCGTTTTCCTTCATTTCTGCCTTTACGTGTGGACGGGATTATTTTTTAAAACGAAAACGGAAAATCTCCGTTTTCAAAAATACCGTGTACGTGTGGACGTAGCCTCAGACCTTCCCAGTGTGGGGCCCGCCCCCTAGGGGGGGCGCAGAGCAATTGCAGGGGGGGCGGTATGAAAAGGGAAAAAAACAAAACGCTTGGACACTGCTAGCACGGCGCCCACACAAACGCAAAGCAGGAGATGAAGCATCGCTGAATTTGTTTCCAAACCAACTTCATTCTAAGCCAAAGACTAAAAAATATGGTGAAGCAAATCTTCCCTTTGGCTTCACCTGCACAAGTGCTGAGGTAGGTCTCCCTGCAGGATTGGTTTTCCCTTCATCAGGAGCAGCGCTGGGCTGTTTAAATCACAGACAAACAGGATCCCACAGCTGTTTATGTTTTTAAACCCATTTTGCACAGAGAGACATTTTTTGAAAAATGTATTGACAGCAATGTTGAATATTATTACACAGGAAAAAACAACTACAGTAAAATAATCACAGCGTGACGCCTCTGCCTTTGTAAATGGAGGGACAGTAACTGTGTGTAAAACCTGCAGACAGTCAGATTAACAGTATTTTGTCTCTATCATTCTGCAATTCATCTCATGTAAACAATAACGTGGCCACAGCGTGACGTGAATAAAGGCACATACCTTTGACGTGGCGTGACGAACTCTGTATTCCTCGTCCACACGTAAACGCAAAAAGGAGTTTAAAAAATCTCTGTTTTCGGTGATTGGAAACGCCGTTTACGTGGACGAAACAGCTGCGTGTTCAAAAACACCCGTGTAGGTGTGGACGTAGTGTAAAAGAGTTAGTAGTTTATTTTATTACTACCTGTAATTTATTGCAGATTACTTACATTTTTCTTGTAAAACAAAGGGGGGGCAGCAGAAAAAGTTTGGGAACCAGTGCTGTAACTATGAGACAGATGGCTGACACACGAACCTGTGGGAAGTAACATGTTTGTAGAAATGTGAAAATGTTCATGCCATAATCCCTCCCATGTTTCCGTGGGGCACTGTGGAGTAATGCACAATTCTTCCAACAGAACAGTGAAGATTACATAACAGAAGAGCTTCACAGCTCGTCAGGCAGCAAGTGGACACTGAAGAGTGTGTGTGCCTTATCAGAAGGAAAACTGTTCTCTGCACCTGAGATAAAGGATCGTATAAAAGAAGAGTGAGCGCTCCCTGAGGTCTCCTACTTCTTAGACATTTGAACCTGGACAGGAGGAGAAAGACGTGTGAGAATGGCAGGAGAGGCTAAAAGGAGAGATGAACGAACTGCTGGAGGATCAGAAGGAAAGCAAAACAGGTTGGAGACAAATCAGTTGCTCTTTAATAAAATAGATGAAGCAGCATGTACACTTGTGAGACATGCACATGTAAGCTCAGGTAAACCTCTACAACATGCTGAAATGCTGCTTCTAACACAGAATAGACAGACGAGCATTAATCGTGTATTCCCACAGGACGGAGCCCGAGGCTGACGATCAGCGAGTGGAGCGAGGTCAAAAGAAGCGTGGCGTGCTGCCCAAACGACTGCTGATAATGTCGTCTGTGGCTGTTGTGCTCATCGTGCTGCTGACTGTCATCGTTGTGCCTGTTGTGCTGCTCACTAAGACGTCAGGTACATTTTTACAATATGTACGATATAAATGATAAAACAATGATGCAACTTTATGATCCAGATGATGAAAAGTACCTGAGTAAATGTATTTATTACTCATCACCATGCAGCAGCCTTTACCCACCTGTGGCCTTTCTTCAAAGCATTTTCTCTGCATTGGATCTGAACAACAGTCAAATCTGAGCAGACGTGCCAAAGCTTTGTTTCTTGTTTTCTATTTGCACCATAGTTCTTCCAAATATTTCAGTTCAGGATTTTTTAACTGCTGTCATGTATACCATCAGTAAACTGTGACATTACTGCTTTTACCTAACCTTTTACCTGTATCTCAAAGACCTGCTTTAGTTGGAGCAGGCGACCACATTGGTTTGAGTCCGACCTGCGGCCCTTTGCTGCGTGTGTCCCCCTCCTTCCTCTTCACCGTGTCTGTCTAATAAGGCCAAACACAGACTGTAGGCTGAGCCGTGGTTCTGAAAGTCGAATGGAAGGTCAAAGTTCACGACTGGCAGTGCTGTGACATACATACCTACTGCATGTAGAGTTCACCTGAGTGTACAGTGACAGTAAGATGTCTTTGCACAGGTGAAACAGCCCACAGTGTTGCAGGGTTTCACAGGGTGCTGCAGCCTCCAGCAGTGGGCCTTCTCCAAACGTGACACTTAAATACTCGCTGTGTCAGCATCACAACTTTATATTGCTGCTGCTAAAATCAGTGGTTACAGTGATCAAAGTTCATTTGATATCATACTGCAGCTCATTGCAATGCCATGATGCATGAGTGCTCATCATTTGGCTTCTGGTCTTATGACAGGACCACAGTCATGTGGACAAAAAGTACACGGCTGCTTTGAACTGTGTGACTTTTGAATCAATTGACATGAAATGTAACAAAGATAATGTTACACAATGTGTTTTGTGCTATCAGACCTTGGTCTCTTTGAGTAATATGTGACAGTAGCTTCTTTAAAAAAGACACTAAGAAAAAAGCATTCATGCGTATCTGCAGCGTTAAGCCAGTGCAGACTTTCAAATCCCATCTGTCTCACAATGGCTTCATGCTGACAATCCCAAACACACTGTCAGTGCAGTAAAAGCATATCATGATAGAAAAACACACAGTGGGTCATTGTTGTGGACTGGCCACACTGGACCTGGAGCTTCAGGTTAAATATTCCCAAAGAGACGAGAGCTCGTGTGAGACAGGTTAGGCTGTTTGGACCAAATCTTTGAAGCTCGTTAGACCTGTACAGGCTGCATGTTTCATACATTGCTCCCATTTAGTATTTTCCTAGGAAAACATAAAGAAATAAGAGGTGGCTACTGTAGCTGTTATCTTGTAGAATTAATATATTGATGTAAAAATAGTAAAACATGGGGTGTTTTGCACTTCGACCTACATCTATATGAACCTGATAACCTGCTGATGGCTAAATGATGTCACAGGGCTGTTACTGTCAAAAACACTGAGACCACTTACACTTTTTCTGAGTCTGGGGTTGATGTCATTCAAACAAAGAGTTCATACACAAACCATCAAAATTCAAGTCTGGCACCAGTTTTGCCACAAAGCAGCATTTCGACGTCTTTATTGGGCAACAAACAAAAAAGAAACGATATAATTATATGCAGAGACCTGGAGTTGACTGTGTGACTATGACAGGGATGGGTTTAAACAGAATCTTTAAGCTGAAGAAATGAATGAACTTTAAACAAACTGCTCTCCCAACAAAGAGCAGCCTCCCCAAAAACACACCGTCGGCTGTTTGAGTTGAAAGCTCCCAGTTCTGCTGTGACAGGGACTACGTACCTATGACTCTGTCACTGTCTTGCTGTCCAATCGTGTCCCTCAGCTCCTTCTTCTGCCTCGTTCTCTGGTGGAGACATGCTGGAGTACTTGGTGCAGACGGGGAACATCAGTGAAGCGGACGGCCTTTTGGCTACGTGGTTTCACCGAGCCAACAGCAAGGAGGACATGTACAAAGCGCTCATGGGTAAAAACACCCAAACTCACACAGACAACACTGCATTATTTGATGGTGTTGGTGCCTGAACCTACAGTCAGGTACAGACAAAACACCGCCTCCTGTCATCTTTTCAGGTGACACCATGATCTTGGAAGCTGACGTCACTCTCATGGGTTATGGGACCCCTGATGAAAAGCCAGTGCCGATCATGGCACACCCTCCCGACATATATAGTGACAACACTCTCGACGAATGGTTAGATACTGTACTGGCTTCTGGAAAAGGTACAGATCAGAGCTGTCTCCACAGAACATCCATCAGATCAGTTTTTAAAGGCGTGTTTGTTTGCAGGCATCAAGTTGGACTTTAAGGCTCTGGAATCAGTGGGTTTGTCACTGGACCTGCTTAAACAAAAAGAAAGCAACAAGGGAATAAACAGACCTGTGTGGCTGAATGCAGACATCCTCAGAGGCCCCAACGTCCCAAGCTTTGTAGCTCCAGTCAATGGAAGCGGGTATGAAATCCTAGCTAGACCGGACACAGACCCTCGGACAGAGTTCAGAGTTAGGAAGGGAAAATGTCTAACATCTAAAGACTGATCGGAAGGTTGGTGGTTCGATCCCTGGCTCCTCCAGTCTGCGTGCCAAGTGTCCCTGGGCATGATACTAGCCCCAGGTTGCTCTCCGATCTCAGCATGAATGTAGTTAGGAAGCACTAAAAAGCTTAGAAGAAAGTGATTGGGTGAGTGTGGTGTGGAGAACTTGGGAGAGCAGGAAAGCGCTATGTAAGAATCAGTCCATGTCTCCCTCTTTTTTCAGGTTTTTGGAGCTCGTTCAGGACAAGTTTCCAGATGTGACTTTGTCTCCTGGATGGAAGGTATAGCATGCTCACAGTAAGAATCCCATTGAACCACTGTAGCAGGCATGTGACGAGGCTCTGGGAATGTTCCTGTCAGAAACAGGAAGAGACTCAAGGAATCCTGATCTGACATTTATGAGAGAATTCAAAGAAGAATTTTAACTTTGAGCTTCAAAACAATCCTTTGAGCTAAAGTAGACAAAACAGCTTTTATGTTCTTGTGATCCCTAAAATTAAAGACAGTTGGATTAATGTTGACATACATTACCCATCAAGAGTTTGGACACCTTCTCATTTAATGGTTTTCTTTATTTCTACTACTTTCTACACTGCAGATACTGAAGACATCAAAGCAAGATATATGGAATTATGTAGCAAAGGAAAAATGATAACTCTAAATGTATTTAGATTCCTGTAAGTAGGCGCCCTTTGTTTTGTTGACAGAGCTGCGGCCTTCTCTCAGCTTCATGATGTCGTCACCTGAGATGGTTTCACCTCACAGGTGAGCCTGTCAGGGTTCATTGGTGGTGTTGGGACCCTCAGTCGTGTTGTGCAGAAGTCAGGGCTGTTAGCTGTGTACCAACCTATATGACAACTGTTGAAATTCATATTATGGCAACAACCAATGAGCTAAGTAAAGAGAAACAACAGCCCATCATTGCTGTAAGAACTGAAGGTCAGTCAGTCGGAAACTTTGAATGTGTCCCCAAGTGCAGTCAGAAAAACCATCAAGACTAGGATGAAACTGTCTGACATGAGGACGCCCCAGGAAAGGAAGACCAGGAGTCCCTCTGCTGCTGAGGATACATTCATCCGAGTCACCAGCCTCAGAAATCACAAGTTAACAGCAGCTCAGATTAGAGCCCAGATAAATGTCACACAGAGCTCCAGTAGCAGACACATCTCTACATGTTCAGAGCAGACTGTGGGAATAAGGCCTTTATGGTCAAACAGCTGCTAAGAAACCACGACTAAGGAAAAGCAACAAGAAGAGATTTGTTTGGGCCAAGAAACACGAGGAGTGGACATTAGACCATCTGTGCTTTGGTCTGATGAGTCCAAATCTGAGACCTTTGGTTCCACTTTGTGTATGGATGGTCTCTACATGCATGGTTCCCACCATGAAGCATGGAGTTGATGGTTTGCTGGTGTGGGGGCTTTACTGGTGACACTGTTGGAGATTTATTTAAACTGAAGGCACACTGACCCAGCATGGCTACCACAGCATCCTGCAGCAACATCCCATCATGTATTGTTCAACAGGACAATGACCCCAAACACACCTGCAGGCTGTGTGAGGGCTGTTTGACCAAGAAGGAGAGTGATGGAGGCCTCCACAGTCACCTGGCCTGAACCCAGTGGAGATGGTAAACACATGGTTTATATTTTTGACTGAACAACAGCTGTACCTGCTTTATTTCTTTAGGTACTCTACATTCACCAGCTCACAAACGAAACCTACTCCAGAGCCATGGTGGAAGAAATGTATAACATGATCAAAGACGTACCTCAAAGGGTGAGTGTGAATCCAGGTTTCAGTGGTCCCAGTAGGTGTTCGACACGCTCCCATCCCAACACGCCTGGGACAAATCGTCGGTGTGTTACGTGCTGGGATGAGAACGCTCTGAGGTGTCGGAGAAAGGCAGAGCTGACTGTTCAACGTTTCATCTCTTAGGTGACATTCCAAGTCCACGCCATGCTGGTTCGCAGCGGCTGGCAGCACCTGAGCTGGCTCCTCAACCAGTCACCACGGTAACAGATAACTTCCAAGTTTACTATGGCAATGACTGAAAATCTGCAAACCAGTAACTGAGGGCTGCTGTCTGTCCATGAGCGCCACAGATTGACTGGTATGTTTTGTGTCTAGGTTCAGCCTGACTTTGTGGCAGGGCTCTGTTAACCCCAGCGTTAGCGACCTGCTGTTTGTCCGTGACAACACCCACCCGTGGCAAGTCTACTATGACATATATGAACCCACGCTGTCAGAATTTAAGCAGGCTGTAGGTGAGGAGCGTTTATGTGGAGCAGATTTACACAGATTGTGTTTGGGTAAAATAATAATTGTGTTTGTGATTTATTCAAATCAACAGATTTGTTTTCAGTGAGTTCTTTCTGACTGTTATTGAAGAATAAAGAAAAACATTATTAGAAAAATCATTGAAAACTAAACCTTTTGCTCATTGTGTGTATTTGTTTAAGCTTCTGAGATGAAGAAGAGTTTGCTTCTGTTTAGTTCTTCCTGCGTTCATTGTGTGTGTTCACAGGTAAGAAGGACAGCGTGAGGAGGTTCTATCCTGGAGGAGATCTGATGGAGTTTCTCCACCCAGGTTACAGCTCAGACCTCATGAACCGCCTGGCTGTGGCTTTGCTTCCCGTCACCGGCCGGGCCTCCCTGCTCCATCGGCTTTCAGGCAGGTTGACACAAACGTTTTACACCTCAGGGTTTATAACCTGATTTTAACATGCCAGACTGAAACGCCCGGGCAAAGCACGATCTCAAAGTTGTACTTTACATATGCTAGCGACATCTGGTGGTAACATTATGAATGACAGTGTGGCACTGTGGCGAGAAACACCAAGAAACTGCCTCATTTGTGCCAAAAAGCATTCAGAGATCCCTCATGAGGTTTTTCTCAAGGTAATTTTAAAGTGAACTTGATGTATGACGTCATGTGGCAGCTGAACCTTTGTGTTCACATCGGTCATCAGGATGATGTTCTTAGTGACTCTTGGTGGCAGAAAAGCTTGTTTAAACATTTCTGAACCTGCTGATGTCCTGGGATTTTGACCGTTACAGTAACAATTGTGAAAAAAGTGTTTACAGCTGCTTGATCAGAAATCAGTGTTTGAAGCCGCAGTGGACAGAGGTGGCGTGTTGGACAACGGGGAAGTGACTGCTGCAGAGGTGCGGCAAACATTTGGCCCTTTGAGTATCAGTCGTGGTCACAGCCTGTCCGTCCCTTCATAGCTACGATCTCCTATCACCTCATGATAATGCAGCATGTCACAGATCAGCTGTTCATCCTGATGATGTCAAACTGTAAACCTGCACATGCTGCTGTCGCACCACCTTAAAGTCACACTGAGTCTGTTTCACTAACAGGTGGGGGCAGCGGGATGCTGGTCGTTCGTGTGACCTCTGACAACAGACCTGGAGTCCTTCTGGTAGAAGGTTCTGGAAGGAGCTCAGAGCCCCTCACACTGCAGGTATCTGTAGATCACCAGCCAACCACCAGCTTGGTTACATTTTTATTAAGGCCAATCATGTGTGTGTTCTCAGGATGTTATTCAGACCCTCGGGCAGACTGCTGATGCCTCCTGGGGAATTTACCTGAGGGTCCATAGTCAGCAGCTTTTTGAGGCTTCTCTTCACCTGCTGCAGTCAGCCTACAGGGCCGACGAGCTCCACAGGCCCGTGTGGATCAGCATGGAGGGCTTACAGAGCAGCGACAGCACAGCAGTAAGCACATCTGATCCCACCTGAAGCAGAGACTGCAGACAATACGTTAATAAATAACAGAGCAGATGCATGTAACGTTTAACACACCTGGCTGGAAATCCATCAAACTAGAATCGAGCAGGTGTAAATGTTGGAGCCTCCTTTTGAGGGTCCACCCTGGCTGGGAAACTCATCACACCCCCACAGAAAGAGTTATTTGAGATTAATGTTGGAATTGTAGCAAGCTTGAGTTGTATAAGCTGCCATGTTTGTCAGACGGTCCCCAAGCAAATGCAATCCTCTGTTCTTCATGAAGGCTTTTTAGCTGCTCAGGCTTGGTCAGCAAAACTCAAGTTCACTACCAATCCAACAATGTCCAGTGCCGATCCAGTTAGACGATGGAAAAGTGTCATTTTTAGGCGCCAGAGCGTTCTTGCTGTTTCATAGTCTTCCTCCTCTTTGCTCCAGGTCTTTGTGTCCACAGTCGAGCACCTGTTTCCATACGTCACTGTAGTCCTGGCTCAGCACAAATGGCCTCCTCGGATCCCAGCGGCGGTGTCGCAGAGGGTGGCTCTACACCTGAATGCAGCATCGCTGCCCACGGGGCAGGAGCAGCTTGATGCTTTACTGGGAATGATGGACAAATACGACTTTATCATTGAGGTGGACACAAAGAAAGGTGGTGAAGCTGTCGCTGTGGTGAAGGAGCTCAGTGCACAGCGTGCAGGGAGAGCAAGCAGAAGCCTGTATATTCTACCTCAGTGATCACAGCAGGTTTCAATGTGCTTTTATATTCAAAGTCACCACAGAGTCTCAGTTTGTCTCAGTGTGTAGATAAATGCTGCTGCTTTGGGTTGCTGAAGTTAACATCATCATACTGTATATATATGATTCAATGATTATTATAACATTCATAATAAATTCTATTAAAGGAACCAAGTCCAAAACCAGAATTAGCCTCTGAGCCTGTGTGAGCCAGTCCGAGGTTTGTGATTGGCTACAGCAGCAGCTGAACACAGCGCACACATATGAAACACTCTCCTGCTGTAGCTAACACTTCACATGCAGCCCGCCTCTCTTACTGACTGCAGCTGTAACACACCCAAAGAAAGATTTTAGGTCTGACCAACCGTCTCAGTCGTGGGCAAAAAGATGACAGTCAATAAAATTCTAAAAGATAATTTATTGACAAAAAATATCAAGAGATAAAAGAAAACAGTCCAGTGTCCCATTCATGAATCAAATAAAAACACACAGTCCCAAGGCCAGAGCCAGCTATGCCACACGGCCAGTTGCACTCCACATGTTGCCTTTAACAGGGGTAGAAGTTGTCCTTGGAGACCCACCACCCTGCAAGCATATAGCCAGTGGTCACTCCAGCCTCTGCAACTCTGCTGCCTTTAGGCTGTGGCATATAATAGGCCCTGGCCTGCACAGAGAGACAAAACGACACCTTCAGTATAAAATTCATAGCGCAAAACCCATCCATCCCAAACATATCAGATTATCACATTACATACCTGCACAGAGAGACAAAACGACACAGCAGTGTTTGTAGTGTGGGCTATAAGTAGACCAGTGTATCAGTGCAATCAAGTACACCTGCCTCTAATTAGTCCAACCCCATTCCGGCCATTGGCTCACCAAAAATGTGACACACACACAAAAAACCACTCCCAACCCAGTGCAACTTCACACAATAATATGGAGCTGAATTAACACAGGCACATTAGTCTACCATGTTACACCTCTCCCTGCTGAGATGGTCATTGTCCCAATGACCATGTAATCTATAAATATTAGTCTCCAAATCTCTGTGGAGGCAGTCCTTTGGTTGTTCTTGTTGACCGTCTGGGTTCTTGATGAACTGGTCCTGTCTCGATGCCTTCTGGGCCAGCCTCGAGAGGGATTTCTGTAGGAAGCCAAAACCCAACCCAGGGTGGAGCAGCTGGAGATCTACCAGTGTGTGGCAATGCATTTCCAGTTTTTAAATCTTCCTGCCTAGCCGTCTCCACCTCACTCCTAGAGTTCTGCATATCTTGTTGCATAGGTAACAAACAAGGTCTCATTAAGTTACGATGCATCACTTTCTCAACATTTCCCCCTTCTTGTCTAATCACATACACCGGCAAATCAGGATCTGCTTGTTTTATGACGACATAAGGTCGCTGCTCCCACCTATCTGCCAACTTACCTCGGCCCCTTGCTCTCAAGTCCTGTAGCAATACTCTCTCTCCAGGCAGCAATGGAAGAGCATCTGCTTTCAGGTCATGATATTTCTTTTGCCGGGACATTTCAGAGTCTCTATGGTCTTGAGCTTTCCGGAAGGCATACTGCAGACGTCTCTGATGGCATTTCACCCAGTTGCTTACAGAAGAGCAGCCCACATTTTCAGTAAGGCCCATCAGCCGATCCTGGGGAAGAAATCCATGCCTTCCAAACATCAAATAATGTGGTGAATATCCTGTAGAACTGTGCACTGTATGGTTATATACCTGGATCTAGTGATGTGACGTTCTGTATCGAGGCTTCGAAGCTTGTGTCGAGTAATTGAGGGGACGTTTCCGCGAAGCGCGTATCGAGGCTTGCTTCATTTATGGGAGGAGCTGAAAATGATGACGTCCGAAGCCTCGCTGCCCGGCTGTACCACGTGACTGGTTCGTGAAGTGGTTCGAACTTTGCCGCGAGATATGACAGAGATATAAACCCCTCAGACTTCATTCAAAAATGTAGGTGTTTGATGAACAGTTGCGGTTAGTGAGAGTTTGGAGACAGTTTGGAGGTTTAGGAGAGTGAGGAGAGAAAGTCAGGAGAGAATGGAGCCAGCTAAGAAGAGAAGGATGTCCTCCCCTGTGTGGGAACATTTTGATTTTATTCCTCCCAACAAGGTATGTAAATTTCTACAGAAGATGTATTTTCATAATACTGATGGTGCAATTCAATTTATGTTAAGCTGTCTGTACTTTTGTACAAGGTGAAGTGTTTGCTATGTGCCAGGGAGCTGGGATATAACAACAACACCTCATCCATGCTGAGGCACTACAGAGCTTTGCATGAGAATAGGGGGAACACCGATTGTGAAGCAAGACCAGGTGAGCCATCAAATGCCATGATAATATAGCATGCAGTAATGTTACTAAATGATATAACAATATTATACAACTGTAATAAGTTACATGTGTGATATTTATATTTGTGCTTTGTTTTTGTTGTCTTTCCTCAGGAGAACAATCTCAAATAGATGAAGACCTGGTTACCATGGTGATTGAGGACTCCCAGCCATTTAGCATTGTGGAGGACAAAGGATTTAAAAGATTTGTTAAATTATTAAATCCTAGCTATGTTCTCCCCACTCCCCAGAGGTCATAAAAGCAGTGAAAATTTAGTTTTTACAGAATAAAATGTGAACAGGCAGGACTGAGGCCTCAGTGTGTAGCTGTCCATACCTCAACATTACAAAAGCACAACCACTGTCCACACCCCAACCACACCTCACCTCACAGTAAATGATCATTTCCATTTTAAGCATTTCCAAATGATCATTTTCCATACTGCCAGTATAAATATACACAGTATACTGCCATCACTACAATATACATGTTTTACACACTCCTTTTGTTGTTGACATTTACAGGCTGTGCGCAAAAGGCCACACTCTTCAAATTCATGCCAACTAATATTTTTACGTCCAGTAGGTGTCCTACTAGAGCAAATGAAGCTTCAAGAAGCTTTGCACTGGGGTGAACCAATTGGATGAAAAGCTTCAGTGCTTCATGAAGCTTCATCTGCCCATCACTACCTGGATCATCTCAGGCAGGTGATCTCGCCAGTTTCTCCTCTCTTCACCTAATGTGCCCAGCAACCCCAGAAGGGTCCGATTAAGCCGTTCACAGTCCCCATTTTCAGCTGGGTGATAGGGTGTTGTATGATCCTTCTTTATGCCATACAATTCACACAGCTCCTGCACTAGTTGCGATTCAAAGTTAGGACCTTGATCTGACAGCAGTCGTCTCGGTGCACCAAAGGGCTGAATTACCTTGCTCCAAAGTGCTTTAGCTGTTGTCACTGCAGTCTGGTCTTTTGTAACTGCAGCCCAAGCAAATTTACTGAAGTGATCCACCATGACCAAAACATTATGATACAGATCTTCTGGACCACCTATAGACAAAAAGTCTACAGACAACAGTTCCATGGGTGTAGATGTCTTAATGGGAATCAAAGGAGCATGTTTCGCAGCAGCCGCTTTACGCAGGACACAGGCCTTACATTGGGAACACCAATTTATAACATCAGCATTTAGTTTGGGCCAGAAATATCTTCTTTTAATGAGGGATATTGTTTTTTCTGGACCCCAGTGTCCTGCATATTCATGATACAGTTGCCATATAGAATCCTTCTCACCCTCAGGAACCAAAAGTTGAACTACTGGATCGACCTCCTTGGTATCACGTAATGTCCGACACAGCACTCCATCTTTTAGTGACAGTCGTTCCCAGTGCCGCAGAAGACAGAGAACAGGTTTAGACTCCTGTTGCCTCTCACGCTTATTTGGCTGATGGCCCCTCCGTAGATACCAGGCCACCCTTCTTAGCGTTGGGTCCTCCCCTTGCAAGGCAGACCACTGAGATGGCGTGCGTTCAGGAAACAGAGGCACACCACAGGTTACATTTTGTAAACTCTCCTGGTTAGAGTTGCTTACGCCAACACACATTGCTCTGACCACATTTACTTCAACCTGTTTAAAGGATGGAACCTCTACTTCTTCCCGTTGTCCCTCTGTAACCTCAGATATTACAGGTGATGGATATCTGGATAGTGCATCTGCACTCTGATTAATACGCCCTGGCCTATATTTGATCTCAAATTGAAAACTAGCCAGGCGTGCTGCCCATCTCTGCTCTAAGCTACCAAGTTTAGCTGAACTCAAATGTACCAAAGGATTATTATCTGTGTAAACTGTAAAGGGTACACAATACAGATATTCAGCAAATTTCTTAGTTACTGCCTAGGTCAAGGCCAGAAATTCAAGCTTGAAGGAGCTATAGTTATTATCATTCTTCTCAGAAGGGCTCAAACTCCTACTAGCAAAAGCAATTATTCTCTCTTTTCCATCCTGAACTTGTGCAAGTACAGCTCCTAAGCCCTGGTTGCTGGCATCTGTGTACAAGATGAAGGGTAGATTAAAATCAGCAAAAGCCAACATTGGTGCAGATGTTAGAGCCATTTTTAAAGCACTAAAGGCTGTGTCACATGTAGAGTTCCATTTAGTGCACAAGGGAACATCCTTCCTCTTAGAATTTTGTGATGCTCCAACTAATATTTGATTTAATGGTTGGGCAATTCTTGCAAAATCTTTCACAAATCTCCGATAATAGCCTGCCAGACCCAGAAATGATTGTAATTGTTTCACAGTAGTTGGAATAGGCCATTCTTGAATACATTTAATCTTGTCAGGGTCTGGAGCGATCCCTTTTGCTGAAACACGATGGCCCAAATACTGAACCTCTGGTTTTAGAAGACAGCACTTCTTGGGTTTTAATTTGAGGCCATGCTTGGACAGTTTACCAAGGACTACATCCAAATGAACCAGGTGGGTGTCAAAATCTGGAGAATAGATTATTACATCATCTAAGTAGACAAGTACAGACTGTAAGTTTTCTTCACCCAGGCATACATGCATCAACCTTTGGAAGGTGGCTGGTGCATTTGACAAGCCAAAGGGCATTCTGGTGAATTCAAACAAACCCATGGGTGTAGTGAAGGCAGTTTTTTCTCTATCTGGTGGAGACACCCCAACCTGCCAATATCCACTGGCAAGATCAAGTGTGGAAAAATACTTTGCGTTACCCAAACTGGCAAGTGACTCTTCTATTCTTGGAAGAGGGTAAGCATCTTTATGGGTCACAGCATTAAGTTTACGATAATCGACACAAAATCTAAGTGTCCCATCCTTCTTACGGACTAACACAATCGGAGAAGCCCATGGACTGCAACTAGGCACAATGATGTTAGCATCCAACATACCTTGAATCAAACTCTTCACCTCCTGATATAACTTTGGTGGAATTTGTCTATAGCGCTCACGGACTGGTGCAGCATTGCCCGTAGAAATTGAATGCTGCATGGTGCTTGTCAATCCATAATCTTCCTCATGCACAGCGAACACTGCTCGGTGCTTATGCAATAAAGCCTGCAGTTTCTCCAATTCCTCTGTGGACAAATGAAGACCAGTTAAATCAGGAAACATGCATTTCTCCTTGGGCAGGGCTTGCGTTTGGTCCATACTCACTCTAACTGCATTTACACCAACACGAGTCATGTTCACACTATTCTCTTGTATGATATCTGCTGGGTCAATAATAAAAGTCTTAGCCAACTTCTGATGTCTGTAAAGGTACATTGGTGAGTCATTAAGGTTTTGGACCCTAATCAAAAGCCTCCCATCATGGACTGTAGATAATGTTCTAGCAATTAAGACTTCACCCACCTCGACAGGTTCCACCAGGCATTGATAATCCCTGCCGTCCACTCCAGTCTTCGTACGGCCCCAAACCAACATCTCACTCCGAGGAGGAATCTGTATAGGATGGCGATTTATGGTACGTACATACCCAATGGACCCATCTGAAGCTGCAAACCGTGCCTGACTGGCACAAATCTGAAAAGCGGTAGTCCAAGCTCTCTGTTCGACCCCACTAGAGGAGAGGTAGGCTAATGGCTTCTCCTGATCCATTTTTTCGTAACATTGTGAGATAACATTCATACCCAGGACGCCTTCACTGTCGGTTAAACATTGGTCCTTAATCACCAAAAAACCACATTCAGAGAGTTCCACCTGTCCAATCTTCACATGTAGCAATACATAACCCAGGTATGGAATATCTAGTCCATTTGCAGCCTCGAGCGCCAGCCAGCTGCTTGCATCCTTCAATTTCATACCATTACTGCCAAAGTGTTTAGAGAAGTAGCTGTTCTTTATCAGTGACACATTTGATCCAGTATCCAGAATACACTGTATTGGGACATCATCAAGACACAAGTTGACTTTAGGAACTTTTCCAATCAGTTTTTTCACATCAGTTTGAGGCCCATTGGCATCAACACAACCCACGGTCTGGGCCGCCACAGTGGTGTCGTCTAGTTTAACGATCCAGATCTAGACTTGCTTTTACAGAACCGCGCTATGTGGCCTGGCTGGGAACAAGTGTTACAGATGGGGCGGCTACCTTGTTCATCATACCTGTTTGAGTAAACTCTAGGTCTGCTCCCTTCTTTCTTTCTTGATCTGTACTGGTCAGTCTGTTTTCAGTCCAAAGTCTTTTGTGTAGCTTGATGAAGTTCTGATCGGATCTCTTTGATCAAAGTCTGTGATAAATCATTGAATTGTGTGGTCATTTGCTTGTTCATGTCCTCCCACAACTCTGATTTAATCTGTTCCATATCCTTAGCATTACCGGTCTTGTATCTTTCCCCTTTGGCAGCAAAACACTGGACTGGATCAACCATTTCACCATAAACGTGTTAGTTCTGCTTTAATTTCTGCAAATGTCAACTGATCATTCATTAGAATTTTTGTTCTGAATTCACCTCTAAAGGCAGTGTCTCTCAAGCCTTCAACCAGATGATCTCTGAGAAGAATATCTTCGTCATTCATACATCTAGGGTCCTTCCTCTTTAACCTGAGAAAATGTTCTTGTAATCTCAGTGCAAATGAACTGATGTCTTCATGTGTTTCTTGGCGAGCGTTGAAGAACTGAGAGCGCAGGACCGAAGCAGTTGTTTTATCCCCATACAACTTATCTAACTCATTAAAAATTAGCTCAGGTGAATTACGCTTCTCTGGTGGTAGAATTAAAATCTCTCTTTTAGCCTTGCCCTCCAAGCAACAGAGTGTCAATTCTGCTCTAAAATCTACAGGAACTCCCTGCAAAGCAAATGTTGTCTGCAAATTACTTTTCCATTCACCTAGACTAATATCTGAATCCTTCCCTCTAAATTTAGTTGTGACCATATTAAACATAGGGATCATACCATAGGGCCTAAACCCTGCATTAGAAACTGGTGCTTCTCTATTTGGGCCAGACTGTGATTCACTCTGATCAGTCATCTTGCTTTTGCCCACTACAGATTATGGTGGCCAGATCCTGTCGACAACGCCAGTTGTAACACACCCAAAGAAAGATTTTAGGTCTGACCAACCGTCTCAGTCGTGGGCAAAAAGATGACAGTCAATAAAATTCTAAAAGATAATTTATTGACACAAAATATCAAGAGATAAAAGATAAAACAGTCCAGTGTCCCATTCATGAATCAAATAAAAACACACAGTCCCAAGGCCAGAGCCAGCTATGCCACACGGCAAGTTGCACTCCACATGTTGCCTTTAACAGGGGTAGAAGTTGTCCTTGGAGACCCACCACCCTGCAAGCATATAGCCAGTGGTCACTCCAGCCTCTGCAACTCTGCTGCCTTTAGGCTGTGGCATATAATAGGCCCTGGCCTGCACAGAGAGACAAAACGACACCTTCAGTATAAAATTCATAGCGCAAAACCCATCCATCCCAAACATATCAGATTATCACATTACATACCTGCACAGAGAGAAAAAACAACACAGCAGTGTTTGTAGTGTGGGCTATAAGTAGACCAGTGTATCAGTGCAATCAAGTACACCTGCCTCTAATTAGTCCAACCCCATTCCAGCCATTGGCTCACCAAAAATGTGACACACACACAAAAAACCACTCCCAACCCAGTGCAACTTCACACAATAATATGGAGCTGAATTAACACAGGCACATTAGTCTACCATGTTACACAGCACTGCATTATTTGCATCCATAAATGTGTCTTTAAAGTGTCACAGGTGACATCAGTGCTCTCAGTCTCACTCGGTACTTTTAATGCTGATTTTTGAACGTTTACAACAAAGAAAATCATCCATCACTCGATTAAAACAAGAAAAAAATACAACACAACACTTTATTGTAGTTTAGTGGAAAAAGTGAATATTCATGTTTTAAACCAGCACGTCATGTTGAACTGCAGCAAACAGTTATAGTGTTAAAATGAACCTGCATTAAGTACAAGCCCACACCTGTACAGCTGTTACAGTCATGTACCTCAAACATGAACAGCAGCTTAACAACTCAGTGACTGACACAGCAGCTGATTTTACTCACTTAACAAGTAGATTTTTACTGCTGACCTTTGTATCAATCCATGAAGTGATCATAAAGTCTTCCCACCACATAAACCAAGCAGGCTGTCCCTACAGTGAGCGTCTGGTGCTGAGGAGAGCCTCGGACAGGCTGCTGCCGCTGTCACAGTCTGTTCCTGGTCAAGTACTGGCTGCAGGAGCAGAAGGTGTGGTAGAAAGAGGAGGACAGGCCGGCAATATCTGTGGAGATGTAGGGAAGGACCTCCGGAGACGCCTGGTTAAAGTAGCTGATCTGAAAGAAAGATAACACACTAATAACAGCCAGCTGTGATAAGAGTATATGTACGACTAGGGATGGGTGCCATGATAGCACCGGTTCTGACATAAAGTAACCAGACCGAAAAGCAGCGAATATTTCGGTGCTTTTTTTCCCTGAGCTGTGATACACTTTGAATTCTAGCCAATCATTTTACGTTTCCGAGGATAGTAGGCGGGTCCAGGTACGTACGTTCTTTTAGAGCAGAGCTACAGATTAAAAACGCCCAAGGCGAAGCGGTCAAAGTCTGGCTGTACTTCACAGCAAAAGATGCAAACTCAGCAGCTGCAACAAGTGCTTTAAGCTGATACTGTGATACTGTCAAAGGAGGTAACACCTCAAATCTGATGAAACACCTGGCGACGCATAGCGTTTTTTTTAAAAGCAGAAAAATGCGCCATATTTGATAGCTTGCTGCGAGACCTCACACCGAGCGCATCTACTGCGAGTGTGGTGCCTGTTATCGGACCCGGAGTTAGCAACATCCCCCAAAAACCGGAAGAGGAGAGTCCTGGCCCCTAGCCCTGCCAGTGTAGCAGAAATGATGAGGATGATGATGCAGCAACAGCCGTTCTTCTCTGCGTGAGTAGCTTAATGTTGTTCGTGTGTAATTTACGTTGAGTAGACTAACCACGTTATTACATTAATGCATGTAAGGTGAACTAGCAAACACTGTCGTAGCTACATGCGGCTGTCTTCTTGTTTGATGGCAGATACTCCCTTCACCCTGGCCAAAAAGGCTAAAATGACCAAAGAAAAAGTGGAAAACAGTTAAACATGAGAGGTTTTTGGACAAAGTTTGTGTTTTTTCCATTGTTTAAACTGCTTCCAGCCAAGAGTGATACCATATATGCCCCATAGCTGCAGAAAAGGCTAACATTGTTATCTTTTTACAAAAAAACAGCTGAACATGAGAGGTTTTTGGACCAATTTTGTGTTCTCCATTCTTTTAGCGCCGTTTAAGCACCAGCACCATTTCAAAAGTACCGGTTTGGCACCGGTATTGGATAAAACCTAAACGATACCCATCCCTATGTACGACTGCTGCTTTTCTCACCAGTGACTTGTTGTCTTTGGTCTCCAGTATGGTGAATCCAGCACACAGAACCTCTCCTCTGTTATAGCCTTCAGTGGGAGGCTGAGTGGGCAGGGACACTGAGCGTAGGGCGATGACATATGGGTCTCTGAAGGAAAACAGAAAGGGAACGCATCAGGAAATCCTGCAGGACACAGGTGGATGGATCTGGTTCTACTGACCTGCTGCCACATGGCTTCCTTTTGGAGGCCAACAGGATGAAGTCCTGGAGAATCCCTTTTGCCTGATTGGCTGCAGTGGGAGATCCCATCGCACCATGACGCACCGATGGAGTCACCACACGATATATGAAGTCATCGTTGTCGACCAGCTGAATCAGCTCGCACTTCCTGTTTGAGGAAACACATACACACTGTTAAAAGGTGACTGACAGCACTGTTTAAAGACTGAGCTGCAATTTACTCCACATGTATCCACGGCAGAGGCAAACAGCTGCTTCTGTGCTTCACCAGCTGAGGGTGGAGCTCGTGCATAGGGACACTGAAGGGGAAAACTACATAACAAAGGGCTTGGTGATGACATCACCCAGATCTCCACCCATCTGTGCTGCTTATCTTTCTCAGGGTCGCAGGGGGTGGAGCCTATCCCAGCCGTCTTAGAGGCAGGGTACACACTGGACAGGTCGCCAGTCGGCCGCAGGGCTAAACACGACCATTCACACCTATGTGATAGGGGTGCAACGATACTCGTATCGATATTGAACCGTTCGATACAGTGCTTTCGGTTAGGTACGCATATGTATCGAACAATACAAAATTTTTAATTTATTTTATCAACTTTTCTTCTGACGATGCTGTCTGTGTTGAGAGCTCAGTGTATCTGCGCTCAACTACTCCACCTAGGCTGCACTGTCGAGCGCAGATCCACTGTGCGCAGCGCAAGCTAGCGAGACAGAAGCTAAGCTCGTTGCAACATGGCAAATTGAACCTCCCCCACCCTCATTCAGATCTGGCATTTGGAACTATTTTGGTTTTCATGTGACGTATGACCCTGAAGGTAAGCGCGTCATGGACTAAAGTAAAACAGTATGTCAGATGTGCCACGCAATGCTCAATTACATGGGTGGGAATTAGTGCGTTAGCGCAGTTAGCTCGTTAACGTGTTGGCCGTCCAGCCCCACGCACGGGGCGATCCGTGGTAGCTCTTTAACGGAGATTTGCAGTGTTGTGGTGTTAACGTCATTTCAGATTAACGCTGACAGCACTAGTGGGAACACAACGAATATGACTGCACATTTACTCCGACATCATCCTAGTGCAAAGACAAATGGAAGCAGACAAAAACAACAAGCACGCATGCTACAAACTTTACCCGAGTCATTCAGACAGCCGTTAGCACATGATTCTCCTTATGGGGACCTGATATGTTTAATATGCTGCTGAGAATATAGCCCAGAAGAAGCGTATAGTAGAGCTTTTATTTTGGAAAGAGCCATTTCTCTGTAATAAACTCTCTTTTCCAAAGATGAGTGATTCCTCAATCAGATTTATTATTTTATTACTTTGTTGTTTCAGCAACATTAAATTTAAAAGCTGTACGTTTGAGTTAAAATATATATTTATAATTTTAATAAATGACAAATTAAAAAGGCATGAACATTTTTTTTGTATCAAAAAAATATCGAACCGTGACACCAAAGTATCGAACCGAACTGAACCGTGAATTTTGTGTATCGTTGCACCCCTACTACGTGAGAGTTTCCAGTTAACCTAATCCACTAACTGCATGTCCTTGGACTATGGCGGAAGCTGTAGGACAGGGGAGAACCAGGGGGCCGCGGGGAGAACCCAGGGGGACGCGGGGAGAACCAGGGGGCCGCGGGGAAAACCCAGGGAGACGCGGGGGGAACCCAGGGGGACGCGGGGGGAACCAGGGAGACGCTAGGAGAACTCAGGGAGACGCGGGAAACGCGGGGGGAACCCAGGGAGGCACGGGGAGAACCAGGGAGACGTGGGGAACGCGGGGGGAACGCGGGGGGAACCCAGGGGGGCGCGGGGAGAACCAGGGAGACGTGGGGAACGCGGGGGGAAGACATGGGGAGAACTCAGGGAGACGTGGGGAGAACTCAGGGAGACGCGGGGAGAACCCAGGGAGGCGCGGGGAGAACCAGGGAGACGTGGGGGGAACCCAGGGAGACGCGGGGGAACCCAGAGGGCGCGGGGGGAACCCAGGGAGACGCGGAGAGAACTCAGGGGGCGCGGGGGGAACCCAGGGGGGCGCGGGGAGAACATGCAAACTCCCCGGCCTGATGCAATGATAGCATATTAGATGAGCTGTAAGTACTGTAAGCAGTCCAACGTATTAAAAACCCTCGCTTGGGGCAGACAAGCGAGGGCAGGAGTCTGCCCCACTGTGACACCTCAGTGACAGATCCACAACATCCAGTTATTGTTTTAAAACTGGGATTTCCCACAGTGGTCTGCTCCACCAGCACAGGTCCACGGTGTTGACAGCATCGGAGACAAAGCTCCGCCTCCTCCACAGACATGTTCTTTCCACCACCTGCTGGTCATGAGATCAATGCAAAGGGTAAGGCTGCAAATCTAAGCAGCCAGGATGAGTTTCATCTGCAGGCTGGCTCGGCTGGGGGAGAGCCACCGTTCCCCTTTTATTTAAACGTGAGAATAAAGAGATAGACAGGCCCTCACAGCTAATGTCACTTTAACCTTAACTGATAACATGTCAGCCTCAGTGCAAAGTGAGCAGCATGAACCTAAACCACACATCGCTTATTTTTAACCCTGAGCCTCAGAAAAGTCCATCATTGGAATCGGAGAACAATACCGAGGCAGCGAGTAGAAACAGGGCCGAGCGACTGCTGCTGTGAAGCACAGAAACCGCTGATCGTAGCAAAGGTCAAACAGACGAGTCCCAGAGTCTTACTTATAATGCGAGTCCCAGCTCGGCCTGTTGCTCAGCTCAGCGAGTAAATCAAAGGCTCTGTGAGCAGGAACGTCCACCTCACATTCAATCTTGAAACTCAGCATGGACTTCTGCTCCAGGGTGTAAAGCTGAACCTGTGACCACAACATAAAGCACCGATGGGGGCAGACTCACACAAACAAACAGCTCATTAGTGAGAAGCACATACCTGGTCCTTCTCACAGCTCAGGCGCCAGTTGCTTCTGGCTGCCAGCATCTTCAGAGCTGAGACGTTGTTATAGCTCAGATACACCTGGAAGCACAAACACAGGAAACACCACAAACTCATCTCCAGAGCTCAGCGTTAGCAGGCCGCCTCCCGCCATTCAAATACTACTTATTATATATGAATCAGTGCCGTCCAACAGTTCAATTCAACTTTATTTATATAGCGCCAAATCACAACAAAAGTCGCCTCAAGGCGCTTCATAGATACAGAGAAGAACCCAACAATCATATGACCCCCTATGAGCAGCACTTTGGCGACAGTGGGAAGGAAAAACTCCCTTTTAACAGGAAGAAACCTCCAGCAGAACCAGGCTCAGGGAGGGGCGGGGCCATCTGCTGTAATTGGTTGGTGAGAGAAGGAACAGTGTAAGTATTAAGGGTGCAAAATGAAGACAAACTGCTGCAGCACTATTTCTCATCTGCAGTGAAGGTGAAGCACAGCGGTGCGACTCGTCGGCCTGTCGACTAAATCAGTCTGCAGGCGCGGTGAGAGTCTGACTGTGGCTCAGGTTTGGAGCTAAGTGGGACATAAACACGCTGAGGTCTGCTCGCTCAGATCATACACTGACATATAAACTGCAGTGGAACAAACAAATAAAATCACTGAACATCCTTTAAGAAAGAAACAGAAATCATGTCCCAAAAGTCGTGACGACGCACCACCGACACACAGCTGAGACGCTGATGTGGGTGAAAAGAAACTAAATGAGCCTATTAAAGGTTTACTGTGTCCAGCTCAAGCACAGGCTGTGACATCATCAACGACAGCTGATGAGCAGCTCTGTGGAAATCAAAAATACTGTTTTATGTCCGGTTTTTATAGATTCAGCTACAGAAATGAGAACTAATGATGTTTTTGTGACAAGCTGCTAGCAACAAGGTGCCTACACAATCAGTGCCAAGTTGTCTGTTATTTGTAATACAGTAATATACACATGTATGTAAAGAAGGTTTGACTTCTCTCCCGTGAGTCGTGGACTAACGTGAGCAGTACAGGTGACGCGTGGAGCTTCTCCTCACCTGGTTGGTTGGATCCCAGGGAACAGATAGAGGCACCTCCCCCTGCGTGCGGGAAATGATGTACTTCCTAAACACAGTTACAGGAATCAGGATGATGGCACTGTGGGTCTGTGCAGCTGCACAACAAAAGCTGATGTAAACGCAGAGACTTTAGGGGCTGTTTGGAGACATGTACCTGTCCAGCCTGATCTTTTTCCTGGCTGTTGCCTCCTGAAACCTCCTTTGTCCTTCCTGTAAATGAGAGACACACAGGCAGAGGGCACCAGTGTGTAACACAGCAGGCAGATTCCCAGCACCAGTTCATGACCAGTACACCGATCTGTGCTACAAACTGAGTGGAGTGTTATTACTCGGTGTTTGTTCGTGCTGATAACGATCTACGACTACAGCGAGCGCCCTTCAGCCTGTAACGACACCATGGTCGCTCCATCAGACGGGTTTATGACTGATAACATGATTTGAAGTTCACAGCTCTGATCTTTGCTCAGCCTTCGGCTTAATGGTTAATCGAGTGTTTCTGCACCTTCTGTTTATGATACTCATGTTTTATTCTACAGGACGATCTCCACAAACTGCTTCACCACAGTGTGAATGAAGCTGACACCAACTGTCAATCTACTGCTCCACCCTTTTTAACAACACCACCAGAGGCCATGTTTCCTGCTCATCCATCCATCAGCACCACGGGCGGTGTAAAAGACCGACCCAGCTACACTGATGTCACCCGCTGCTTTCTCTGAGCTCACCTTGGATCAGCTGTTATCAGGAGTCTGGCTGTGAAATCAAACGTTCACAGGCTGATGTCTTGTGACTGACACCTTGTTAGCCAATCAGAGTGCGGTTTCATACCACAAATTCTGAAGCAGATTTCATGTCTTTCAGTCAGTATTAGCCAATCACAGACAGCCGCGTCACATCCAGACACTTTACGGATGCAGCACGCTAACGAGCCGTTTGTGAGCGTTAGCTTAACTCACCAGGGGTTCAGGTCGTATCCGTGGTAATGTGCGTGGCTTCCCGCCATCATCGAGCACCTCAAAGGTCATGAAGGCGGAGTTTATGTGTCGGTTAGGCCCCTCCTCGTGGTAGGCCTCCGCACGCACGCCCACCTCCATGCTGCAGTAAGGACACGTGTCAGTTCTCTGTCTGCTGCACAGCTGCAGCGCTGAGCCAGTGTTCTGGGATACCTGTTTCTGAAGGCGTTGTTCACGATCGCCTTCAGCAGCAATCTGTCTCCAACCTGAGAAGGTCCTCTGAAGGTGAACATGTCGATGGCTCGAAGGGTGGGATGAGCCTGAGACAGACGACTGCAAGCAAAGAGCAGAGACAATAGGCCACGACCTCCCACGCGCTCGCCGTGTTCAGGTTACTCATACAGATACAGCTGGACAGATCCTTTAATCTGCACCAGGACTGAACTACACTGATCACAATATGGAGGTCAAAGGTCACAATGATGCATCCTATTTTTAGGTAAAAGTATGAAGGAAAGAAGTGTTTGTGACTGTACCTGGCAGCGATTGTAGCTACATTCACCATCCAGGCCATGATCTGCCCTCCAAATGTGTTTACCTGGGATTCAAACACACCTCATGCATGATCTGACAGTCATGTCTCAGCGGTACGATGACACACTGATGCACTGAACAGTCACATATATGTGCACATGTAAAACAGCTGGGCCTCATTTACAAACCTGTGTGTAGGATCCATACGCGCTGATCCACACAGGTGTGCACACGGGTGTTCACTGTTCAGAGACATAAACTACACCTTTCTTGCTGCTACTTCAAAGCACATTGCTGTCTGTCCTGCGTGCTGCACAACAACATTCAGTATTTAGTATTTACTGCTGTTTACACTTAGCTAGATTAACGTGATGGTGTTGTGTTTAGTATGTTGCTCTGTTTTTTTTGCTTGTTTTCTCTTCTTTCTCTTTTTATGTTTCCTTTCTCACTGTCCCTCTCCCCTTCTGTTTTTCTTTCTTTCTCCCTTTCCTATCCCTCAGTCATGTCTGTCCCGTCTGTAACAACTGAAAATAAAATAAATAATAACAACAAAGGTCGATCAAATGGACCAATACGGCAAAGCTGTGATGATCCACTTGGTAAAGTAAATCCATTGGGTCTCCTTGTTGGTCTTCAGACAACAGATCTGGCAAAGAAACCAAAACCAAATCGCTCTGACAGCAGCCGTCAGCGCCTCAGTTCACGCTCAGATGTAGTCAGTGTTTGGAGGCCATGAGCTGATGTTTTGAACCAAAAAAGGAGTAAAAGAAATAAAACTACTGCATCTCCACTTCATCGTATTAAATAAAAGCCAGATGTTTTGTTCGTACCCAACGGGAAGAAACGAGGCCACGCAGGTGTTTCTGGTAACAACAGGTTCAAATTCAGTCTGCTTCAAATATTCCACGTTGTAACGGCACGAGACACCGACCAGCGAGACACCGACCAGCGAGACACCGACCAGCGAGAAGTTGACCAGCGAGACACCGACCAGCGAGAAACCGACCAGCGAGAAACCGACCAGCGAGAAGTTGACCAGCGAGAAGTTGACCAGCGAGACACCGACCAGCGAGACACTGACCAGCGAGAAACCGACCAGCGAGAAGTTGACCAGCGAGAAACCGACCAGCGAGACACCAACCAGCGAGAAACCGACCAGCGAGACACCGACCAGCGAGAAGTTGACCAGCGAGACACCGACCAGCGAGAAGTTGACCAGCGAGAAACCGACCAGCGAGACACCGACCAGCGAGACACCGACCAGCGAGACACCGACCAGCGAGAAGTTGACCAGCGAGAAACCGACCAGCAAAAAACCGACCAGCGAGAAACCGACCAGCGAGAAACCGACCAGCGAGACACCGACCAGCGAGAAACCGACCAGCGAGACACCGACCAGCGAGACACCGACCAGCGAGACACCGACCAGCGAGAAACCGACCAGCGAGACACCGACCAGCGAGAAACCGACCAGCGAGACACCGACCAGCGAGACACCGACCAGCGAGAAACCGACCAGCGAGACACCGACCAGCGAGACACCGACCAGCGAGAAACCGACCAGCGAGAAATCGACCAGCGAGACACCGACCAGCGAGACACCGACCAGCGAGACACCGACCAGCGAGACACCGACCAGCGAGACACCGACCAGCGAGACACCGACCAGCGAGAAACCGACCAGCGAGACACCGACCAGCGAGACACCGACCAGCGAGAAACCGACCAGCGAGACGCCGACCAGCGAGACACCGACCAGCGAGACACCGACCAGCGAGAAACCGACCAGCGAGAAATCGACCAGCGAGACACCGACCAGTGAGAAATCGACCAGAGAGACACCGACCAGCGAGACACCGACCAGCGAGACACCGACCAGCGAGACACCGACCAGCGAGAAACCGACCAGCGAGACACCGACCAGCGAGACACCGACCAGCGAGAAACCGACCAGCGAGACGCCGACCAGCGAGACACCGACCAGCGAGACACCGACCAGCGAGAAACCGACCAGCAAGAAATCGACCAGCGAGACACCGACCAGTGAGAAATCGACCAGAGAGACACCGACCAGCGAGACACCGACCAGCAAGAAACCGACCAGCGAGAAATCGACCAGAGAGACACCGACCAGCGAGAAACCGACCAGCGAGAAATCGACCAGCGAGACACCGACCAGCGAGAAACAGACCAGAGAGACACCGACCAGCGAGACACCGACCAGCGAGACACCGCCGCGCCCGCTCTAGTTCAGATGGGAAACACATGAAATGAACTGACCTGATGGTTTGCATGTGGAGGCAGAACCAGCTCCACACTCTCCACCCGAGTCCTCTCTGCTGCCACTGCATCGGCTCCCACTGAGCTGTCACCTGATACAGAAACAAGTCAAGTCGTTATGTGAAGAAAGTACTAATTAAAGTTTGATCGTCATTTCCTGCCAGACTGTTGTCTTTGTTAGTCACCACAGCAGACGCCATGGAAGCCACAGGCTAAAGTATCAGGTCAGTTCAAATGTTCTTCTCTCAGCTTCGCCGCTTCTCCTCCTGCCTGAGCTTCCTTTGTCCTCGTGAGCGCCCGGACCATCGCAGCCTTGCCTCCTTAAGCTTAACCTGAGTCGTTCCTCTCATGTCCTCATTTCCTGTCCACAGTGGTCACTCCCAGTGGAAACCCCGACATCTTCACTCCTCCAGCTCGGCCTCTTGTTTTTGTTAGTGCCACTGCCTCCAGATCATAGCAGCTCTCACTACCATCGTTTCAATCCTCCGTCACATATCAACCCTGAAACCTGTCTGTTGCTCTGGATGGTTGAGCCCAGGTATTTAAACTCCTTCCTGTTACCTGCTCTCCCTGCTCTCCCTACAGGTCACATCATCTGCAAACCTCACGTTCACAGAAGGGGCTGAGAGCAGACCCTCCCCATGTCATGCACCAGCCTCACATGCTTCTCCAGCACTTCTGACGTTCTCATGTAAACCCTCAGCTCCTCTCGTCTGTCCTGTGCTTTCTACACGCACAAAGACGCAGTGAAGTGCAAAGACTGTCTGCCGGGACGTGGCCGGGTGCATCACTCACCCTGCTGCACAGACTCATTGGAAAGCAAATCCTTGATGATGTCATCGTGCACCATTCGGACCCTCCGCCTTTCAGCGGCCACGCTGTGTTCAACCTGCTCCTTCTGCGTGACAGGAACAATGGGCTTCAAGGTCACCTGTGAGGTACCACACACACACACACACACACACACACACACACACACACACACAGACACACACACACACACACACACACACACACACAGACAGACTCTGTCTCACAATGACAGCTGGTGGTATGATGGTGTCTGTGGTGCTGCTGCAGTTCGTCTCGCTGTCACAAAGCTCCTGTATCAGTGCTGAGACTCTGACGTTGTGTCACAGCTTCCTCTGATTTAATAAAGAGAAACATAAGTCCTGACTAAGGTCAAGGAAACTGTCACATCAAACTCAGAGTCCACTTTAGGACTTTGACCTCTGAGCTCTACGTGGACAAACGTCAGCTATGTGTCCCCGAGGTCACGTGACCAGCGTGTGCTCGCTGTGCATCATACGATGCTGAAAACTAAAGCAGACACACGAACAGCAGCCCCCAGACTCTGAGCTCCCCCCCCCCACCAATCACAGCAGATGGCCCCTCCCCTCTCTGATCCTGGTTCTTCCTGTTAAAAGGGAGTTTTTCCTTCCCACTGTCACCAAAGTGTTTGCTCACAGGGGGTCATGTGATTGTTCTTCTCTGCATGTATCACTGTAGGCTCTACTGTGCAGGATAAAGCACCTTGGTGTGACTGTTGTTGTGATTTGATGCTGTGTAAATGAAACTGGATTGAAAAACAACTAAAAACTCTTTTCAGACTTTTGGTCAACCTTTGTTTTTATGTTGTGAAGCATTTTGTGATGTTTATCTTGAACGGTTACTAGGTTACGTACTAAACTTCCTTTGAGATGCAACAACACATGAACAACATGCTTTTAAACAACGATCTTCATCTAGTTATCAGTAATGTGGCAAACGTCCACACACTCTCCAGAGTGTCGTGATCATGCACCTTTTGTCCTGTGCTTGTGCGCTGGGTAACAAAGGTGGCGTAGGCATGACAAACCCTCCAGTGACGATCAGAGAACAGGTCCTCACAGTTCACCTGTATGCCCACCTGAGGGGAAGTACGGGACAGTACGTTAAGGTAAACACACATGGTTGTACCCGTGAGAAAAGCACATGCAGCTAACTGATTTCAAAAACAACGAAAGGCACAAAGAACAGCAGAAGTTCACTGACCTCCATGCTGGTGTTAAAGGCTCTGTTGACCTTTGCCCTGATATTCACCACCTGACCCACACTGAAGAAAGATGGAAAGGCGGAGTTACTACCTTCAGCCCAACCCTTCCACACACTCACACACGCCTCCTCTCACCTGATGGTGTGCTCAAAGTGGATGTCATCCATGGAAGCAGTGACGCAGGGACTCCCAGCGTGCCTCTCAGCTGCACGGTCGAACAGTTGGGTCATTACAACACTACACGCTCACAGCTTCCAACACACACCTGAGACACACAAAGCTCACCGGAGAGGCAGGCGGCGGAGTCGATCCATTTGAGCAGCTGACCCACGCCGAGCTCCTGCCGATGGTTGCTGTGACAGGGCATCACGATCTGACTCATTTTCACCTCTGTCGGGTTGTAGTTTTCTTCTTCTTCCTCTTCTTCTCCATCCTCTTCCTCCAAACAATCTGATGTCCTGGAACTCATTTGGAAAGCTGGGGAAACAAAGTAAAGGAAAGACACTGAAGCTACAGTACTGTGCAAAAGTCTTGAGTCACACCTCATTTTCTTTTGTTTTGCCCCAAAGAGCCAGACTTTGTCATCATTTTGAAACCTGATACTGAACAAGAGTTTCGCTCTAGTCCAATTTCAGATGAATGTCTTTTTGTTTGTTCAGTCACTTAAAACTGACCCATGACTCTTTTTGAAGCATTCAATTCAGCTTTATTTATAAAACACCAAATCACAACAACAGTCACCTCAAGGTGCTTTATCCTGTACAGTAGAGCCTACAGTGATACATGCAGAGAAGAACCCAACAATCATATGACCCCCTATGAGCAGCACTTGGTGACAGAGGGAAGGAAAAACTCCCTTTTAACAGGAAGAAACCTCCAGCAGAACCAGGCTCAGGGAGGGGCGGGGCCATCTGCTGCAAACGGCTGGGGCGAAAAAGGCACCTAACCCAGGAGGTGAACCAGTGCGTCTACACACAACAGACAATTTAGCAAAGAAACAACAAGGGCTGTGCGACATGACCAAAATCTCATATCCTGATATAAGACAGCTATCGTCTGATAACGATATAAATCACAAAAATGTAACATTTTCTGTAAAGTCTGTGAATCAGCTCGACTTGCATGAAGTGTTTCCAGCTGTGCGTCATGTAGCTGGAGTCGAGTGTTTTAACCGATGCATGAAACGATACATTTTTAGACATAAGTTGTAACGGCGCCGTTTTCTTTGTGAGTTTTTTTTACACGGCGTGCTGCGGGGAAAAGCCTGTTCTAACGTTTGAGTCTAAGGTTTATTTTTTAGCACCTGGCGTCTTTTTTAATTCTCATCTCTAAAAACTCTGCTCTTTCACGTGATTCAATTTATTTTGAAAAGTCTCAACAGGATCTTGAGCTTTATTGTGAAAGGTTTATGTGGAACAAACGGACACGCGGTGGTTTTACCGTCGTTGTTGCTAACGACAACACATAAAAACAGGCGCTTGTCCGTCCGTAGTGTGGTTATATTACATATAAGAGAAAGAGAGAGCTTTAAGAAATTAATAATAACTACAGTGACATCAAAACATGAAAAATATTGCTGTAAACAGTTTATTTTGCGACACCATGAAACAAACGACAGCGTAAAATGAAACGATGGATGTTTTTATATCATCATCGATATATATCGTTATATCGAACAGCCCTAGAACCAACTGTAAACTGGTTGAGGAGCTGCTGCTCAGCACTCCCAGTCTGCTTCCCACCCAAACATTCATCAGGTAACTGACTGTAAGTGTCAGTCGATGGATCCACGTCAGCCCGTTATCAGTGGAAAAGAAGGTGCAGCACAGCTGAGGTTTGTAAAGATGCACCTGAGTGCACATAGAGAGTCCTGGAACAAAGTGAACACAAGTTCAGCCATAATGCACAACGCCACACCAGACCTCCTCATATGAACGCTCAATGATGGGGATTCTTTACATTTGCTTTGCAGCCACAGGATCCGGGCACACCATGAACTCCTCTGTACACCAAAGGAGTCCAGAGTCAGCTGTGAGGCCATCTGACAGCTAAAGCTGTGGGATCTATGGTGGAGCTGCATATCAGACTGTAGATGTGACAGCTGTGGTGGCTGATTGCTTGGTTCTGCTGGTCACTGTAAGCCTGCACAGCATTGTCTACGCTGCATGCTCCAGAACACAGTAGGTTGGTTTTTGAGGGGTTTTGTTCTTAATGCATCAGATTTTCTTTTTATTGTATCCTATAGTTCAGGTTCTAATACATAGTTTGATATGTTGTTGATTGTTCTTTGTTTTCATTGTATTCATTTATGTGCTGCACATGTGTATAAATACACAGATGCTCTGTTGTTGTGCTACATACAGGTTAGGTGTCCAGCAGTTTGCAATGTTGTTTTGGATACAAACACATTATTATAATTTTATTATTATATTATTATAAATATTAACCTGCAGTTACTGTTACAAATGGGATGGTGCCAAAAACAGTATGTTGTGTGTACTTAACAGCACTCGTGTCAAAGGCTAACACAGAATGAGCATTTAGAATAACCTAACAGGAAGTGAGGTAACCACAGGTTACTGACTGTAAAGACAGCATGTGAAGCATGCAGAGCCAGACTTGTTCTCACTTGTTACAACTGATCTTTTGTATCGTTGCTTAAAGTGGAATAGGATAGAGGAGGTGGCTCCATGGTAACGAGAACAACAACAACAAAAACCAAACAGAAAATTCAATAAAACTCAAAGTGGATACAAAGCAAAGCACTCAGGGTGAGATGGATGAGATATGCTGTTAAAGCACTTTGAGGGCTCGACTAGATTAAAAGCATTTACTACATGAAGACTGGACGAATATAACACTGAGACATTTCAGGGCCTCCACAGCCAGCACCGGCCTGATAAGTAAAAAGCCTTTCTCTTGGATGCCACCAGGAGGCGATGTCTTTGGCTGCAGAAACGCTTTCGCATACAAGTCTACGGAACAACAGCTTTGTGCCTTCAGCGCAGTGAAAACGTTTGTAACCTCAGTCAATGAGCAACACTGCATTCAAAACAAAGTCACTCCACGTATCAGAAAGGCTGTTAATGAGCCTCTAACAAACCATCACTCACCGCTTTCACAACACAAACCACAGTCTGTTTGTCAGCACTGTTGGAATCAGCTGGCTCAAGCTTCCTGCTCAGTGACCGGTGTTCCAGATCTACTGGCGTTTAGATCAACTGGCGTTGGTCGAACAGATGTGTGGCAGTCTTGCGTTTCAGGAGCTGCTACCGATAAACCAGCAAAAAAAACGCCAAATGTGTCACCTGTGACACTTGTGAGGTTATCTCAAACACACTCCGTCAGTCTTGATGCTGTTGAACAACAAAATGTTTAAAAAAGTTTACCTGGTGATATCCTCATGTGCGACGCGATCGCGAAAACAGCAAACAATTAACACCACGCCTATGTTGTTCACAGGACAGCAAGAGTAAACGATCGGGAGACTCTTGTCGTCGTTATCGTTCCCCTCGCACGTTTTATTTCTCCGGTTTCAGCGTTTTTGCTTCACAACTAAAGCGAGCAGTTTACTTTGTGCACTAACATGGACTCGAGTCAACCAGCGCCACCTCTGGCCAAGTGCCACAGCCTACAGCCAGATCAACCTGTGACACACATCTGCAGCACATTTGAATTCGTTTCATGCACATTTGTACCATATATCCCATGATACTGATGCTCAACTCTGAGCATCAGTATCATGGGATATATCACAGTTTCAGTGTGTCTGTCACAGAGCGGGTGTTTGAGCTGTGATTAACCGGGGAGGTGGTCTATGGGTAAACCTGAGATGGCTTTTGTCACAGTGGAGTGAGCCGTGTGGAGGAAATAAAGGAGGATCCAATTGCAGGCAGTCGTGAAGGTGGTTTATTGAACACAGAGCACAGGGAAGAAATGGCAAACGAAGATTAAACTAAACTATACTGGGAATAACTAAACTAGTAAACACAAAGCAGAACACGAGCATGAAGGAGGGTGGGCAGAACACACGGGTGAAACATGGCAGATACACAGACGGACCGGCAACGACAGAAGACACGACTTAAATACACTCAGAGAAACACAGGGAGATCACACACAGGTGGAAGTAATTAACGAGACGAGACAAGGGAGGGAACACAAGAAATCACAAAGACGCAGACTGGACACAGATCAAGACCCACAGCAAACATGGGAACACAGAACCTTAGAGCAAAAACCAGAATCACAGAAACAATAGATAAATAATAATAATAATCAACAAAGCACCAGAGAACAAAAACAATCCTTCAAAAATAAACCAAAGCAAGAGAACTCAAAATGCTGGGTCGACCCCAACGTGACAGCTTTCAGTGCTTGTTTGACGATCTTTGAGATCCTCTTGCTGTCATTCGTGCTGTTGGCCGACTTACTGAACAGCAGTGATGATGAGTAATCTGGTATCCAATGCTGTGGTGTTAGGGAAAGGACTTTATAGAACCTGATGTTCTGCTGTAACAGTGCTGACTTGCACCCCTGCTCGTCTGTCATGTTCCAGCCTTGATAACAGTTTTCTTTTCTGCAGCAGACAAACGGGATCTGAGTTTGGTTTCATTGAGTGAAACAAAGCTGTGAGCTTCCTCTGACTCCATGTCTGCATTGTGTGGGTTTTCTAATGGAGCATTTTATTATAACCAGATGAACAATGTCACCGACTTCACCTGTCAGTGGGTTTAGTTTTGTGGCTGATTTGTGTTGTTGTTGTAATTGTTGAAAGCTCCTCCATCTCTCGCTGTGTGTTGCAGTTTTTATGCAGACTTTGGGCCCCTCAACCTGGCCATGTTGTACAGATACTGCTGGAAACTCAACAGGAAGCTGAAGGTAATGCAGATGAAGGTCTTCAGACTCAGGGCTTTGTTTGCTGTATAGACATCATTTAGAAAACACGTTACGCTCTTATTTTGAAAGGTCTTTGCTCTGATGGTGTGTGTGCACTCCTCTGACAGTAGACTCTTATTTTGAAAGTTCTTTACTCTGATGTTGTGTGTGCACTCCTCTGACAGTAGACTCTTATTTTGAAAGGTCTTTGCTGTGATGGTGTGTGTGCACTCCTCTGACAGTAGACTCTTATTTTGAAAGGTCTTTGCTCTGATGGTGTGTGTGCACTCCTCTGACAGTAGACTCTTATTTTGAAAGGTCTTCGCTCTGATGGTGTGTGTGCACTCCTCTGACAGTAGACTCTTATTTTGAAAGTTCTTTACTCTGATGTTGTGTGTGCACTCCTCTGACAGTAGACTCTTATTTTGAAAGGTCTTTGCTGTGATGGTGTGTGTGCACTCCTCTGACAGTAGACTCTTATTTTGAAAGGTCTTTGCTCTGATGGTGTGTGTGCACTCCTCTGACAGTAGACTCTTATTTTGAAAGGTCTTTGCTCTGATGGTGTGTGTGCACTCCTCTGACAGTAGACTCTTATTTTGAAAGGTCTTTGCTCTGATGGTGTGTGTGCACTCCTCTGACAGTAGACTCTTATTTTGAAAGGTCTTTGCTCTGATGGTGTGTGTGCACTCCTCTGACAGTAGACGCTTATTTTAAATGTATTAATGCACATGTGCTGTTTCACTGATTATTGATTATCATTATTGGTTTATAGTCTTTCACAATGTCTAGAAAGAGACTGGATCACTACACCAGCTACGACCAGAAGAAGAGAGCCAATGCTGCTGTTCTCATTGGTGCCTATGCTGTAAATATCCTTTCATTTGTCCATCACATCATCTGATTGCCCGTCTGTCTGTCCATTATTAGTGATGTAGTTTAACTCTGCCCTGTAGGTGATGTATTTGAAGAGAAGCCCAGAAGATACCTACAGGACTCTGATAGCAGGAAACAACACAGGCTACATGCCGTTTAGGTACAGGCTGCTGCTTTCTACGAGACAGCACTGCATGCTGGGCTGTTGTCATTACATTTACTGAGACACTATTCTTCTGTCTGTTAAATCCAGCTTAGCTTAGCTTAGCATAAAGACTGCAAGCAGGGTAACAAGAAGAAACTCCACCTAGCTGGAAATTATTTGGCGACCATGAAGGTTCCAGGAGGTCAGGAAACCTCATCAAACCCACACTTTTAAGTTTGGGATGGGAACATTTTCCCGTATTATTGTAGGGTTTTTACTGCTGTTGTGATTTGGCACTATATAAATAAAACTGAATTCAGAGATTTGAATGAATTGTTAACAGTTTATGAGCTCTTAGTGAGCTTTAGCGGTGCCAGTGGGTTGATTTCATTCATCTAGACTGAGCTAACATTCCCCCCCCCCTCCCCTCCACCCCCACCCCCAGTCCTGAGCTCAGCTGAACAGCTGCTGCTTAGTTTTTACACTCTTAGTGATGCTTTGTGTTTATTTACAGTGCAAACAAGCCTGAGACCAGATATGATCTGAACCCTGATAACTACACTGTGTGTGTGTGTGTGTGTGTCTGTATGTGTGTCTGTGTGTGTCTGTGTGTGTGTGTGTCTGTGTGTGTGTGTGCCACAGAGACGCAGCAGTTGGAGAGTGCTCTTTTAACCTCACCGTCCTAAACTGCTTACAAGGAATCCACAAGGTAGCAACAACGTCTAACACAGATGATTTTAGTAAAATTAAAATGACACTTATTAACTTCATTTTGGTCATTTTAACCTCATTTTAACTTAAAAATCCCAGTTTGAGCCACATTTGACATTGTTCTCCTCTTATTCTGTAACAACAGTAATTGAATTCAGTTTTATTCATAGCACTAATTCTAAGCAACAGTTACTTCAAGGTACTTTAACTTATAAGGTAAAGACCCTACAGCTCTGCACTAGAAGTATACACTTGGCAACAGTGGGAAGGAAAAACTCCCTTCCAACAGGACGAAACCTCCAACAGAACCAGGTTTAAGGAGGCAGCAATTCACTGTGACAGGTGAGGGGTGAGAGAAGAGAGCAGAGAGAACTACAAAGGAGTTTAATAATTACTAATGATTAAATACTTCAGTGATGTACAAACACACAGGAATTGAAAACAAATGACTAAAGAAGAAATAGTCAGTGCATCAACGTGTCTTTTAGACCCCATTCCTACAAAACTGCTCAAAGAAGTCCTGCCATTGATTAATTCTTAAATATGATCAACCTATCTCTAATAATCAGCTATGTACCACAGGCCTTCAAGCTGGCTGTAGTTAAACCTTTACTCAAAAAGCATCTCTAGACCCAGCAGTCTTAGCTAATTATAGGCCAATCTCCAACCTTCCTTTATATCAAACATCCTTGAAAGAGTAGTTGTCAAACAGCTAACAGATCATCTGCAGAGGAATGGTTTATTTGAAGAGTTTCAGTCAGGTTTCAGAGTTCATCACAGCACAGAAACAGCTTTAGTGAAGGTTACAAATGATCTTCTTATGGCCTCTGACAGTGGACTCATCTCTGTGCTTGTCCTGCTAGACCTCAGTGCAGCGTTCGATACTGTTGACCATAATATCCTATTAGAGCGATTAGAACAGCTGTAGGTATTACAGGTACTGTGCTGCAGTGGTTTGTATCATATCTATCTAATAGACTCCAGTTTGTGCATGTAAATGGAGAGTCCTCTTCACACACTGAGGTTAATTATGGAGTTCCACAGGGTTCAGTGCTAGGACCAATTCTGTTTACATTATACATGCTTCCCTTAGGCAGCATCATTAGAAGACATAGCATACATTTACACTGCTATGCAGATGACACCCAGCTCTATCTGTCCATGAAGCCAGATCAAAATCCTGCTTCTCACACACAAGGTATTAAATAATCAGGCCCCATCTAACAGACCTCTCTGCACTGAATCATCCTTGTTATTAATCTCTGGCTGTCCTCACAGTGTGTCTTTGGTCCTGTCTCCGTCCCCTCAGCCCCTCAGCAGTCAGATTGCCGCCCCTCCCTGAGCCTGTTTGTGGTGAACATGTGTTTCTGTTAAAAACGAGTTTTTCCTCCCCACTGTCACCAGTGTGCCTGCTCGTAGGGGTGGTCTGATTGTGTTTCCTCTGTATAACTGTAGGGTCTTTACCGTACAATATTAACTGCCTGAGGTGACCTTTGTTGTGATTTGGTGCTAAAAAAAACTGAACTGAATCTGTGAAACCACTGCAGATCACTATAACACTAAACATTTCAGCCCTTTGGGGGGAGTTGTGCTTTTGTTGTGAAAATCTGTTGCTGCTCTCTTCCTCTGCAGGCATTACAACATGGTTTCCTGGATTTTGAAAGGTTCAGTGCAGAAGAATATGAACATTATGAGGTAACAGACTGCAGAGTGCTGACTGTGCTACAGGTCGATATCAATGAAAACAGGACCAGGATACAGTAAGAAATAAGTAACGTACGCTTGTTATTCATCCAGTTTATTTGCAGTGCTGTTAGTAACACAGTCAGGGCCAACCAAGGGCTCGTACGATGTCCAGGCCTGCCTTGGTGCACGCTGTACTTCCTCAGTTTCTCAGTTAGATTGATCCATAACTCACCCGTCCAAGTGATAGACAGTCAGTGAAGTAAAGGTCAGCTCACCTGTGTCCACTGCAACAAAACTGATTTCCAATGAAAGGTAAAAGACCGTATGTGTTCATTACTGCAGTGGTGGTATAATTAAGGTGTTCTGGATCCATGTTTTTAACTGATATGTCGCTAACCTCTATCACAGTCTTTCTTTCCTTTCTTTTTGTGCTTTTAGCGAGTTGAAAATGGAGATATGAACTGGATCGTTCCGGGAAAGGTTCGGGCGTTCAGCAGCCCTCATTCTCGTGGTAAGATAGAAGATGGTGAGTCAGAATCTCTAAGCTAAAAGCTAAAAGCATGCCTCCAAACCAACACCAGTGCTCACGTTGCTTGGCCTGACAGAAGGCCTGTGCAGCCCCTCAGTGCCTGCACGTCCTGAAACAGCTGAGAAGAGCTAACCTTACCCTGCTGTCTTCTGATGGCGTGTATTGTTTCCTGCTTAGTGCTGTCATGTTGTTACGGCTGGATTAGACGAGCCTGAGCCCTGCAGTGGCTCGGGGTTTCCCATGATGCACTCATGCTTCTTCATCACTCAGCTCTTTTTACTTCCTGTGTATTTACACCACTTTGCACGTAGTTATTATTCCCCTCTGGCTCTCCAGTCCATCTCTTGTCCCGTTGTCCTCCCCTCACCCCGACCACATGTGGCAGGTTGCTCCCCCTCCCTCAGCCTGGTTCTTGTTAAAAGGGAGTTTTTCTTTCCCGCTGTCAGCAGGTGCTTGGGGCCGTTCGATCGTTGAGTTTTCTCTGTATTGAACGTCTTTACCTTACAATATAAATCAGTTGACACTACGTCATTGAATCTTATTTTACGTTTGCATTAAGAGACAGGACTTGCATTAAAAACAGACCCTCGCTGATTGAAACGTACGACGTAACTCAGTTGTTGTTGATTCTGTCTCCAGGTTATCCCCTCCACACACCCGAGGCATACTTCTCATACTTTTGCCAAAATGACGTAACGACCGTGGTTCGTCTGAACAGGAAGTTGTATGATGGCAGGCGGTTTGAGGATGCAGGATTTGAGCACCACGACCTCTTCTTCCTTGATGGGACCACGCCCTCTGACCTCATCGTCAGACGCTTTCTGCATGTGTGTGAAAGCACAGACGGGGCAGTGGCAGTGCACTGTAAAGGTAGGACTGCAAGTGTTTATGTATGTTTAATTGATGTCATTTATTTCTTTTATCTTAACTTTGTCTCTTTAAACACTCCATCCATTTACAGCTGGATTAGGCCGCACGGGCACTCTGATTGGCTGCTACCTGATGAAGCACTTCCGGTTTACTGCAGCCGAGGCGATTGCTTGGATCAGAGTCTGCAGACCTGGATCTATCATCGGTCCACAGCAAAACTTCTTAGAAGAGTGAGTTTGTGCCTCAGCTGTGACGCTCAAACCAAACGCTCCAATTTCCGTGACTCCAAAGGTATCAGTCGGAGACAATCATTAAGCTTTAGTGCCGTTCATGAAAGTACAGGAGTAATGCTTTCCAAATGATGTGCACACAGACACGTCTGCAACACTTCATTGGGATAATGTCACAAAACACAAGCAGACGGCAACTTCACCTCCAAGGTGCACGGAGGAAGATCTGACGAGGTGAAGACTTCAGTCACAGAGTATTAGGGAACCATAACGTGTTAGTGGCCTTCATCAGGGTCATTGCGTTTATCTGTGAAGGTGTGATTGGTCCACTTTTTCTGTTTCCAGTCTTTTTTATTTAAACACAAGCTGTTTGACATTTTGCAATGACCCAAAAGGCGTTGGTCACTGAGTACAGCTGTTCTCTAATACTTCGAGTGTCGCTGGAGTCTTCACACGAAGCACAAGTAGATCAGGAAGTAGATCAGGAAGTAGATCAGGAAGTAGATCAGGAAGGGTTTGAGGTGTCACCTTGGCCTTCAACGTCGGCAGATCTCAATCTCATCGAGCATCTGTGAGATGTGCTGGACAAACAAGGCCCGTCTGTCCTTAGGCTGTGGCATCTATTGCTGTTACCACACAAGATGTTTCTCCATGCTGAGGTCATGGGTCAGGGTGGGGCATTCCCCAGGGTGCCCATGTGCAGCTGGTGGTGACTGCAGCAGTGGGAAACTGGTGGATGATGAATCAAATCGAATTAAAAAAAGCCTGAAACTGTGTTACTGCTGCAGACTGCAGTCAGCTGGTTTCTCTCCTCAGCTCTGGACGCACACTTCCTCCTTACGCCACAGTAGTGCTCTGTTGCTAATGGCTACTAGCTTTGTGTGTCTACTTACACGCTAAACCAGGACGTTGAATGTTATACCTGCTAAACATGATATGACAGTTAGTTTGTGGCGTGTGTTTGATGTTTGTGTGCAGGAAGCAGCACAGTTTGTGGGTTCAGGGTGACGTGCATCGGTCTAAACAGAAGCTGGTCCAACAGAGACGGAGTCGGCAGCAGCAGCTGCAGCAACAGCAGCTTCACCGCTCTGACTCTGTGCAGGGAGGCAAACAGGAGGCAGTGTCCTCGCTGCTTTCCAGCATGGATGACCTGTCAATCAACACCGTGCTCTGCAAGTCATATAGCTTGGATGAGGTCAGCGGTGTGACTTCATAGCACCTTTTTTTAATGGTTACTGCAGAATTCAAACAGGCTACTGAGTTCTGATCACAATGTTGTGTTTTCATGCTGCTAATTGTGTCTTTCTTTCTGTGTCTGTGCAGAATAACTGCAAAGAAGTCAGTCTGACACAGGGAGACGAACTGAGAGCACTGAAGGGAAAACGCCGACTGAGATCAGCGTCATCCTGCTCAAGGTACCAATATCTGTAATTTAATTAATGATAAATGGTTATTGTGGTCAGTGCAAGAGACACGTTGAGAATTAGCTCAAAACAAAGTTTCTATTAACAAGGAGATATAATAGACACCAATATGTTTTTGTGGATGTCAGAAAGTACATAAGTGACTGTTGTCGAATGCTTTGTTTGCACGCTGTCTAACAGACAGACTGGACTGCATGAAATCCTGCTGTGTTCTCATCTGTGCAGCGTAAATGTTGTGTATAACCTGCTCGAGCTCATGCATCCTTTTTTGTTCTTCGGTTAAACTGAAACCTAAATGCAACAAGAGAAGTTGTTGTCTTTGGATACTTTAGTTAATCATGAGTGAGATTAAGGTTGTGGAGGTTGTCAGAGTATTCCTTCTACTGCCTGACAGTGTCCTCAGTTGGAGTCAGCAGGCCTCCATCTTTACTGGACACCGTGTTGGTAGAGCACCACTTCCCCCTCCTGACGGTTTGCCAGAATCGCTCCTCCTACGCCCAAGTTTTTGTTGCAGCCGCCGCCTGAGCTGCGTTTCGATTGGCCTGCCCGCTGCCTCTGCTCTCCACCCGTGGCTGCCGCCAGACACACAATCAGTAGATAATACCTCTGCTCACTACAGTTTTTGTTTTGGTCCCTGAATCCACGGCCCAAATATAGCAGATATATAAGAAGCTGCCATAGTTCAAGAAACATTTCATAAAAAGTAAATAGGTACAAATCGGGGATATGGGAGCTGCGGCAAAAAGAAACCAAAGGACGACCACGAACCAAACTCACAACGTGCTTCTCCTGTAAACTAACATCACTAAACTGCTAACCTGACACAACCAAGAACTGGGCTTCCACGGAGGTTAACTCGAGGTACCTCCCACACGTCGAAGCGTATTTGTCTCTTGTCTCTTGTACAGAGTGTGTGTGCAGATGTTGATTCCTGCAGTGAGCGTAGAAATCATCAGAAGGATTTTTGGAGAAGTTGTTCGTTGTGCTTGTTTTTGTGAAGGATCAAGTTTAGTATTTGCTCTTGGATCACACACACACACAAATATGAGGTGTTCTTGTTTTCTGTGTCAGGTTAAACCTGTCCAAGACTTCACACTGCTCCATCCTCCCTCCCCCGAAGCCCTCCAAAGTCCACCTCACCCCCTCTTCTACTAAAAAGCTGAGACGAAGTTCCTCTACCACCACTGCTCCGCAGATCAGGAGGTTGGTGTCTGTGCTTTTGTTCTTACTAGAAGCACATTATAATAAAACCAATATAAAATGTGATGTGCTGATGTCTCCACAGTCCCTTCAGCCTCACTGTGTTCAGCACCAGGCCAGCACTGATTCACTGACTTCACACTTGGGACGTTCTGGTCATGAATCAGCCCAGCTGATGATGGACTCGCTGGAAACTGGATCAGCTCTCTTGCACGTTTAATAGGCTGTAAATCCTTTTTTAGCCCCAATAACTACTTTTGGTTTTGACAGAGCCAACAGTTTGTCACCACTTTAACTGGTCACGTGGCCCATTCTGTGATAACAGGGCCGACACCATAAATCATCACGTCTCTTGGGTATAGCAGGAGGGTAACTGTAAAAAACTGCTGCTGCATATTGCAGATATAACATCTGCTAGATGCTGAATGTCCCGTTGTCACAGTCATTTTGCTGGAAGCAAAGGACACGTGCAGGTGCAAAGACCAAACAACGCTAACAGGGGATAAAAGGTCGTGGCCTTCACAAACATCACTAATGTTACAAAACTTTGCCACCATGTGGCCAACAGCAATGTTTTATTGTTCTTCATTATTAAACATTCACACATAAATAAGTGACGTCATATTCAGTACTTACTTTTGACAGTTCACTCTTCGGCCGCTCCCTTCTGCCATATTTTGCGGCAAAATTATCCACACCCACCGCCGCGCTATGAATTGTGGGATATATGGGACCACGAAGCGTGCACCGGACCACGCTTGATATTTGGGGAAATCGACAGCGCATTTGGAGTGCGCATTTGAAGTACACTTCGAATTGGGACAGCTGTCGTCACGTGGCGGTGACGTAATCGCACTTAAAATGCGTACTTCAAGCGTGCAGACCCTGAATTGGGACACAGCCAATGTGTGGACATGTGCTTTAGTGATGGGATTTCCGGCTCTTTTTAGAGAACCGGCTCTTTCGGCTCCGAACTGGCTCTTCAGGTTGTTTTGTTGCTTTAATTAATTTATTATTAACAATAATATTAAATTATGCACAAAAGGAATTACTAACGTAAAGAAAAGTGGTTTTTATTTATATATGTTTATATATAAATATATGCGGTGGCCCCTAGAGACAAAACATGTACAAACTCCAAAACACATTTCTAGCATGACCTGAACTTCCAAAACAGAGCTACCTAGATCACTTAAATTACACAATTGAAAGCATGAAAGCATATGTGTATTGTTTGTGTATTTATACACAAGCATTCCTATATAGTCAAATAATAAAAAAGAAAAATATGTTCATTTACCTGTTATTACCACACACCAAATCTGGTCGTTGGTACTTGCTGGCTTGTGTAGCCACGAGGTAACAAAAGTTCAACACTTCCCCCTAGCATCCTGGAGCACTTCTGTTGTGTTTTGTACGTGTTTGTACGTGTTTTGGAGTTTGTACGTGTTTTGAAGTTTGTACGTACTTTGTCTGTAGGGGCCACCGTAAATATACTTTTATTTATTCACTCCACATAAAATGTAATAAATAAATCATATAATACAAAAACCAACTATTCACATTTCAACTTTTAACTATTTAAATTTTCAGCTTTTTCCTTTTACAAATTTAAAGTGAAACAACACAAAACACTGCAAACCACAGCACAATTAAATATAAATTAAAATATGAAAACAAAAAGAAGATGAATATTCTCTGTCATATGGACCTGCATGAATAAACTTTCTGAATCCTTTATCATCTGCAACTGAAAATAGTTGTGGATGATTACTATACCTTTCTAATGTGACGTTGTTGTCCCTGGCTCTCTCTCTCTCTCTCCCGCTCTGTTCCTGTGCTACTGAGTGTAACTACCGCCCCTCCCCCCTCTGCCCAGCTTAAAGCACAAGGCTCGCGTGCTGAGTGAAGCGGGAAAAAAGTGCGAGAGAGAGACAGAGAGAGAGAGAGAGGGTGAGAGAAAAAACAAAATACACGGCTCGCAATAAGGATCCGGCTCCCGTCGTTCACGTCAAAGACCCGGGTCTAACGGTGTGTTCACACCGAACGCGATGGACGCGAACAAAACGCCCCAAACGCCCCTAATTTGACGCGTGCACATTCGCGCCTCAACGCGTGTCCAAGAAAAATCCATCGCGCGTCAAAATATGATCTTTTGACGCGCGTGAACCGGAAATGTGGGAGGGATGTGGGAGGAAGTTGTGCCAGACCGGTATCTTTGCAAGATGGCAGCTGTCGAGTTAGCGCTTGAAGAGAGAGTCTCCCTTCTCTATGTACTGTGGAGAGCAGAGCAGCGGCGTAAAAGACGCCCTCGCCGTACCTGGGTCCATCAGGTCCTCCAGAGGCGTGAGCAGTTTGGTGAGTTTCACCATTTGCTCCAGGAGCTGCGCCTGGATGACGGCCGATTCCAGCGACATCACCGTCTTTCACTCGGCCAGTTTGAGGACCTGCTTCCCCGGGTCGGTCCCAGAATCGCCCGCCTAGACACCAATTACAGGCGCTCAATCCCACCTGCAGAGCGCCTGTCCATCTGCCTGAGGTTAGTAAAAGTATTTAATACGGTAGTCCTTTATTGATACCTGTGCTAATACATGCTAAACCATCCATTTATACACTGCTAACATGGATGTGCTATGCTAACAGTGAATGTGGTACGGAGACGACTGTTTATAATATTTCTAGTGATACTCAGAAGGTCTCATCAAGTCCCGATTTAATTCGATTTATGCTGTTATCAGTGTTTGAATGATAGCATGTCTGTGGTGTCATATCAATGTATGCGCTCGGTGTTTGCTGATATCAAACTGTAGCATTAGGACCACTGAGTTAACCTTTGTAGTGATACTCACTCCTTTTTATTTAGACCTGGTTTAATTCTGGGATAGTTGAATATTTGTATATAATCCCCGCAGACTGTTTTAGATTATATCTAATATATATCATGTAATTATCCTTATAATTACAAAAGGTTTTATGTAAGATTTATGTTTTGCAATTTGTAATTTTGGAATTTCAATAATGTATTTTGTAACTGCAGTACACATAATACTCATTTTAAACAATTTTGTCCAGGTTCCTTGCCAGCAAACAACTCCTCCAGAGAGGCTGTCCTGGTGAGGGAGAAATTCATGGCTCACTTCTCGGCGGAGGGAGCTGTGTCTTGGCAACCAAAGGAGTAGCCTGTTTGAAGTCCGAGTGACTTCCCCACAACGGCTCTTTTAAGAGCCACCCACAAACCTCTAAAGAGTGTTCCTGTCTTTTTAAATTTTTCTTAATAAATGGAGCTCTACTCCAAAATAAACTAACCTCTTTTTACTCTCTTAAATAACTTGTCTTCACTATGTTCCTATATACAGTGTGGTGCAAAAGTTTGGGCAACCTTATTAATAGTCATTATTTTCCTGTATGAATCAGTTACAATGAAAAATGTCACTTACATATATCATATAGGAGACACACACATTGATATACACTAAATATTTATTTCATTTCTCTTTTTTTGTGTCGCAAATTTATGCACCTGCTTGATTTAAACAGTTATTGCACACTTTCTGTAAACTGCATTTCACTTCTCAAATATCACTGTGTGTGTCTCCTATATGATATATTTAACTGACAATTTTTATTGTGACAACCAATAATTTGTACAGGAAAATAATTACTTTTCACAATGTTGCCCAAACTTTTGCATCCCACTGTATTAGTATGTTTTGTCATTAGTATAATATGAAATAAATTCTACTTGTGTCAAGTCGGGTGCCAATATTTGCTGTGTAGTAGAACAGAGACATTTTGTCATTATAAATGTTTATTTGAAAAAATATAAATTCATTAACAAAAACATTTATCATAAATATATGAAATTTAACTATTTACAGAGAGACAGGAATAAAAAGGACCCAGCTTGGAGTGGAAGAGCCTCAGGGAGAAGGAGGAGAAAAATAAGAACATTGTTTCTGCCCTGGAGAGCTGCTGCCTCATCAGAAAACTACTGATCATTAGGGTCCAATGTTTCCAAATTTAACACAGCTGTGCTGTTTTCAAAAACTAATTTATAAATTTGAAATTTCACGAATTCTCGTGTCTGAGGCGGCATGCTCTCCAGAGCAGGAACAAGGCCGAGGAGGAAATGTTCTGTTGGAGACGGGCGTGGCCTCTTTAGGGACTCCAGGATGGCCAGCTCCACCGCCGATGGACCGTCCTGGGACCCGTCCCTCGCCCGCCTTCGAGCTGTCCTCCTCTGTGGGCCTGTAAAACACAGCACAAAACAACACAAAGTAATGAGAAGGCTGCTACTAGATTTTCATTTTCAAAATTGAAAAAAACAGGATATAAACAGATTGGTTGTAGATATTTAGTAAAGGTGATCACAAGGGAATTCAAGCAAGTAAAAAGCTGTCAGTGCTTGATGTTCATACCTGTGGGTGCAGCAGCAGGAGCTGAGGGACCAGAGACTGGAGAGCCAGGAGAAGAGACAGTTGAGGACTCTGCTGCATGATTACTTGACTCTATGAAGACAATATTAAATGTTAACAGGTTGAAGACAATAGTCATAGAGAATATTATATTATTATATACTTATTATTATATACAGTGGTCTCTCATTTATTGCAGCACATGAACAGTAGTCACAGTTCTCACAAGTTGATTCTCAAAGTGAAAACCTTTGTCGATTTTAAAACGTAAAAGTATTATGCCGCGCTTTTTCTCCGTCTGCGGCGCCACTTTTGTGCACCTTTTTCCCTCGCGGTGCAGGTGTGTATTTCCGAATAAGGGTCATAGTTATGAGTGTTTTTGTGCTGTTTTTTTCTATTGGACGTGATGGTTATCAAAACCAAACATGATAAGTTTGGCAAGCGCAGGAGACACGACACGGAGGAGATTTGTCATTTGGGCTGCAGAATGCAATGCGCATTGTTGAAAGCTGTACGGTGCAATAAAAAAAATCAGTGAAAAGGCGAAGCAGTGACGGATGAACAGCGGGACTACTGTATACTGTTTATTAATAAACAAAATATATTCCTGTATGACAACACGCATAAATTAACTGCCTACATTAACTCATTGTAAACATACCTTCTGACTGACACTCCCCTGCTGCCTCTTCGGGCTGTCCCTGGTCCTCGGGGGAGAAGTTCTCCACGGTCCGCACCATATTACCGCTAGTCTCCCGCGGGGTGAGGAAGGGGTCCAGAAACCCCATGACCGCGAAGAACTTCCATTTTCTCCCCGATCCTGCTGCAGACCCACTCCCCTTCTCCTTCTCTGTCTTCTTCTCCTTATTATAAGTGTCCCTGAGGCTCTTCCACTTTCTCCTGCAGATGTCCTCTGAATAAACGCATTATCTTGTTAGCGGAAAGGTATTTGTACATCAGTGGGAAAATAGCGGGACAGTAGGCGGGCTTGCTAGCTTTTGCGCGGGTACATCGGGTCAGTCTGAAAATTAAAAAGAAGAAGGAATGAACTTACCAGGTTGCCCGATCTCCTCACTTATGTGTCTCCAAGCTAGGTCCTTTTTATTCCTGTCTCGGTAGAAGTAGTAGCCAGCATCATATAGCTCCGGGTGATTAGCCACGGCTCTGATGAGCTTTTCCTCCATACTGAATGAAGAATGAAGGGCTTTGGCTGGATCTGCCCCTTTGACCTAGGTCAGAGCCACGTCACCAGGCTCCTGATTGGTTGTCGCGGCGCGATTTGACGCTGGAGTTCAGCTTTTTCCAACTCGAGCGGTAGACGCGAAACGCGCGTATGCACAAAATGCAACACAAAAACTCACGCGCGTGGTTTTATTCGCGAGTCAAACCCGCCAGACGCGCTACACTGACGCGCGTTTCACGCGTTTTGGCGTTTTCGCGACGCAAATCTGCTTCCGAATTTTCGCGGGACCCACAATCGCGTGTCATCGCGCTTTTCCATTGACTTTACATGTAAACCTGACGCTCTATTCGCGTCCATCGCGTTCGGTGTGAACACACCGTAAGAGCCATTTTGTTCGCGACCAACGCATCGCTAATGTGCTTGCACACTAGTGCATGAGGAGGGACGGATTTTATGTTTTACCTCTCCAGACACCTTTCTTTTTTTTCATAACCTTTTGCAACGTTATGGGTTGTACGAACACTGTGCTATGTTTGTAAACACTATGTTTGTTAAGCTGCAGCCGTTCAACCGGGTTTATATGGTTGACAAAGAGAAGGTGTATTAAAGGAAACACTGTGGAATTCCCAATGCCAGTGTGAGCACTGCTATCAGTGAGCTTAACGACAGCCGTTAGCATCATTTCAGTGTTTCAGTCATAAAAACACTTCCTGTCTCAGTGGTGGTTACACTGACATCATGCAGTTTGTGCTCTGACCTCCAGAGGGCGACAAATCAGCACAGACAGAGAGCTCCATTCAAACTTTGCTGCCATCAGTAATAATTCTTCAAATATAATCATCAGTGTTTGAGCAGCTATGATATCAGGGACAATCTAGACATGTGTGACAATACAGAACATGTCACATGACACACCTTAAACATCATGTGATCCACTCTCAGTCTGCACTTTCATTCATGACTTCAACAGGTTGAAATGAGCTTTGAAGAAACATTCAGTGAAATAAATCTTTCATGGATTCATGTGAGCAGCAGATGAACTTTTTATTGTTCTTCATTATTAAACATTCGCACATAAATAAGTGACATCTTCAATAACAGAGTCTGAATGAAGCTCAGGTGTTGATGCTGCTCACTGATTGGACGGTTGGTTTCAGCTCTGCTCTCAGTCTTTCCTGCACAGGTGAAGGTAGAAAGTGTGACTGGATCTATAGACTGGAAACAGAGAAACATGCTGAACATTTGAAGCTTTGCAGCAGAAATGTTCATGTTACAAATACAGCAGAGCTGATCTGGGATCAGTGTGTTCACATCTGCAGCTACAACAAGGTTTCATGTCTCCACACGTCAGCATGTGAACTTTACTCTGACTCAGTCTGAGCAGTCAGACGCATATTTTTAAAGTTAACACATCAGCACACACAGAGCTGAGCCCCTCCCACCTGTGCTGAGTTTCAGGTGGATTCCCGCCTCCTTCCAGGAAGCAGCTCACCTGTGTGTCCGTGTTTAGTGTCCAGGTGTGGAGTGGAGCTTGTTGTTGGTGTGTGAAGAAACTGTAAGTTTGCTTTGTTTCCTCCTTTAACAGTTTGTCTTTAGGAACTTTACTGTTTGTTCAGCTCATGTTCGATTTCTTCACACAACAAACTGTGTGTGTTTGTATTTCCGGTCTCTCCATTAAAGTCAGTGTGTAATGTTTTCCTGGCTAACATCAGCTGTGTGCAGCTTAGTTCAGCACAAATCTGCCGCTCCATAGTTCACGGTAACGGACTCACAGCTGGACCAACGAGGCCGAGTGTGTCCGCCACTCTGAGCTACGTTCGTGTTTGTGTACTTGTAGTTTGTACTTTGTGAGTTCACTCAGAGGACGCAGCGTACGTGATGACGTCACAGCCCTTTACCTCCTTTACTGTGTTACGGATTCAAATATTGGGGATGGATACAAGAGGAAAACCCAAAATAACCACACTGGTCCGGCCGGGTCAAGTCAAACGATGATTTAATGAACACACGCGTGGGAGATGGACACCATACAGCAGACAGCATCAGATCTAAAAATGGTGGAGCCTTGATCAAACTCTTATAGCCTCTAGTGGCCCCCACCTAATCATAAAAGCCTAAACATTCACATTCTTTCTCACACAGCGCCTAAGCTACAACCTTGGCTCCCTGTTTATCTGCTCCTGATGAGATGGGGCAGTATGCTCTGTTCTCTTCTAACCAGACAAATAAGGCGATGACTTTCTGCAAACAGTATTTCTTATAACTCAGCAGTATAATGCATCATAAAACAATATCATTCATTCACAATAAATCAGCAGTCTAATGTAATGCAAATCAGTTTACCAAATGTAATAGTTATCACCTTCTTCTAATTCAGGAGCATAATGCAAACTAAAACTACATAATAATTCACAATCTTTAATTAGGGGTCTAACATGGCATAAAATAATATTATAATCCGACACTTCCCCCTGATGAGCTCTTTAGACTAGAGCTCACTTACACCCTGCAATCCAGTGTTGCCGGGTTCATTTCTTCTTACTCCTGAGGCCCTTTGACCCCCTGTTGGGTGAACCATATGTGAGATGACCTCTGTGTTTGCGCAGTTCAGATGCAAGAAAAACTTTTATTACAACAACAATAGTAGGTTCAGGTGACACTCCCATCACTCCCCAGTTCTCCCACAGCTTTATTTCGGTGCTACCTTATACCCTTCAAACGTACTCAGACTAGAACCTCTGTCTGAGGAGCTTTTAACCTTTATTTTATTGCTGTAGGCACCAGTGTCTTCCAGTCGGGTGATCCTCTGCTCTTGTTTCCTTCAACCTCAGGGGTTAGACAACCCTTCAGTCGTTGCACAGATCAGGGGATTATTCTGCCCCGATTTCAAACAATGATCTGTGTATTCTGGGGTCACAGCTGTGTTCCCCAGAAAAAGGAACAGAAAGGTGTTCCCCTTATGACCAAGAGCCTCTCGAACGTCGTTGGTCTGGTGTTCCTGGATTTCCATCAACCCCTTCATGGTTATTGCTGTGTTTATGGGATCCATCCTTTTGAGGTGACTAACTGGAGCCCAAAATGCCATGACACTTGAACCCAGTTGATGTTTCAGCAGTCACCGTGTCTGTCTCTGCTGCGAAGGATCCTCGTATATCTGTGACCTCGTCTGGTGTCTGTTCCTTCCTCTGTAAGAGACAGAAAACCAAAACACCTCTCTTCCTAGGTCTAACAATCTAATGTTGCTGTCTACTGATCTTTTGGTGATTCAGAATTGGTTTAGAACATTCAGAATGTCCCAAGGACTTATCCTAATTTAGTGTATGTGTGTGTAAGCGTGTTTGCATTTAGCCCACTGCACTGGCATTTCCTACACTTTATCAGTCCGGACTATCGCCGAACGAAGCTTATGACCTTCAAAAGACCGAGTGCCAACTCATTATAAGCACATTTGCAAGATATGTATAAAAATGATTAAAACCACTCATTCTAATAAAAGACATCAAAAACAAATTAGCCATTTCTAATTCTAACATGTGTCAATTCAACGGAGCTAGAAAATTAAAAGAAAAGGTTAGTGACCTCATATCTTAGAAAGTATCAGACTTTCTCCGACCCAGTGTCGTTGCTCCAGTCTTGTTATCCTGTGTTAGGGAATGAAATCAATTTAATTGTCATGTTAGATCTGTTCAACTCCTGGCTCCGCCCAGAGCCTGCGTGTTCACAATCGTCTACAAACAAAACCTGTATTATTATGAACTTCACTTCAACATAAACTTGTTGAATACTTTTGACACCTGTAGATAGAAGATTAACATGGGGTTATAACAACCACTGTAATACAAATGTTAATGTAATGTCAATAGCTTCAATAAGTGTTCAATGCAATGGTTGTTATATGATTCTGATGTAACAATAATGCTGATGCTAAAATAACAGTAAAACACACCCTTTTTATCCCTTACTGACCACAGCAGGGGCATCTATGTTTTGATTCAGCCATGAATCCAGCTCACCTGATTCATCACTGAGCCCCACCGGCACTGGCATTTGACAGGGTGGCGCTGCATATTCTTCCTTTAATGTCACTATTTTCAATCTGCTAATTAGAGTGCTTAAACCTGAAGTAGACTACGTCCATAACAAGTCAATGCAGCTATAAATGTGACCAATTATCAATCTATTACCAATCAATAACAAACGACAGCTTTTATTTTATGCATGCTTTGAGTCAACCACTCACCCACAGGATCTCCAATCCCAGAAAATTCCTTCTCCTCATTTAATAAGTCTGTCCTCCTTCCATGCCCTGGTAACTGGTCCATCCAGAGCCATATCATCTTGAATTATACATACAACAAGCCAAACCACACCTCGGTCACACCAACCCTTTTCCGCCCTGAAGATGTCCAACGCCATCTTAGTCTGGACTGTCAAAGGTGACTTTAACGCTGACTGTTCCGACAATCCATTTATAACATTTCCTGGTCAGATTAGCCAATCCCTGCACGCTGGAATAAACATAATCAACATGATCAACATTTTTCCTGTGTGTTATTTCACCATCTTATTGATTCCAACGCTCCATCCTTATGTGGTTTGCTACATTATGTTTATCTAGAACTCCACTCTGTCTCTAAATGTTTGAAGAATTTTTCATGTTAGGGGTCAAATTTTAAGAATTTGACCATACGTGAAATTAATGATGTTATCACCCCCATCGGGGCTTACCTTTCCCACTTCTGATGATATTCCTCCCTATTCTTTGCAAGTACCCCCTTTGGGTGGCGAGAAACTGTTGGTGTGGTCAAGTGGGTGCTGTAAAAACAAAAGCTCAGGACAGAACAGTTATCAGTCATGTACTTCATACAAAATTAGCATATATTGAATTTCATATTGATCCTCTGAGTGTAATGGTACATTTTAATTTTAATTTATCAAAGCTAAACACAATAATTTTTCTTTATTTTGCTCTTGTTCTTGTGCAGCACCACATCTCAGCACATGCCCCTGTCGGTTCTATCTTACTTTTCTAAATTATTGACTATTTCAATGGAGAACCTAAATGACATGGACCAGTGTTTGTCATTACATATCTCTATTTTGAATGTGACAAGTCTATCATTCCCCTGTTATTCATAGACATCAATAGAGTTTTTTTGACTTTTTCTATAAAAGTTAATTGGCTTTTTACAGTGGCCTGCTATGGTTAATAATAACATGTTCAGTCATGAGTTTTTGTGGGTGGCTGTAGCTCAGGTGGTAGAGCAGGTCATCTACTGATCGGAAGGTTGGTGGTTCGATCCCTGGCTTCCCCAGTCTGCATGCCAAATATCCTTGGGCAAGATACTAACCCCAAATTGCTCTCCGATGCATCCGTCGGAGTATGAATGTGCGTGTGAATGTTACTTAGAAAGCACTTAGAGAAATGTGCTTGTGCGAATGGGTGTGAATGGGTGAATGTACAAGTTGTGTACAGCGCTTTGAGTGCTCAGAAAGAGTAGAAAAGCGCTATATAAGAACCAGTCCATTTACCATGAGTGAAATCAAAGCTTCTCTCCACTTTAGCATTTAACATTCCCAACAATATAATGTGATACATTAATCGAAACACAACTAATAAAACACAATTTTCTTGATGCAAACATCAGTACTCAAAATTAGCAACCAAAGGGTTAAGTCTGCAGTTCACACTCATGTGAAGCTACAGCCTCCCCCTTTAGTCTCTGTCCTCCTTCTACTCCTGCAAAAACAAAACAAAGCAAGACAAAACATCCACCCTTCTTTTACAGGTTGGGTGAATTGTTTGTGGACATTTACTAATCCTAAGTCGGTACCGTTTTTGTCTGAGTATCAAGTCAGTTAAAACTTTTAGTCGTCAGTCCATCATTCCAGTCACATGCATACATTCACACACATTCATACCAGATATTGCTGATAATGGAGTCTCATACGCAACCTATTCGAGGCTCCATCACCAGCAAGATGACGTCATCATTTTAAAGGAAAACAGTTCCTTTTTTTTTTTTGACTGGATTGACTCGCTGCAATCCTTTGAGGCTCAGGACTTCTCATGTGATCTATGTCCCATATAAGTGAATTTCTCCCCAGCCCATTATAATCATGGAGAAAAATACTTTGCAACTGTTTTCAGTAAGAATATTTTATAGCGCTTTAAAGTTCAATCTCTCAGGCCTGGATTAAAGAGCTGATTTATTAAATCAGGAACTCACAAAATACCAAAATATCACCACCGGTGGATCACTCCTCTCAGATGTTCTTATTTCAGTGCACTGTAACAAAAGCAAAAACAAACGTAACCAATAAAATACTCATATAATAACAAATACTGGGGCCCGTTAGAAACATGTCCAAGCATAAAACCATCTTTCTCTCTCTTAGAGAAAGAAAACAATCCAAACCTCACTGATAAAATCAACCTAGTGTTAAGCAAAACCCAAAATCAACCAAAACTTCACCAGAAAGTTTTTCTCCGTCCCGGGACAATATTGTGTAGGAATACAGGTACCGTAACTTCTTTTTGCACTGACAAAAAACATGTTGGACTTATTTGATTCAATAGTGGACACTAGTTGCACACAAATGTTTTGCTTTGGTAGAAACTTAAACAACTGAGTTAAATCAACACAACCTTTTCATTTTCAGTTAACCTGTGCATTTTGTGTTCATCTGTGTGTTTCTCTTGATTCTGAGTCAGTGTATGTAGATGTGTGTGTTTGTGTGTGTGTTTGTGTTCATCACTTTCCTGTTCTGGTGTTCTGGGTAAACCAGGGCCTGAAGCGTGTTCTGGGGTCCTGCCCTCCCCCTTTTCAGTCCGTTTGGGTCCATTGGTGCTGCTGCCCAAAGTTCTCTCCATACTGGTTCTGGCCCCAATTGAGACAGTCCTTTTCTCCAGTTTCCTGCATCTTCTCCTTGTCCAGGTTCTCCTTAACTTGACCCTTTTTGCTTCTGCATCTCCTTCAGGGTTTGCTCCTGCTGTTGGAGCTTCTCGTCAGGTTTGGCAACCTCCTGCTGCAGCAAGCTCCGGCCTGATTTAAAGTCCTGTATCTGGGACTCTAAGCCTGACTGATGGGTTTGATTAGCAGCCAGCTCCTCCTGAGCCATGCTCAGTTTCTGCTCTGATGTCTTGAGCTCTCACTGAGGGCAGAAACCTCAGAGTCTTTTCCGTACACGTCAGATTGAAGTTTATTGATGTTTTCCTTGCTTTGCTCCACGGCCTTCTGCAGCTCTGCTGTTCGGCTCTTCTCAGAGGTCAGCTCCTGGCTGAGCCCCGACACCTGTGCCTTCAGCTTATGTTCTTCTGCTGCTTTTTTCCAATCTGAGGTGCCTCCTGACCTCAGTTACTCCTCGTGTCTCTGGCACGCCCTTTTTGCTGCCCGATCATCCGTGTTGGTCCGTCACTGTCCTGCACAGTTTTAATGCAGAGTTGTTAAGGTCAGCATTCTTTTGCTCGGCCTCACTTTTCATCCGGGCTTAATAGGCGTCTCGTCACAGCTCTGTCAGCTGAAGCTGTCTGGAAATCTCCCCCGTGTAGTGAAACGGGCCTTGGATTTAACGTTCTCCGTCTCCGCTGCATGAGATAGCTTTCCTGCAGCACTGTTGACATTCTCAGGCTGTTGTTGTGGGTCCAGCTGCTGTAGCATTTGGTCAGGGTCACATCAAAGATGGTAGAGAGGAGAGCAGGAGTCCAGGTCAGCCTCGGCTTTCCGGGCCGACAAAGCAGCCTGTAATTAAGCATAAAGAGAAAAAACAAAAACAAAACAAAAACAGACGAACAGGAAAATGATGTTGTTTTGGCTGTGTTATTCAGAGAGGGGCCAGGCCCTGTGTCAGCCTTCTCCCCCCCTTTTTTTTTGTTTTTTCTCACTATATAATCAACTCATAACCCACCAAGTTGACAGGACAACACAGGTACACGTTAAAATTCTTAAGATCATGTTTAATAATTCAAAAAAGGAATTTTCTTTCATTCAGTAATCACTTATATTAATCAATCAGAAGAAAACATGTCACATTTTGACTCTTTTAACCACTAAATTTGTTGTTTCATCACTGGTTTTGTCATACCAGTGTCTGTCTTTTTGAAGTCAAGTTGTTGTCCTGCAACCCAGAGAGTTTATTTGTTAGTAGTGGATAAACTTTATCATTTAACATCAGGTGTATGTTAAGTTTTGCTGCTTTAACCTTGCTGGAAAATCTTCACGTGTTCATGAATGTAAGCTGTTTCTTCATTGCGTGTGTGTGCGTTTGTGGGTGGGTTATTTTAACTTTTTTCTCAAACAAGGCATTTCTCTAGTTGTGTGTTTTTAATTTTGTTTCCCAATTTTGATTTCCCACCTTAAATAACAGCATTCCATGTCTTCAGCCAGGAATTAGAGCTTGCTTGTGAGATTCAGGGACACATGGTGCCAAAAACAATTCAGTGAAAAACTTGCCTGAACATTTCCAGTGATGGTAACCAATAACTGGAGGAGAAGATGTCCTTTAAGCCTCTTTTTCGGGTGGGGACAAAGTGAGGTCAAGCTGTAAAATTTTGAGCCAGAGCTTGGCCTGTCTGTCATCCCAATTTTGTTAATCTATCCTTTTGCTGCTGTACTCAGGTTTCCAGGTTGAGAGAAATCCACCTGTATTAACAGACTAAAACATTCATTTACTATTTTTCTTACAACATCCATTTGGTTCATCTGCCTAGATTTTACTCTCTCTCTCTTGGTGCATAGTTCACACAGTCAGGCAGTTGCCTTTTATGGGCATGCAAATTTCCGGTCACTTACCCCCAGCAGCTGCAAAGCCATCTCTCCTATATCAAAACCCAGCCAAACATTAAACATTCACCGTAGTCATTCAAAACTTTATTTGTAATATTATAATCAGCAAAATCAGCGTTTTAATTACAGGCATGTATCATTGTTTGCAAATCATACTTATAAAACTCAATAACACGCTAAACAGGAAGTCCTCTGTGGGCTTCACAGCAGCCACCTCATTTGCATGTTCACACACCGTCTAAAAATATCTCGCAGCGCTGCAACGCGCTGTTGTCACACACAGCCTCGTTTTACACTTAACTCTCTATCTTATATTTACAAAGACGTCTTATATTTACAATCACTCTCAGGCCTGAAAGTTTTAGCGCCTACACAATTTTGACAAATTTAAGTTAACGGGTCCAACCGAAGAAAGTCCAACTTTTTTGTAATCAATTAACCAGTATCAGCCTCTAACTGTATCTGGCCTCATCTCTAAAGTCCCTAACTCAATTTAAAGTGTCCAAAAAAGCGCAGATAAGGAGCCTCTAACTCCTAGCTTGTTCCAGGATGCCCTGTACCCCACAGTCAAGCCAACTGAACTAACCCTGTTCGCCGACAGGTCAAGGTCGCGCGTCCGCGGCCAGGAGGGAGCGTAACCTTCGGGCTATGCGCCTCTTAGTGGCCTCTAACCACCGTTCTCACAAAATTTATAATACTTTTAAACCGCCGTCAACCCTCTAAAACAAGAGTATGACTGACGCAGATGCAACATTATGGACAATGGAGCCTCTAACTCTCAACATGGCCAACACAGATGCAATCCTTTAGACCAATGGAGCCTCTAACTCACAAAATGACCAATTCCCTATCAAACTACCTGAGCCTCTAACTCAGTATTATTTTCCTTTATCTTGGGCCTCTAACCCAGTATTATTACTTATAAGCTTATTTCAAGTTTCAAAACTCATGAGATTTTTCATCAAAATCAAAACAGGCCTTCACCAGTAATTTCAGTGAGTAGACTTTTAATTTATACAGTCCAATTTGGCACAGTTTGGATTTACATTCAACAGGTTGTGCCTCACCTTTAGATGTGCCGGCTTGCCCACTCACGTCAGACCACAGGCTCGTGCCTGCCCGCTCAACCACCTCGGACCGTCCAAAACCTCCAAAACTTCCTCCCCAATACCACAGGACGAGCCCCCAAAACTGTTATGGATTCAAATATTGGGGATGGATACAAGAGGAAAACCCAAAATAACCACACTGGTCCGGCCGGGTCAAGTCAAACGATGATTTAATGAACACACGCGTGGGAGATGGACACCATACAGCAGACAGCATCAGATCTAAAAATGGTGGAGCCTTGATCAAACTCTTATAGCCTCTAGTGGCCCCCACCTAATCATAAAAGCCTAAACATTCACATTCTTTCTCACACAGCGCCTAAGCTACGACCTTGGCTCCCTGTTTATCTGCTCCTGCTGAGATGGGGCAGTATGCTCTGTTCTCTTCTAACCAGACAAATAAGGCGATGACTTTCTGCAAACAGTATTTCTTATAACTCACAGTATAATGCATCATAAAACAATATCATTCATTCACAATAAATCAGCAGTCTAATGTAATGCAAATCAGTTTACCAAATGTAATAGTTATCACCTTCTTCTAATTCAGGAGCATAATGCAAACTGAAACTACATAATAATTCACAATCTTTAATTAGGGGTCTAACATGGCATAAAATAATATTATAATCCGACAATTGTCACTGTGATTAATATTTACACACCACACGAGACACCTGACAGCATGTTAACGCTAAGCTAAAGCTAAGCTAACGCTAAGCTAGCCAAGAACCCAGAGTGACGTTAAAGCTGAGTAAACACTGACCCCAGACCAGCACCGTGATAAAGTGAGCTGCTGCTGCTGAACCTGAACAGGTAACAAAGTGATGAGCAGTCAGGCTGCAGGTTTCTACCTGTTCATGTTTCTACAGTAGAATCACTTTGAAGTGTCTTTGTGCTGTTTCATCTTTGATTTGTGTTCATAAACACTCAGAGAAAGATCACGTGACCTCATCAGGATCTGTGTTGGTGTGTGGAACTGTACCTCAGCTTTAGATTATGGTGATTATGAGACAGTGTTTCAGCTCATTTTACACAGTAACATGAAAGTACTGTTATGAGGAGTAATGAAGTAACATACTCCATTACTTTTAATTAAAGTGTTCTGTGTAATATGTGTAATAATGACTTTTTTGAGTAACTTCATCTCTGTCAATAACAACATTCATACGTGGAATAAAAACACATCAGTGGATCATTGCTGGAGCTGCCTGGACTTCAGTCTTCAGGATCTCAACCAACAGCATCAACATGCTGCTCCACATGTTTGTGCTCCAGATGTTTGTCCTCCAGATGTCTGTGCTCCAGATGTCTGTGCTCCACATGTTTGTGCTCCAGATGTTTGTGCTCCAGATGTCTGTGCTCCAAATGTTTGTGCTCCACATGTCTGTGCTCCACATGTCTGTGCTCCAGATGTTTGTGCTCCACATGTCTGTGCTCCAGATGTTTGTGCTCCACATGTCTGTGCTCCACATATTTGTGCTCCAGATGTTTGTGCTCCACATGTCTGTGCTCCACATGTCTGTGCTCCAGATGTTTGTGCTCCACATGTCTGTGCTCCACATATTTGTGCTCCAGATGTTTGTGCTCCACATGTCTGTGCTCCACATATTTGTGTTCCAGATGTTTGTGCTCCACATGTCTGTGCTCCAGATGTTTGTGCTCCACATGTCTGTGCTCCACATATTTGTGCTCCAGATGTTTGTGCTCCACATGTCTGTGCTCCACATGTTTGTGCTCCACATGTCTGTGCTCCAGATGTTTGTGCTCCAGATGTTTGTGCTCCACATGTCTGTGCTCCACATGTCTGTGCTCCACATGTCTGTGCTCCAGATGTTTGTGCTCCTGGTGATCAGACTCACAGTTTCATTCTTGAAATAAGTGTTTATATTGTTGTTATATTGTTGACCCACCATTGATCATGTGTCTCATCACATGATCAATGGTGGGTCAGCGACATGCTTTCTTTCCGTCTCAGGTTTAAATATCTGGGACTCTCCACCGTTTGGTTTTAAAACTGAAGAAGCTTCTCGGATGAAACGTCTTCCAGAAACTTAAAGAAGTCTCTATTTTCTTTCTAAGCTCCTTAGATCACATGACCTGGATGACTGAACCTACAGACATATTGACCTGGTTTCTAGGTTACATGACAGGTCAGAGGTCAGCGACTGTAACTCAGTTACTCCTGTTAATGTGAACTCACTGAGTGTTTGTGGTTTACCTCTCAGACTGACTGAAGATGATGATGGAGGAAGAGGAGGACAGAGCAGAGTCTGCAGGGTCCAGCTGTCCGTCTGTGAGGAGTGACCGGTCCAAAGTTTACCCTCCAGACTTCAGTGCTGAACCTGGACCAACGAGGTCAGAGAGCTGTGATGACTTGATAATGATGTTTGTGAGCTGAGAGGAAATGAAAATGAATTTGTAACAAAAATCAGTTTTGTCCAGTTTTGTCCAGTTTTCCTGTAAAAAGCTGAACTCTAATCTAAGAGGACTGTTACTGACAGGAAAGAGCTGCATTATCTGCAGTCTGTGTGATCACAGCTGCTTCACTTTATCATGTTTGTGTCTGCAGAGGTCAGAGGTCAGAGTCTGCAGGGTCCAGCTGTCCGTCTGTGAGGAGTGACCGGTCCAAAGATCAAAATCCAAACTTCAGTGCTGAACCTGGACCAACGAGGTCAGAGAGCTGAACTCACTGAGTTACAGAAATAATTCTGCACTGACATTATAATCAGTGTTGATTCTGGTTGATTGTCTGACTGTGTTTGTGAGCTGAGAGGAAATGAAAATGAATTTGTAACAAAAATCAGTTTTGTCCAGTTTTCCTGTAAAAAGCTGAACTCTAATCTAAGAGGACTGTTACTGACAGGAAACAGCTGCATTATCTGCAGTCTGTGTGATCACAGCTGCTTCAATCATGTTTGTGTCTGCAGAGGTCAGAGGTCAGAGTCTGCAGGGTCCAGCTGTCCGTCTGTGAGGAGTGACCGGTCCAAAGATCAAAATCCAAACTTCAGTGCTGAACCTGGACCAACGAGGTCAGAGAGCTGAACTCACTGAGTTACAGAAATAATTCTGCACTGACATTATAATCAGTGTTGATTCTGGTTGATTGTCTGACTGTGTTTGTGAGCTGAGAGGAAATGAAAATGAATTTGTAACAAAAATCAGTTTTGTCCAGTTTTCCTGTAAAAAGCTGAACTCTAATCTAAGAGGACTGTTACTGACAGGAAACAGCTGCATTATCTGCAGTCTGTGTGATCACAGCTGCTTCAATCATGTTTGTGTCTGCAGAGGTCAGAGGTCACAGTCTGCAGGGTCCAGCTGTCCGTCTGTGAGGAGTGACCGGTCCAAAGGTCCAAATCCAGACTTCAGTGCTGAACCTGGACCAACGAGGTCAGAGAGCTGTGATGACTCCTTTACATGTTTGTGTTTCCTGGATAAATATGACCTGAAACATCCTCAGATTGTTACAAAGACTCATTAAAAAGAAAACAATGAAAGAGAAAAGATCCAAATGTTAGACTTGGTCATTTGCTGTTTGAGGACAGTGATGCTCATATCTGTGGGGAAAGTGTGACCTGAGTGGGTTCATGTTTGTCTTTAAAGAACAGAGCTGCTCTGATTCTCTTTGTGTCTGATCTGTTAAACAGTCTGAGAGGTCACACAGAGACCCAGCAGCTAAAGCCTGGATCATACTGGCTGCTGTTAATGAGACTCCATCAGGACAACACTGAGCCACAGTGGTGTTCATGGAAATCAATCAATAAATTCAACTTTACACTGTATTACCAAAGTACTGACTCGTCTGCCTTCACACACATGTAAACTTGAGTGACATCATATTCTGAGTCCACAGCATTCAATATGATGTCAGCCAAGAGTTCAACATATAACAGCTTAAACTGTTCTAAAAAGGTTTTTTCACAGGTTTAAAAGTGTTTACGGGAATTTTTAACGGTTCTTTCAGAAGCACATACGTGAGGTTAGACACAGGAAGCAGCAACAGTGACTGAACACAGCTTTTAGAGGCTAAATTCACATTTTAATAATGAAAGTGGCTTCATGTGTGTGTGTGTGTGTCCATGGTTCCTCCACAGAGTGGACCAGCAGAGCTCAGAGGTTCCCAGTGGTCAGTCTGCCCAGCAGCATCAAACACAGCTGGACTCCATGTTTATGGTCTGTACATGTACAACAACTACTTTATTATTAATATTAATAATAATACATTTATTTATAGGTCCCTTTCAGAACACCAAGGACTCTGTGGACTAAATGACCAAAAGAAACAAACTTTGAAATCAGACGGTGCAAATGTGATCACAGGGAAACGTTTTAAACATCGAGGCTTTAAACAAAAACCAAAGTGAAACAGTTTGTAGTCGAGATCAGTGGGAATGAAGCTGAATAACTGTTTCTTCAATAACTTTGAGAAATAAATGACAAATATGATGGAAATTAGGAGCATTAGCACTTACTAATGATGTGAGTCGACACTCTGCTGTATTGAGACGACCACATTAGGTGGTCCTCAACTGTAATGGAAACCAATGGCTCCAGTCGATCTGAGCAGCTACTAATAGAAACGGGGCCATAGATGTGTTTGTGCTTAATAACAGTGAATCACAGGATTTTTACATTACAGTTAAAATCTCATGTTGTTTGTTAAAGTGTGCAGTTCAGAGTGTGTTACTAAAACTGTTGTTTGCTCACTTTCCAAACACCCAGCCCCCATAAAAAGCAGCCAAACAGCTCTAAGAGTTACACACACACGCATATCTATCAAGTTTACTCTGGTCTAATATACTTGGATTTAGCTTGAAGAATGTTCCTGTACGAGGACTGAAAATGATTTAAAAAGCAGCCAATGTCCAAAGAACAACTTTGACGCACCTTCATAAAGCCTGCAGAGCAAAAGAAAAACTAGCTGAAAGTCTGGCTGCTCTTATAAAAAGTACAGAGAAATTATGGGTCGTTCAACACTTGTGCACAATATAAGAGTTTAAATAAATCTAAAGAGTAACTCAAAATCCTACAATCATAAGGAGAAAATCATCTACAGCTAACTATCCAAGTGGATTTGTTTAAGACAGCTCCATCTGCTGGTGGCCCTCTGCAGGTGCATGAAAGGGGCGTGTTTATAGTGAAAGTAGTAGAGAAAGTAAACCCCATGGGAAGGAGGGAGGACTCTCAGCAGCTTCAAGCTCATATTCAGACATTTGACTTCTCACGGAAAGCAGCTAGTTTGAGTGTCTGTACCTTAATTAGAAGAGATAACATGGCCATAGTAATTAGAGTTGATTGGGCAATGCTGTCCTTGTAATGTACTTTATGATTTTTATACATCTGTTTGTGGACAAGTCCCAGTTTTTCTGTAGAGCCTCTCAAGTTGGTGACAGCAGCTCTGAACACCAGTGAAATGTTTCTCCCACTGAAATCGCTGCATTCATATGAACAGAATCAACGTTTTGGGACCGTGGAGTTGTGGAGAATGTCTCAGTTAATCAGATAAAGTCAAACTTATAATTGGTGAAGAGATCGTGGATGATATGCCCCTTGATCGTAAAGAAGTGGATGTTGTGTAGACTGAAGTTCAGAGTGGTGGTTCATTCATAAAGTATTCTGTTCCAGCTGCTGGAGGACAACATCATCACTTTTGTGAAGGACGAGCTGAAGAAGATCCAGAAGGCTCTGAATCCAAATAAGCCCCAGTGCTTGGAGTTTCAGAGGGAGGATGATGAGCAGAGGAGCAGCAGAGAGGCATTTGTGAAGATCGCAGTGGACTTCCTGAGGAGAATGAAGCAGGAGGAGCTGGCTGACCGTCTGCAGAGACGTAAGAGGATTTCTTACTTAAGGTTTTAAGCTGTTAGATAAATGAGACACTCATGACACCAGTGTGTTAAGTCATTTCTCAGTGGGTCAGAAAATGTCATCAGCGTTTTGTAAAATATATTTGATGAAGTTGTATTTTTATTATTATTATTCAGAACTTCCAGCTGCAGTTTGTCATCGTAACCTTAAATCTGCTCTGAAGAAGAAGTTCCAGTGTGTGTTTGAGGGCATCGCTAAAGCAGGAAACCCAACCCTTCTGAATCAGATCTACACAGAGCTCTACATCACAGAGGGAGGGACTGCAGAGGTCAATGATGAACATGAGGTCAGACAGATTGAAACAGCATCCAGGAAACCAGACAGACCAGAAACAAGAATCAGACAAGAAGACCTCTTTAAACTCCCACCTGGAAGAGATGAACCAATCAGAGCAGTGCTGACAAAGGGAGTGGCTGGCATTGGGAAAACAGTCTTAACACAGAAATACACCCTGGACTGGGCTGAAGACAAAGCCAACCAGGACATCCAATTCATGTTTCCATTCACTTTCAGAGAGCTGAATGTGGTGAAAGAGGAAAAGTTCAGCTTGGTGGGACTTGTTCATCACTTCTTTACTGAAACCAAAGAAGCAGGAATCTGCAGCTTTGAAGACTTCCAGGTTGTGTTCATCTTTGATGGTCTGGATGAGTGTCGACTTCCTCTGGACTTCCACAAAACTACAATCCTAACTGACCCTAGAAAGTCCACCTCAGTGGATGTGCTGCTGATAAACCTCATCAGGGGGAAATTGCTTCCCTCTGCTCGTCTCTGGATAACCACACGACCTGCAGCAGCCAATCGGATCCCTCCTGACTGTGTTGGCATGGTGACAGAGGTCAGAGGGTTCACTGACCCACAGAAGGAGGAGTACTTCATGAAGAGATTCAGAGATGAGGAGCAGGCCAGCAGGATCATCTCCCACATCAAGACATCACGAAGCCTCCACATCATGTGTCACATCCCAGTCTTCTGCTGGATCACTGCTACAGTTCTGGAGGATGTGCTGGAAACCAGAGAGGGAGGACAGCTGCCCAAGACCCTGACTGAGATGTACATCCACTTCCTGGTGGTTCAGGCCAAAGTGAAGAAGGTCAAGTATGATGGAGGAGCTGAGACAGATCCACACTGGAGTCCAGAGAGCAGGAAGATGATTGAGTCTCTGGGAAAACTGGCTTTTGATCAGCTGCAGAAAGGAAACCTGATCTTCTATGAATCAGACCTGACAGAGTGTGGCATCGATATCAGAGCAGCCTCAGTGTACTCAGGAGTGTTCACACAGATCTTTAAAGAGGAGAGCGGACTGTACCAGGACAAGGTGTTCTGCTTCATCCATCTGAGTGTTCAGGAGTTTCTGGCTGCTCTTCATGTCCATCTGACCTTCATCAACTCTGGACTGAATCTGCTGGAAGAACGACAAACAGCCTCCAAGAAATCTGAAACAAGAGAATCTGCAGAGAAACTCCTCTACCAAACTGCTGTGGACAAGGCCTTACAGAGTCCAAATGGACACCTGGACTTGTTCCTCCGCTTCCTCCTGGGTCTTTCACTGCAGACCAATCAGACTCTCCTACGAGGTCTGCTGACACAGACAGGAAGTAGCTGGCAGACCAATCAGGAAACAGTCAAGTACATCAAGAGGAAGCTCAGTGATAATCTGTCTGCAGAGAAAAGCATCAATCTGTTCCACTGTCTGAATGAACTGAATGATCGTTCTCTAGTGGAGGAGATTCAATGGTACCTGAGTTCAGGACATCTCTCCACAGATAAACTGTCTCCTGCTCAGTGGTCAGCTCTGGTCTTCATCTTACTGTCATCAGAAAAAGATCTGGATGTGTTTGACCTGCAGAAATACTTTGCTTCAGAGGAGGCTCTTCTGAGGCTGCTGCCAGTGGTCAAAGCCTCCAACAAAGCTCTGTGAGTAAACATGTGATCAGGCTTTTATTTATAACATAAACAGTGTAATGTGTGATGGACCCTTAAAAACTTAAACATATTTTTTTACATGATCATCATCACTAAATACAGTTTATTATAGTTAATGTTTGATAGCAGCAGTAAATGTCAGAGTGTCTTAAACATATCTGGGTGTCAGCTTTTATCAAAGTCATGTCCAGAATCATCCTGTAAGTAAAATTTATTTATACAGCAGCTTTCACAGGTCAAAAACCACAAAGTGCTTTACAATAGAAACAGGCAATAAAAAACACAGAAGATAAAAACATTAAACAGCAAACACTGAACATCATACAGCCTAAAACTAGTTAAAGGCCACTCTGAATACTAGAGTCTGAATAAATGAGTTAGTGGGACCAGTAAAAGCCTTTGACTGGAACATCTCAGATGAGAGAAGAGCTGTAGGATTGTAGAAAGCCAGAAATATAGACTGGGACTAAAAGTAAGGACTAAATCTTTAAATAACGCCTAAAATGAACTGGTTACCAGTGTGAAGAGATTAAACTGGAGTAATGTCCAGTCTATTTCATTGGCTGGTTAAAAGCCTCGCAGCATGATTCTGTACTGACTGAAGACATTCAAAGACTGTGATGGACCCATAGGTGATCAACTCCCTCATTCCTCCTCTGGTCTTATTGCTCTGCATCAGTGCACTGCTCAGCTGAAGATGAGTTCACTTCTATATGTTACAATCTGCCTCACCAGTACAGTTCCAAGGATCTGCAGCTGCTGAATCAATTATATTCCTCGTGTTTCTTCTGGTTTCCTGTTGTTAGATCTGCATGCTTGATTGTTTTTCAATCTCTCCTATGTCGTGCACTTTGATTTCCGACTGTACACAGTCTGTGAACCATGACAATTTGTGACAGAATGCAATGATCAGTGAGGACCCGGAGGACACTGACATTTACACTGTGCAGAATGAGACTTGAGACTTTATCTCACTGCTTTGTGGACGACTGATGGAAGGACTAATCACTATATCTGCTTTAACTGAAATAATTTCCATGAATATTTCACTGGTTCAGTCTCCCAGAATCTCTCAATCATATCTTGACCTTTTCCTAGAGTAACTAACCCTCACTCACCAGGATATGAGCCAGCCTTCCCTCTCATTGCTACATGCTTACAGTCTTGCCTATCACCTGTTCACAGAATGAGTCATCACTTGTTTTTGTTTAGCATTTAATGAGCAAGTTCCAGGTCTTTATATTTACACAGGGAACATTTTTAAGCTAAAACGTTTTTTAGCCATAAATAGTAATGCACACTGGCATTTGTCTTTCTTTCAAAGGTTCAACACAAGAAGTGATTTAAATCAATCACAAACAGTTTGTTATCAAATGACAGTTTTTCAGATTATGTTTTTATTTTGTTTTTGTTTTTTAGGCTGAGTGTCCCTGACCTCTCAGACAGAGGCTGTGAAGCTCTGTCCTCTGCTCTCAGCTCCCAGTCCTCCATTCTGAGAGAGCTGGACCTGAGTAACTCTGACCTGCTGGATTCAGGAGTGGAGTTTCTTTCTGCAGGACTGAGAAATCCACACTGTAAAATGAATGCTCTGCGGTGAGATCAAGTTATGTTGTGCTTTTCATCAATTGACAGAATTAACCAATAAGAAGCCACTAAATGGGAAAAAAGTCAGTTAAACTTCTGTAATAGTTTTATGTTAGTGTCATCTCTTAGTGTTGACTCTTAGTAAAAAAACAGAATTTATTGCAAAATCTTAAAACTCTTTTGTGCACCCTCATTGCAATTTAATAACAGTGTTTGTTTAATGTTTATCTGTCATTTTTCAGACTGAGTCACTGTGAGCTCTCAGAGAGAGGCTTTGAAGCGCTGTCCTCAGCTCTCAGCTCCCAGTCCTCTAGTCTGAGACAGCTGGACCTGAGTAACTCTGACCTGCAGGATTCAGGAGTGAAGTTTCTGTCTGCTGGAGTGAAGAGTCCACGCTGTAAAATGGAAACTCTCAGGTCAGGATTTAAAATGTTCCACTGATGATCATGTTAAACCTGATTTCTATTACTGCATAAACAGGAAATTGATTTTAAAAAAGTCTGAATGTAGAAATTAGCGTCTGGGGTTTTTAGTGATATTTGTTCACTTTCTGTCTTTCATTTGCAATGAAATGTCCCATCTGCTCCTCTGAGTCCAAATTCTTTATTTTAGCAGTGCTTCGTCCACCAAACCTTCTAGTTTGATTCCTGTATTCTGAAGGTTTTTACAGAGCTGTTTGTTCAGATGTCAGAATTTGATCAGAAAAATTTAGTAATAAAAATATGATCAATTGATTATTTCTGACTGAAAAGATGAAATATATATTTGGTTATAGTGATATGACTTATTGCCTCACTTAAACATAAAATGTAAACAAAAATTCAAAACAATAGATTAATACAAAACAGAATTTGACTGTTGAGCTTAAAGTGAGCTTGAATGTTATTCACTTCCTGTTTTATTTTGGTAGTTATCATCTCTGGTTTTTACTTTTACTTCCTCCCCCGACATTGTCTACATTAGTTTCAGCTGTAGAAGATTTTATTGACTGTTTGATTTGTCACTTTTTTTTAAACTATAATTGTTGACTTATAAACTATTTCTAAAATGTATTTTCATTAAAATACCAAATAATTTATTACTTTATCATCTAATTAGATTATAATTCTGTAAATAGGGGTGATAGTGTGGTCTATGTGGGTTGTCTTCAGGTACTCTTCCTCCCACAGTCCAAGAACATGCATGCAAGGTTAACTGGAAATGTGTGATTGTGAGCATAAATTGTCTGTCTCTGTCTAGCTCTGTGTTTACCTGGCTACATCACCATGGTTACTGATGCTGAACCAATAACCTGGTCTGGATCAGGTTATGTTCAGAGTTTTTGTTTAAAATCAACTGAAGTGCCTCATTTTCACTGATTCTTTCATTTACAGAAAGCTTTAAGTGTGATATAGATTCAGTCATATCTGACTAATGTAAGTGAATGAGGCCCAGCTGTAAAGTCACAGCAGTCACACTGTATGTGTCTCATTGTCACTGGAGTTTAGGCTCCATGCATTCAGCTGGTGCTGCAGAAAAAGTAGAAATGTTCCTGTTTGGTTCTAATGCTGAGTCTCTTTTACAAAGATGGAACTGCAGCTAATCCTGCTCATGTAGCCAGTTAGTAAAAACTCAAGTCACCGTCAGACACAGCAGACATTTACTGATAATCTCACTGTATGTGGTCTTTTAGCACCTCCTAGTTGTGAACATGTGGAGTGTTGTTAGTCTGGGTGTAGAGTGTAACTGTTGAGTGAGACACACCGGACCTGCATGCTGGTAGCTTAGCCACAGCTCATGTGTGGAGAAGCTGAAAAAGAAGGTTTTCTAGTTCGTAAGGAGGAAAAAACTGAGAGGACTGAGTTAAATAGAGGCTAGAGAGTAACACAGAGCAGCCACGAAAGCTGCTCACACAGTTTAGAGAGACCTGTTAGTTAGTCAGACCAGCTGACTAGCGAACCGGCTAACTAGCACACCAGCTGACTAGCAGACCAGCTGACTAGTGAACCGGCTAACTAGCGAACCGGCTAACTAGCGAACCAGCTGACTAGCAAACCGACTAACTAGCGAACCGGCTAACTAGCACAGCGGCTAAATAGCACACCGGCTAACTAACAGATCAGCTAACTAGCGAACCGGCTAACTAGCACACCAGCTGACTAGTGAACCGGCTAACTAGCACAGCGGCTAAATAGCACTAGCAGATCAGCTAACAGCAGTCCAGCTAACGTCAGCCACAAGCTGAAGCACGATTAAATGTAGTGGAGATATCAGGGATGACACTGGTGTGTCTGATTCACTCTTTAGCACTCCGGTCACTCCGGTGTGTCAGCCAGAACACCACTGAAGGCCAAATGATCCCAGCGTGTTGAATAAGGAGCTTAAGGTTCGGTTTGAAGCACTTTATTCTTTCACTGATTGATTCTTGTGGCTGTGATCACGTGTGTGGTTTCTTACAAAAAGGAAGTACATAATGCAAATGCATGACAAATAAGATGAATAGATAAGATACATATCCAGTTAGATGCATATGTCAGTATAGCTAACATAACCATATATAAGGACAAAGATCACAGTACTACAATGCAGTAATGTAATCAGCACAGACGAACTGATGGTAGTTGGACAAAATAAAGACTTTGCAATTATTGTGAAGGGCTTCCGGTTAAACTAAGATCAGCTGATTACCTCATAACAAATTGTTTGCTATAGAACGCAGCTCCCACTCTTCATTAATATCATGTAATGTAACTCCCAGGTAACCATGGTTACCCAGCCACGCCCAGTAGTCTCCAGAGAGACCAACAGCAGGTGCACGTTGTAACACCGTGGCTTTCGTAGTCTCTCCTTTTTCTACAGCTCATGTGTTCTTCTTGTGATGGTGCGTCTTGAAGCTCATACATGCCGTCATTTGTTGATCCTAAGAACGTTCCTCAGACCGACTTCTTCAACAACACTAATCAGCCTGCAGTTTGTAGCTACTCACGTCACTGTGGCGTTTGTTAGCTTGTCTTTCTTTGGTTTATCTAGACTCCTCCCACAAGCTGATCCAACGTAGTCCGCCCAAGCCTCCCACCTCTGTTTTTTTGTGTGGTTTGTTTGCTGCCATCAACAGCGTGTAATGCATTTAAGTGATACTTCAAAAAAGAAGTACTCCGACGATAAAAAACTCAACTTTGCTTCCAGATAACTTTAGTTGTATCAACACTGCCTCCTGGAACAGTTTAAAATGAACATGTCAAAGATATGTACCTGTCTCCATGTTTCTGTCCCCGCCCCTTTCTTTCTGTCCTGGGTCATGTGAGCGCTGCAGTAGTATTAGGCCCAACCTCAATGCTCTCATTGGCTGAGACGCATAATGACGCCCATTTCAAGCCAGCACTGATCAACATCCCTCCTGTGACCCATGGCTTTTATATTCAGAGCCAGTGAGCACTTTCACAATAATCATGATTTTAAAAACTCTGTTAATGTGCGATAAAATAATTGTTGGTGTTAATCAGTTAATGAGTTAACGAGATAATAACAGATTAACTTGCACTAATAATTAGACTTTGGTGACAAACTGATGTGATCTCCATGTTTCCTTTGTTGGACTGTGGGCGAGTGTCAGAACTGAATGTACTGAGTAACATGTAGAGTTTAAATATGTGTCAGTTCCAGATTTAGAGCTCTAAAGTGCAGCTATCATGTTAGGAATATGTTAGGAATAGACAGGAACACTGAGCACACTGAGGTCAAATATTTATTTTACCACTCGCTGCATTCTTGATGTTCATGAATTCAGCAGGTTCATGATTGTCTACAGCATTAATCTCATATTTACATTAAAAGTGTTGAATTTGACTGTTTGATGTTCTTTGTGATCTCTGGCTCCAGTTCATCTGTAGGCTGAGCTCAGTCCATCCATTTAGTGAAATGATGTTTAAAGGTCTCCTTGTTCTGTGAGCGTGCACAGATCCTGAAGCAGAAAGCCTGGGTTACAGAGAAATGATCATCACTGTGATGATGCTCATCATCTCTGACTTTGATTTGAGGTTTTGTCAAAGCAGCAAAGAAAGCCTGGCTATGTTGGACTGGGTGTGGAAGCAGCTCCCAGTTTGAGTTCAGGAGACAGACACTCTCTACTTTGAAGATCAGCTTCAAACTTTCCTTTTTGATAAAGCTTATAGTTCGAGCTGGATCAGGTGACCCTGAACCATCCCTTAGTTATGCTGCTATAGGCTATTATGCTGCTATTCTCTCTAATATTGGAGGCTGTTACCTTACTCTGTTAAACAGCTTGAGATGTTTTGTGTGTCTGCAGTCTGTCAGGCTGTCTGATCACAGGGGAAGGCTTTACTTCTCTGGCCTCAGCTCTGAGCTCCAACCCCTCCCATCTGAGAGAGCTGGACCTGAGCTACAATCATCCAGGTACCTCAGGAATGAAGCTGCTGTCGGCTGGACTGAAGGATCCAGGCTGGAGACTGGACACTCTCAGGTATGGAGAGAATGTCTGATAGAGGAGGAAGAGCTGGAAACATTTCCTGTGTCCTTCACTCACTTCCTGTTTGTTTACTGCAGATGACACATGAACAATCACACATGCAGAAATATTTTCAGGGACAGACACACTAGTCTAGCTGGATAGTACATGGATATTTATGTAGGGGGTATCCAAGGAGACTGTTTGCAGGAACATTTAGGTCACAGGTGTACCTGAGATAGATGCCACTGTGTACCTAATAAAGTGTCAGCCATGTGTATGTTTCAGCAAGAAAATATAGCATTAGCTGCCAAGTCCTATTCACCTAAAATTAGCATTAGCCACTAATGGCAGTCTACTTAGCATTAACTCCTCACTAATATAATGCTAATTCATATCAAATTAGCATTAGCTGCTAGCATCAGCCTACCTAGCACTAGCTGCTCACATAGTTAAAAGGGAAGGGAAAATGATATTAGCATTAGCTGGTAATAATTATTCACCCCTAATTAGAATTAGCAGCTCATGGCAGCATACTTAGCATCTTCGAGTCTTCGAATCCACATTATGTCAGCAGCTCCACCGTGAACTATGTTAAAAACAAACACGCTCACGCCTCACAGACGACAGCTTACAGTCCTGTAAAGATGAAAGTGACTTCGTACAGCCCTGATCTGCAGACGCTGTGCGCAGAGCTTCAGGAGCAGAAGTCCCATTGTAAACATATCACGACAAACCCGACGATGTTTTCATGAACACGCTTTTCAGCATTTCTTTATTGACCGCTATTCACACACGGTTGCTGTACGCATACAGCCGGCTGTAGCTTTGCAGCTCACAGCCCGACACACACCAACACAACAGCAGAGAGAGCACAGACGTAAAGGTGGTGAGGCGTGATTGCGGGTGCCGCTCAGGTGCGTCCGCCTCCCCTGCAGCGGCACTGCAGACCACGCCCCGCCACACACATTAACCAGGTAAAATACATATTTAGGCAGAATTTTGCAAATATCTATTTTTCATCTTTCATCAGCATAGAGCTTTTTTTCCAATTATTTTTTAAAAGTCAGGTCAAAGCTCCAAAAGTCCAAAGGAGATATAACAGTTTTTGTTTGCTGGATCATTTTAGTTCAGCTTTCCTTTTGTTATATTTCTTTAAGAGTTCAAAATGTGTTAATTACATAAATAACATGTTAATAACAATAACAATATATACAGTGTTATCTTCATTTTAGATTTATTATTTTTCAAAAAGTATTTGCGGCACCCAGAGTTTTCTTTTGCGTGGAAATCGCGTCCAAATGGCTCTTTGGGTGTTAAAGGTTGCTCACCCCTTGTATAGGAGGACACCTACTCTGTATCTGGTTAAGTATACGAGCCCTTTGTTAGGGGGACCGCTGGACTCTTAGCACCAACTTTGGGGTCACAGGGTCACATCTCGAACAGACACACAGACACACACACACAGACACACACAAACACACACACACAGACACACACACACATACCTAGACTATGCATAGACTGGTACTCTTTGTTCATACCTGTGTAAGACGTCATATGTTAATGAACTTATGCATATTCATGTAACCTCAATAAAGAGCAGTGTTACGAGGGAGCAGACGAGAGCGACTGAGGTCAAGTGAAGGAACGGCGCTGTCACAGTTCTCTCCCTCATGAATTGTCTGGTTCCAGCGGTGGGTCTGTGCTAGACGACCCATCACCAGCTTTTTCCAGCTTTTTCCACTGGTTACCAGTACGTCGTAGAATCCACTTCCAGATCTTGTTGTTTGTCTTTAAATCTCTGAATGAATTGGCTCCATCTTATCTCTCTTTAACAAAATAATCCAAGTCGAGCCCTCAGGTCTGCAGATAAGTAGCTTCTGACCAGAACTAGACGTAAAAACAGAGGTGAGCTTTATCGATGGCTGCAGCCAAACTCTGGAACAGTCGCCCTTCACATCAGGTCGTCACCAACACTCGACATTTTTAAAACCCGGTTGGAAACACATTTGTACTCTGTAGCTTTCAATTCTGACGAGTCTTTATAGTAATTACTGTGTATGTTTCCTATTTTCTCTCTACTCTGTGCAGCACTTTGGCTCAACCTGTTTTTAAATGTGCTGATAAATAAATGTAGATTTCTTTGAATAAAACAGTGGAGCCGAGCTTTGAGCTCAGTGTGTAACAGTGTGTGTATGAGAGCCATGTAATGTCCATGTGTGCATGCTGACTGTGCTGCTCTGACCCCCCTCCTCCTTTCAGGGTGGAGCCTGCTGGAGTCCGATGGTTGACACCAGGTCTGAGGAAGTGTAAGTGTGTTTTTAATGGGATTCATGAAAACAAAGCAGCACACATTCAACCATCTTCATCATGTCAGGAGTCATCATCAAAGTGTCAATCAATGAACAGATGATGGATCAATAACTGCAGCTGGATTGTGTTTGTTCTCTCCATCAGATTCCTGTCAACTCACAATCGACACAAACACAGTGAACACAAACCTCCAACTGTCTGACAACAACAGGAAGGTGACACGTGTGGAGGAGGTTCAGTCATATTCTTATCATCCAGACAGATTTGATGGTTATGAACAGCTGCTGTGTAGAAATGGTCTGACTGGTCGCTGTTACTGGGAGGTCGAGTGGAGAGGATACGTTTATATATCAGTGAGTTACAGAAGCATCAGAAGGAAAGGAAGCAGTGAGGACTGTTTGTTTGGATACAATGATCAGTCCTGGAGTCTGAGCTGCTATGATCGTGGTCCTCGTTATGTCAGGCACAATAAGAGAGAAACATCCATCTCCTCCTCCTCCTCCTCCTCCTCCTCCTCCTCCTCCTCTGTCTCTAACAGAGCAGCAGTGTATGTGGACTGTCCTGCTGGCACTCTGTCCTTCTACAGAGTCTCCTCTGACACTCTGATCCACCTCCACACCTTCAACACCACATTCACTCAAACTCTTTATCCTGGGTTTTGGGTCTGTCCTGGTGCCTCAGTGTCCCTGTGCTGAGTGGGGTGTAAAGAGTGTCTCCTGTTACAGAAACACTCTGACTGTTGAACAGATAGTTCAGTCTGTACATGTCTGTCTCTTTCACTCACAAACACGTTTTCAGATTCATGGATTCAATCAGTTGATGTTTGAAACTCTTCTAAATGATTCCTTGTAAACTTCTTCCTCTTCAGTCACAAACAAACAGGAAGTGATGTCACATGTGTTCCTGTCCACACAGCAGAATGAGTCTATTGCTGACAGTGATGTACAAACAGAGTGAGCATTTCTGAGGCCCAAAATAAACTGAGTAGTTCACTGAATGAACAATGGACTGTGAGTTCAGTTCCTTCATCATTAGTATGGTTTATATATGTATATGTATTATATTAGTATCATATATATCAGGTGCTGCTGCTGCTGGTTTCAGTCATTGTGCAAATGTGCTGTTTGTAAGGTTGTAAAGCTGCAGTCAGCTGAGACTGAAGAAGTCACCTGATCAGTGAGCAAACGTTTGTGAAAACGTCCAGATGAACAGAATCAACCTTTTGGGATCAGCCAGCAATGCAGCATCATTGTTGTTCAGGTTCAGAGGTTTGCAGGAATGAACTGATGACCAGAAACAGCTGCAAAGTCCAATAAAATACCAGCTGGAGTTCAGCTGCATTTGAAGAAGTCAAAGAAAAGTAAGGATGGCAAAGGGCGATGTTTTCTTCCAAAGAACTGAAAACATGGTCGACGCCTCATTAGAAGAATAATCTGGACATTTGTGAGGAACTCTAACCAAGAAAGCAACACAAGAAAGCAACGTCAAACAGATCCAACAGACAGTTTCCATGACTGGAAGTGTTGAGTGTAAAAATGCTACATTGCATTATTGCATCCTCTCACCACAGGAGGTGCTGTTGGCACCACTGATTGCTGATCAGCTGTTCTCTGATGATCTGATTGATACTGTGAATAACGGGACTCACTGAACTCTGTGACACAGTGAAGATTACAGAGTTTAACTTCAACATCTGACTGACGTCACACAGACAGAAGGATGAACCAGTGAGGCACAGAACACAGTTACTGGAGATACTGGATCAGCTCCATGTGAACCTCTGATGGAGAAGCTGCTGAGCCAGAGAAACATCAGGACATGACAGGCAGCTGCACTTATCTAACAACATGTAGCAGAGCTGATCTATGTTAGAGGATCTATCACAGCAGCTGAAGCCAAAGTCCAACACTGGATAGCAGCTGAGCCTGTGCTGAGTGTAGTGTTACAGGAAAAGGGCAGAAACACTGACACTGGTAGCTCACAGTGATGCTGACTGGGGCACAGAGCTGAATGATGCAGCATCAGGACACTGTTTCAGTCTGACTGACAGAGAAACCTGTAGCTGTATCTACATGTGAGGCAGAGGCTACACAAGCAGCTTTCTATGTTTCACAGTGACTGAGATCTTCAGTGGGGGTGGACATGCTCCTGTACAGACCTCTGAGGAGAACCAAGGTGCAGTCAAAGAGTCCAGTCTGTCCTCACAGATGTGAACATGTGGTTTCATCAGGTCTGCTGTCAGCTAGCAGGCTCACATCAGAATCACTGTTCCTGAAAAACACAGTCTGTGTGACATCATCAGTCAGCTGATCGTCCCAGATCTGAATGGTTTCTGTCTCTACTGAGGAAGTCAGAGAATATCACTGAGGTGTGGATCAGGTCTGAGTGAGCTGTGGAGGGACAGCTTTAAACAGTCCACAGGTCTCACGTCCTGCTCAGTCTGGTAGCAGATACCTCGTATTGTTCCAGATGTGCTGACATCACCAGCAGCAGCAGCACAGCTGTGTGATACGATGAATCTCAGTTATTGATCCAACACACAGTAAATACAAAGATCAGGATTTCTGAGAGGAATCATTATGAGTCTGAACACATGATCACTGAATGTTAGTCTCCACAATAATAAGCTAACACAACCAAACACAGCTTTCAGCTCTTATTTTGAAACTGGCTTATTTAGAGAGCTGTGATGTGAGCGTGCCTGGCTCTGAGGCACTTGGGTCAGCCTCTGTTGTTTAGAAGTGTTACAGACTGTGAATGACACAGACCTGTCAGTTTTCATGTTTGTCTGTAACACAGCTCAGGGGCTCCATGCTGAACGCATCCATCCAGTGTTATTGATCCAGTACTGATACCAGCATTGGGATCAATACTACAATACACAATCACATGTGTCCACGTGATGTGTTTGACCAGCTTTATTCATTAATGATCAATCAACTTATTTACTGCATCTGAGTCCAGCTTCATTTAAATGATCCAACCATGAAAATGACATCAGTCTGTTGTTCAGATACTGAGAAGGGACACAAACAACACTGATCCAGGAGGGTTAGGTCAAACGACGATTTTAATGCACACACGCGGTGAGAGATGAACACTGTTACACAATCAGCATCGATCTCTGCCTAGCAATACACAAGCAGATGTTTTATACCATCAGGTTTATTTTCATGACGCCCCCTCATACGTCAAACAGATACAATATATGCATAAGTTTCAAAACCACAAACGTTCCGTTAACGACTTTAACAAAGTTTAAAAGAGCATCTTCTTCGCCTCCGTGACAGGTGCTTCTGGTAGCTCATCTCGCTCTCGCTTCTCCAAAACCTCGGGCCATGCTCTGCAACAAACTAGCAATTCTGCACGCACAAAAATGCAGTTACAAACAAAATATATCTGAACTCTCACCTAGAACATAAGCCTACCTACAGTGTGTGTGTGTGTGTGTGTGTGTGTGTGTGTGTGTGTGTGTGTCCTGACCTCACTCTGTGTCACCTCTCACCCACTAACACTCACAACCAGACAGAGGCCACCCTCAGATGTGTAGCAGTTTACTAAAACTATATATATGTAATATATTGAATAAATGCTGTAAATGAATGCCACTACTCAAAGCTTAATAAAAAGGATATAAATGAATAAAAGATAACAATGAATAACCTGGTTATTCAAATAGCATCCTCCCAACAGCTCCTCAAAGTAACTCACACTTAGACTCTGCTCTAGTTTCACTTTCACAAGCACGCTCTGCAAAAGCCTGCACTTCCTGTCTAATTTGGCACAGAGTGTACTCAGAGTTAAGCCTTTCTTTTATAATGCAATGTAATCTGCATATAAACATTTAAGATTATAGATTTAACTCAACAGTTTAAAGTGGTTATAACTGCACCTGTAATAAAAGTTAATTGGGTGCCAATATGTTTAAACATCTGAATACAATATCAATGCTGTAGATTATGTTATTAATGGTATTAATGCAATGGTAATGATGATTGTTAAGGTGAATTGTTAAATGTTTGTCATTTTTATGTTACCATTTGTACATTGTTTTAAGGAATTCTTTCTGTCCTCCCCTCCCCAGATCCTTAAGATTCTGGGAGGGGGGCCGTAGTGTTTTTAATCACAGGAACATCCTTGTGAAGGTCTGTTTGATGTTGGTAAACTTGCTCCCCTTTGTATGGCTTCACTGTGTTATCTAGGGTGTGGGGGAGACTACCCTCTTTATGACCAAGGATGTTCCTGTGCTTTTATGTTATATGACCCTTTGATCAGCAGTATACACACACACACACACAAACACACACACACACACACACACACACACACACACACACAGTGCCTTGTCTTTGTAACCAAGGGGGGTTACGTGGGGAAGTTTATTGTGTGAACATTGTCAATAAAAGGAGGCAAGAGGGGGCGGTCGGGGAGGTCATTTGTGATGAGCTGAGATACCGACAAGGCCTCCCTTGCAAGTGAAAAGATCGATCGCTGTTGCCTTGTTTTTCTTTCTGGGGAATAAGTTCTGGGATCAGCGGGGTCTGACTTTAGACCCAGCAATGATGACCATGAACAATAGCAGTGAAATATTTCTCTGATCTCCACAAGTCCTACAGAAGCACTTAATGCTAACAGGAAGTCATTTATTAAGGTGGAATAACACAGAGACACAACCACTCACAGTTAACCTGACCCCACTAACTGCATGTGTTGGGACTGTGGGAGGAAGCCGGAGTACCGGAGAGGACGCACACAAACACGGGAGAGCATGAAGCTCAGCACTGAAACAAAGATGGTGGATTTGACCTCAGGACCAGGTGCGTAATTTCCAGGGGGGTTACGGGGGTCATGACCCCTCAATAATCAGATCCAGCCAATATAATTTCATCATTCCAGTTTATAAAATTATGAATTATCATGAGTTTCTTTAATCATTTCAATTATTATCAGCAAAATAGTTTCATGTTTAATCATCTAGTAATGTAACCCCGCCTCCTCCGCCACGTACTTGGTATTACCCAACCGGCTTTCTCTACCAAACCTTCACTGTTTGCTGTGTTTGTTAGCGCAGTCGCTGGTGCCAGAGACTGCCAGTGTCTTCAGTCTGAGGGTTTGAAGTTTCCATGTCTGTGTGATGTGTGGTGTGAAGGCTGCTGGTTAAACTGGGACTCACTGTTTAAAGCACTGAGTGCTCATAGAGAGATGCTCCATGAGTCCCAGTACAGACTACAAACATGGTGGAAACTTAGCTTTGATATCCACACACTCTGCACGTCTGTGAGTAACTATGATGAAGATGTGCAGAGATCTGTGTAGAAACAGGAGAAAGACTGTAAAGACTGTGTGCTTCTAACAGCCTCTGTTAACATATGTGAGGCTGTTTGTTGTTGTTGCCATGGAGCTTTTCACTGTTTGGGTCAGCAGGTCATGTGATCAGGTTTGTTCTGTGAAAGCTCGACGATGGTTCAGTGTCAGGGTTTGTTTGCATTCGTCAATAAATATCTAAATAAATCAAAGACTCCATGTTTGTTCTTTCATCATGTGACCTCTGCTCATCCATCTCTGTGTGTATCAGGATACATTTAGTTCATAATACACAGAAAAATCAGAGTTATTACCTGTAATAAATGTGAAAGTAAAGATTCCTGCAGTGATAACCAGGCAGGACTGAAATACATCCAAGCTGTCACCACGGTAACAGCACCGCCTATCCACAGGTGAGGGGAGGAGCAAAAAGAGGGACTTTCACCATACATACACCACAGTTGACAGGTAACCCTATTGGAGTCGCCATAGTGACTAGAGATGGCACGATACCACTTTTTTATGTCCGATACCGATATCATAAATCTGGATATCTGTCGATACCGATATGAATCCGATATAGTGTTTTTAATCAATTAAACTGTTTTTTTAATATCTTGCTGCATTTTGCCTAAATTCATACTCAAGTTTTAAAAAAACAACAACACTAAAGCTATTCTGTTAGACCTGTATGCAAAAAAATATTTCATAGTTCAGCAAAACTGATCAATCTAATAAACTTAAACCTGCTCCATCCTCCCTATTCTGGTATTTTAAAGAGTACTTGGCGTAAATATTAAGCAACCTGACTAACAGGGTCCAACTCCCAGTAACAAAAAAAAAAAAAATAGGGAACCACCCCCCACCTCATGATGCTTAATCGACGACCTTAATTTGATGCAGTGTGGGGAAAAAATGCACATAAATCAATTATTTTTCAAGAAATATTAAAAAGATTCAACATCTTTCTTCAACAGAACTGCAGACTGCACAGATGGTACCTTCCCAAAGGAAAAAGTACGATAGCTTACTAGGTGTCAATGGAAAATTGTACTTAGTAGTCAGTATAATCTTTTAATAATATAAGTTTGCATATGGTAGTGATAGGATGTGCGATCCTTAATTGTCTGCAAAAGCTTTGTGTGCATTCCAGAGTGCTCTGGCGTTCACCCCCACATCCTAGGAGCACGGGAAAGGTCGTACCTTGTCTTATTGTTTTACGGTAGGATTAACGTAGCTATGTCAGTTTTAGTCTAAGTGCCTTTTTTACATATAGATGAACTGTTGGATTTTCCAGACCAGCAGGTTAAGGGAAGTCGTTTATGGGGTCACACTCTGACACACACACATACATATACACCTCCACATTCCAATGTAAGGAACAAGCACCCACTGATGTATAAATAAAGACCAGGGCAGTCTCTCAGTGCGAGTCTCTGAGCCTCACTCTTGTGCGTGCGCTCTGGTGACTGCCCTTGCTAGCAAGGAAAATGTGTGTTTCTCTGATTCTCAGCTGAAGAAGTGTTTTAGAATACATCTCTTGACATTATTTGGTCCTTCGTAGCCGGATCAGAAAATATCAGAACTGTTATCTGTGACTCTGTTCCAGGATCCAGCACTGATTCCTGACGCCGTGGGGAGCCAGCACCGAAGTCTGTGCACAGCCCTCTTAGACGAGGAGAGAGCCCCAGGACGTGAATTCGGGTCTGGGCCGGTGGCCTGGTCCACGGCGGTGGGATTCAGTCTGATGATCCGAACCACCAGTGAGACGTCCGAGGGTGAGAAACACTATTTTGGTATATAAAACGGCCGCAAAGGTTTAAAGTAACGTGATAAAATAGGTTTAAGTTCGCCTAGTCTAGAAGCCTCGGTGGGAAAAAGTAAACAAAGCTGGGGCATAGAAGCAGAACCGAGAACGTGTGGACATAGCCTAAATCTAACTGGGCTATGTCCACACGTACCCGGGTATTTTTGAAAACGCAGATTTTTCTATGCGTTTGCACCTTTCGTCCACACGTAAACGGCGTTTTTGGTCACTGAAAACTGAGATTTTTAAAAACTCCGGCCAGGGTGGATATTTTTGAAAACTCCGTTTACGTGTGGACGAGAAAAACGCAGAAAACGCAGCATCAAAGGTGTGCGCCTTTTTTGACGTCACATTGTGCGCCACGTTATTGTTCGGTGAAATGAATTTCTACAATACTGTTACTGTTAATTGTTCTCTCTGCAGTGTTTAAATGCTTACATATGCACACAGTTACTGTCCCTCCACACATACAATTCGGTTCTGCTTCTATGCCCCATCTCTGTTTACTTTTTCCCACCGAGGCTTCTAGACTTCTGATTGGCCAACATTGCTGCAGGTTAGGAATATAGCGCCACCTGTTGCTTTGGCATGTTCCTAGCAGCGTTTTCCTTCATTTCTGCCTTTACGTGTGGACGGGATTATTTTTTAAAATGAAAACGGAAAAACTCCGTTTTCAAAAATACCCGTGTACGTGTGGACGTAGACTCAGACCTTCCCAGTGTGGGGCCCGCCCCCTAGAGGGGGGGGGGCGCAGAGCAATTGCAGGGGGGGTGGTATGAAAAGGGAGAAAAACAAAACGCTTGGACACTGCTAGCACGGCGCCCACAGAAACGCAAAGCAGGAGATGAAGCATTGCTGAATATGTTTCCAAACCAACTTCATTCTGTGCCAAAGACTAAAAAAGCAAATTCAAAGCAAATCTTCCCTTTGGCTTCACCTGCACAAGTGCCGAGGTAGGTCTCCCTGCAGGATTGGTTTTCCCTTCATCAGGAGCAGCGCTGGGCTGTTTAAATCACGGACAAACAAGATCCCACAGCTGTTTATGTTTTTAAACCCATTTTGCACAGAGAGGCATCCATCCATCCCTCCATCTTCATCCGCATTATCCGAGGCTGGGTCGCGGGGGCAGCAGCCTAAGCAAAGAGGCCCAGACCTCCCTCTCCCCAGCCACCTCCTTCAGCTTATTCGGGGGAACACCAAGGCGTTCCCAGGCCAGCCGAGAGATATAATCTCTCCAGCGTGTCCTGGGTCTGCCCCGGGGCCTCCTCCCGGTGGGACATGCCTGGAACACCTCACCCAGGAGGTGCCCAGGGGGCATCCTTGTCAGATGCCCAAACAACCTCAGCTGGCTCCTTTCGATGTGGAGCAGCAGCGGCTCTACTCTGAGCCCCTCCTGGATGGCCGAACTTCTCACCCTATCTCTAAGGGAGAGGCCAGCCACCCTTCGGAGGAAGCTCATTTCCGCCGCTTGTATCCGCGATCTCATTCTTTCGGTCACTACCCACAGCTCGTGGCCATAGGTGAGGGTAGGGACGTAGATCGACCGGCAAATTGAGAGCTTTGCTTTTACACTCAGCTCCCTCTTCACCACGACGGACCGGTGCAGCGTCCGCATTACTGCAGCTGCAGCCCCAATCCATCTGTCGATCTCCGGCTCCCTTCTCCCATCACTCGCGAACAAGACCCCGAGATACTTGAACTCCTCCACTTGGGGCAGGAACTCATCCCCGACCCGGAGTGGGCACTCCACCCTTTTCCGGCTGAGAACCATGGCCTCAGATTTGGAGGTGCTGATCCTCATTCCCGCTGCTTCACACTCGGCTGCGAACCGTTCCAGTGCGAGCTGGAGGCCCTCACCCGATGAAGCCAACAGAACCAAATCATCCGCAAGATGCACAGACAAACAGGATCCCACAGCTGTTTATGTTTTTAAACCCATTTTGCACAGAGAGGCATTTTTTGAAAAATGTATTGACAGCAATGTTGAACATTATTACACAGGAAAAAAACAACTACATGTAAAATAATCACAGCGTGACGCCTCTGCCTTTGTAAATGGAGGGACAGTAACTGTGTGTAAAACCTGCAGACAGTCAGATTAACAGTATTTTGTCTCTATCATTCTGCAGTTCATCTCATGTGAACAATAACGTGGCCACAGCGTGACGTGAATAAAGGCACATACCTTTGATGTTGCGTGACGAACTCTGTATTCCTCGTCCACACGGAAACGCAAAAAAGGAGTTTTAAAAAATCTCAGTTTTCTGTGATTGGAAACGCCGTTTACGTGGACGAAACAGCTGCGTGTTCAAAAACACCCATGTAGGTGTAGACGCAGCATAAAAGAGTTAGTAGTTTATTTTCTTACTACCTGTAATTTATTGCAGATTACTTACATTTTTCTTGTAAAACACAGGGGGGCGCAGCAGAAAAAGTTTGGGAACCAGTGCTGTAACTATGAGACAGATGGCTGACACATGAACCTCTGGGAAGTAACATGTTTGTAGAAATGTGAAAATGTTCATGCCATAATCCCTCCCATGTTTCCGTGGGGCACTGTGGCACTATTTAAACACAAGCTGTTTGACATTTTGCAATGACCCAAAAGGCGTTGGTCACTGAGTACAGCTGTTCTCTAATACGCTGGAGTCTTCACACGAAGCACAAGTAGATCAGGAAGTAGATCAGGAAGGGTTTGAGGTGTCACCTTGGCCTTCAACGTCGGCAGATCTCAATCTCATCGAGCATCTGTGAGATGTGCTGGACAAACAAGGCCCGTCTGTCCTTAGGCTGTGGCATCTATTGCTGTTACCACACAAGATGTTTTTTTTTTTTTTTTCTCGTTTGGCTCTCAGCGGAGGCGGTCGCACTTTTCTCCTCTCCTCCTTACCCTTATCTTCCCTGCTTAGCCTTTCCCTGGAACAGTCTCTCACTGTCGTTCTCTAAAACCTAAAAGAGAATTATGGATTTGATCAACTGGTCTCTGAATGCTATTGACACCCTCTTCTCAACGAGAAGTCTGGGCTCGGGAGAGCCCGAGTGCCCCGGAGGGACTTTCCCTGCCGGATACACGATGGACGGGTGGCAGAAATGGAGGCTCGTGTGCCTGGCGGGACTGTCGATCGAGGACGCTGAAGATATTTACCTATTCGGAACCATGATAACGGGGTTCTTGCTGATCGGAGCTGGCATGGCCCTGACTTATCGGAGAAATAAAAGAGCGGAACCGGCTGTTCAAACCCCCCCAAAGCTGCCCGCTGGAATTGAAGCGACGGGACGAGTCGCGACCTCTCACAACGAACGCAGCATGGTTAACACCTTGGAGACGCTTATGGCTGATGTGAAGGCTCAAAACAACACCATTGAGCGTATGGTGGGATACATCAGAGAGGGCCCTGCTCAAAATGAGAACCTTGAGCGAAAGCTGGATCACATCACAGAACGGATCACAGCAGTTGTGAGGTCTCAGAATCAAAAGAATGATAACACCACGGATCAGAAGTTTGATAACATCATGGGGAGGCTCGCGGCTCTCCAACGGGAGATAGAGAGACCAGTATCAGAGTGTTAAAGATCAGCTTTGAAAATTCTCAATAAATCAACAAATTCGGGATCAAATGCAGACACTACCACGGCGCCAGCTGCACAGGCCCAAGGCTGAAGCCGGACAAACACTCCCTGATAACGACTGTGATTTGACTATTCTCCCCATCCCATGCAAGGCCACCTGGATTGGCTGGAGGACTGTTTACTTAGCCTGATAGGGCGAAGGACACTGTCTCAGCTGAACTATGGACACGCATACACACACACTTACACTGATAAGCACTCACTCATCTCCCCTTCCCTTTCCAACGCCTTCGATGCTTGTTACCTCCTGGGAACACGAGGCGGGTCTGGGCCCGCGCTGGCGAGTCGGCGCAGTGGCAGGATGTCTGCTGTGTTGCCTGGGATTACTCCATCCCCCTACTCCCACCCTGTGGCTTGTTATGTCTTCATAATGTTGTGCTGTGAACATTCATGTGCTTTTTTTGTGCAGAGGAGTTTTTTTTTGTTTCCTGTTCTCGTGCTGTCCTACCATGGAAGCACAGCATGAGTAGGGGTCTCTTTTTTTCCTCTTGTACCTTCCCATTGTGTGTACATTTCAGTGTTTTTTTTCCACAACTGCCGATCTCCGACTTGTAACCCCCATGTAATGTCTGTGTTATGTGTGTAAGGTCGGGGGGGGGTGTCTCATTTCACTGCGGGGCAACCTGTATGTGACAAATAAAATCTGAATCTGAATCTGAATCTCTCCATGCTGAGGTCATGGTTGGAGCACGCTGGAAATGTAGTAAAAGTTAGAAGAGAAGCAAAAGGTGGAGGTCAGGGTGGGGCATTCCCCAGGGTGCCCATGTGCAGCTGGTGGTGACTGCAGCAGTGGGAAACTGGTGGATGATGAATCAAATCGAATTAAAAAAGCCTGAAACTGTGTTACTGCTGCAGACTGCAGTCAGCTGGTTTCTCTCCTCAGCTCTGGACGCACACTTCCTCCTTACGCCACAGTAGTGCTCTGTTGCTAATGGCTACTAGCTTTGTGTGTCTACTTACACGCTAAACCAGGATGTTGAATGTTATACCTGCTAAACATGATATCACAGTTAGTTTGTGGCGTGTGTTTGATGTTTGTGTGCAGGAAGCAGCACAGTTTGTGGGTTCAGGGTGACGTGCATCGGTCTAAACAGAAGCTGGTCCAACAGAGACGGAGTCGGCAGCAGCAGCTGCAGCAACAGCAGCTTCACCGCTCTGACTCTGTGCAGGGAGGCAAACAGGAGGCAGTGTCCTCGCTGCTTTCCAGCATGGATGACCTGTCAATCAACACCGTGCTCTGCAAGTCATATAGCTTGGATGAGGTCAGCGGTGTGACTTCATAGCACCTTTTTTAATGGTTACTGCAGAATTCAAACAGGCTACTGAGTTCTGATCACAATGTTGTGTTTTCATGCTGCTAATTGTGTCTTTCTTTCTGTGTCTGTGCAGAATAACTGCAAAGAAGTCAGTCTGACACAGGGAGACGAACTGAGAGCACTGAAGGGAAAACGCCCACCGAGATCAGCGTCATCCTGCTCAAGGTACCAATATCTGTAATTTAATTAATGATAAATGGTTATTGTGGTCAGTGCAAGAGACACGTGTTGAGAATTAGCTCAAAACAAAGTTTCTATTAACAAGGAGATCTAATAGACACCAACATGTTTTTGTGGATGTCAGAAAGTACATAAGTGACTGTTGTCGAATGCTTTGTTTGCACGCTGTCTAACAGACAGACTGGACTGCATGAAATCCTGCTGTGTTCTCATCTGTGCAGCGTAAATGTTGTGTATAACCTGCTCGAGCTCATGCATCCTTTTTTGTTCTTCGGTTAAACTGAAACCTAAATGCAACAAGAGAAGTTGTTGTCTTTGGATACTTTAGTTAATCATGAGTGAGATTAAGGTTGTGGAGGTTGTCAGAGTATTCCTTCTACTGCCTGACAGTGTCCTCAGTTGGAGTCAGCAGGCCTCCATCTTTACTGGACACCGTGTTGGTAGAGCACCACTTCCCCCTCCTGACGGTTTGCCAGAATCGCTCCTCCTACGCCCAAGTTTTTGCTGCAGCCGCGGCCTGAGCTGCGTTTCGATTGGCCTGCCCGCTGCCTCTGCTCTCCACCCGTGGCTGCCGCCAGACACACAATCAGTAGATAATACCTCTGCTCACTACAGTTTTTGTTTTGGTCCCTGAATCCACGGCCCAAATATAGCAGATATATAAGATGCTGCCATAGTTCAAGAAACATTTCATAAAAAGTAAATAGTTACAAATCGGGGATATGGGAGCTGCGGCAAAAAGAAACCAAAGGACGACCACGAACCAAACTCACAACGTGCTTCTCCTGTAAACTAACATCACTAAACTGCTAACCTGACACAACCAAGAACTGGGCTTCCACGGAGGTTAACTCGAGGTACCTCCCACACGTCGAAGCGTATTTGTCTCTTGTCTCTTGTACACAGTGTGTGTGCAGATGTTGATTCCTGCAGTGAGCGTAGAAATCATCAGAAGGATTTTTGGAGAAGTTGTTCGTTGTGCTTGTTTTTGTGAAGGATCAAGTTTAGTATTTGCTCTTGGATCACACACACACACAAATATGAGGTGTTCTTGTTTTCTGTGTCCTGTCCAAGACTTCACACTGCTCCATCCTCCCTCCCCCGAAGCCCTCCAAAGTCCACCTCACCCCCTCTTCTACTAAAAAGCTGAGACGAAGTTCCTCTACCACCACTGCTCCGCAGATCAGGAGGTTGGTGTCTGTGCTTTTGTTCTTACTAGAAGCACATTATAATAAAACCAATATAAAATGTGATGTGCTGATGTCTCCACAGTCCCTTCAGCCTCACTGTGTTCAGCACCAGGCCAGCACTGATTCACTGACTTCACACTTGGGACGTTCTGGTCATGAATCAGCCCAGCTGATGATGGACTCGCTGGAAACTGGATCAGCTCTCTTGCACATTTAATAGGCTGTAAATCCCTTTTTAGCCCCAATAACTACTTTTGGTTTTGACAGAGCCAACAGTTTGTCACCACTTTAACTGGTCACGTGGCCCATTCTGTGATAACAGGGCCGACACCATAAATCATCACGTCTCTTGGGTATAGCAGGCAGGTAACTGTAAAAAACTGCTGCTGCTGCATACATATATATATATATATATATGTATATATATATATATATACATATATATATATATATATATGTATATATATATATATATATTAGGGGTGTTATTAGGAATTTGCACTTGTTTTTTGCTTTCACTTTGCAATCGCCCGAACTGTGTGTAGAGAGCGACAGCACTGATTGGTGAGTGATGATAATTTGCGCACAAATTCCTCTGACATCATCTTATCAATCGTTAGCTTACTATGCAAACATGACAGTGAAATCTCCCGCAGCTTAAACATGTGAGAGGTTGATCGCGCAGAGAATCGCTGAGCGTTATGTGAGTGCGTGTGTAAAAGCAGCAGGATATATATTTCAGTTCTGCTGAGCCAAATAAGACAGGTCAGGGTGAAGAAGTTACAGCCAAAGAAAAGCTTACCACAAAACGGAAACGTTATGACAAATCAGACTATAAGGCAAAAAGAAAGTGCAGCTTTATGGTTTCATGGACAAAAGAATTTCTGTGGCTGCAATATGACGAGCTAAATAACCAGGGCTGCACATAAGTGGTCCGCAGGTGCGCATTCGCTGTCAAAATAAAAAATGCCACAAGATAAGAAGTTGCAACGCGTGTTTGCATACATAAGATTTTCAGGAGGAGGACAGACATTTGTTTAGAACTCTTAAAGATGTCGAAGAAGCTCCTTTAAGCAATTACTGTGATGTTCCTCCACCTCCAAAGAAATGTCAGGAGTCCGAACCACAAAAGAAGCGCGTATTCTCGGAAAAGTGGTTGCAGGAGGTGAGCTGGCTTCAAACAAGTGATGAACTCACAGAGATGTGGTGCAGAATGTGCCGTGAAAATTTGATAAATGACAAATTAAAAAGGCATGAACATTTTTTTTTGTATCGAAAAAATATCGAACCGTGACACCAAAGTATCGAACCGAACCGTGAATTTTGTGTATCGTTGCACCCCTAATATATATATATATATATACTGAATATTATGTCACTTATTTATGTGCGAATGTTTAATAACGAAGAACATTAAAACATTGCTGTTGGCCACATGTTGGCAAAGTTATGTAACATTAGTGATGTTTGTACTTTCAGCGTTGACTTGGTTTTAAAGCCTCGTGTGTGTGTGTGTGTGTGTGTATATATATATATATATATATACACACATATACATACATATATATATATATGTATAATATTTGATATTATAATATTTGATATTATAATATCAAATAATATCAAATATTTATTTGATATTATAATTAGAGATGGACCGATCCGATATTGCGTATCGGTATCGGTCCCATACTGACCCAAATTCCTGGATCGGATATCGGAGAGAAATAAAAAATGTAATCCGATCCATTAAATATCAAAAAAGCACCTCACAAAACTTGCTACACGGCGTAACTCGGCTCATAACCGTAGCACGTTGCAGCAGTGTGGTCACGTGATAGAGCAGCTGTATGTATTTGGAGCCTCGCTACCAAACCAGCATTTCATCTCCGATGAAGTTTTACCAGAGAGAAGTAAAGCAAGTGTGTAAGTTCATCTCTGAATGTTTGTAAAGCATTCCAGCGTTAAGCTTAACAACCGATATATGGAACGACTGCCTCTCTCTCTCTCTCTCTCTCTCCTGCTCCCACTTCAAACGTGAAACTGATCAATGATCAGCTGATCGGCTTTTCTGTCGCGAGTCCGTCTCTCTTGTTTGTTTTTGGTCCACTTTGCACCAGAAAGAGGAAACCAGCGGCTGAACAACAGCAGCACGTTTAAGCTTGATAAGCTGTTGTTAGAATTTATTTAATATTATTTCTACACCAGGATCTTTTTCTACAGCTGACGTAACTGTGCAGGGGCGGATCTAGCAAAGTTTAGCCAGGGGGGCCGATAGGGCATGAACAGGGAAAAGGGGGCACAAAGACATACTTTTCTTTCTTGTTCTCATTTAAAATATCTAGCTTTTAATAAATAATTACCTGACTCTTACACCCAAATTTTAATCTGATGTAAAATATATATATAAGTCCATTACTGTATATAGTAACTGTTAATTCTAATATACCCTAGTAAGCTATAGTACTTTTATATTCATATATTGTTTTAGTAAGTATCTGTCATGTATTGATATATGGCTATGTCTTAATGTGATGACTTTTAAACCGGATGTTGTTGTCCGAAGGAGGCCCCGTTAAGTGGCTAGTTGTCAGATGGACAGTATTCAATAAAGCAAGATAAAGACCGTGCTTTATGTCCTGATTCAATTCAGAGTGCTCTGCCTAATTTAGTAATGAGGTGGGCACACAACAATGGCGACGAGGATGACACGGACCTGGATTTGTTTTTGTGAGAAGTAGACCCAGCGGCGGCACGGTGTTAGCGAAAAACTTGTGGGCTAACATGGAAAAGTCGGGTATTCAACCGTTCGTCTGCTACACTGATCCAGCTACGCTCGGACCGAGATGGACGCGGTGGTTAACATCCTTCGAGTTGTTTGCTGATGGGAAAGGTCTTATTTTGACGGATAATGCTACAGAGAGACGCGCTCTTCTACTGCACTTGGCCGGACAAGACGTGCAGGACGTCTTCTCCACTCTACCACAGACGGGAGAGGCAAAGGATTACACCGCTGCAGTGACTGCACTCAACACTTATTCTGTTCCTCAAGTGAATGCAGCATACGCACGCCAAACTTTCCACAAATTGTCCCAAACACCAGGTGAGACTGTGCAACAATTTTGTACACGTTTAAGGCGAGCTGCAGAAGACTGTGACTTTCAAGGTGACAATGATAACCAGATACGGGACGCTATCCTGAGTAAATGCACTTCTGAATATGTACGGAGAAAGCTGCTTGAGGAGGGTCCAGGCTTAACCCTAACTCGCACGTTGGAGGTGGCTTCACACTGCGAACGCGTGGAGGAGCAGATGGCGGCGATGAGCGTCGCCGGGGAAAAGAAAGGAGAGGACACAGTCAGCCGGATTTTTACAGCAAAGAAAGAGAAGAACAACAGACCAAAAGGAAAAATGAGAGATGATAAGAAAACAGACAGACAGTGTTACAGGTGTGGTTATACTGACCACATGGGCAAAGATCCCAAATGCCCAGCACGAGGACAAACATGTCACAAGTGTAATGGTAAGGACCACTTTTCAAAAATGTGTCGTACAAAAAGACAAAAGAAACAAAATGTGAATGCTGTTGAACAAGATGATTATGCATTTACTGCAAATGATGATAATGTACCTGAGAAACTTACCTTTTCTGTTGGGGGAATAGAGTTGAAAATGTTAGTTGACTCTGGAGCTACAAGTAATGTGATGGGAGAAAACATATGGGAAAAGCTAAAAGCAGAAAATATAAAATGTCACTCATATGTACCCAAAGAGCAGAGGAATTTATATGCATATTCCTCAGCACAGGCACTCACGGTTAAAGGTGCATTCAGATGTGAAATCAAGATTGGTGACAGGACTGAAGAGGCTGAATTTATTGTGATTAGAGGTAATGGTGAACCACTCCTGGGGAAAAAGACTGCCATAAAGTTAGGAGTGTTGAAAATAGGTGAAAATGTGGCGGCTGTCACAGATTTAAAGCACACTCTTAAAGAAAAGTATCCAAAAGTGTTCAAAGGAGTAGGAAAGCTAAACACCAAACAGATCAGCCTGTACATTGATCCAAATGTGAAACCAGTAGCACAGCCACTGGGGCGCATACCTTATCATTTGAGGGGTGGAGAAAAAGATCAATGAACTAATCGACATGGACATTATAGAACGTGTAGAAGGACCTACACCTTGGGTAAATCCAGTAGTGGTACTCCCAAAGAAATGTGACAAAGATATCAGAATGTGCTTAGACATGAGAAAAGCAAATGAGGCAATAATCAGGGAAAGATACCCCATACCCCATACCATACATGTGGATGAAATCTTGCAAGGACTAAACGGCTCTGCAATCTTCACCAAACTCGATCTCAAGTGGGGATACCATCAGCTAGAGCTTACCCCGGAGTCAAGAGAGATAACTACATTTGCAGTGCACAACGGAGTAAACCGGTACAAAAGGCTAATATTTGGAGTCTCATCAGCTAGTGAGCAATATCAGCATGAGATCGCCAATGCACTAGCTGGCATTGAAGGAGTTGAGAACATTTCAGATGATGTAATCATACACGCGCCAGACCAGGAAACCCATGATAAGCGCCTGCATGCTGTGATGAAGAGACTCTCTGACTGTGGCCTGACACTAAACTCAGCGAAGGGCCAGTTCAACATGGACAGACTCGTGTTCATGGGAATACTGCTGAAACAGAAAGGCATCGGCCCAACTGAAGAAAGAGTGAGAGCTGTGGTGGAAGCCCGAGAACCGAAGAATGCTACTGAGGTGAGAAGCTTTCTTGGACTGGTAGGCTTCAGTAGCAGGTTCATACCACAGTTTGCTACACTCTCTGAACATCTTAGACGTTTAACTCGAAAAGAAACTATGTTTACATTCGGGCCAGAACAAAAGCAAGCATTTGAAAGACTAAAGACTGAGTTAGCCAGAGCAGGTACCCTAGCCTATTTTGACAAAGAAGCCCCAACCAGAGTCATAGCAGATGCAAGCCCTGTAGGCTTGGGCGCAGTGCTAATACAAATACAGAACGGAGAAGAGGTACCAGTGTGCTACGTAAGTCGGAGTTTAACAGACTGTGAGTGAAGATATTCTCAAACAGAAAGAGAAGCCCTAGCACTGGTATGGGCATGTGAGAGACTACATCCATATGTGTATGGCAGGAAGTTTGACCTCATCACAGACCACAAGCCATTAGAGGTCATATATAGCCAGAGATCTAAACCTTGTGCACGCATAGAAAGATGGGTTCTCAGACTGCAACCATATGACTTTAAAGTAGTGCACATTGCGGGAAAACAAAACATTGCGGATTCACTGTCAAGACTGCTGTCTGACACCACGTCAAAAGAGATACATAAGCATGAATCTGAAGAATATGTGAGATTTGTTGCAGTTAATGCTACTCCAAAAGCACTCACAACAAGAGAGGTTGAAGAAGCCTCTGCTACAGACTCAGAATTAACAGAAGTGCAAAGAGCTATTGAAAATGGACACTTTGAAAAATGCAAAACATATGCTCCCATTGCAAATGAACTGTGTGTCATCGGCTACATAGTTTTGCGAGGAACTCGCATTGTATTGCCAGAAAACTTCAGAGCTCAAGCACTTTCACTGGCTCATGAAGGACATTTAGGAATTGTTGGAACCAAACAGCATCTCAGAACAAAAGTTTGGTGGCCAGGGATGGACAAAGCTGCAGAAAAGTTTTGTAAAGCTTGTCACGGATGTCAAATAGTAGCCAGACCAGATCCACCAGAACCAAGGTTATTATCGTTAATGAAAAAAAAAGGAAAACTAACTAAAACTGGAATGAGTGTTCACAAAACTAACTAAAATTAACTGAATTTATAGTAAAAATGTGTTTAGTTTTTATTGATGTGTGCATGTCATACAAGAGTCAAGGGTGAAAATGAAGTTTAGTTTCCAGATTTTTTTCTTGCTGTGTCTCATTATGCCAGCAGGTGGCAGCACGTTAGTCGAGTCGTCTGTGTTGCTGCTCCGTCCACGCGCAGAATCATGTCAGGAAAAGTCGGGAGCCAGAGTCCAATTTGGGATTACTTTGAATATGACTGTGTTTTGGATAAAGCAAGTGTCTTGTAGTGGAAAGAGACAAATTATGAGGGACATTTCTAAAGGGAAAAAATCCCACAAACCTTAAAGTGCACTTGAAAAGCTCACACAAGAAGGCTAACCTAGCTTAGCTTGAGAAGGTAAGGGAGCACACTCAACCCTCATCCCCAGAAAACAGAAGCTAACCCCAGGCAAGGCAGCGTGATGCATCCCGAGACAACAGGACGGGGATATCTACACAACTGTGAGTCAGTTACCTTCAATTCAATCAATTCACTTGAACCAAAATTACGAACACCCGGTGCTGCGAGAGTTAATAGTCTCATTGGGGCCAAGATATACATTTTAAAGTTGCCTGGTATCAATGGTTGTTCATCTGCCTTTATTTATTTATTTAAAGAACCCATAGGTGGGAATGTGAGTTGTCTGTCTCTGCGTGTTAGCCCTGCGACAGACAGGCGACCTGTCCAGGGTGCAGTATGGTAGCTGGAATAGCAACATACCCAAGGATAAGCAGAATGACTGATATGATGAAACTGGGATTTTGTTACACTTAATTATTGCAAACACGACTAAAACTATAACTGAAACTAATCAAAACTAAACTGAAACTAAGGATTTTCAAAAAAATAAAAACTAAACTAAACTAGCAAACAATTGGTAAAAACTAATTAAAACTGATATAAAATTGAAAATCTGAAGTCAAAACTAAATAAAAATAAAAACTAATGAAAATTGCAAAACTATTAAAACCCTGACCTGAACCACTGAGAAACACTTTTACCGGATGGACCATGGGAGATGTGGCGGTAGACTTACTGAGACCGCTACCTTCGAACCACTCAATACTTGTACTGATAGATTACTACAGTCGGTACTATGAGTATGATGTAATGTCATCTACAACTGCTGAAAGAGTCATTGACTCTATTGACTGTATATTTAGCAGACAAGGGCTACCAGTTACCATCAAATCTGATAACGGCCCACAGTTCAAATCTGAGCTGTTCAGAGAATATTGTGAAACTAATGGAATCAAACATATAAGAACTACACCAAAATGGGCTCAAGCAAATGGAGAAGTGGAACGGCAAAATGCATCATTGATGAAAAGAATCAGGATCGCACAAGCCGAAGGACTTGATTGGAAGCGAGAGCTAAGAAAATATGTAACAGTTTATCGCAGCATTGAATATCCAACCACGGGCAAAAGTCCAGCAGAACTCCTGTTCAACCGCAAAATGAGAGGAAAGTTACCGAACATCAGTGAGGCAAAAACAACGGAGTTGGACGTGCGTGACAGAGACGCTGAACAGAAAGGAAAATCAAGGATTTATGCTGATGAACGAAGGGGAGCTGAGCATTCAAAAGTTGACACGGGAGACACAGTGCTGGTTCAACAAGACAAAGCGGACAAGTTTACAACACCATTCAACGCAACACCACACAAAGTTGTAAGCAGAACTGGAAACCAAGTCATCATTGAATCACCAACAGGAGCTCGCTATCACCGGAATACCACACATGTGAAGAAATACGAGACAAATGAGACCAGAGAAGGACACTACGACACAATACCTGAAAGGGAGGAAGGTGAAACACCCACAAAGACTGACACCTTCACTCCAACACCACAAGAGGGCTCCCAGGGGCCAGAGAGACCAAGTAGATCACAGAGGGCCAAAAAGATACCTGAGAGGTTTCGTGATTTTGTGGTGAAATGAACTATAATATGTCAAGGTGAAGAGGTAACTGAAAATGGGCAAGTTTCAAGTTGCAAGTTCATATGTGTATGTCGACATGTATATATTGGGGGGGAAAAAGGGGGTACGTGTGGTGAGACAGTTAGAAAATATAATTGTTAGAAAGTAAGACAAGAAAGAATGTTCAATGTTGGAAAAAAAAAAGATATCAAAGTTATTACAACTAAAGTTTGAGTCTAAGGAAAAGGGGGATGTCATGTATTGATATATGGCTATGTCTTAATGTGATGACTTTTGAACCGGATGCTGTTGTCCGAAAGAGGCCCCGTTAAGTGGCTAGTTGTTAGATGGACAGTATTCAATAAAGCAAGATAGAGACCATGCTTTATGTCCTGATTCAATTCAGAGTGCTCTGCCTAATTTAGTAATAAGGTGGGCACACAACAGTATCCAAAACATACAAGTTTCATTATATAATTTTTCAAGGGATCTTAAATCTGTTTTCACTCTTGTATGCTTTTCATACAAGTTTCACACGAGACAGATACAAACTTTATAAGATTTATAAATATCTTTTCCATATGGGTAGTCAAAATGCCTGGGCCGATTTTTTGTCCCAGTCCAGCCCTGAATATAATCATCAGTGTTTGAGCAGCTATGATATCAGGGACAATCGAGACATTTGTGACAATACTGAACATGTCACATGACCCACCTTACACATCATGTGATCCACTATCAGTCTGCACTTTCATTCATGACTTCAACAGGTTGAAATGAGCTTTGAAGAAACATTCAGTGAAATAAATCTTTCATGGATTCATGAAGGTGGGTGTTTGGACTTTTAAAGCACTTTTAAGAAAGTTAATGTTCAATTTTAGAGAACGACTGGATGGTTCGAGAAACAGTATAATTTTAGCACTTACAGATCCGACAGTGAGTGGTTCCCGTTACTCATCCAGTCTGAGAAAGCACTGGTTAAAGTGTTTGTGTATTTATTGATTTATTTTAAGTAATTGTGTTTTATGTATATTATTATATTATGGTTTTATATTTTTACAAATGCTTTATATACTTATTTATATACTTATATATATTTAATGGTCTATACCTTGTGTTGGGGGGGGGGGGGGGTTGTGTTTCTGTCTTGTTTTTATGGACATGAAGTCTGCCAATAAAGATTGATTGATTGATTGATTGATTGATGTGAGCAGCAGATGAACTTTGTACCAACAACATCTTCAATAACAGAGTCTGAATGAAGCTCAGGTGTTGATGCTGCTCACTGATTGGACGGTTGGTTTCAGCTCTGCTCTCAGTCTTTCCTGCACAGGTGAAGGTAGAAAGTGTGACTGGATCTACAGACTGGAAACAGAGAAACATGCTGAACATTTGAAGCTTTGCAGCAGAAATGTTCATGTTACAAATACAGCAGAGCTGATCTGGGATCAGTGTGTTCACACCTGCAGCTACAACAAGGTTTCATGTCTCCACACGTCAGCATGTGAACTTTACTCTGACTCAGTCTGAGCAGTCAGACGCATATTTTTAAAGTTAACACATCAGCACACACAGAGCTGAGCCCCTCCCACCTGTGCTGAGTTTCAGGTGGAGCCCCGCCTCCTTCCAGGAAGCAGCTCACCTGTGTGTCCGTGTTTAGTGTCCAGGTGTGGAGTGGAGCTTGTTGTTGATGTGTGAAGAAACTGTAAGTTTGCTTTGTTTCCTCCTTTAACAGTTTGTCTTTAGGAACTTTACTGTTTGTTCAGCTCATGTTCGATTTCTTCACACAAAAAACTGTGTGTGTTTGTATTTCCGGTCTCTCCATTAAAGTCAGTGTGTAATGTTTTCCTGGCTAACATCAGCTGTGTGCAGCTTAGTTCAGCACAAATCTGCCGCTCCATAGTTCACGGTAACGGACTCACAGCTGGACCAACGAGGCCGAGTGTGTCCGCCACTCTGAGCTACGTTCGTGTTTGTGTACTTGTAGTTTGTACTTTGTGAGTTCACTCAGAGTCCACAGAGGACGCAGCGTACGTGATGACGTCACAGCCCTTTACCTCCTTTACTGTCACTGTGATTAATATTTACACACCACACGAGACACCTGCAGAGCTCTGACGCTAAGCTAGCCACACAGCATGCTAACGCTAAGCTAACGCTAAGCTAACGCTAAGCTAACGCTAAGCTAACGCTAAGCTAGCCAAGAACCCAGAGTGACGTTAAAGCTGAGTAAACACTGACCCCAGACCAGCACCATGATAAAGTGAGCTGCTGCTGCTGAACCTGAACAGGTAACGAAGTATCATCAGAATTCAACTGTTTTTAAACATTGAATTTATAACACTGAATTTTTATCCTCCAAATTTCCCTGCAAAAATATTCACCTGCAAAAGTGATGAACTTGAATGACCCAAGCAATCAGCACTAGATGGAGTTGAGCGGCTCTCAGCTGCAGTTGCTGACATCATCCAACCGAACTACTGCTGTGATGAATCAGAATACAAGGTTTACTTTAGAAAGACTGCAGCAAGTGTCTTGCTGACTGAATAATTTCATCTTGCATAATCTGAAACAAACACATAAAGACAGAAACAATTTATAAATTAACGTTTGATAAAATCTAAGAATTAATCATTTATTAGATACCAATATGAATATGTCTACCATAAAACTTGTGTGGAGCGAAGTAACATTCAATCAAGATGGTCTGGCATGCTACAACTTTGTAGTTGTTAAATTCTGGGTACAAGTATACATGTCCATCTTGTACATGTTTTTTTTTAATATTATTATTATTATTATTATTATCATCCTACCCAATTACATGTTTCTTTTAATCGGAGTATGCTGTTTTTATGACTTTACAATATCATTTACATTGTGCTCCTTACATTTTCCCTATTTGTATTTTATATTAATCCTATATTTCCATTTTAATATTTCTAATGTTTGCCTTGTTTTCAAAACTGCCTCTGCAGACAGGCAGGGGAGGCGTAGAAATTGTCTTTGAGTTAGTCAAACGTTTTCCTTAGTTCGAGTAGATGATAAAATAAAATAAAAATAAATGGGATTTTAAGTAGGACTAGGCATTCTGTAATAATCTCTATTTAGGAGAAAAACTTAATCACTCACCTTTAAACAGCTCTCTTTTAGGAGACACACTATTGGCTAATGGTGTCATGTGATCAAACAGCGTAATTTAATTGGCTGAGAGCCGCTCGACTCCATCTAGTGCTGATTGCTCTGGCTTGGGTCATTCAAGTTCATCACTTTTGCAGTTCAATTTTTGCAGGGAAATTTGGAGGATAAAAATTTTGTGTTATAAATTCAATGTCTAAAAATAGTTGAATTCTGATGATACTATATTTCTTCCATAAGTGTCTTTGTGCTGTTTCATCTTTGATTTATAAACACTCAGAGAAAGATCACGTGACCTCATCAGGATCTGTGTTGGTGTGTGGGGCTGTACCTCAGCTTTAGATTGTTACATGCTCATTTGTTCATTTTACACAGTAACATGAAAGTACTGTTATGAGGAGTAATGAAGTAAAATACTCCATTACTTTTAATAATTGTTCTGTGTAATATGTGTAATAATAACTTTTTTGAGTAATGACCAACACTGATCACAACAAAGAGGAAATGCCTCCAACATGCACAAACACTTGACCCACAACATGCAGTTAATGTGCACAAATGTCTTTGATATGCTGCTCAGTGATGGTGGTGACTGTCAAAGCAGAGCTACTGAGAATCAATAAGTAATATCAATGATGGAATCAGAATCACTAAATTCTTATCATCCCTGTCAGTATCATACATGTGCTGTATAATGTGATAAATGTAGAGGTGCTGGCTGTTCTCTCACTCTGCTGTTTAGCTGTAAAGGACGCCTCCCTGCCTTTGTCTCATTCATGACCTTTAATAGTCTCTTCTAACATGCAGAGATCTGTATGATCTGTTTCATAGAGTCTAACCAGCCTGTACAGGTAACAACAACAGTCACTGCATCACTGACACACAAACGTCATCTCTGTCAATAACAACATTCATACGTGGAATAAAAACACATCAGTGGATCATTGCTGGAGCTGCCTGGACTTCAGTCTTCAGGATCTCAACCAACAGCATCGACATGCTGCTCCAGATGTCTGTGCTCCAGATGTTTGTGCTCCAGATGTTTGTGCTCCAGATGTTTGTGCTCCAGATGTTTGTGCTCCAGATGTCTGTGCTCCTGGTGTTTGTGCTCCTGGTGTTTGTGCTCCAGGTGTTTGTGCTCCTGGTGTTTGTGCTCCTGGTGTTTGTGCTCCAGGTGTCTGTGCTCCTGGTGTCTGTGCTCCAGATGTCTGTGCTCCAGATGTCTGTGCTCCAGATGTCTGTGCTCCTGGTGTTTGTGCTCCAGATGTTTGTGCCCCAGGTGTCTGTGCTCCAGGTGTCTGTGCTCCTGGTGTCTGTGCTCCTGGTGTTTGTGCTCCAGATGTCTGTGCTCCAGATGTTTGTGCTCCAGGAGTTTGTGTCCCAGATGTTTGTGCCCCAGGTGTCTGTGCTCCAGGTGTCTGTGCCCCAGGTGTCTGTGCTCCAGGTGTCTGTGCTCCAGGTGTCTGTGCTCCAGGTGTCTGTTCCCCAGGTGTCTGTGCTCCAGGTGTCTGTGCTCCTGGTGTTTGTGCTCCAGATGTCTGTGCTCCAGATGTTTGTGCTCCAGGAGTTTGTGTCCCAGATGTTTGTGCTCCAGGAGTCTGTGCTCCAGGAGTCTGTGCTCCAGGTGTCTGTTCCCCAGGTGTCTGTTCCCCAGGTGTCTGTTCCCCAGGTGTCTGTGCTCCAGGTGTCTGTGCTCCAGGAGTCTGTGCTCCAGGAGTCTGTGCCCCAGGAGTCTGTGCCCCAGGAGTCTGTGCCCCAGGAGTCTGTGCCCCAGGTGTCTGTGCCCCAGGTGTCTGTGCCCCAGGTGTCTGTGCCCCAGGTGTCTGTGCCCCAGATGTCTGTGCCCCAGGAGTTTGTGCCCCAGGAGTTTGTGCTCCAGATGTTTGTGTTCCTGGTGGAAAGGCTCTCAGTTTCCTCCTTGAAATAAGTGTTTATATTGTTGTTATACTGTTGACCCACCATTGATCACTTGACTCAATGAGTCACATGATGATCAATCATCATGTGACTCATCTTTGTCTAGGTCATTCTAGGTCACATGACAGGTCAGAGGTCAGCGACTGTAACTCAGTTACTCCTGTTAATGTGAACTCACTGAGTGTTTGTGGTTTACCTCTCAGACTGACTGAGGATGATGATGGAGGAAGAGGAGGACAGAGCAGAGTCTGCAGGGTCCAGCTGTCCGTCTGTGAGGAGTGACCGGTCCAAAGAACAAAATCCACACTTCAGTGCTGAACCTGGACCAACGAGGTCAGAGAGCTGAACACACTGAGTTACAGAAATAATTCTGCACTGACATTATAATCAGTGTTGATTCTGGTTGATTGTCTGACTGTGTTTGTGAGCTGAGAGGAAATGAAAATGAATTGGTAACAAAAATCAGTTTTGTCCAGTTTTCCTGTAAAAAGCTGAACTCTAATCTAAGAGGACTGTTACTGACAGGAAACAGCTGCATTATCTGCAGTCTGTGTGATCACAGCTGCTTCAATCATGTTTGTGTCTGCAGAGGTCAGAGGTCACAGTCTGCAGGGTCCAGCTGTCCGTCTGTGAGGAGTGACTGGTCCAAAGAACATCCTCCAGACTTCAGTGCTGAACCTGGACCAACGAGGTCAGAGAGCTGTGATGACTCCTTTACATGTTTGTGTTTCCTGGATAAATATGACCTGAAACATCCTCAGATTGTTACAAAGATTCATTAAAAAGAAAACAGTGAAAGAGAAAAGATCCAAATGTTAGACTTGGTCATTTGCTGTTTGAGGACAGTGATGCTCATATCTGTGGGGAAAGTGTGACCTGAGTGGGTTCATGTTTGTCTTTAAAGAACAGAGCTGCTCTGATTCTCTTTGTGTCTGATCTGTTAAACAGTCTGAGAGGTCACACAGAGACCCAGCAGCTAAAGCCTGGATCATACTGGCTGCTGTTAATGAGACTCCATCAGGACAACACTGAACCACAGTGGTGTGGATGTAGTGGATAAATCCCACCATACTGATGCTCAGATTTAATCACAGGGAACAAAACCAGATGTTACCTTCAGATTGTGACCTTTGGAGTGGACGATGCAGATTTCAATAGAGAATAAATGTTGTTGTTTTTCAGCTGTGAAAAAAGAATCTAATTTTGTGAACTTAAGAATTTATGATGGTGGTAAAAACATGGAGACTATAACACAACATTTCCACTGTATTCATAGAATGAATGTAAAACTGTCAGCCATTCATTAAATATGCAAAATGTCTACAGAAACATCAGAGGCTCAGATGTGAAGCACTCAGTGATTTTGATAAAATGACTCATCAGTTATTGATCTGTACTACACTGATCTACCACGTTAGTAAAGCTGGTGTTCTGGTGGTGGAGGGAGACCTCAGATCATGTTCTGGTTTTGGAGCAGTGATCTGCTGATGGTTCAGTTTAATGAGCTTCTTCAAAATCATCCCTGACATCACCACTGAAAGGACGTTCATAAACTTAGTAAAAATGGCCCATATTTTCACAATCTGAGGGTTTAAAACTTGACGAAGTTGATTCAAATGAAGTTATTTGAGCAGAAACTCCTGGATCTTTATCCTGTGTTGATCTAATCCTTCATGGTTCCTCCACAGAGTGGAGCAGCAGAGCTCAGAGGTTCCCAGTGGTCAGTCTGCCCAGCAGCATCAAACACAGCTGGACTCCATGTTTATGGTCTGTACATGTACAACAACTACTGTTACATCTGTTCTGTTCACAGTCATCTCCATGCTGCTCTTTGTAGACCAGTGGATTGTCTGTGTGTCCAACATGGATCTGATGTTTGGCTCCATGATTTCAGTCTGATTGGCTCATTCATAAAGTATTCTGTTCCAGCTGCTGGAGGACAACATCATCACTTTTGTGAAGAACGAGCTGAAGAAGATCCAGAAGATTCTGAGTCCAGATTACCCAGAATGCTTAGAGAGTCAGAGGAGCAGCAGCAGAGAGGCCTTTGTGAAGATCACAGTGGACTTCCTGAGGAGAATGAAGCAGGAGGAGCTGGCTGACCGTCTGCAGAGACGTAAGAGGATTTCTATAAAGATTTAAAGTTTTGGATAAATGAACATTTTCCAGAGATGGAAGATGGAGCAACATGTTTTAAAGATTAGTTCTTTTTGGAATTGAGTGTTTATTTTTCTTCTCATTCAGAACTTCAAGCTGCAGTTTGTCATCGTAACCTTAAATCTGCTCTGAAGAAGAAGTTCCAGTGTGTGTTTGAGGGCATCGCTAAAGCAGGAAACCCAACCCTTCTGAATCAGATCTACACAGAGCTCTACATCACAGAGGGAGGGACTGCAGAGGTCAATGATGAACATGAGGTCAGACAGATTGAAACAGCATCCAGGAAACCACACAGACCAGAAACAACAATCAGACAAGAAGACATCTTTAAACTCCCACCTGGAAGAGATGAACCAATCAGAACAGTGCTGACAAAGGGAGTGGCTGGCATTGGGAAAACAGTCTTAACACAGAAGTTCACCCTGGACTGGGCTGAAGACAAAGCCAACCAGGACATCCAGTTCATGTTTCCATTCACTTTCAGAGAGCTGAATGTGCTGAAAGAGGAAAAGTTCAGCTTGGTGGGACTTGTTCATCACTTCTTTACTGAAACCAAAGAAGCAGGAATCTGCAGCTTTGAAGACTTCCAGGTTGTGTTCATCTTTGATGGTCTGGATGAGTGTCGACTTCCTCTGGACTTCCACAAAACTACAATCCTAACTGACCCTAGAAAGTCCACCTCAGTGGATGTGCTGCTGACAAACCTCATCAGGGGGAAACTGCTTCCCTCTGCTCGTCTCTGGATAACCACACGACCTGCAGCAGCCAATCAGATCCCTCCTGACTGTGTTGGCATGGTGACAGAGGTCAGAGGGTTCACTGACCCACAGAAGGAGGAGTACTTCATGAAGAGATTCAAAGATGAGGAGCAGGGCAGCAGGATCATCTCCCACATCAAGACATCACGAAGCCTCCACATCATGTGCCACATCCCAGTCTTCTGCTGGATCACTGCTACAGTTCTGGAGGATGTGCTGGAAACCAGAGAGGGAGGACAGCTGCCCAAGACCCTGACTGAGATGTACATCCACTTCCTGGTGGTTCAGGCCAAAGTGAAGAAGGTGAAGTATGATGGAGGAGCTGAGACAGATCCACACTGGAGTCCAGAGAGCAGGAAGATGATGGAGTCTCTGGGAAAACTGGCTTTTGATCAGCTGCAGAAAGGAAACCTGATCTTCTATGAATCAGACCTGACAGAGTGTGGCATCGATATCAGAGCAGCCTCAGTGTACTCAGGAGTGTTCACACAGATCTTTAAAGAGGAGAGAGGACTGTACCAGGACAAGGTGTTCTGCTTCATCCATCTGAGTGTTCAGGAGTTTCTGGCTGCTCTTCATGTCCATCTGACCTTCATCAACTCTGGACTCAGTCTGCTGGAAGAACGACAAACAACCTCCAAGAAGTCTGAAAAAGGAAAATCTGCAGAGAAACACTTCTACCAGACTGCTGTGAAGAAGGCCTTACGGAGTCCAAATGGACACCTGGACTTGTTCCTCCGCTTCCTCCTGGGTCTTTCACTGCAGACCAATCAGACTCTCCTACGAGGTCTGCTGACACAGACAGGAAGTAGCTCACAGACCAATCAGGAAACAGTTCAGTACATCAAGGAGAAGCTCAGTGATAATCTGTCTGCAGAGAAAAGCATCAATCTGTTCCACTGTCTGAATGAACTGAATGATCGTTCTCTAGTGGAGCAGATCCAACAGTCCCTGAGATCAGGAAGTCTCTCCACAGATAAACTGTCTCCTGCTCAGTGGTCAGCTCTGGTCTTCATCTTACTGTCATCAGAAAAAGATCTGGATGTGTTTGACCTACAGAAATACTCTGCTTCAGAGGAGGCTCTTCTGAGGCTGCTGGCAGTGGTCAAAGCCTCCAACAAAGCTCTGTGAGTAAACATGTGATCAGGCTTTTATTTATAACATAAACAGTGTAATGTGTGATGGACCCTTAAAAACTTAAACATATTTTTTTACATGATCATCAGCACTAAATACAGTATATTATAGTTAATGTTTGATAGCAGCAGTAAATGTCAGAGTGTCTTAAACATATCTGGGTGTCAGCTTTTATCAAAGTCATGTCCAGAATCATCCTGTAAGTAAAATTTATTTATACAGCAGCTTTCACAGGTCAAAAACCACAAAGTGCTTTACAATAGAAACAGGCAATAAAAAACACAGAAGATAAAAACATTAAACAGCAAACACTGAACATCATACAGCCTAAACTAGTTAAAGGCCACTCTGAATACTAGAGTCTGAATAAATGAGTTAGTGGGACCAGTAAAAGCCTTTGACTGGAAGATCTCAGATGTGAGAAGAGCTGTAGGATTGTAGAAAGTCAGAAATATAGACTGGGACTAAAAGTAAGGACTAAATCTTTAAATAACGCCTAAAATGAACTGGTTACCAGTGTGAAGAGATTAAACTGGAGTAATGTCCAGTCTATTTCATGTGCTGGTTAAAAGCCTCGCAGCATGATTCTGTACTGACTGAAGACGTTCAAAGACTGTGATGGACCCATAGGTGATCAACTCCCTCATTCCTCCTCTGGTCTTATTGCTCTGCATCAGTGCACTGCTCAGCTGAAGATGAGTTCACTTCTATATGTTACAATCTGCCTCACCAGTACAGTTCCAAGGATCTGCAGCTGCTGAATCAATTATATTCCTCGTGTTTCTTCTGGTTTCCTGTTGTTAGATCTGCATGCTTGATTGTTTTTCAATCTCTCCTATGTCGTGCACTTTGATTTCCGACTGTACACAGTCTGTGAACCATGACAATTTGTGACAGAATGCAATGATCAGTGAGGACCCGGAGGACACTGACATTTACACTGTGCAGAATGAGACTTGAGACTTTATCTCACTGCTTTGTGGACGACTGATGGAAGGACTAATCACTATATCTGCTTTAATTGAAATAATTTCCATGAAAATTTCACTGGTTCAGTCTCCCAGAATCTCTCAATCATCTCTTGACCTTTTCCTAGAGTAACTAACCCTCACTCACCAGGATATGAGCCAGCCTTCCCTCTCATTGCTACATGCTTACAGTCTTGCCTATCACCTGTTCACAGAATGAGTCATCACTTGTTTTTGTTTAGCATTTAATGAGCAAGTTCCAGGTCTTTATATTTACACAGGGAACATTTTTAAACTAAAACGTTTTTTAGCCATAAATAGTAATGCACACTGGCATTTGTCTTTCTTTCAAAGGTTCAACACAAGAAGTGATTTAAATCAATCACAAACAGTTTGTTATCAAATGACAATTTTTCAGATTATGTCTTTATTTTGTTTTTGTTTTTTTAGGCTGAGTGTCCCTGACCTCTCAGACAGAGGCTGTGAAGCTCTGTCCTCTGCTCTCAGCTCCCAGTCCTCTATTCTGAGAGAGCTGCACCTGAGTATCAACAACCTACAAGATCCAGCATTGGAGTTTCTTTCTGCAGGACTGAGAAGTCCACACTGTAAACTGAATACTCTGAGGTGAGATCAAGTTATGTTGTGCTTTTCATTAATTGACAGAATTAACCAATAAGAAGCCACTAAATGGGAAAAAAGTCAGTTAAACTTCTGTAATAGTTTTATGTTAGTGTCATCTCTTAGTGTTGACTCTTAGTAAAAAAACAGGATTTATTGCAAAATCTAAAAACTCTTTTGTGCACCCTCATTGCAATTTAATAACAGTGTTTGTTTAATGTTTATCTGTCATTTTTCAGACTGAGTCACTGTAAGCTCTCAGAGAGAGGCTTTGAAGCGCTGTCCTCAGCTCTCAGCTCCCAGTCCTCTAGTCTGAGACAGCTGGACCTGAGTAACTCTGACCTGCAGGATTCAGGAGTGAAGCTTCTGTCTGCTGGAGTGAAGAGTCCACGCTGTAAAATGGAAACTCTCAGGTTAGGATTTAAATTGTTCCATTGATGATCATGTTAAACCTGATTTCTATTATTGCAGAAACAGTCAATTGATTTTAAAAAAGTCAATGTAGAAATTAGCGTCTGGGGTTTTTTAGTGATATTTGTTCACTTTCTGTCTTTCATTTGCAATGAAATGTCCCATCTGCTCCTCTGAGTCCAAATTCTTTATTTTAGCAGTGCTTCATCCACCAAACCTTCTAGTTCGATTCCTGTATTCTGAAGGTTTTTACAGAGCTGTTTGTTCAGATATCAGAATTTGATTTTCAGAAAAATTTAGTAATAAAAATATGATCAATTGATTATTTCTGACTGAAAAGATGAAATATATATTTGGTCATAGTGATATGACTCATTGCCTCACTTAAACATAAAATGTAAACAAAAATTCAAAACAATAGATTAATACAAAACAGAATTTGACTGTTGAGCTTAAAGTGAGCTTGAGTGTTATTCACTTCCTGTTTTATTTTGGTAGTTATCGTCTCTGGTTTTTACTTTTACTTCCTCCCCCGACATTTTCTACATTAGTTTCAGCTGTAGAAGATTTTATTGACTGTTTGATTTGTCACTTTTTTTAAACTATAATTGTTGACTTATAAACTATTGCTAAAATGTATTTTCATTAAAATACCAAATAATTTATTACTTTATCATCTAATTAGATTATAATTCTGTAAATAAGGGTGATAGTGTGGTCTATGTGGGTTGTCTTCAGGTACTCTTCCTCCCACAGTCTAAGAACATGCATGCAAGGTTAACTGGAGATGTGTGATTGTGAGCATAAATTGTCTGTCTCTGTCTAGCTCTGTGTTTACCTGGCTACATCACCATGGTTACTGATGCAGAACCAATAACCTGGTCTGGATCAGGTTATGTTCAGAGTTTTTGTTTAAAATCGACTGAAGTGCCTCATTTTCACTGATTCTTTCATTTACAGAAAGCTTTAAGTGTGATATAGATTCAGTCATATCTGACTAATGTCAGTGAATGAGGCCCAGCTGTAAAGTCACAGCAGTCACACTGTATGTGTCTCATTGTCACTGGAGTTTAGGCTCCATGCATTCAGTTGGTGCTGCAGAAAAAGTAGAAATGTTTCTGTTTGGTTCTAATGCTGAGTCTCTTTTACAAAGATGGAACTGCAGCTAATCCTGCTCATGTAGCCAGTTAGTAAAAACTCAAGTCACTGTCAGACACAGCAGACATTTAGTGATAATCTCACTGTATGTGGTCTTTTAGCGCCTCCTAGTTGTGAACATGTGGCATGGTGTTAGTCTAGGTAACGAGTGTAACTGTTGAGTGAGAAAGACTGTGGTCGTGTCCAAATTCATGGGCTGCATCCTCCTGAGGACCCGGCCTTCGCGGTCTACGTAGGCTGGGTCCTCAGAAGGTCAGGTAGGCCGGAAGTAAACGGCCATGGAATTGGACGGTCTAGCCTTCTGATTGGTGTCACCGCTGTCTCTGTGGAGTTTAATAAACTCTGCCGTCTGCTCCTTGCTATCTAAAATATAATAGGACTCTGGCGTAAATCGTTGACCATCTCACACTTCTGTTTAATCAGTTTTCTGTTTGACGTTTATTCAGTTGTGTAAAAACCAAGGAGGAACCCACCCGGGGGATAAATAAAGTTTTATTTTATCTTATCTAATCTAATAACTTTAATCTCAGCCAAACTGATTTACTCACGAACAAATAAAACACGGAAAAAGCCAAACAATAGCATTTTTAGGTTGTCTAAGTGACTTATATATTACTTTTAACCTGATTAGCGAAACTCCGCGGTGATCTGAAAATAATGTGCAGGGAGTTGTGCCGTTCTCGGCGGCTTCAGTGACCCCGGAGCTCTCGGCTAGCTATCGAGCTGGTGGGTAACAGACGTCTCCGAAAACGTCGAAGCACTTTTGCAAATATGCAATATAATGATAAACCGAGCAGATATTTGAAGTTTACACAGCTACTTTCTCGCCTGAAAATATGTTAAAAGTTTTGTGACCCAGGAAGATTAATAAGAGTAATTTTAAATCTTAGTAGCGGTTGCCATTACCAGAAACTGGAGTTTGGCTGGGCCGCAATATGAATTCTGGGATATGGTGGGCCACGAAGGACACACCCGACCCATCCTTCAAATTTGGGGAAAAGGACGACGCATTTGTCGGCTGCATTCAGAGGAGTCCACGAATTTGGACAGCCTTTGGTGCATCGCTGTGACGTTATCGGTCTACAAATGCGGCCTCAGGAGGATGCAGCCCATGAATTTGGACACACCGAGCCTGCGTGCTGGTAGCACCTTAGCCACAGCTCGGGTGTGGAGGAGAAGCTGAAAAAGAAGGTTTTCTAGTTTGTAAGGAGGAAAAAAACTGAGAGGACTAAGTTAAAGAGAGGCTGGAGAGTAACAGAGAGCAGCAATGAATGCTGCTCACACAGTTTAGACAGTTTAGCATCAAATGTTCGCGTGAGTTAGCTCCCAGCTAAGTAGCAGAGCAGCTAACTAGCAAACCAGCTAACTAGCAAACCAGCTAACTGCACCCACAAGCTGCGACTGTGTCTTTCTAACAAGAGCGTCAGACACTCAGACTGGTTTTCTTTGTGGATGATGATTTATTCTCACACTGATCCTTCATGATGATGCTGCCATCCACCCACTGCTCCTAGCAGTGTTGCCAACTCCTCAGTAAGGAAAATTGCTATTGGCTGTCCTAAAAGTTGCTGGAAGTCGCTAAATGACATCATCGCCTAATTTGGATAAATGGTCATGCTAATGTAATTGTAACGTACATTGTAGGAGAGAAAAATAACATCGTGGAAGCGACATAATGTGAGTAAAAAACATCCTGGAATGCATTTAAATAAATAAATCATAGTTCTGTCTGTAACTATTACAACACTCTCACCACATTTGTTAACAATTCTCTCAACAAATGTGTTTTTCCTTGTTCTTTGTTATCCAGCTGAGACTTTGGGTATAAATGTGTCATAAACAGGAGAAAGCAGTGCAGGTTCAATGTAATCAAACCTCAGACTGAGTTCAAAATCATCACCTGTCCCAGATACCACATCAGCACCAGAACCATGATGTGTTTACTCACATTTAAAAAGGTGGAGGTCAGTGTGAATGGACTGTTGTCATTGGTCTGAATGTGCCTCTATAAACATGTGCTCTTCATTATTGATGTTTTCCTAATGAACAGAAAATGAGACTTAATAAAATCCTTCTGACTGTTGTTGGAGCAGGTTAGGTCCTGAGTTTGAGTCCCCCACTGTACCAAAAAGGTGGAGGTCAGTCTTTACAAATCCTACCATGTGAATTCATGGATTTTTTTTTTCACATTCTGTCTGTCACAGTTGAGGTGTACCTCTGGTGCAAATTACTGACCTCTGTCATCATTTTAAGTGGGGGAACTTGCACAATCGGTGGCTGACTAAATACTTTTTTGCCCCACTGTATGTCACGTCACATGACTCGTGTGTTTACCTCTTTGATTAGCACCCAAAGAATTAAAGAAAGGCTAAAAGGACGTTCAGCCAATCAAATCCCTCCTAGGAACAGGAAGTCTAGAGAGGAAATGGAGCAGAGAAGGAGAATCACCAGTTTAAATGTCTGAGTTTTAAACTGGTGACCCTCTAAAGAGGCTTTTATTGACTCTGTTTTCTTTTTCACCATTTAAACTGTTTAATATCAGATTTAGAAATAACTTTTGGACAGTTGTTGTACATTTCCACTAAAATGTGACACAAATAATGACTTTCTGACTTTACTTTGGACTAATCTAACGACTCAGCCTGGCTATGTTGGACTTGGTGTGGAAGCAGCTCCCAGTTTGAGTTCAGGAGACACACACTCTCTACTTTGAACATCAGCTTCAAACTTTCCTTTTTGATAAAGCTTATAGTTCGAGCTGGATCAGGTGACCCTGAACCATCCCTTAGTGATGCTGCTATAGGCTCAGGCTGTTGATGATGCTCTGCTTTCTTCTCCACTTCCCTCTTTTCACTCCTGATGCTTTTATATGTCACGACTGTCCTTAACTTTTGTGTCTCTCTGAGCTCATCTCTTCTCTTTCCCCTCACCCTGCAACCAGTCATGGTAGATTTTTTTGAAGCTGAGCTTTCATACATGATGAATTGCTCTCTTCAGTTGGGTGTCTTCCCTGCTGCCTTTAAAACGGCGGTGGTGAAGCCCCTTCTGAAGAAGAGCAATTTGGATTGTAATGATTTTAATACAGACCTGTATCCAACTCACCATTTTTAAGTAAAATTTTTAGAAAAACTTGTTTTTACTCAGATTAATGATTTTCTGAATGATAGACAGATCCTGGAGATATTCCAGTCTGGATTTAGGGTGAACCACAGGACAGAGACTGCTCTCCTAAAGGTTTAAATTATCTTAGATGTAACTGGGACTCCCAAAAGCTCTCAGTCCTGGTGCTACTGGATCTAAGCGCAGCCTTTGATACAGTAGACCACGCTATTCTTTTAAACAGACTGAAACACATGGTGCGCCTCTCTGGTGCTGTACACAACTGGTTCACTTCCTGTCTCTCAGACAGAACTTTTATGGTGAGTATGGATACATGCTCCTCTAAGATCCATAGAATGACATGTGGTGTGCCTCAAGGGTCAGTTTTAGGCCCTGTACTTTTTAATTTGTATATGCTCCCTCTTGGCGGTGTCATCAGGAGGCATGGAGTGAACTTCCACAGTTACGATGACGACACTCAGCTGTACATCTCCGTGTCTCCTGATGACACCAGACCAATGGATGCCCTTTTTAACTGTATTTTAGATATAAGATCTTGGATGGCAGAAAACGTTTTACAGCTTAACCAGGACAAAACTGAAGTTTTAATCGTCGGTCCTGAGGCTCAGAGAGAGAAGCTCTTGTCTAAATTACAGGCATTTTCACTATGTCCTTCACTACAAGTGAAAAACCTGGGTGTTGTTTTTGACTCTGAGCTTGGTTTTATCCCACATATTAAACATGTAACCAAAATTGGATTTTATCATCTAAAGAATATAGCCAGAGTCCGCCCTATTCTCTCTCGGGCCAACACGGAGATGTTGATGCATGCTTTTATTACCAGTCGCATTGATTACTGCCCTGCTCTCTGGTCTCCCCAAAAAGAATATTTCACCTTTACAACTTTTACAAAACTCTGCAGCTCGTGTGCTGATGAAGACCAGAGGGCGGGCCCACATTACACCGGTTTTAGAATCGCTGCATTGGCTCCCCGTGTGTTTCAGGATCGATTTTAAAGTTCTTTTATTGGTTTTTAAATGTCTTAATGGTCTCGGGCCTTCTTATCTCTCAGATCTGCTTTTACCATATGAACCCTCGTGGACCCTGAGGTCCTCTGGTACTGGCCTTTTGATTGTCCCTAAAGTCAGGACACATACTCACGGAGAGGCAGCTTTTCAGTGGTACGGTCCTCGTCTGTGGAACAGCCTGCCGGAGGAGCTCAGGGCCGCAGAGAACGTACATGTTTTTAAGATCAGGCTCAAAACCACCTTTTTAATTTAGCTTTTACTTAATGTTTATTTATTTTATGCTTATTTAATCTATCCTGTTATTCTATTTATATTATTAATTTAGGTTTTACCTAATATTTATTGATTTTATTCTTATTCATTTTTAATCTTCTTACTCTATTTATATTTATATGTCTGTGAAGGTTCTCAGTCATCCAGGTCATCGTAGTCAAAGGAGCTTGCAAAGAAAAGCGTCTGGACTTCTTTAAGTTACTTGAAGACGTTTCACCTCTCATCCGAGAGGCTTCTTCAGTTCTAAGGTCAAATGGTGGAGAGTCCCAGATATAACCCTAGTGGGAGTGTCCCCCCACAGAGGGACAAAAGGACCCCCTGATGATCCTCTAATCGCCTGAGCCAAGGTGTGGAACTGGGTGTGGGTCCCAATCAGCCAGAGTTTCGGGTAAGTTCATTGTGAAACCTGGCCCCACCTTATCATGCGAATTCCTGAGGTCAGATGGCCCAGGGTGTGAGTGGGCGTTAAGGCGTCTGGGAAGGGATCTCAAAACTGGATTATAGATGGCAGAGAGTTGGTGTCGTAAACCACCGCCTCTGTTCAAAGATGGTCGCTCACAGTGGACATAGATGGCTTCTTTCACTCCTCTTTCAAACCATCTGTCCTCTCTGTCCAAAATGTGAACATTGGCATCCTCGAAAGAGTGTCCTTTATCCTTAAGATGCAGATGGACAGCTGAATCTTGTCCTGTGGAGGTCGCTCTTCTGTGTTGTGCCATGCGCTTGTGAAGTGGCTGTTTGGTCTCTCCAATGTAGAGGTCTGGGCATTCCTCGCTGCACTGTACGGCATACACCACATTGTTAAGTCTGTGTTTTGGCGTTTTGTCTTTCGGGTGAACCAGTTTTTGTCTGAGTGTGTTGCTGGGTCTGAAGTACACCGGGATGTCATGCTTGGAGAAAACCCTCCTGAGTTTCTCTGATACACCGGCTACATAGGGGATGACAGTGTTGTTGTGTCTGTCCTTCTTATCCTCCCTCGCTGGTGTCTGATCTTCTTTTCTGTGCCTCTTTGCTGACTTTAAAAACGCCCATTTAGGATAGCCGCACGTTTTGAGTGCTTCCTTTACATGTGTGTGTTCCTTCTTTTCCCTTCAGGCTTAGAGGGAACATGTTCTGCCCGGTGGTGTAGGGTCCTAATTACTCCAAGTTTGTGTTCCAGAGGGTGATGGGAGTCAAACAGGAGGTACTGGTCCGTGTGTGTGGGCTTCCGGTAAACTTCGATGTTGAGGTTGCCATTCTCTTCAATGTGCACAGCGCAGTCCAGGAAAGGCAAACAGTCATCCTTTGTGTCTTCCCTGGTGAACTTGATGTTTTTATCCACAGCGTTGATGTGCGCAGTGAAGGATTCCACTTCTTGTGTCTTGATTTTGACCCAGGTGTCGTCTACATATCTGTACCAGTGGCTGGGTACTCTTCCTTTGAAAGAGCCAAGAGCCTTCCTTTCCACTTCCTCCATGTAAAGGTTGGCTACAATAGGTGACACGGGGGAGCCCATGGCACAGCCATGTTTTTGTCTGTAATAGCCTTCGTTGTATTTGAAATATGTGGTGGTGAGGCAGAGGTCTAACAGTGTGCAGATCTGATCGGGTGTGAAGTTGGTCCTGTCCTCCAAGGAGCTGTCTTCTTGTAGTCGTTTTCTGACAGTCTCCACTGCCTCCGTGGTGGGTATGCACGTGAAGAGAGAGACTACATCAAAGGACACCATGGTTTCATCTGGATCCAGGGTAAGTTTCTGGACCTTGTCAGTGAAGTCGGTGGAGTTCTTGATGTGGTGTGGGGTGTTCCCCACGAGAGGAGCAAGGATGGTAGCAAGGTGTTTTGCAATGTTATAAGTGGCTGAGTTTATGCTGCTGACTATGGGTCTGAGTGGGACAGCTTCCTTGTGGATTTTTGGAAGTCCGTAAATGCAGGGTATGGCATCCCCTGGGTAAAGGCGGTGATAAGTAAGGCGGTCAATGATTTTGTCCTTTTCCAAGTCTTGAAGGCAAGCTATAACTTTCTTTTTGTAGCTGCTTGTGGGGTCTCGCTTTAAGGCTTCGTAGGTATTGTTGTCACTGAGGAGAGTAGTGATCTTTGTATGGTAATCTGTAGTGTTTAGGACCACGGTGCATCTTCCCTTATCCGCTGGTAAAACAGTGATGTTGTGGTCTTTGCTCAGGGAAGCGACGGCCTTCTTTTCCTGTATTGTGAGGTTGGACGGAGGGACTTTGGCACTGGAGAGGGTGGCTGAGACTTTCATCCTGATTTGCTCTGCTTCTGTCTGTGATAATTTATTAATCCGTATGGCAGATTCTGTGGCTGTGATGAGGTCCACTATGGGCAACTGTTGTGGAGAAATGGCAAAATTGAGACCTTTGGCTAATACTCTCTTTTCAGGTTCAGTGAGATTCCTGTCTGAAAAGTTCTTAACCCATTTCTCCTGACTGTCTTCAGGTGAAAGAAGCCATCTATGTCCACTGTGAGCGACCATCTTTGAACAGAGGCGGTGGTTTACGACACCAACTCTCTGCCATCTATAATCCAGTTTTGAGATCCCTTCCCAGACGCCTTAACGCCCACTCACATCCTGGGCCATCTGACCTCAGGAATTCGCATGATAAGGTGGGGCCAGGTTTCACAATGAACTTACCCGAAACTCTGGCTGATTGGGACCCACACCCAGTTCCACACCTTGGCTCAGGCGATTAGAGGATCATCAGGGGGTCCTTTTGTCCCTCTGTGGGGGGACACTCCCACTAGGGTTATATCTGGGACTCTCCACCATTTGACCTTAGAACTGAAGAAGCCTCTCGGATGAGAGGTGAAACGTCTTCAAGTAACTTAAAGAAGTCCAGACGCTTTTCTTTGCAAGCTCCTTTGATTTATATTTATACTGTATCCCATTCTTATTTTATTTATTTTATTCTGTATATACTCTTATTAGGTCATATCTCCAGTGTTTCCTCGGAGGGGGCTCTCTGCACCGGGGTTGTGATTGACCGTGGCTGCTGGGGCTCTGTGGGTCTTCTCAACCTGGCTGGGGGGCTTCTTTGCCTCCCTCATGCTGTGTGCCCAGCCTGGAGGCTGTAAAGCACTTTGTGCTACATCTTTGTATGAAAAGTGCTTTATAAATAAAGATTGATTGATTGATAGATTCTCCTCCTGGAGCCTGTTTTCACTGGGAGAATCTTTGTGTCAAAGGGAGTTCTTCCTTCCCACCATCACCAAGTGCTGCTCACAGTGGATTGTCTGGTTTTTGGGGCTTTCTCTCTAATATTGGAGGCTGTTACCTTACACTGTTAAACAGCTTCAGACGGCTGTTGTTGTCTGTTGGGAATTGTCGCTTTTAAATAAAGTTACATTGAATGGATGTAAATGGATAGATGTTATTGTGACAAACAGAAAATGATCTTTAAAAGGTTGATTGTTGTTTTGTGTGTCTGTAGTCTGTCAGGCTGTCTGATCACAGAGGAAGGTTGTACTTCTCTGGCCTCAGCTCTGAGCTCCAACCCCTCCCATCTGAGAGAGCTGGACCTCAGCTACAATCATCCAGGTGACTCGGGAATTAAGCTGCTGTCGTCTGGACTGAGGAATCCAGGCTGGAGACTGGACACTCTCAGGTATGGAGAGAATGTCTGATAGAGGAGGACGAGCTGGAAACATTTCCTGTGTCCTTCACTCACTTCCTGTTTGTTTCCTGCAGATGAGACATGAACAATCACATGCAGGAATATTTTCAGGGACAGCCACACTAGTCTAGCTGGATAGTACATAGGGGGTCTCCAAGGAGTCTGTTTGCAGGATCATTAATGATAACTGATAAGTCATGTTGAGAGTTTCATTAAAAGTAGACCTACAGTTAGGTCCATAAATATTTGGACAGAGACAACATTTTGTAACTTTAAATACACTTTATTAGGTCACCGGTTTACCTGAGATAGTGGTCACTGTGTACCTAATAAAGTGTCAGCCATGTGTATGTTTCCCATGCTGTATGTCCACAGTCACAGTGACAGTCAGTGACACTGACAGAAGGATGAAACAAGGCTGCGAATCATTTCAGTCTTTGTGTGTGATAAAGAGGCAGACAGGAGCAGCTAACATTTGGAAATGGAAGCTTAAATACTGGAAACTCTACATTTATAGCTGAATTCACAATAAATTTGTTCTCAAGTGCACATTTAGCAGCTAATGCTAATACTGTTTTCCCTTGCTTTCTACAACTTGAGCAGCTATTGCTAAGTAGGCCACTTTGCTCTGCTAAGGATTTGTGTGAGCATGATGGAAACTCTGATAAGCTAATGCCGCTAAGCTAATGCTGTTTATGGGCCCTGTTAGAATAAATATTTCATTCTCACTCTGTTGTTTGAGAACAATATTAACGTCTCACATCATTATAACACAAGAGAAAAGGGTATTAGCGTTAGCTACTAATGCTTATTCACCTCAAATTAGCTTTAGCTGCTAATGGGAGCTTACTTAGCATAAACCCTTCACATCGTTATAATGCAAGGGAAAAGAGTCATTCATGGCAGCCTATTTAGCATTAACGTCACATCATTATAACACAAGAGAAAAGGGTATTAGCATTAGCTACTAGTGCTTATTCACCTCAAATTAGCTTTAGCTGCTAATGGCAGCATACTTAGCATTAACGTCTCACATCATTATAACACAAGAGAAAAGGGTATTAGCGTTAGCTACTAATGCTTATTCACCTCAAATTAGCTTTAGCTGCTAATGGGAGCCTACTTAGCATAAACCCGTTATGCGTTATAATATAATATAAACGTTATAATCGTTATAATGCAAATTAGGCTAACATGCTAACTCGCTTTAAATTATCATTGGTAGCATTGGTAAATTGCCTTTATTTGTATAGCGCTTTTCTAGTCCCTAAGGTCCCTAAGGACCCCAAAGCGCTTTACACAACCAGTCACACACAGGTGATTTTAGCCACAGCCACCCTGGGGCACACTGACAGAGGCAAGGCTGCCGGACACTGGTGCCACCGGGCCCTCTAACCACCACCAGTAGGCAACGGGTTGCCCAAAGACACAACGACCGAGGCTGTCCAAGCCGGGCTCGAACTGGCAACCTTCCGATTGCAAGGCGAACTCCCAACTCTTGAGCCACGATCCCCCCTAGCATTAGCATTAGCTAATAACAGCAGTCTATTTAGCAGTAGCTGCTCACATTGTTATAAAGCAAAGGAAAACTATATGAGCATTAGGTTCTAATGCGTATTTGCCTTAAATTAGGTGCTAATGGCGGCCTACTTAGCATTGGCAGCTCAGAATGTTGTAATGCTAGGGTAAAGAGTGTTAGAATTAGCCGTTCACATTGTTAAAAAGGAAGTGTTAACATTAACATAATGCTAATTCACATCAAATTAGCATTAGTTAATAACGGCAGCCTATTTAGCATTAGCAGATAATGTTGACCTTGGCCCACTGGAAAAGTTAAGAACTAAAGATTTAGGAGTGTTTCTCGATAGTTCTTTCTCATTTGAGAAACAAATAAATTTTGTTATTAAAACCAGCTGTAAGGTTTATATTGTTGATTGTCATTTATCCTTAGAAATATTTACTCATATATGCTTAGAGTTCTATAATCGATTGCATAATGATAGAGGTTTGATCCTTAGGCTATGTCCACACGTACCCGGGTATTTTTGAAAACGCAGATTTTTCTATGCGTTTGCACCTTTCGTCCACACGTAAACGGCGTTTTTGGTCACTGAAAACTGAGATTTTTAAAAACTCCGGCCAGGGTGGATATTTTTGAAAACTCCGTTTTTGCATTTACGTGTGGACGAGAAAAACAGAGAAAACGGAGAAAACGCAGCGTCAAAGGTGTGCGCCTTTTTTGACGTCACACTGTGCACCACATTATTGTTTCGGTGAAATGAATTTCTACAATACTGTTACTGTTAATTGTCTCTGCAGTGTTTAAATGCTTACATATTACACAGTTACTGTCCCTCCACACATACGACTCGGTTCTGCTTCTATGCCCCATCCTTGTTTACTATTTCCCACCGAGGCTTCTAGACTTCTGATTGGCCAACATTTCTACACGGTTAGGAATATATCGCCACCTGTTGCTTTGGCATGTTCCTAGCAGCGTTTTCCTTCATTTCTACATTTACGTGTGGACGGGATAATTTTTTTTAAAACGAAAACGGAAAATCTCCGTTATCAAAAATACTGTGTATGTGTGGACGTAGCCTTAGTAGTCTGTAAAGACTCTGTGTGCCTTCCAGAGTGCTCCGGCATGCACACACACCTTAAGGTCATGAGAGAGGTCGTACCTTCTCTTACTGATTTATGGTTTAGGAGGACACCTACTCTGTATCTGGTTAAGTATAAGAGCCCTTTGTTAGGGGGACCACTGGACTCTTAGCACCAGCTTTGGGGTCACAGGGTCACATCTGGAACACACACACACATACCTACACTATGCACAGACTGGTACTCTTTGTTCATACCTGTGTAAGACGTCACATGTTAATGAACTTATGCATATTCATGTAACCTCAATAAAGAGCAGTGTTACGAGGGAGCAGACGAGAGCGACTGAGGTCAAGTGAAGGAACGGCGCTGTCACAGTTCTCTCCCTCATGAATTGTCTGGTTCCAGCGGTGGGTCTGTGCTAGACGACCCATCACCAGCTTTTTCCAGCTTTTTCCACTGGTTACCAGTACGTGGTAGAATCCACTTCCAGATCTTGTTGTTTGTCTTTAAATCTCTGAGTGATTGGCTCCATCTTATCTCTCTTTAACAAAATAATCCAAGTCGAGCCCTCAGGTCTGCAGATAAGTAGCTTCTGACCAGAACTAGACGTAAAAACAGAGGTGAGCTTTATCGATCGCTGCAGCCAAACTCTGGAACAGTCGCCCTTCACATCAGGTCGTCACCAACACTCGACATTTTTAAAACCCGGTTGGAAACACATTTGTACTCTGTAGCTTTCAATTCTGACGAGTCTTTATAGTAATTACTGTGTATGTTTCCTATTTTCTCTCTACTCTGTGCAGCACTTTGGCTCAACCTGTTTTTAAATGTGCTGATAAATAAATGTAGATTTCTTTGAATAAAACAGTGGAGCCGAGCTTTGAGCTCAGTGTGTAACAGTGTGTGTATGAGAGCCATGTAATGTCCATGTGTGCATGCTGACTGTGCTGCTCTGACCCCCCTCCTCCTTTCAGGGTGGAGCCTGCTGGAGTCCGATGGTTGAGACCAGGTCTGAGGAAGTGTAAGTGTGTTTTTAATGGGATTCATGAAAACAAAGCAGCACACATTCAACCATCTTCATCATGTCAGGAGTCATCATCAAAGTGTCAATCAATGAACAGATGATGGATCAATAACTGCAGCTGGATTGTGTTTGTTCTCTCCATCAGATTCCTGTCAACTCACAATCGACACAAACACAGTGAACACAAACCTCCAACTGTCTGACAACAACAGGAAGGTGACACATGTGGAGGAGGTTCAGTCATATCCTGATCATCCAGACAGATTTAATGTTTATCAGCTGCTGTGTAGAAATGGTCTGACTGGTCGCTATTACTGGGAAGTCGAGTGGAGAGGAACCGTTTATATATCAGTGAGTTACAGAAGCATCAGAAGGAAAGGAGACAGTGTTGACTGTGTGTTTGGATACAATGATCAGTCCTGGAGTCTGTTCTGCTCTGATGATGGTCCTCATTATGTCTGGCACAATAAGAGACAAACATCCATCTCCTCCTCCTCCTCCTCCTCCTCCTCTGTCTCTAACAGAGCAGCAGTGTATGTGGACTGTCCTGCTGGCACTCTGTCCTTCTACAGAGTCTCCTCTGACACTCTGATCCACCTCCACACCTTCAACACCACATTCACTCAAACTCTTTATCCTGGGTTTTGGTTCAGTTCTTATCCTCCTGGTTCCTCAGTGTCCCTGTGCTGAGTGGGGTGTAAAGAGTGTCTCCTGTTACAGAAACACTCTGACTGTTGAACAGATAGTTCAGTCTGTACATGTCTGTCTCTTTCACTCACAAACACGTTTTCAGATTCATGGATTCAATCAGTTGATGTTTGAAACTCTTCTAAATGATTCCTTGTAAACTTCTTCCTCTTCAGTCACAAACAAACAGGAAGTGATGTCACATGTGTTCCTGTCCACACAGCAGAATGAGTCTATTGCTGACAGTGATGTACAAACAGAGTGAGCATTTCTGAGGCCCAAAATAAACTGAGTAGTTCACTGAATGAACAATGGACTGTGAGCTCAGTTCATCATTAGTATGGATTATATATGTATATGTATTATATTAGTATCATATATATCAGGTGCTGCTGCTGCTGGTTTCAGTCATTGTGCAAATGTGCTGTTTGTAAGGTTGTAAAGCTGCAGTCAGCTGAGACTGAAGAAGTCACCTGATCAGTGAGCAAACGTTTTTGAAAACGTCCAGATGAACAGAATCAACCTTTTGGGATCAGCCAGCAATGCAGCATCATTGTTGTTCAGGTTCAGAGGTTTGCAGGAATGAACTGATGACCAGAAACAGCTGCAAAGTCCAATAAAATACCAGCTGGAGTTCAGCTGCATTTGAAGAAGTCAAAGAAAAGTAAGGATGGCAAAGGGCGATGTTTTCTTCCAAAGAACTGAAAACATGGTCGACGCCTCATTAGAAGAATAATCTGGACATTTGTGAGGAACTCTAACCAAGAAAGCAACACAAGAAAGCAACGTCAAACAGATCCAACAGACAGTTTCATGACTGCAAGTGTTGAGTGTAAAAATGCTACATTGCATTATTGCATCCTCTCACCACAGGAGGTGCTGTTGGCACCACTGATTGCTGATCAGCTGTTCTCTGATGATCTGATTGATACTGTGAATAACGGGACTCACTGAACTCTGTGACACAGTGAAGATTACAGAGTTTAACTTCAACATCTGACTGACGTCACACAGACAGAAGGATGAACCAGTGAGGCACAGAACACAGTTACTGGAGATACTGGATCAGCTCCATGTGAACCTCTGATGGAGAAGCTGCTGAGCCAGAGAAACATCAGGACATGACAGGCAGCTGCACTTATCTAACAACATGTAGCAGAGCTGATCTATGTTAGAGGATCTATCACAGCAGCTGAAGCCAAAGTCCAACACTGGATAGCAGCTGAGCCTGTGCTGAGTGTAGTGTTACAGGAAAAGGGCAGAAACACTGACACTGGTAGCTCACAGTGATGCTGACTGGGGCACAGAGCTGAATGATGCAGCATCAGGACACTGTTTCAGTCTGACTGACAGAGAAACCTGTAGCTGTATCTACATGTGAGGCAGAGGCTACACAAGCAGCTTTCTATGTTTCACAGTGACTGAGATCTTCAGTGGGGGTGGACATGCTCCTGTACAGACCTCTGAGGAGAACCAAGGTGCAGTCAAAGAGTCCAGTCTGTCCTCACAGATGTGAACATGTGGTTTCATCAGGTCTGCTGTCAGCTAGCAGGCTCACATCAGAATCACTGTTCCTGAAAAACACAGTCTGTGTGACATCATCAGTCAGCTGATCGTCCCAGATCTGAATGGTTTCTGTCTCTACTGAGGAAGTCAGAGAATATCACTGAGGTGTGGATCAGGTCTGAGTGACCTGTGGAGGGACAGCTTTAAACAGTCCACAGGTCTCACGTCCTGCTCAGTCTGGTAGCAGATACCTCGTATTGTTCCAGATGTGCTGACATCACCAGCAGCAGCACAGCTGTGTGATACGATGAATCTCAGTTATTGATCCAACACACAGTAAATACAAAGATCAGGATTTCTGAGAGGAATCATTATGAGTCTGAACACATGATCACTGAATGTTAGTCTCCACAATAATAAGCTAACACAACCAAACACAGCTTTCAGCTCTTATTTTGAAACTGGCTTATTTAGAGAGCTGTGATGTGAGCGTGCCTGGCTCTGAGGCACTTGGGTCAGCCTCTGTTGTTTAGAAGTGTTACAGACTGTGAATGACACAGACCTGTCAGTTTCCATGTTTGTCTGTAACACAGCTCAGGGGCTCCATGCTGAACGCATCCATCCAGTGTTATTGATCCAGGACTAATACCAGCATTGGGATCAATACTACAATACACAATCACATGTGTCCACGTGATGTGTTTGACCAGCTTTATTCATTAATGATCAATCAACTTATTTACTGCATCTGAGTCCAGCTTCATTTAAATGATCCAACCATGAAAATGACATCAGTCTGTTGTTCAGATACTGAGAAGGGACACAAACAACACTGATCCAGGAGGGTTAGGTCAAACGACGATTTTAATGCACACACGCGGTGAGAGATGAACACTGTTACACAATCAGCATCGATCTCTGCCTAGCAATACACAAGCAGATGTTTTATACCATCAGGTTTATTTTCATGACGCCCCCTCATACGTCAAACAGATACAATATATGCATAAGCTTCAAAACCACAAACGTTCCGTTAACGACTTTAACAAAGTTTAAAAGAGCATCTTCTTCGCCTCCGTGACAGGTGCTTCTGGTAGCTCATCTCGCTCTCGCTTCTCCAAAACCTCGGGCCATGCTCTGCAACAAACTAGTAATTCTGCACGCACAAAAATGCAGTTACAAACAAAATATATCTGAACTCTCACCTAGAACATAAGCCTACCTACAGTGTGTGTGTGTGTGTGTGTGTGTGTGTGTGTGTGTGTGTGTGTCCTGACCTCACTCTGTGTCACCTCTCACCCACTAACACTCACAACCAGACAGAGGCCACCCTCAGATGTGTAGCAGTTTACTAAAACTATATATATGTAATATATTGAATAAATGCTGTAAATGAACGCCACTACTCAAAGCTTAATAAAAAGGATATAAATGAATAAAAGATAACAATGAATAACCTGGTTATTCAAATAGCATCCTCCCAACAGCTCCTCAAAGTAACTCACACTTAGACTCTGCTTTAGTTTCACTTTCACAAGCACGCTCTGCAAAAGCTTCCTGTCTACTTTGGCACAGAGTGTACTCAGAGTTAAGCCTTTCTTTTATAATGCAATGTAATCTGCATATAAACATTTAAGATTATAGATTTAACTCAACAGTTTAAAGTGGTTATAACTGCACCTGTAATAAAAGTTAATTGGGTGCCAATATGTTTAAACATCTGAATACAATATCAATGCTGTAGATTATGCTATTAATGTTATTAATGCAATGGTAATGATGATTGTTAAGGTGAATTGTTAAATGTTTGTCATTTTTATGTTACCATTTGTACATTGTTTTAAGGAATTCTTTCTGTCCTCCCCTCCCCAGATCCTTAAGATTCTGGGAGGGGGGCAGTAGTGTTTTTAATCACAGGAACATCCTTGTGAAGGTCTGTTTGATGTTGGTAAACTTGCTCCCCTTTGTATGGCTTCACTGTGTTATCTAGGGTGTGGGGGAGACTACCCTCTTTATGACCAAGGATGTTCCTGTGCTTTTATGTTATAAGACCCTTTGATCAGCAGTACACACACACACACACACACACACACACACACACACACACACACACACACACACACAGTGCCTTGTCTTTGTAACCAAGGGGGGTTACGTGGGGAAGTTTATTGTGTGAACATTGTCAATAAAAGGAGGCAAGAGGGGGCGGTCGGGGAGGTCATTTGTGATGAGCTGAGATACCGACAAGGCCTCCCTTGCAAGTGAAAAGATCGATCGCTGTTGCCTTGTTTTTCTTTCACGGGAATAAGTTCTGGGATCAGCGGGGTCTGACTTTAGACCCAGCAATGATGACCATGAACAATAGCAGTAAAATATTTCTCTGATCTCCACAAGTCCTACAGAAGCACTTAATGCTAACAGGAAGTCATTTATTAAGGTGGAATAACACAGAGACACAACCACTCACAGTTAACCTGACCCCACTAACTGCATGTGTTGGGACTGTGGGAGGAAGCCGGAGTACCGGAGAGGACGCACACAAACACGGGAGAACATGAAGCTCAGCACTGAAACAAAGATGGTGGATTTGACCTCAGGACCAGGTGCGTAATTTCCAGGGGGGTTACGGGGGTCATGATCCCCCAATAATCAGATCCAGCCAATATAATTTCATCATTCCAGTTTATAAAATTATGAATTATCTTGAGTTTCTTTAATCATTTCAATTATTATCAGCAAAATAGTTTCATGTTTAATCATCTAGTAATGTAACCCCGCCTCCTCCGCCGCGTACTTGGTATTACCCAACCGGCTTTCTCTACCAAACCTTCACTGTTTGCTGTATGTTTGTTAGCGCAGTCGCTGGTGCCAGAGACTGCCAGTGACTTCAATCTGAGGGTTTGAAGTTTCCATGTCTGTGTGATGTGTGGTGTGAAGGCTGCTGGTTAAACTGGGACTCACTGTTTAAAGCACTGAGTGCTCATAGAGAGATGCTCCATGAGTCCCAGTACAGACTACAAACATGGTGGAAACTTAGCTTTGATATCCACACACTCTGCACGTCTGTGAGTAACTGTGATGAAGATGTGCAGAGATCTGTGTACAAACAGGAGAAAGACTGTAAAGACTCTGTGCTTCTAACAGCCTCTGTTAACATATGTGAGGCTGTTTGTTGTTGTTGCCATGGAGCTTTTCACTGTTTGGGTCAGCAGGTCATTAGCTTACTAGGTGTCAATGGAAAATTGTACTTAGTAGTCAGTATAATCTTTTAATAATATAAGTTTGCATATGGTAGTGATAGGATGTGCGATCCTTAATTGTCTGCAAAAGCTTTGTGTGCATTCCAGAGTGCTCTGGCGTTCACCCCCACATCCTAGGAGCACGGGAAAGGTCGTACCTTGTCTTATTGTTTTACGGTAGGATTAACGTAGCTATGTCAGTTTTAGTCTAAGTGCCTTTTTTACATATAGATGAACTGTTGGATTTTCCAGACCAGCAGGTTAAGGGAAGTCGTTTATGGGGTCACACTCTGACACACACACATACATGTACACCTCCACATTCCAATGTAAGGAACAAGCACCCACTGATGTATAAATAAAGACCAGGGCAGTCTCTCAGCGCGAGTCTCTGAGCCTCACTCTTGTGCGTGCGCTCTGGTGACTGCCCTTGCTAGCAAGAAAAATGTGTGTTTCTCTGATTCTCAGCTGAAGAAGTGTTTTAGAATACATCTCTTGACATTATTTGGTCCTTCATAGCCGGACCAGAAAACATCAGAAATGCTCCACCAGCACAGGCCCACGGTGTTGGCAGCATCGGAGACAAAGCTCCGCCTCCTCCACAGACATGTTGTTTCCACCACCTGCTGGTCATGAGATCAATGCAAAGGGTAAGGCTGCAAATCTAAGCAGCCAGGATGAGTTTCATCTGCAGGCTGGCTCGGCTGGGGGAGAGCCACCGTTCCCCTTTTATTTAAACGTGAGAATAAAGAGACAGACAGGCCCTCACAGCTAATGTCACTTTAACCTTAACTGATAACATGTCAGCCTCAGTGCAAAGTGAGCAGCATGAACCTAAACCACACATCGCTTATTTTTAACCCTGAGCCTCAGAAAAGTCCATCATTGGAATCGGAGAACAATACCGAGGCAGCGAGTAGAAACAGGGCGGAGCGACTGCTGCTGTGAAGCACAGAAACCGCTGATCGTAGCAAAGGTCAAACAGACGAGTCCCAGAGTCTTACTTATAATGCGAGTCCCAGCTCGGCCTGTTGCTCAGCTCAGCGAGTAAATCAAAGGCTCTGTGAGCAGGAACGTCCACCTCACATTCAATCTTGAAACTCAGCATGGACTTCTGCTCCAGGGTGTAAAGCTGAACCTGTGAACACAACATAAAGCACCGATGGGGGCAGACTCACACAAACAAACAGCTCATTAGTGAGAAGCACATACCTGGTCGTTCTCACAGCTCAGGCGCCAGTTGCTTCTGGCTGCCAGCATCTTCAGAGCTGAGATGTTGTTATAGCTCAGATACACCTGGAAGCACAAACACAGGAAACACCACAAACTCATCTCCAGAGCTCAGCGTTAGCAGGCCGCCTCCCGCCATTCAAATACTACTTATTATATATGAATCAGTGCCGTCCAACAGTTCAATTCAACTTTATTTATATAGCTCCAAATCACAACAAAAGTCGCCTCAAGGCGCTTCATAGATACAGAGAAAAACCCAACAATCATATGACCCCCTATGAGCAGCACTTTGGCGACAGTGGGAAGGAAAAACTCCCTTTTAACAGGAAGAAACCTCCAGCAGAACCAGGCTCAGGGAGGGGCGGGGCCATCTGCTGTGATTGGTTGGTGAGAGAAGGAACAGTGTAAGTATTAAGGGTGCAAAATGAAGACAAACTGCTGCAGCACTATTTCTCATCTGCAGTGAAACAGAAATGAGAACTAATGATGTTTTTGTGACAAGCTGCTAGTAACAAGGTGCCTACACAATCAGTGCCAAGTTGTCTGTTATTTGTAATACAGTAATATACACATGTATGTAAAGAAGGTTTGACTTCTCTCCCGTGAGTCGTGGACTAACGTGAGCAGTACAGGTGACGCGTGGAGCTTCTCCTCACCTGGTTGGTGGGATCCCAGGGAACAGACAGAGGCACCTCCCCCTGCGTGCGGGAAATGATGTACTTCCTAAACACAGTTACAGGAATCAGGATGATGGCACTGTGGGTCTGTGCAGCTGCACAACAAAAGCTGATGTAAACGCAGAGACTTTAGGGGCTGTTTGGAGACATGTACCTGTCCAGCCTGATCTTTTTCCTGGCTGTTGCCTCCTGAAACCTCCTTTGTCCTTCCTGTAAATGAGAGACACACAGGCAGAGGGCACCAGTGTGTAACACAGCAGGCAGATTCCCAGCACCAGTTCATGACCAGTACACCGATCTGTGCTGCAAACTGAGTGGAGTGTTATTACTCGGTGTTTGTTCGTGCTGATAACGATCTACGACTACAGCGAGCGCCCTTCAGCCTGTAACGACACCATGGTCGCTCCATCAGACGGGTTTATGACTGATAACATGATTTGAAGTTCACAGCTCTGATCTTTGCTCAGCCTTCAGCTTAATGGTTAATCGAGTGTTTCTGCACCTTCTGTTTATGATACTCATGTTTTATTCTACAGGACGATCTCCACAAACTGCTTCACCACAGTGTGAATGAAGCTGACACCAACTGTCAATCTACTGCTCCACCCTTTTTAACAACACCACCAGAGGCCATGTTTCCTGCTCATCCATCCATCAGCACCACGGGCGGTGTAAAAGACCGACCCAGCTACACTGATGTCACCCGCTGCTTTCTCTGAGCTCACCTTGGATCAGCTGTTATCAGGAGTCTGGCTGTGAAATCAAACGTTCACAGGCTGATGTCTTGTGACTGACACCTTGTTAGCCAATCAGAGTGCGGTTTCATACCACAAATTCTGAAGCAGATTTCATGTCTTTCAGTCAGTATTAGCCAATCACAGACAGCCGCGTCACATCCAGACACTTTACGGATGCAGCACGCTAACGAGCCGTTTGTGAGCGTTAGCTTAACTCACCAGGGGTTCAGGTCGTATCCGTGGTAATGTGCGTGGCTTCCCGCCATCATCGAGCACCTCAAAGGTCATGAAGGCGGAGTTTATGTGTCGGTTAGGCCCCTCCTCGTGGTAGGCCTCCGCACGCACGCCCACCTCCATGCTGCAGTAAGGACACGTGTCAGTTCTCTGTCTGCTGCACAGCTGCAGCGCTGAGCCAGTGTTCTGGGATACCTGTTTCTGAAGGCGTTGTTCACGATCGCCTTCAGCAGCAATCTGTCTCCAACCTGAGAAGATCCTCTGAAGGTGAACATGTCGATGGCTCGAAGGGTGGGATGAGCCTGAGACAGACGACTGCAAGCAAAGAGCACAGAGACAATAGGCCACGACCTCCCACGTGCTCGCCGTGTTCAGGTTACTCATACAGATACAGCTGGACAGATCCTTTAATCTGCACCAGGACTGAACTACACTGATCACAATATGGAGGTCAAAGGTCACAATGATGTATCCTATTTTTAGGTAAAAGTATGAAGGAAAGAAGTGTTTGTGACTGTACCTGGCAGCGATTGTAGCTACATTCACCATCCAGGCCATGATCTGCCCTCCAAATGTGTTTACCTGGGATTCAAACACACCTCATGCATGATCTGACAGTCATGTCTCAGCGGTACGATGACACACTGATGCACTGAACAGTCACATATATGTGCACATGTAAAACAGCTGGGCCTCATTTACAAACCTGTGTGTAGGATCCATACGCGCTGATCCACACAGGTGTGCACACAGGTGTTCACTGTTCATAGACATAAACTACACCTTTCTTGCTGCTACTTCAAAGCACATTGTGCGCTGTCTGTCCTGCGTGCTGCACAACAACATTCAGTATTTAGTATTTACTGCTGTTTACACTTAGCTAGATTAACGTGATGGTGTTGTGTTTAGTATGTTGCTCTGTTTTTTTTGCTTGTTTTCTCTTCTTTCTCTTTTTAAGTTTCCTTTCTCACTGTCCCTCTCCCCTTCTGTTTTTCTTTCTTTCTCCCTTTCCTATCCCTCAGTCACGTCTGTCCCGTCTGTAACAACTGAAAATAAAATAAATAATAACAACAAAGGTCGATCAAATGGACCAATACGGCAAAGCTGTGATGATCCACTTGGTAAAGTAAATCCATTGGGTCTCCTTGTTGGTCTTCAGACAACAGATCTGGCAAAGAAACCAAAACCAAATCGCTCTGACAGCAGCCGTCAGCGCCTCAGTTCACGCTCAGATGTAGTCAGTGTTTGGAGGCCATGAGCTGATGTTTTGAACCAAAAAAGGAGTAAAAGAAATAAAACTACTGCATCTCTATGGAACGCCAGGACTGCCATAATGAATTAATTAAATACACCATTAAATAATTAATTAAAATGGGAAATAATTAATTAAATAAATAGTTATGACACATGTAATTAATTAATTATTGACACATGTAATAATTATTTATGTATTTCACATTTTAATTAATTGACACATTTAATTAATTATTTATGTATTTCACATTTTAATTAATTGACACATTTAATTAATTATTTATTGACACATTTAATTAATTATTTAATGATATATTTATTTATTTCATTTTGGCAGTCCTGGCGCCTGGCTCTCACCATGAAATAATTTTATCTGTCAGCCTCACCTATCAAACTCAGGGGGCGGGGCTAACGCTGATCGACTCAAAACCATTGCTTTGGCCTGGTGGCCATTGTTTTTAGCATACAACAACCAGCATGTGGAAACTAACAGAACTGAACTTTGAAAAACCCTGTTTGTGAACTGCAAAAATGGCTAGTCTATATTTAGGAAAAAAATACTACATTTGATACAAAAAGCACTGAAAACAAGTGAAATTATCTGTCCATGCAGCAAGTTTATTTTACTTAATAAGAAATCTTGAAATAAGATTTTTTAATCCAGAAATAAAAGAACACATTTGAGAATTGAAGAGGGTTAAAATAAGCTTTAAAAAGCTGAATTTAAGATAAAATTACTTGATATCAAGTCCCAAAAGTAAGTTAAATATGCTAAATTACAGTCTTTTTTTATGTTTTGAATTCTTACTTGCAGCAAATGAATGCACTGCAACGAGAAAAATAGTTCTAATACTATGAAAAACTACTCAATATTAGTGAAGTATGATTAATTTGTTTCTTGATTCAGGTTGGCTTATCTTAAAATAGAGCCGAATCGATATTAAATCCAAGCAAAAAAACCTTATAACAGACCTTTTTCCTAGAATACTCCTTGGCTTCTACTGAAATCACAACCAGGACAAGAGTGATATATGTCAACATTTATTTCTCTCATGAGAACAAAACCCTTTTTTAAACAATATAGGACTGCTGCACAATCCCTAAAAGTCTAAATCAAACCTTTAAAAGGCCTAAATAGAGAAAAAAAATTACATTTTTGGCCTTAAACTTTTGTGACAGTCACATAGTCTCACAATGTTGTAAATAACGGCATTACTGACTTAAAACTTTACATGCCTCAGGCAAAGTGTCACTAAGAAAAAAAACAACAACTTTCATTTGTAAAGCATTATAAGTAAAGCCTTTCTCAGGCAAATTAGGAACAAAGTTGTACAAACGTACTACAAAACTAAACAAACTGCAAATGACCTGATAAAATCCTGCTTGGTATTCACCTATTTTTCAAAGAACGACTTCCACTCAGCTATTGCTTTCTTATATGCACAAGTGGCATCTTGATCATGGATGGCATCAGTGATTACCTCAGTTTGTATGACAGAGAGGACCGTTGCAACACATTTCGGGTATGTTAAGTGCAAGGTGTAGTAATATGCCATCAACACCAACATTCCTTCCCAGAAATCCTCCAAGGGGAGAGTGGTCACTGGTATGTTTCCTACAGCAACAATGCTGGTTGTTCCATCAAAAAGCAGCACTGGGGAGGAGAGAGGCCGCTTCTCCAGGTGTAGCATTGCATCTTCACCCGGCTAGAAAAGCACAAAAAAGGACAAATTCTTCAAGATTTTAAATGAAAGGGTTGCTGTGCATCCAAACAGCTTAAGACACAAAAAGCAATATCAAGAGTTTAGAATGCTCCAACTGATTTACTGTTGGAATAGAAGAAATAAATATAAAATATCTGACTTACATAAATATGAAATTTTAGAAATGTATAAATTCTGAGCATGAATTTTCTCTAGTTTGCAGCATTTTTATCATGTCTATTTGTGCTTTTTTCTCATTTGATTTTTAAAACTATTTCTTTTAACTTTGTTACATATTCTAGTTTTTGAAGGCCTTTTTAAATATATAATTTTACTGCTTCTACTTGTATCCTAACTGCAATGTGCTTTTGCTCTGTGCTGCCTCTCTGGAGTAGGTTTTGAATAACAATTAAGAAATCCTGAATAAGGAGTAATTTAATCCCTGCTGAATTGAACTTCGACCCACTCTTATTAAGCATGAAAAGCAAAATAATAATATTAATAATAACAATACAAGTAAATGGAGTACAAGTTACAGTGGCTGGTATTGCAGCTGTTCTCACCTTGAGGATATGAAGGAGAGCCTCACTGGCACTTCCCAGCCGCTTTGGTGGTGTAGTTTTTGAAGGAAAAAGAGATGGAAGTGCATTGAAGAGAGTGACAGTAAAATCCACTGTGAACAGAGAAAAGTATCTTAACAAAGTAATCTGAACATATCTGATGTATGGATTTAATGTATGAAAAGGCCACTTACCTCCACGTACATCCAAGGGGAGAGGGGGTTATAGAACTGCACCTTCGAACAAAACCCATCGACCCTTCATTTGATCTATGTATTTGCAGTTGGAGCCACCAATGATGCGACGCAGTTCATCCATGGCCTATGACAAAGTTGTGCTCAGTTAGTCAAGAACTAACTAAACCTATCCAGAGAAAGCAAGGAATTTAACTGAAGGTAGTTGAACTTACATTTCGTATGTCTTTGAAGCACGGGTATGCTTCAAATATTTTTCTAGGCCTGTCTTCTTCCCTTGTAACATCTGCGTCAATAAAAGCTCGTCTGGCCTCAAACTCCAGGTCCAAAATTTGAGCAACGTCACTTTGGTTGGGTTTTGCATTGGGTTTCCTGTACATGTTGCTCAAGGTTTTGTAATGTCTTGCCTGCATCTTCAGGCTGTCATGGTCTGCTAGGGAAAGACATGGTGTAACTAGACTTCACAAAATCCAGATTTTTCTAATCAGTCATTTCTAGTAAGGTTGCATGGTTGTTTTTAAGTATAATATTTATGAGAATTAATGTTTAGGTTAAATATGTTTGAGTAATGAACTGACCCTGTATGTCCTGGTCATTTCCCTTTGTGTCCTTTTCGTATAATGATCATGGATTTATGTTAATTGTTAGTTTGAACAGAATCAAATATTAAAACGAAAGTTTAAGATGCCCGTGAATAAAACTGTGGTGAAAATAAGGTAAAGGTTGTTTACTGTGTACATCGTTCACATCAGTGTGAACAGTGATTATGAGCTGATGGATAAAAATCTTTTAGGTAATTTGATCTATGACAGAAACACTGTGATAAGGCCTGATAGATGTGACCAGCATGAGGATTTACATGTGTAAATAATCAGCACTGAGTAACACCCATTACAACACAAGGTGTTAAAATGCTTACTATGGCTAACTGGCAAACTGGAATGAGGGATCTATCATATGTTGATTTTACACACCAACTTGAGTTAATGCCAAACCACTATGATTTATGGAATAAACACTTAGAACGGGGTTCATTGCTGCAGCCATATTTTGGAAAGAGCTGTAAGAGGAACCACAGTCAGACTGAGAGGTAGATAAGGGTGATGGTGGACTTACCAACAACATCATCTGGAGGTGCAGTTGAAGGACCTATATCAGCCCTGGGTGCAGAGCATGAGGCTGACTTGGATAATAGTGGTAAAGCCAGTGTAGTATTGTTTGACGTAGTTGGTACAGTGGAGGGTAGCGGCAATTGGGATTCTTTCTCTGAGGAAAAAACAGAAGATGAACAGGATGTAATAACAGGGAATAGCTAGAAAGTTAAGGAAAATACTCAACACTGTATAAATCTTGTGATGCACTCTGAATAGAAAACTGAGGCAGGTGGTCTCTTTGAAGTTTTAGATGTCCAAAAGTCATTAGTACAGCAGACCAAAGCACACACCTGCATTTGAGTTGTCCTCGCTGAGGTCATCATTGCTCTCAAGAAGTATGGTATAGTCACTTGAACCACTTGCTTCACCACTTAGGTCACCTTCAGTCCCATTGTCTGTGTCATCTGAGCTGAAAAGAGTCTTCCTGGGCCTGCCTCGTTGCGGCATGGAGCCCTGCCTCTTCCTTGGAGACTTCATATTTTGGAGTCGTTTGTACAGTTTGGTGTAGATGGTCAGCTGTGGTAAAATAATATATATTTGTACATCCTTTTATTATCTCACTCAATTTTAGATATTGTAGTGGGTAGAGAATGACTTACATATGGCATGTGTGTGTCAGCATCACATAACATGGGGTAATAGTCGACAATCTTCTGTGACACTGCTCTCATTTCGAGTTTGGAGGGGTATGTTACTTCTTTCCCCATGGGACTAGCACGGAGGATTGCAACCATGCTGGTGACTGTGTTCCTTACAAGTCTGCAACAGAGCTCCTTCGACATCTTACAGTCCTTTTCCTTTCCACTGTGGAGCAATGCAAAGTACTGACTGCGCACCATGTCCAACTCTGAATCTGTATACACCACATACTCTGGTGGGTCTGGCATTTTCATTTTTTTGTCAGCAGTGTAGGAAATGGGAGTGGAAGTTTGAGGCTGACATTGTGACACATCAAAGCCTAAGGGGTTACTCTCGCGTCGATGGAAAGTGTTGGCATCTTGGTCAGTACTCTTAAACTATAACAGTTGTGGGATATAAACAAAAATACACAATTAGGCAAATTAATGCTAGACAATATGGACAGTAATCATCTTCTTAGTGGTATAATGTGTATTTACCTTTTGGCTGATGAAATCCCAAATCTTCTTTCTACGGAAGAAATTTTCATGGCCTACCCTTCCCATGGTCCCACACTCTCATCTGTGGCCTTCAGTGGAGAGCGGTAAAGTAAAGCTGCATTGCTACAGCGCGAAAACAGTTCACCATGGCGCTCTGGAGATGTATGATCTGTTTTATCTTTGTTTCTTTAACTCTGAAGGTGCTCCTTAGCCACATAAATGCAGCTCATGGTCGAAGGCAGGATTTTTGGGTTTACTGTGGAATAGATGGCTGTGAACAAGATTTCAGAGTTTTTAACTCATTCTTTCGCCACATTAAACGGACGCACCCTCTGTATTTGACGAATGGAAGCCCACCAAGAGGATGGAGGATCCCCCCAACATCCCACTCTTTAGGATTGGAAAATTTTGGTGTTTCAGTGTTTGCCAACTGTAGTACTGCAACAACAACCAGCACCGTGGAAATATCAACTGGTGGATCTTTGCCTGAAGTGCAGGAGCCTCAGGTTGTTGACAGCCCGATCGCGGTAAGTGTTAAACTAAATAAAATGTAGTGTGGCTTCTGATGACAAATTTAGCCATGTCTAACTCCTCGTATTTGGTCCTATATTACTTTTAATCCTTTTCTCCATTTTTAATCAAGAGAAATTTAAGATCTCGCGATATTATACCGCTAGATATTGTTCTTCAAACTGTTACAAGCGATTTCCACTATGGTTGGATTTTAAATCACCAGGATGAAATTGAAAATAAATAAACAGAATAGCAGTTCAGTGTAAATAGTAAAGGCTATGCTGCAGCCGGAGCAGGCACACACTCTGCGGCTTGCATGTCTCCTGGTGAAGTTTGCATCAAAGACACTCAGCACGTTTAAATCGTTCAATGTGGCAGCAATTTGGGTATCTCGTAGGAATTGTAAGTGGTGAGTACAGTTTCAGGTAAGACACAGAGTATTTGGAAGCACTGTAAAAAAAAATCTGTTGGCCAGAAATACTGCCAAAACATGTAAAAGAATTATTTTCTTGAAAATTAAATTAATTAATAAATGCATACAATAAAATATATCCATATACTAATACTAACATAAGTTCTAAGTGCAAATCTAAATTACGTGATTTAAAAATACATAAATAATTTAATAAATACAACAAACATGTAAAGAAACTAATATCGAAGTGCAAACAAAAATTCATTATTTAAAAAGATAAAATCTCATTCTCATGAATCCAATCCCTAGCCTCATCAAAAAAATGGACAACCCCTTTTTTATTGTTTCTTTGTCTTTGATTTCTTTTCCATTTCTTTTTTCTTTATTCCAAAGAATGAATATTATATTATCTTATATTATATTGAATATTCACTGTAGCACTAATCACTGTCATGCACTTTGTTTTTTAATGGACCAATCATTAGGTGTAACTGATTATACCTGTTATGTAAGAATTTCTATAATTGGCCAGGAGTTTGGAGTAACTTTGTTTTTCTGCTCTAAAGGAAGAAGCTGTTGCTACAACATCCTTTACCAGACACGATATTACCAGATGTGCTGCAGCTTTTGCTATCAGTGTTCAAGAACAGTGCCACTTATCACAGGTATGTTATAGTCTTAATGGATCAATACATTATATAAGGCAATCAATGTCTTACTTGTTCATAATGGAATTCAGAAATTTTTTTTTATATAAATGCAGAATAAGTTACTTTTGTTTCAAATGTTTTCACAGAGAACGGTCAAACATATCATCTCAGGAGTGCAACAGTATCAGGCTGTTCTTTTGGATACGCTCAAGGAAAGAATGAAGACAGTGTTTGAAGATCATGCTGAGGGAACCACTCAGCTTCAAGATGAGGCTTTGGCTACATTTGATAAATTCATGGATCCTTTCTCCACCATTGCATATGGACAGAGTAGAGCCATAGGGGAAATGTTCTGTCCAGTCAACGCAGAGGAAGTAGTAGTATCCCAGAAGATATGTTGGGTAAAGCAAGGTCTTTCAAGGGTCATGTCCATAAGGAACAAAAGTTTTTACTATGTACCATTAATTGAAAGTCTAAAGCAGTTAATGACTAATGAGAGAATCTTTACCATGTTGAACACTGCACCACAAAGAAGCAGAGAGGGATTCTTCTATGATTTTAGAGACGGGTCCCTCTTTACATCTCACCCCTTGTTTTCTCAGAGGCCAAATGCATTGCAATTAATACTGTACACAGATGAAATTGAAATATGTAACCCCTTAGGGTCCCATGCTTCTGCAAACAAATTGGTCATGTTTTATTATACTTTAGGAAATATTCATCCAAAATTTAGGTCAAAGTTAGCTGCAATACGACTTCTTGCTATTGCTAAAGCAAATGACATTTCTCAGTGGGGTATTGATGTTGTACTGAAAAGAATACTTCAAGATCTATCACTGCTTTACAATGGTGTAAGGATTGAAATGTCAAATGGTGAAATTGAATTGTTTGGTGCTGTTATAGCCATTTGCGGAGACACGCTAGCCCAGCATGAGATTGCTGGCTTTAAAGAGGAGATTGGTTTTGCTTATAGCAAATGTAGACACTATGAATGCAACTTTGATGATATGCAAAGTGTTTTTGAGGAGAAGAAGTTTGTTCAAAGAACTCTGGAGAAACATATCAGGCAGTGTTTTGAAATAGATAAAGCAAGCACAGATTTATTTAAAGCGTCCCTCAAAACTACTTATGGAATTAATAGAAGAAGCAGACTAGTTGATGTTCCTGCATTTGACCTGATCAAACAAACTCCACAGGACATAATGCATGTTATTTTTGAAGGTGTTGCATCAATGGAAGTTAAATTTGTATTAAAACACCTAATTCTCTCAGGACAATTGGAATTAGACAAGTTTAATTCAGACATTCAAAATTTTCCTTAGTCACCTCTTGAAATACGGGATAAACCATGTCCTATTAGCTTTGGCACTTTAGCGGCTAATGACAACAAATTGAAACAGTCTTGTGGACAGATGCTAATTCTTTTAAAAATATTACTTTTTCTTTTGTATGGTGTGGAGAGTGAGTATGTTGTATTTATTAGAAAGTTAATTATGATAGTTCAAATAGTTCTTCCTCCCATTATTTCTTTACAAACTGTGTTGCAACTGAGAAGTATGATTGAAGAACACCTGTATCAGTTCAAGCAACTTTTTCCCGAAGCCAATATAATACCTAAGCAACATTATATGTTGCATCTTCCCAGTCAAATCTTATCCCTTGGACCTTTAATAAGGAGTATGTGCATGCGCTTTGAGGCAAAGCACTCCTATTTTAAACAGTGGGCTTCTAAGTTAAATTTTAAAAATGTTTGTAAATCCCTAGCAAACCACAATCAATTTCTTGAGTGTTGTCAAAATGAAATAGGCACTGAACATCCTATTTTTGCGAAAGAAAAGGAATCCGGGCCAGTATCAGCTGTTAAAAATAATGAATATGTTAGGAAAAAAATTAAATAATTTTTTAGAATAGATGTCATGCAGTCTGTTGTCTCAGTGAAATGGTATGTTCTAAATGGCAATAAATACATTACTGGGAAGTCCATGATTATTGCAGATGTGGATGGCACTTTCCCTGTGTTTGGACTGATAAAGGATATCTTTTTGATTGACTCATCTTTTATTGCTTTTGAGTACCAACGCTATGAAACTTTGAATTTAAATGAAGACTTATTGGCATATGAAGTAACTGTGCCCATTGTTGCTCAAGCTACAGAATTAGCCCATGAGCTCATTGATTATACTTCATACTTTTCTATTAGTTTTAGGGACAGTGTGTTTGTGCCAATAAAATACAGTCTTTCTGATATTATTTCCCATAGAAATCACCCTTAAGATTAGGGTTGCACCAAGTATTGGCTTAGTGTAGTTTGTGATGATATCAGTTGACAGTCATTAAATTTTCCCTAAACCAATGTCAATGTTGTACCACATAATGCTGGCATGCTGGGACAAACAGCTGTCTTTGAAATGTGATTTGTATCATAAATTGTGGTTAATTTTTTTGCCTTATATGTACAACTTTGAAGTCAGACATGATGTTGAATAAATCATATTTTCAACAGGTGCCTTGTGTGAATTTCCTAAATCAAGCAAATTGAGTTTGTCACTCTATCTTGAAACAAGTGATATTTTGAGAGACATCTGGTGAGAGACCTAATGTAGGCTATTTTAAGAGTTATTCTTCCCATTTCTGGATTTCTGTACTAATATAGACATAATTATATGTTTATTCTCGATTTAAGTTTATTATCTAAAATCCAGACTTAGAAACAAGTAAATCTGGCCTGTCTAAAAATAGGATTTTAAATCATGGCAAGCACCAGATGATTTGCAGTGCAACTAACAGAACTGAACTTTGAAAAACCCTGTTTGTGTGTGTCACCAAATACCGTTTTAATATTTTTTTAGCTGAGAATGTAGTGGTTTAATCTTCATGTGTCTGGTCGGTTTGTCAAGATACAGCCTCTTTGCAAAAGTGCTTCGATGATTTCGGAGATGTCTGCCCAGTCTCACGGCAAAGCGTGGATAGACCCGCTCGCCTCGCAAGCAATCGAGCTGTTATTACCGCCGACAAAGCGCAGGCCCCGGTACACAGCTGTAATAACCCCCGCTGACACGGACTTCTTTTACTGAGGTTATATTTATCAGGGTTTTATTTCCTGATGTTCTTATGTGTCCTACGTGTTTCACTCGCCAATTCTGAATTATAACTAACATTAAAAACATGTTTAAGGAGGAGAGAGAGCAAATAAATCTGATTAACAGCTGATCTTTGGGTTTTTGTTCAGTAATCAGCGTGACCTGATAAACGCATAAAAGAGATAACGTTGGTGTTTCCATCATGTAGTAACTGCTTTAACTGTACAAAGGTTGTTCGACACTATGACACATACAGACTTCATGATGTTCGGCTAATATTTTTATTGTGAATATTAATCATGAGGGTAAACGGACCTGTACACCACAGAGCGAGGTCAGCATGTCCACGATATCTTCAGCTCTCTGAGTTAACACAGAGTTTCCCAGCTGACTAATCTAACTGTCATCTACGAATAATTCACGGCTCATATCAATATGATTTTACAGAAAAGCATCCTTATTACTGCCAACTATTCCAGAGACGTTAACATCTACAGCATAAAGAACACACAAATATAGCAGTCTAACAACACTGTAACAGAGATGAACCGTCAGTTTGTCGCAGATCAAAGTGGAATTAAAGCGATTGGTTGAACAGGTGTGATCTGTGTTTTCTGCATTTTCATCAGTGTCAGAGACTCAGCAGCAGATTAGAATAACAGTTATACATTTAATAAATTACCAAATGAACGCAAGAAACGAGCAAACCTGTTCGGACAGTTTGAGTTTGTGTTCCCTCAGCTGCAGACTCGCTGCTGTTTAAATGTTTGAGAGGAAGATTAGATATAAAGCAAACGTCAAACATAGACTCAGTCTGCGTTCACATTTGATATGAGGCCAGGACGGATAATGGCTGTGTCCTGTTTTAAGACCATACATGTAAAATTGTTGTCTGACCTCCGTCGATCCAGCCGCTCAGAGTTAACTGAAGTTAACTTGGATGAATTATAGTTAAGGAGCATCACAGATAACACCCACGTGAGCTGTGTGACTGTTCACCACTACACTGAAATCAGTAGCTATTACTGAAATACACGTGCTATTTCATAAACTATGATATAAATAGGGAGGTCCTACTAACATGTTTAGTTTTAAAGGACACCTTCCTGCCTTTAGTCTCATTCATGAGCAGTATTAGTTTTCTTCTAACATCCAGAAGTCTGCACCATGTGTTTCATAGTTTGTAACAAACCTTTGACAGTTAAACATAACATGACCGAAAAAGCAAAAAAATAAAAAGAGAGAGAGAGAAAAGAAATCACACAAATTATATGTTAACCTCATTTATTTTTAGTTAAGTAAACTCTAAAAATTCTAACAGATTGCTGGTGCTTAGAATAACTATTAAAAAACAGATGATATAATATTTCTGTCCAGGTTGCAGTCTGCATTATGAACATGTAGTTGGAAACTCTGCTCCTCTCAGTGGAAATGCGCCTTCTCTTTCCTCTTTGTATAAAAACATTTTAAAAGTCAGTTTAATCTCAAAATTCACTGTTAAATCCAAAACACACCAGATAAAGAAAAGCGAATAGTTCAGTCTAACACATGTGCCAGTGAACCATTAAACGTCTGTAAAACTGTGCAGTTCTGAAACGTAACTTTAACCTCAGCCAAACCGATTTGCTCAGTTGTAAATAAAACAGCGAAGTAAACGTGACCCGACAGACAGAACCTGAGTGAATTAAGTCCAGCGTTTAACACTGAGAGCTAAAACTCAGGTGAGGTTTCAAAGCTGTGTGCCGGTGATTGGACATCAGCCGCTGATGAAGCGGGTTCGCCTATAAAGTGCTCTGTTGGGAAACAAGCTCCAGCAGCTCTGCGCTCGGGAAAAACTATATTTACTTATCTTGTGCAGAAAAATGTGCTGACGTTGCGTAATATCGAGCACCGGCTGCCCAGTTAAACTGTGACTATCACCAGGTAACGTGGGCGTGTTTCTTGAATTAGCAGCAGGTGTTAAACAGCTGACAGGTGAGGAGGAGGATGCATGCAGGTAAACTGAGGGCCTGTTGAGCTGATCGCTGGTTTCGTGAGAAAAATGTCAGCTCGTTCTTTATGTTACAGAAGCACAGAGACACAAGAGCAGGTGGAAAGAGACGATCGTTCGGTGAAAATGAGAATCTGCTAATGCAACATGTGGAACACGGAGAGTGGAATATGTAAACAAACCGGTTAACGTAACCCCTTCGGTGCACTCTGCATGCTGACTGTTAGCAGAGCTACTGAAATCTCTGAAAACATCTGAGCACAAACATGTTCTATGTTGACAACCTGACCAGACATGTGAAGATTACAGCGCGACATTCGCGGCTAAAACACTGTTAAAAGTGTAGTTGGTGACAGAAAAACGGGCTATTTTAAAACTACACCACCACCATTGCTGCCTGTGATTTGAAATGCATTCTGGGATACCTGGCTGCCCCAAGTCTACACAAGCAATCGATTATCTAGGATCGACCTGTTTTGACTTACTTTGCACGGCAACCAATCAAATGTTAGAGAAGCTGCATGGGCAGCGTTAACCCCGCCCCCTGCGTTTGATGGGTGAGGTTGACAGATAAAATTAATTCAAGATGAGAGCCAGGCGCCAGGACTGCCAAAATGAAATAAATAAATATATCATTAAATAATTAATTAAAATGTGTCAATAATTAATTAAAATGTGAAATACATAATTAATTAATTACATGTGTCATAACTATTTATTTAATTAATTAATTCCAATTTTAATTAATTATTGCCACATTTAATTAATTATTTAATGGTGTATTTAATTAATTCATTATGGCAGTCCTGGCGTTCCATACGGGACAACGACAGGAAAAGACATTTTTAAAACGCATGTCAAAGTGTAACGACATGAAACTGTCCTGGGACAAACTTGTTGGACTTACAACAGATGGAGCGCCGGTGCTGTGCGGTGAAAAAGGTGGACTAGTCAGCAGGATGCGAGTAAAGATGCAGGAGAACTGTACCGGTGAGTTAACAGCAGATCACTGCATCACACACCAGGAAAGGCTGTGTGGTAAAGTCCTAAAAATGGAGCATGTAATGATCACCGTAACGCAGACCGTAAATTTTATCTGAGTTAAAAGTTTAAATCACTGTCAGTTTCAGTCTTTTATGTGGGAAATAGATTCAGAGTTTGCCGACATTCCTCATCATACAGAGCTCCGCTGGCTGAGTTGGGATAAAAGTTCTCAGAGTTTTTGAGCTCAGCAAGGAAACCTGTCAGTTCATGGACATGTATGATGTCATGTCACTAATGCACCAGTGCAGCCTGCCTCACTTTCCCTGTTGCAGTAATGTTGAACCAAGTCAGCCGACTTTGCTGCACCTGTGCAGATTCAGATGGAGCTGCAGTGTAATGATGCACTCAGGGAAAGTACGACACTGAACGGCCCGCACAGTTTATTAGCTCCACCCTTGCAGCAACGCCCAGCTCCGTCTACATGCGGCTCCAACCTTGTGTTTGCTTTCATTTATTTTTTCTGGGGTTTTGGCAGCATGTTCATATTTCTAACTTGCATAATTTTGACACGATATATTTTTATGAAGAGCAAAATATTTAAAGTTAAAGTTTATTTTTTAAGTTTATTTAATCTGGAATAATATTCCTGTCTGTTTTTATTCATATTTTGTGGAGTTTATATACTGCTGGGCGGGTGCTATGATGTTATTGATGTTGAACTTGTTTTATCCTATTTTATTTATAAGGTTAGTTATTAGAGTTTCCAACCGTCCCGTAAAAAACGGAATGGTCTCATATTCAGAGAAAATATTGCGCGATTTATTCTGTCTTTGCTGCACAGCTGCCTCTTCTTCTCTCATTCTCTCCTGTTTCTACTTCAATCATGAAACTGATCAATGATCAGCTGATTTTGACAGTATTTTCCCACATTTTCTAGATACTGCACCAGTACTGTGTGTAAAATGCCATCAAAAAGTCAGTTTAATTGTTATTCTTTGTCACCTGTCTTTCTGTCTCCTCTCACTTTTTAAAGGTTGCCATGTTAGAAAAAATATTTTGCCCTGCCATGCTGTTTATTAATGTGGCAAATGAATGGTTTATGAAAATATATCTAAATCTGTCATCAGTAATCAGTAATGATCATGTCTCACCTCTAGTCTTCTCTGTCTTAATTTCAGGTTTTCACCATGTGTTGTAGATAGTTCAGGAGGTTAACTCCACCAAGCAGTCTACTTTCAGGTACTGTTTAGAACAGCAGAATAGGGAGGATGGTGTAGGTTTAAGTTTATTAGATTGATGCATATATACCAACAAGACAGTGTCCATCACTGTGACAACAGCGTTTGTTTTCATTCAAAGGATTTATGGTTTTTCCTGTAATACCTGGTGGGCCGGTCTCTACCCATATGGAAAAGAAATGAGTAAATCACGTAAGCCTTATATGATTTACTCATGAAAGTGGCCACTTTCGCATTACTTTCATATATTGTTTTAGTAAGTATCCAAAACATACAAGTTTCATTATATAATTTTTCAAGGGATCTTAAATCTGTTTTCACTCTTGTATGCTTTTCATACAAGTTTCACACGAGACAGATACAAACTTTATAAGATTTATAAATATCTTTTCCATATGGGTAGTCAAAATGCCTGGGCCGATTTTTTGTCCCAGTCCAGCCCTGAATATAATCATCAGTGTTTGAGCAGCTATGATATCAGGGACAATCTAGACATGTGTGACAATACTGAACATGTCACATGACCCACCTTAAACATCATGTGATCCACTCTCAGTCTGCACTTTCATTCATGACTTCAACAGGTTGAAATGAGCTTTGAAGAAACATTCAGTGAAATAAATCTTTCATGGATTCATGTGAGCAGCAGATGAACTTTGTACCAACAACATCTTCAATAACAGAGTCTGAATGAAGCTCAGGTGTTGATGCTGCTCACTGATTGGACGGTTGGTTTCAGCTCTGCTCTCAGTCTTTCCTGCACAGGTGAAGGTAGAAAGTGTGACTGGATCTATAGACTGGAAACAGAGAAACATGCTGAACATTTGAAGCTTTGCAGCAGAAATGTTCATGTTACAAATACAGCAGAGCTGATCTGGGATCAGTGTGTTCACACCTGCAGCTACAACAAGGTTTCATGTCTCCACACGTCAGCATGTGAACTTTACTCTGACTCAGTCTGAGCAGTCAGACGGCATATTTTTAAAGTTAACACATCAGCACACACAGAGCTGAGCCCCTCCCACCTGTGCTGAGTTTCAGGTGGAGCCCCGCCTCCTTCCAGGAAGCAGCTCACCTGTGTGTCCGTGTTTAGTGTCCAGGTGTGGAGTGGAGCTTGTTGTTGGTGTGTGAAGAAACTGTAAGTTTGCTTTGTTTCCTCCTTTAACAGTTTGTCTTTAGGAACTTTACTGTTTGTTCAGCTCATGTTCGATTTCTTCACACAACAAACTGTGTGTGTTTGTATTTCCGGTCTCTCCATTAAAGTCAGTGTGTAATGTTTTCCTGGCTAACATCAGCTGTGTGCAGCTTAGTTCCAGCACAAATCTGCCGCTCCATAGTTCACGGTAACGGACTCACAGCTGGACCAACGAGGCCGAGTGTGTCCGCCACTCTGAGCTACGTTCGTGTTTGTGTACTTGTAGTTTGTACTTTGTGAGTTCACTCAGTTCACAGAGGACGCAGCGTACGTGATGACGTCAGCCCTTTACCTCCTTTACTTTCACTGTGATTAATATTTACACACGAGACACCTGACAGCATGTTAACGCTAAGCTAAAGCTAAGCTAACGCTAAGCTAGCCAAGAACCCAGAGTGACGTTAAAGCTGAGTAAACACTGACCCCAGACCAGCACCGTGATAAAGTGAGCTGCTGCTGCTGAACCTGAACAGGTAACAAAGTGATGAGCAGTCAGGCTGCAGGTTTCTACCTGTTCATGTTTCTACAGTAGAATCACTTTGAAGTGTCTTTGTGCTGTTTCATCTTTGATTTGTGTTCATAAACACTCAGAGAAAGATCACGTGACCTCATCAGGATCTGTGTTGGTGTGTGGAACTGTACCTCAGCTTTAGATTATGGTGATTATGAGACAGTGTTTCAGCTCATTTTACACAGTAACATGAAAGTACTGTTATGAGGAGTAATGAAGTAACATACTCCATTACTTTTAATTAAAGTGTTCTGTGTAATATGTGTAATAATGACTTTTTTGAGTAACTTCATCTCTGTCAATAACAACATTCATACGTGGAATAAAAACACATCAGTGGATCATTGCTGGAGCTGCCTGGACTTCAGTCTTCAGGATCTCAACCAACAGCATCAACATGCTGCTCCAGATGTTTGTGCTCCAGATGTTTGTGCTCCAGATGTTTGTGCTCCACATGTCTGTGCTCCAGATGTTTGTGCTCCAGATGTTTGTGCTCCACATGTCTGTGCTCCAGATGTTTGTGCTCCACATGTCTGTGCTCCAGATGTTTGTGCTCCACATGTCTGTGCTCCAGATGTTTGTGCTCCACATGTCTGTGCTCCAGATGTTTGTGCTCCAGATGTTTGTGTTCCACATGTTTGTGCTCGAGATGTTTGTGCTCCACATGTTTGTGCTCCACATGTCTGTGCTCCAGATGTTTGTGCTCCAGATGTTTGTGCTCCAGATGTTTGTGCTCCAGATGTTTGTGCTCCACATGTCTGTGCTCCAGATGTTTGTGCTCCAGATGTTTGTGCTCCACATGTCTGTGCTCCAGATGTTTGTGCTCCACATGTCTGTGCTCCAGATGTTTGTGCTCCACATGTCTGTGCTCCAGATGTTTGTGCTCCACATGTCTGTGCTCCAGATGTTTGTGCTCCAGATGTTTGTGTTCCACATGTTTGTGCTCGAGATGTTTGTGCTCCACATGTCTGTGCTCCAGATGTCTGTGCTCCAGACGTCTGTGCTCCAGATGTCTGTGCTCCACATGTTTGTGCTCCACATGTTTGTGCTCCAGATGTTTGTGCTCCACATGTCTGTGCTCCACATGTCTGTGCTCCAGATGTTTGTGCTCCACATGTTTGTGCTCCACATGTCTTTGCTCCACATGTCTTTGCTCCACATGTCTGTGCTCCAGATGTTTGTGCTCCACATGTCTGTGCTCCACATGTCTGTGCTCCAGATGTTTGTGCTCCAGATGTTTGTGCTCCAGATGTCTGTGCTCCACATGTCTGTGCTCCAGATGTTTGTGCTCCACATGTCTGTGCTCCACATGTTTGTGCTCCAGACGTCTGTGCTCCACATGTTTGTGCTCCACATGTTTGTGCTCCAGATGTTTGTGCTCCACATGTCTGTGCTCCACATGTCTGTGCTCCAGATGTCTGTGCTCCAGATGTTTGTGCTCCACATGTCTGTGCTCCACATGTCTGTGCTCCACATGTCTGTGCTCCACATGTCTGTGCTCCACATGTCTGTGCTCCACATGTCTGTGCTCTAGATGTCTGTGCTCTAGATGTTTGTGCTCCAGATGTTTGTGCTCCAGATGTCTGTGCTCCACATGTCTGTGCTCCACATGTCTGTGCTCCAGATGTTTGTGCTCCAGATGTTTGTGCTCCACATGTCTGTGCTCCAGATGTTTGTGCTCCAGATGTTTGTGCTCCACATGTCTGTGCTCCACATGTTTGTGCTCCTGGTGATCAGACTCGCAGTTTCATCCTTGAAATAAGTGTTTATATTGTTGTTATATTGTTGACCCACCATTGATCATGTGTCTCATCACATGATCAATGGTGGGTCAGCGACATGCTTTCTTTCCGTCTCAGGTTTAAATATCTGGGACTCTCCACCGTTTGGTTTTAAAACTGAAGAAGCTTCTCGGATGAAACGTCTTCCAGAAACTTAAAGAAGTCTCTTTTTTCTTTCTAAGCTCCTTAGATCACATGACCTGGATGACTGAACCTACAGACATATTGACCTGGTTTCTAGGTTACATGACAGGTCAGAGGTCAGCGACTGTAACTCAGTTACTTCTGTTAATGTGAACTCACTGAGTGTTTGTGGTTTACCTCTCAGACTGACTGAAGATGATGATGGAGGAAGAGGAGGACAGAGCAGAGTCTGCAGGGTCCAGCTGTCCGTCTGTGAGGAGTGACCGGTCCAAAGAACAAAATCCATACTTCAGTGCTGAACCTGGACCAACGAGGTCAGAGAGCTGAACACACTGAGTTACAGAAATAATTCTGCACTGACATTATAATCAGTGTTGATTCTGGTTGATTGTCTGACTGTGTTTGTGAGCTGAGAGGAAATGAAAATGAATTTGTAACAAAAATCAGTTTTGTCCAGTTTTCCTGTAAAAAGCTGAACTCTAATCTAAGAGGACTGTTACTGACAGGAAACAGCTGCATTATCTGCAGTCTGTGTGATCACAGCTGCTTCAATCATGTTTGTGTCTGCAGAGGTCAGAGGTCACAGTCTGCAGGGTCCAGCTGTCCGTCTGTGAGGAGTGACCGGTCCAAAGATGAAAATCCAGACTTCAGTGGTGAACCTGGACCAACGAGGTCAGAGAGCTGTGATGACTCCTTTACATCTTTGTGTTTCCTGGATAAATATGACCTGAAACATCCTCAGATTGTTACAAAGATTCATTAAAAAGAAAACAATGAAAGAGAAAAGATCCAAATGTTAGACTTGGTCATTTGCTGTTTGAGGACAGTGATGCTCATATCTGTGGGGAAAGTGTGACCTGAGTGGGTTCATGTTTGTCTTTAAAGAACAGAGCTGCTCTGATTCTCTTTGTGTCTGATCTGTTAAACAGTCTGAGAGGTCACACAGAGACCCAGCAGCTAAAGCCTGGATCATACTGGCTGCTGTTAATGAGACTCCATCAGGACAACACTGAGCCACAGTGGTGTTCATGGAAATCAATCAATAAATTCAACTTTACACTGTATTACCAAAGTACTGACTCGTCTGCCTTCACACACATGTAAACTTGAGTGACATCATATTCTGAGTCCACAGCATTCAATATGATGTCAGCCAAGAGTTCAACATATAACAGCTTAAACTGTTCTAAAAAGGTTTTTTCACAGGTTTAAAAGTGTTTACGGGAATTTTTAACGGTTCTTTCAGAAGCACATACGTGAGGTTAGACACAGGAAGCAGCAACACTGACTGAACACAGCTTTTAGAGGCTAAATTCACATTTTAATAATGAAAGTGGCTTCATGTGTGTGTGTGTGTCCATGGTTCCTCCACAGAGTGGACCAGCAGAGCTCAGAGGTTCCCAGTGGTCAGTCTGCCCAGCAGCATCAAACACAGCTGGACTCCATGTTTATGGTCTGTACATGTACAACAACTACTTTATTATTAATATTAATAATAATACATTTATTTATAGGTCCCTTTCAGAACACCAAGGACTCTGTGGACTAAATGACCAAAAGAAACAAACTTTGAAATCAGACAGTGCAAATGTGATCACAGGGAAACGTTTTAAACATCGAGGCTTTAAACAAAAACCAAAGTGAAACAGTTTGTAGTCGAGATCAGTGGGAATGAAGCTGAATAACTGTTTCTTCAATAACTTTGAGAAATAAATGACAAATATGATGGAAATTAGGAGCATTAGCACTTACTAATGATGTGAGTCGACACTCTGCTGTATTGAGACGACCACATTAGGTGGTCCTCAACTGTAATGGAAACCAATGGCTCCAGTCGATCTGAGCAGCTACTAATAGAAACGGGGCCATAGATGTGTTTGTGCTTAATAACAGTGAATCACAGGATTTTTACATTACAGTTAAAATCTCATGTTGTTTGTTAAAGTGTGCAGTTCAGGGTGTGTTACTAAAACTGTTGTTTGCTCACTTTCCAAAGACCCAGCCCCCATAAAAAGCAGCCAAACAGCTCTAAGAGTTACACACACACGCATATCTATCAAGTTTACTCTGGTCTAATATACTTGGATTTAGCTTGAAGAATGTTCCTGTACGAGGACTGAAAATGATTTAAAAAGCAGCCAATGTCCAAAGAACAACTTTGACACACCTTCATAAAGCCTGCAGAGCAAAAGAAAAACTAGCTGAAAGTCTGGCTGCTCTTATGAAAAGTACAGAGAAATTATGGGTCGTTCAACACTTGTGCACAATATAAGAGTTTAAATAAATCTAAAGAGTAACTCAAAATCCTACAATCATACTGAGAAAATCATCTACAGCTAACTATCCAAGTGGATTTGTTTAAGACAGCTCCATCTGCTGGTGGCCCTCTGCAGGTGCATGAAAGGGGCGTGTTTATAGTGAAAGTAGTAGAGAAAGTAAACCCCATGGGAAGGAGGGAGGACTGTCAGCAGCTTCCAGCTCATATTCAGACATTTGACTTCTCACTGAAAGCAGCTAGTTTGAGTGTCTGTACCTTAATTAGAAGAGATAACATGGCCATAGTAATTAGAGTTGATTGGGCAATGCTGTCCTTGTAATGTACTTTATGATTTTTATACATCTGTTTGTGGACAAGTCCCAGTTTTTCTGTAGAGCCTCTCAAGTTGGTGACAGCAGTCAAAGTTCACGTGTAAACCAGAGCAACAAATCAGGTCCAAATGTGTTGTTCACAGTGAGTGGGATCATCAGTATGTTGCTATGTTAACATCCTGCAGCAGGATGTGTTTGGTCAGCTGGTTCACATTTCCTCAGGACCTTCTTGATGTGATGTTCTTCTGCTTCCCTGGCTGCTGTGTCTGTGGGGATGGCGTTTGTTCTGTGTTGTAGCGTCCTGATGACGCCCAGTTTGTGCTCCAGTGGATGATGAGAGTCAAACCTTAAATACTGATCTGTATGCGTAAACAGAGTGAACCTTTAAGACCAGTTGTCTGTATGATCAACTCTGTCACCTATAACATCTTCAAGTTTCTGGCTTCGATCATCAACCTGTTGATAGTTCAGCTCTGAACACCAGTGAAATGTTTCTCCCACTGAAATCGCTGCATTCATATGAACAGAATCAACGTTTTGGGACCGTGGAGTTGTGGAGAATGTCTCAGTTAATCAGATAAAGTCAAACTTATAATTGGTGAAGAGCTCGTGGATGATATGCCCCTTGATCGTAAAGAAGTGGATGTTGTGTAGACTGAAGTTCAGAGTGGTGGTTCATTCATAAAGTATTCTGTTCCAGCTGCTGGAGGACAACATCATCACTTTTGTGAAGAACGAGCTGAAGAAGATCCAGAAGGCTCTGAATCCAAATAAGCCCCAGTGCTTGGAGTTTCAGAGGGAGGATGATGAGCAGAGGAGCAGCAGAGAGGCATTTGTGAAGATCGCAGGGGACTTCCTGAGGAGAATGAAGCAGGAGGAGCTGGCTGACCGTCTGCAGAGACGTAAGAGGATTTCTTACTTAAGGTTTTAAGCTGTTAGATAAATGAGACACTCATGACACCAGTGTGTTAAGTCATTTCTCAGTGGGTCAGAAAATGTCATCAGTATTTTGTAAAATATATTTGTTGAAGTTGTATTTTTATTATTATTATTCAGAGCTTCCAGCTGCAGTTTGTCATCGTAACCTTAAATCTGCTCTGAAGAAGAAGTTCCAGTGTGTGTTTGAGGGCATCGCTAAAGCAGGAAACCCAACCCTTCTGAATCAGATCTACACAGAGCTCTACATCACAGAGGGAGGGACTGCAGAGGTCAATGATGAACATGAGGTCAGACAGATTGAAACAGCATCCAGGAAACCAGACAGACCAGAAACAACAATCAGACAAGAAGACATCTTTAAAGCCTCACCTGGAAGAGATGAACCAATCAGAACAGTGCTGACAAAGGGAGTGGCTGGCATTGGGAAAACAGTCTTAACACAGAAATACAGCCTGGACTGGGCTGAAGACAAAGCCAACCAGGACATCCAGTTCATGTTTCCATTCACTTTCAGAGAGCTGAATGTGCTGAAAGAGGAAAAGTTCAGCTTGGTGGGACTTGTTCATCACTTCTTTACTGAAACCAACGAAGCAGGAATCTGCAGCTTTGAAGACTTCCAGGTTGTGTTCATCTTTGATGGTCTGGATGAGTGTCGACTTCCTCTGGACTTCCACAAAACTACAATCCTAACTGACCCTAGAAAGTCCACCTCAGTGGATGTGCTGCTGATAAACCTCATCAGGGGGAAACTGCTTCCCTCTGCTCGCCTCTGGATAACCACACGACCTGCAGCAGCCAATCAGATCCCTTCTGACTGTGTTGGCATGGTGACAGAGGTCAGAGGGTTCACAGACCCACAGAAGGAGGAGTACTTCGGGAAGAGATTCAGAGATAAGAAGCAGGCCAGCAGGATCATCTCCCACATCAAGACATCACGAAGCCTCCACATCATGTGCCACATCCCAGTCTTCTGCTGGATCACTGCTACAGTTCTGGAGGATGTGCTGGAAACCAGTGAGGGAGGACAGCTGCCCAAGACCCTTACTGAGATGTACATCCACTTCCTGGTGGTTCAGGCCAAAGTGAAGAAGGTCAAGTATGATGGAGGAGCTGAGACAGATCCACACTGGAGTCCAGAGAGCAGGAAGATGATGGAGTCTCTGGGAAAACTGGCTTTTGATCAGCTGCAGAAAGGAAACCTGATCTTCTATGAATCAGACCTGACAGAGTGTGGCATCGATATCAGAGCAGCCTCAGTGTACTCAGGAGTGTTCACACAGATCTTTAAAGAGGAGAGAGGACTGTACCAGGACAAGGTGTTCTGCTTCATCCATCTGAGTGTTCAGGAGTTTCTGGCTGCTCTTCATGTCCATCTGACCTTCATCAACTCTGGAATCAATCTGCTGGAAGAACAACAAACAACCTCCATATGGTCTAAATTATTTTACAAACCAAACCTACAAACTGTCCACCAGAAATCTGAAAAAGGAGAACCTACAGAGAAAAACTTATACCAAACTGCTGTGAACAAGGCCTTACAGAGTCCAAATGGACACCTGGACTTGTTCCTCCGCTTCCTCCTGGGTCTTTCACTGCAGACCAATCAGACTCTCCTACGAGGTCTGCTGACACAGACAGGAAGTAGCTCACAGACCAATCAGGAAACAGTTCAGTACATCAAGAGTAAGCTCAGTGATAATCTGTCTGCAGAGAAAAGCATCAATCTGTTCCACTGTCTGAATGAACTGAATGATCGTTCTCTAGTGGAGGAGATCCAACAGTCCCTGAGATCAGGACGTCTCTCCACAGATGAACTGTCTCCTGCTCAGTGGTCAGCTCTGGTCTTCATCTTACTGTCATCAGAAAAAGATCTGGATGTGTTTGACCTGCAGAAATACTCTGCTTCAGAGGAGGCTCTTCTGAGGCTGCTGCCAGTGGTCAAAGCCTCCAACAAAGCTCTGTGAGTAAACATGTGATCAGGCTTTTATTTATAACATAAACAGTGTAATGTGTGATGGACCCTTAAAAACTTAAACATATTTTTTTACATGATCATCAGCACTAAATACAGTATATTATAGTTAATGTTTGATAGCAGCAGTAAATGTCAGAGTGTCTTAAACATATCTGGGTGTCAGCTTTTATCAAAGTCATGTCCAGAATCATCCTGTAAGTAAAATTTATTTATACAGCAGCTTTCACAGGTCAAAAACCACAAAGTGCTTTACAATAGAAACAGGCAATAAAAAACACAGAAGATAAAAACATTAAACAGCAAACACTGAACATCATACAGCCTAAAACTAGTTAAAGGCCTCTCTGAATACTAGAGTCTGAATAAATGAGTTAGTGGGACCAGTAAAAGCCTTTGACTGGAAGATCTCAGATGTGAGAAGAGCTGTAGGATTGTAGAAAGTCAGAAATATAGACTGGGACTAAAAGTAAGGACTAAATCTTTAAATAACGCCTAAAATGAACTGGTTACCAGTGTGAAGAGATTAAACTGGAGTAATGTCCAGTCTATTTCACGTGCTGGTTAAAAGCCTCGCAGCATGATTCTGTACTGACTGAAGACGTTCAAAGACTGTGATGGACCCATAGCTGATCAACTCCCTCATTCCTCCTCTGGTCTTATTGCTCTGCATCAGTGCACTGCTCAGCTGAAGATGAGTTCACTTCTATATGTTACAATCTGCCTCACCAGTACAGTTCCAAGGATCTGCAGCTGCTGAATCAATTATATTCCTCGTGTTTCTTCTGGTTTCCTGTTGTTAGATCTGCATGCTTGATTGTTTTTCAATCTCTCCTATGTTGTGCACTTTGATTTCCGACTGTACACAGTCTGTGAACCATGACAATTTGTGACAGAATGCAATGATCAGTGAGGACCCGGAGGACACTGACATTTACACTGTGCAGAATGAGACTTGAGACTTTATCTCACTGCTTTGTGGACGACTGATGGAAGGACTAATCACTATATCTGCTTTTATTGAAATAATTTCCATGAAAATTTCACCGGTTCAGTCTCCCAGAATCTCTCAATCATATCTTGACCTTTTCCTAGAGTAACTAACCCTCACTCACCAGGATATGAGCCAGCCAGCCCTCTTATTGCTACATACTTACAGTCTTGCCTATCACCTGTTCACAGAATGAGTCATCACTTGTTTTTGTTTAGCATTTAATGAGCAAGTTCCAGGTCTTTATATTTACACAGGGAACATTTTTAAACTAAAATGTTTTTTAGCCATAAATAGTAATTCACACTGGCATTTGTCTTTCTTTCAAAGGTTCAACACAAGAAGTGATTTAAATTAATCACAAACAGTTTGTTATCAAATGACAATTTTTCAGATTATGTTTTTATTTTGTTTTTGTTTTTTAGGCTGAGTGTCCCTGATCTCTCTGAAAGAGGCTGTGAAGCTCTTTCCTTTGTTCTCAGCTCCCAGTCTTCTACACTGAGAGAGCTGGACTTAAGTAACAACAACCTGCAAGATCCAGCATTGGAGTTTCTTTCTGCAGGACTGAGAAGTCCACACTGTAAACTGAATACTCTGAGGTGAGATCAAGTTATGTTGTGCTTTTCATCAATTGACAGAATTAACCAATAAGAATCCACTAAATGGGAAAAAAGTCAGTTAAACTTCTGTAATAGTTTTATGTTAGTGTCATCCATTTGTTGACTCTTAGTAAAAAAAAAAACAGGATTTATTGCAAAATCTAAAAACTCTTTTGTGCACCCTCATTGCAATTTAATAACAGTGTTTGTTTAATGTTTATCTGTCATTTTTCAGACTGAGTCACTGTAAGCTCTCAGAGAGAGGCTTTGAAGCGCTGTCCTCAGCTCTCAGCTCCCAGTCCTCTAGTCTGAGACAGCTGGACCTGAGTAACTCTGACCTGCAGGATTCAGGTTTGAAGCTTCTGTCTGCTGGAGTGAAGAGTCCACGCTGTAAAATGGAAACTCTCAGGTCAGGATTTAAAATGTTCCACTGATGATCATGTTAAACCTTATTTCTATTATTGCAGAAACAGTCAATTGATTTTAACAAAGTCTGAATGTAGAAATTAGCGTCTGGGGTTTTTAGTGATATTTGTTCACTTTCTGTCTTTCATTTGCAATGAAATGTCCCATCTGCTCCTCTGAGTCCAAATTCTTTATTTTAGCAGTGCTTCATCCACCAAACCTTCTAGTTCGATTCCTGTATTCTGAAGGTTTTTACAGAGCTGTTTGTTCAGATATCAGAATTTGATTTTCAGAAAAATTTAGTAATAAAAATATGATCAATTGATTATTTCTGACTGAAAAGATGAAATATATATTTGGTCATAGTGATATGACTCATTGCCTCACTTAAGCATAAAATGTAAACAAAAATTCAAAACAATAGATTAATAGAAAACAGAATTTGACTGTTGAGCTTAAAGTGAGCTTGAATGTTATTCACTTCCTGTTTTATTTTGGTAGTTATTGTCTCTGGTTTTTACTTTTACTTCCTCCCCCTCATTGTCTATATTAGTTTCAGCTGTAGAAGATTTTATTGACTGTTTGATTTGTCACTTTTTTTAAACTATAATTGTTGACTTATAAACTATTGCTAAAATGTATTTTCATTAAAATACCAAATAATTTATTACTTTATCATCTAATTAGATTATAATTCTGTAAATAGGGGTGATAGTGTGGTCTATGTTGGTTGTCCTCAGGTACTCTTTCTCCCACAGTCCAAGAACATGCATGCAAGGTTAACTGGAGATGTGTGATTGTGAGCATAAATTGTCTGTCTCTGTCTAGCTCTGTGTTTACCTGTCTACATCACCATGGTTACTGATGCTGAACCAATAACCTGGTCTGGATCAGGTTATGTTCAGAGTTTGTGTTTAAAATCGACTGAAGTGCCTCATTTTCACTGATTCTTTCATTTACAGAAAGCTTTAAGTGTGACATAGATTCAGTCATATCTGACTAATGTCAGTGAATGAGGCCCAGCTGTAAAGTCACAGCAGTCACACTGTATGTGTCTCATTGTCACTGGAGTTTAGGCTCCATGCATTCAGTTGGTGCTGCAGAAAAAGTAGAAATGTTTCTGTTTGGTTCTAATGCTGAGTCTCTTTTACAAAGATGGAACTGCAGCTAATCCTGCTCATGTAGCCAGTTAGTCAAAACTCAAGTCACCGTCAGACACAGCAGACATTTAGTGATAATCTCACTGTATGTGGTCTTTTAGCACCTCCTAGTTGTGAACATCTGGAGTGTTTTTAGTCTGGGTGACGAGTGTAACTGTTGAGTGAGAAAAACTGTGGTCGTGTCCAAATTCATGGGCTGCATCCTCCTGAGGACCCGGCCTTCACGGTCTACGTGGGCCGGGTCTTCAGAAGATCGGGTAGGCCGGAAGTAAACAGCCATGGAATTGGACGGTCTAGCCTTCTGATTGGTGTCACCGCTGTCTCGGTGGAGTTTAATAAACTCTGCCGTCTGCTGCTTGCTATCTAAAATATAATAGGACTCTGGCGTTATTCAGTTGTGTAAAAACAAAGGAGGAACCCACCCGGGGATAAATAAAGTTTTATTTTATCTTATCTAATCTAATAACTTTAATCTCAGCCAAACCGATTTACTCATGAATAAATAAAACACGGAACAAGCCAAACAATAGCATTTTTAGGTTGTCTAAGTGACTTATATATTACTTGTAACCTGATTAGCGAAACTCCGCGGTGATCTGAAAATGTTGAGTCGCTCCACGGTGACGTTTGTCACCTTGAGGCGACATTTGTTGTGATTTGGCGCTATATAAATAAAATTGAATTGAATTGAATTGAATTGAATTGAAAATGATGTGCAGGGAGTTGTGCCGTTCTCGGCGGCTTCAGTGACCCTGGAGCTCTTGGCTAGCTATCGAGCTGGTGGGTAACAGACGTCTCCGAAAACGTCGAAGCACTTTTGCAAATATGCGATATCTTGATAAACCGAGCAGATATTTGAAGTTTACACACTCACATTCTCGCCTGAAAATATGTTAAAAGTTTTGTGACCCAGGAAGATTAATAAGAGTAATTTTAAATCACAGTAGCGAATTCTGGGATATGGTGGGCCACGAAGGACACACCCAACCCATCCTTCAAATTCGGGGAAAAGGAGGACGCATTTGTCGGCTGCATTCGGAGGAGTCCACGAATTTGGACAGCCTTTGGTGCATCGCTGTGACGTTATCGGTCTACAAATGCGTCCTCAGGAGGATGCGGCCCATGAATTTGGACACACCGAGCCTGCGTGCTGGTAGCACTTTAGCCACAGCTCGGGTGTGGAGGAGAAGCTGAAAAAGAAGGTTTTCTAGTTTGTAAGGAGGAAAAAAACTGAGAGGACTAAGTTAAAGAGAGGCTGGAGAGTAACACAGAGCAGCAATGAATGCTGCTCACACAGTTTAGACAGTTTAGCATCAAATGTTTGAGTGAGTTAGCTCCCAGCTACCTAGCAGGGCAGCTAACTAGCAAACCAGCTAACTAGAAATCCAGCTAACTGCACCCACAAGCTGTGACTGCGTCTTTCTGACAAGAGCGTCAGACACTCAGACTGGTTTTCTTTGTGGATGATGATTTATTCTCACACTGATCCTTCTTGATGATGCTGCCATCCACCCACTGCTCCTAGCAGTGTTGCCAACTCCTCAGTAAGGAAAATTGCTATTGGCTGTCCTAAAAGTTGCTGGAAGTTGCTAAATGACGTCATCGCCTAATTTGGATAAATGGTCATGCTAATGTAATTGTAACGTACATTGTAGGAGAGAAAAATAACATCGTGGAAGCGACATAATGTGAGTAAAAAAATGTCCTTGAATGCGTTTAAATAAATAAATCATAGTTCTGTCTGTAACTATTACAACACTCTCACCACATTTATTAACAATTCTCTCAACAAATGTGTTTTTCCTCGTTCTTTGTTATCCAGCTGAGACTTTGGGTATAAATGTGTCATAAACAGGAGAAAGCAGTGCAGGTTCAATGTAATCAAACCTCAGACTGAGTTCAAAATCATCACCTGTCCCAGATATCACATCAGAACCAGAACCATGATGTGTTTACTCACATTTAAAAAGTTGAAGGTCAGTGTGAATGGACTGTTGTCACTGGTCTGAATGTGCCTCTATAAACATGTGCTCTTCTTTATTGATGTTTTCCTAATGAACAGAAAATGAGACTTAATAAAATCCTTCTCACTGTTGTTGGACCAGGTTGGGTCCTGGGTTTGAGTCCCCCACTGTACCACAGGGGCTTCTAGCTTTGTTTCACAGTGTGTAGAACAACAAATAAAACCAAATCACAAAAAGCTTCAAGTCAAAAACGCATCAAACTTTGAGGGTTTTTCCCAAGGATGAGGAAGCAGACTCGGCCACAAACAGCTGGATATATGAATGGTTACCACAGCAACCACAGCAGTGTGCGCTCAGTATATTTAGTTGTATAAAGGTGTTTGTGGTGTGTTGCAACTGAAACAGCCTCATGTATGTTGACACAGGGAGAAAATAGTGTGAGAACACTGTTCACAGCAGTCACAGCTCGCTGCCTTCAACAGTCTCTTCCTTCCTTGTTTGGATGTCACTGATATCATCTTCTGCTCTCACACTGACCACCTGTTGAAGCTAACATGCTAACATGGAAGCCGCAGGTATGCCACCTGTGGCAGCTGAGGTCACGTGATCTGAGTGTTTGAACCACGTGTTGGAGCAGCATTTCCAAACATCTGCACTTCAGAAGCTCCAAAGTGTGGAAACGTCACTGTGGAGCGTCTCATCCCTATCTAAGAGATTTTCTTGCCTCTGCAAAGCTAAGCTTGCAAACAGCACCATAGTTTGTCAATCCCAACCAATCAGAGCGCTACTTATGTCACGTCACATGACTCGTGTGTTTACCTCTTTGATTAGCACCCAAAGAACTAAAGAAAGGCTAAAAGGACGTTCAGCCAATCAAATCCCTCCTAGGAACAGGAAGTCTAGAGAGGAAATGGAGCAGAGAAGGAGAATCACCAGTTTAAATGTCTGAGTTTTAAACTGGTGACCCTCTAAAGAGGCTTTTATTGACTCTGTTTTCTTTACAGCTTTTTTCACCATTTAAACTGTTTAATATCAGATTTAGAAATAACTTTTGGACAGTTGTTGTACATTTCCACTAAAATGTGACACAAATAATGACTTTCTGACTTTACTTTGGACTAATCTAACGACTCAGCCTGGCTATGTTGGACTTGGTGTGGAAGCAGCTCCCAGTTTGAGTTCAGGAGACACACACTCTCTACTTTGAAGATCAGCTTCAAACTTTCCTTTTTGATAAAGCTTATAGTTCGAGCTGGATCAGGTGACCCTGAACCATCCCTTAGTTATGCTGCTATAGGCTCAGGCTGTTGATGATGCTCTGCTTTCTTCTCCACTCTTTTCACTCCTGATGCTTTTATATGTAACGACTGTCCTTAACTTTTGTGTCTCTGAGCTCATCTCTTCTCTTTCCCCTCACCCTGCAACCAGTCATGGTAGATTTTTTTGAAGCTGAGCTTTCATATATGATGAATTGCTCTCTTCAGTTGGGTGTCTTCCCTGCTGCCTTTAAAACGGCGGTGGTGGGGCCCCTTCTGAAGAAGAGCAATTTGGATTGTAATGATTTTAATAACTACAGACCTGTATCCAACTCACCATTTTTAAGTAAAATTTTAGAAAAACTTGTTTTTACTCAGATTAATGATTTTCTGAATGATAGACAGATCCTGGAGATATTCCAGTCTGGATTTAGGGTGAACCACAGCACAGAGACTGCTCTCCTAAAGGTTTTAAATGATCTTAGATGTAACTGGGACTCCCAAAAGCTCTCAGTCCTGGTGCTGCTGGATCTAAGCGCAGCCTTTGATACAGTAGACCACGCTATTCTTTTAAACAGACTGAAACACATGGTGGGCCTCTCTGCTGCTGTACACAACTGGTTCACTTCCTGTCTCTCAGACAGAACTTTTATGGTGAGTATGGATACATGCTCCTCTAAGATCCATAGAATGACATGTGGTGTGCCTCAGGGGTCGGTTTGAGGCCCTGTACTTTTTAATTTGTATATGCTCCCTCTCTGCGGTGTCATCAGGAGGCATGGAGTGAACTTCCACAGTTACGCTGATGACACTCAGCTGTACATCTCCGTGTCTCCTGATGACACCAGACCAATGGATGCCCTTTTTAACTGTATTTTAGATATAAGATCTTGGATGGCAGAAAACGTTTTACAGCTAAACCAGGACAAAACTGAAGTTTTAATCGTCGGTCCTGAGGCTCAGAGAGAGAAACTCTTGTCTAAATTACAGGCATCTTCACTGTGTCCTTCACTACAAGTTAAAAACCTGGGTGTTATTTTTGACTCTGAGCTTGGTTTTATCCCACATATTAAACATGTAACCAAAATTGGATTTTATCATCTAAAAAATATAGCCAGAGTCCGCCCTATTCTCTCTCGGGCCAACACGGAGATGCTGATGCATGCTTTTATTACCAGTCGCATTGATTACTGCCCTGCTCTCTGGTCTCCCCAAAAAGAATATTTCACCTTTACAGCTTTTACAAAACTCTGCAGCTCGTGTGCTGACGAAGACCAGAGGGCGGGCCCACATTACACCGGTTTTAGAATCGCTGCATTGGCTCCCCGTGTGTTTCAGGATCGATTTTAAAGTTCTTTTATTGGATTTTAAATGTCTTAATGGTCTTGGGCCTTCTTATCTCTCAGATCTGCTTTTACCATATGAACCCTCACGGACCCTGAGGTCCTCTGGTACTGGCCTTTTGATTGTCCCTAAAGTCAGGACACATGCTCACGGAGAGGCAGCTTTTCAGTGGTATGGTCCTCGTCTGTGGAACAGCCTGCCGGAGGATCTCAGGGCCGCAGAGAACGTACATGTTTTTAAGAACAAGACCCACCTTTTTAATTTAGCTTTTACTTAACGTTTATTTATTTTATGCTTATTTATTCTATTCTTTTATTCTATTATTAATTTAGGTTTTACCTAATATTTATTGATTTTGTTCTTATTCATTTTTTTATCTTCTTACTCTATTTATATTTATACTGTATCCCATTCTTAGTTATTTTATTTATTTTATTCTGTATATAATTTATTAGGTCATATCTCCAGTGTTTCCTCGGATGGCGCTCTCTGCCCCGGGGTTGTGATCAACCGTGGCTGCTGGGGCTCTGGGGGTCCTCTCAATCTGGCTGGGGGACTTCTTTGCCTCCCTCCTGCTGTGTGCCCAGCCTGGAGGCTGTAAAGCACTTTGTGCTACATCTTTGTATGAAAAGTGCTTTATAAATAAAGATTGATTGATTGATTGATAGATTCTCCTCCGGGAGCCTGTTTTCACTGGGAGGATCTTTGTGTCAAAGGGAGTTCTTCCTTCCCACCATCACCAAGTGCTGCTCACAGTGGATTGTCTGGTTTTTGGGGCTTTCTCTCTAATATTGGAGGCCGTTACCTTACACTGTTAAACAGCTTCAGACGACTGTTGTTGTCTGTTGGGAATTGTCGCTTTTAAATAAAGTTACATTGAATGGATGTAAATGGATAGATGTTATTGTGACAAACAGAAAATGATCTTTAAAAGATTGATTGTTGTTTTGTGTGTCTGCAGTCTGTCAGGCTGTCTGATCACAGAGGGTGGCTGTACTTCTCTGGCCTCAGCTCTGAGCTCCAACCCCTCCCATCTGAGAGAGCTGGACCTAAGCTACAATCATCCAGGTGACTCAGGAATTAAGCTGCTGTCGTCTGGACTGAAGGATCCAGGCTGGAGACTGGACACTCTCAGGTATGGAGAGAATGTCTGATAGAGGAGGACGAGCTGGAAACATTTCCTGTGTCCTTCACTCACTTCCTGTTTGTTTCCTGCAGATGAGACATGAACAATCACACATGCAGGAATATTTTCAGGGACAGACACACTAGTCTAGCTGGATAGTACGTAGGGGGTCTCCAATGTTCTGTTTGCAGGAACATTAATGATAACTGATAAGTCATGTTGAGAGTTTCATTAAAAGTAGACCTACAGTTAGCTCCATAAATATTTGGACAGAGACAACATTTTGTAACTTTAAACACACTTTATTAGGTCACCGGTTTACCTGAGATAGTGGTCACTGTGTACCTAATAAAGTGTCAGCCATGTGTATGTTTCCCATGTTGTATGTCCACAGTCACAGTGACAGTCAGTGACACTGACAGAAGGATGAAACAAGGCTGTGAATCATTTCAGTCTTTGTGTGTGATAAAGAGGCAGACAGGAGCAGCTAACATCACCATCATTTTCCTGTATGAATCGCTGTTACAATGAAAAATGTCACTTACATATATCATATAGGAGACACACACATTGATATACACTAAATATTTATTTCATTTCTCTTTTTTTGTGTTGCCAATTTATGCACCTGCTTGATTTAGTTTAAACAGTTATTGCACACTTTCTGTAAATCCAGTGAACTGCATTTCACTTCTCAAATATCACTGTGTGTGTCTCCTATATGATATATTTAACTGACAATTTTATTGTGACAACCAACGATTTGTACAGGAAAATAATTACTTTTCACAATGTTGCCCAAACTTTTCATCCCACTGTATTAGTATGTTTTGTCATTAGTATAATATGAAATAAATTCTACTTGTGTCAAGTCGGGTGCCAATATTTGCTGTGTAGTAGAACAGAGACATTTGTCATTATAAATGTTTATTTGAAAAAATATATAATTCAGTAACAAAAACATTAAACATAAATATATGAAATGTAACTATTTACAGAGAGACAGGAATAAAAAGGACCCAGCTTGGAGTGGAAGAGCCTCAGGGAGAAGGAGGAGAAAAATAAGAACATTGTTTCTGCCCTGGAGAGCTGCTGCCTCATCAGAAAACGACTGATCATTAGGGTCCAATGTTTCCAAATTTAACACAGCTGTGCTGTTTTCAAAAGCTAATTTATAAATTTGAAATTTCACGAATTCTCGTGTCTGAGGCGGCATGCTCTCCAGAACAGGAACAAGGCCGAGGAGGAAATGTTCAGTTGGAGACGGGCGTGGCCTCTTTAGGGACTCCAGGATGGCCAGCTCCACCGTCCTGGGACCCGTCCCTTGCCCGCCTTCGAGCTGTCCTCCTCTGTGGGCCTGTAAAACACAGCACAAAACAACACAAAGTAATGAGAAGGCTGCTACTAGATTTTCATTTTCAAAATTGAAAAAAACAGGATATAAACAGATTGGTTGTAGATATTTAGTAAAGGTGATCACAAGGGAATCCAAGCAAGTAAAAAGCTGTCAGTGCTTGATGTTCATACCTGTGGGTGCAGCAGCAGGAGCTGAGGGACCAGGGACTGGGGAGCCAGGAGAAGAGACAGGGGAGGACTCTGCTGCATGATTACTTGACTCTATCAAGACAATATTAAATGTTAACAGGTTGAAGACAATAGTCATAGAGAATATTATATTATTATATACTTATATACTTATTATATACAGTGGTCTCTCATTTATTGCAGCACATGAACAGTAGTCACAGTTCTCACAAGTTGATTCTCAAACTGCAAACCTTTGTCGATTTTAAAACGTAAAAGTATTATGCCGCGCTTTTTCTCCGTCTGCTCTTTGCTCCCGGTGCAGGTGTCTATTTCTGAATGAGGGTCATAGTTATGAGTGTTTTTGTGCTGTTTTTTTCTATTGGACGTGGTGGTTATCAAAACCAAACATGATAAGTTTGGCAAGCGCAGGAGACACGACACGGAGGAGATATGTCATTTGGGCTGCAGAATGCAATGCGCATCGTTGAAAGCTGTACAGTGCAATAAAAAAAATCAGTGAAAAGGCGAGGCAGTGACGGATGAACAGCGGGACTACTGTATACTGTTTATTAATAAACAAAATATATTCCTGTATGACAACACGCATAAATGAACTGCCTACATTAATTCATTGTAAACATACCTTCTGACTGACACTCCCCTGCTGCCTCTCCGGGCTGTCCCTGGTCCTCGGGGGAGAAGTTCTCCACGGTCCGCACCATATTGCCGCTTGTCTCCCGCGGGGTGAGGAAGGGGTCCAGAAACCCCATGACCGCGAAGAACTTCCATCTTCTCCCCGATCCTGCTGCAGACCCACTCCTCTTCTCTTTCTCTGTCTTCTTCTCCTTATTATAAGTGTCCCTGAGGCTCTTCCACTTTCTCCTGCAGATGTCCTCTGAATAAACGCATTATCTTGTTAGTGGAAAGGTATTTGTACATGAGTGGGAAAATAGTGGGACAGTAGGCGGGCTTGCTAGCTTTTGCGCGGGTTCATCGGGTCAGTCTGAAAATTAAAAAGAAGGAGGAATGAACTTACCAGGTTGCCCGATCTCCTCACTTATGTGTCTCCAAGCTAGGTCCTTTTTATTCCTGTCTCGGTAGAAGTAGTAGCTAGCATCATATAGCTCTGGGTGATTAGCCACGGCACTGATGAGCTTTTCCTCCATACTGAATGAAGAATCAAGGGCTTTGGCTGGATCTGCCCCTTTGACCTGGGTCAGAGCCACGTCACCAGGCTCCTGATTGGTTGTCGCGGCGCGATTTGACGCTGGAGTTCAGATTTTTCCAACTCGAGCGGTAGACGCGAAACGCGCGTATGCACAAAATGCAACACAAAAACTCACCCGCATGTTTTTTTTTGGCGACTCAAACGCGCCAGACGCGCTACACTGACGCGCATTTCACGCGTTTTGGCGTTTTCGCGACGCAAATCTGCTTCCGAATTCACGCGGGACCTGCAATCGCGTGTCATCGCGTGTGTCACTCCCATTGACTTTACATGTAAACCTGACGCTCTATTCGCGTCCATCGCGTTCGGTGTGAACACACCGTAAGGCTACGTCCACACGTACCCGGGTATTTTTGAAAACGCAGATTCTTCTATGCGTTTGCACCTTTCGTCCACACGTAAACGGCGTTTTTGGTCACTGAAAACGGAGATTTTTTAAAAACTCCGGCCAGGGTGGATATTTTTGAAAACTGAGTTTTTACTTTTACGTGTGGACGAGAAAAACTGAGAAAACGCAGAAAACGCAGCGTCAGAGGTGTGCGCCTTTTTTGACGTCACACTGTGCGCCACGTTATTGTTTCGGTGAAATGAATTTCTATAATACTGTTACTGTTAATTGTCTCTGCAGTGTTTAAATGCTTACATATACACACACAGTTACTGTCCCTCCAAACATACGACTCGGTTCTGCTTCGATGCCCCATCCTTGTTTACTTTTTCCCACCGAGGCTTCTAGACTTCTGATTGGCCAACATTTCTACACGGTTAGCAATATAGCGCCACCTGCTGCTTTGGCATGTTCCTAGCAGCGTTTTCCTTCATTTCTACGTTTACGTGTGGACGGGATTATTTTTTAAAACGAAAACGGAAAATCTCCGTTTTCAAAAATACCCGTGTACGTGTGGACGTAGCCTTAGTAGTCTGTAAAGACTCTGTGTGCCTTCCAGAGTGCTCCGGCATGCACACACACCTTAAGGTCATGAGAGAGGTCGTACCTTCACTTAATGATTTATGGTGTAGGAGGACACCTACTCTGTATCTGGTTAAGTATAAGAGCCCTTTGTTAGGGGGACCGCTGGACTCTTAGCACCAGCTTTGGGGTCACAGGGTCACATCTGGAACACACACACACACACACACACACACACACACACACACACACACACACATACCTACCTACACTATGCACAGACTGGTACTCTTTGTTCATACCTGTGTAAGACGTCACATGTTAATGAACTTATGCATATTCATGTAACCTCAATAAAGAGCAGTGTTACGAGGGAGCAGACGAGAGCGACTGAGGTCAAGTGAAGGAACGGCGCTGTCACAGTTCTCTCCCTCATGAATTGTCTGGTTCCAGCGGTGGGTCTGTGCTAGACGACCCATCACCAGCTTTTTCCAGCTTTTTCCACTGGTTACCAGTACGTGGTAGAATCCACTTCCAGATCTTGTTGTTTGTCTTTAAATCTCTGAATGTATTGGCTCCATCTTATCTCTCTTTAACAAAATAATCCAAGTCGAGCCCTCAGGTCTGCAGATAAGTAGCTTCTGACCAGAACTAGACGTAAAAACAGAGGTGAGCTTTATCGATCGCTGCAGCCAAACTCTGGAACAGTCGCCCTTCACATCAGGTCGTCACCAACACTCGACATTTTTAAAACCCGGTTGGAAACACATTTGTACTCTGTAGCTTTCAATTGTGACGAGTCTTTATAGTAATTACTGTGTATGTTTCCTATTTTCTCTCTACTCTGTGCAGCACTTTGGCTCAAGCTGTTTTTAAATGTGCTGATAAATAAATGTAGATTTCTTTGAATAAAACAGTGGAGCCGAGCTTTGAGCTCAGTGTGTAACAGTGTGTGTATGAGAGCCATGTAATGTCCATGTGTGCATGCTGACTGTGCTGCTCTGACCCCCCTCCTCCTTTCAGGGTGGAGCCTGCTGGAGTCCGATGGTTGAGACCAGGTCTGAGGAAGTGTAAGTGTGTTTTTAATGGGATTCATGAAAACAAAGCAGCACACATTCAACCATCTTCATCATGTCAGGAGTCATCATCAAAGTGTCAATCAATGAACAGATGATGGATCAATAACTGCAGCTGGATTGTGTTTGTTCTCTCCATCAGATTCCTGTCAACTCACAATCGACACAAACACAGTGAACACAAAGCTCCAACTGTCTGACAACAACAGGAAGGTGACACGTGTGGAGGAGGTTCAGTCATATCCTGATCATCCAGACAGGTTTGATTATTATCAGCTGCTGTGTAGAAATGGTCTGACTGGTCGCTGTTACTGGGAGGTCGAGTGGAGAGGAAGCGTTTATATATCAGTGAGTTACAGAAGCATCAGAAGGAAAGGAGGCAGTAATGACTGTGAGTTTGGATGCAATGATCAGTCCTGGAGTCTGAGCTGCTCTGATGATGGTCCTCTTTATGTCAGGCACAATAACAGAGAAACACTCATCTCCTCCTCCTCCTCCTCCTCCTCCTCTGTCTCTAACAGAGCAGCAGTGTATGTGGACTGTCCTGCTGGCACTCTGTCCTTCTACAGAGTCTCCTCTGACACTCTGATCCACCTCCACACCTTCAACACCACATTCACTCAAACTCTTTATCCTGGGTTTATGGTCTGGTCTCCTGGTGCCTCAGTGTCCCTGTGCTGAGTGGGGTGTAAAGAGTGTCTCCTGTTACAGAAACACTCTGACTGTTGAACAGATAGTTCAGTCTGTACATGTCTGTCTCTTTCACTCACAAACACGTTTTCAGATTCATGGATTCAATCAGTTGATGTTTGAAACTCTTCTAAATGATTCCTTGTAAACTTCTTCCTCTTCAGTCACAAACAAACAGGAAGTGATGTCACATGTGTTCCTGTCCACACAGCAGAATGAGTCTATTGCTGACAGTGATGTACAAACAGAGTGAGCATTTCTGAGGCCCAAAATAAACTGAGTAGTTCACTGAATGAACAATGATCTGTGAGCTCAGTTCCTTCATCATTAGTATGGATTATATATGTATATGTATTATATTAGTATCATATATATCAGGTGCTGCTGGTTTCAGTCATTGTGCAAATGTGCTGTTTGTAAGGTTGTAAAGCTGCAGTCAGCTGAGACTGAAGAAGTCACCTGATCAGTGAGCAAACGTTTCTGAAAACGTCCAGATGAACAGAATCAACCTTTTGGGATCAGCCAGCAATGCAGCATCATTGTTGTTCAGGTTCAGAGGTTTGCAGGAATGAACTGATGACCAGAAACAGCTGCAAAGTCCAATAAAATACCAGCTGGAGTTCAGCTGCATTTGAAGAAGTCAAAGAAAAGTAAGGATGGCAAAGGGCGATGTTTTCTTCCAAAGAACTGAAAACATGGTCGACGCCTCATTAGAAGAATAATCTGGACATTTGTGAGGAACTCTAACCAAGAAAGCAACACAAGAAAGCAACGTCAAACAGATCCAACAGACAGTTTCCATGACTGGAAGTGTTGAGTGTAAAAATGCTACATTGCATTATTGCATCCTCTCACCACAGGAGGTGCTGTTGGCACCACTGATTGCTGATCAGCTGTTCTCTGATGATCTGATTGATACTGTGAATAACGGGACTCACTGAACTCTGTGACACAGTGAAGATTACAGAGTTTAACTTCAACATCTGACTGACGTCACACAGACAGAAGGATGAACCAGTGAGGCACAGAACACAGTTACTGGAGATACTGGATCAGCTCCATGTGAACCTCTGATGGAGAAGCTGCTGAGCCAGAGAAACATCAGGACATGACAGGCAGCTGCACTTATCTAACAACATGTAGCAGAGCTGATCTATGTTAGAGGATCTATCACAGCAGCTGAAGCCAAAGTCCAACACTGGATAGCAGCTGAGCCTGTGCTGAGTGTAGTGTTACAGGAAAAGGGCAGAAACACTGACACTGGTAGCTCACAGTGATGCTGACTGGGGCACAGAGCTGAATGATGCAGCATCAGGACACTGTTTCAGTCTGACTGACAGAGAAACCTGTAGCTGTATCTACATGTGAGGCAGAGGCTACACAAGCAGCTTTCTATGTTTCACAGTGACTGAGATCTTCAGTGGGGGTGGACATGCTCCTGTACAGACCTCTGAGGAGAACCAAGGTGCAGTCAAAGAGTCCAGTCTGTCCTCACAGATGTGAACATGTGGTTTCATCAGGTCTGCTGTCAGCTAGCAGGCTCACATCAGAATCACTGTTCCTGAAAAACACAGTCTGTGTGACATCATCAGTCAGCTGATCGTCCCAGATCTGAATGGTTTCTGTCTCTACTGAGGAAGTCAGAGAATATCACTGAGGTGTGGATCAGGTCTGAGTGACCTGTGGAGGGACAGCTTTAAACAGTCCACAGGTCTCACGTCCTGCTCAGTCTGGTAGCAGATACCTCGTATTGTTCCAGATGTGCTGACATCACCAGCAGCAGCAGCACAGCTGTGTGATACGATGAATCTCAGTTATTGATCCAACACACAGTAAATACAAAGATCAGGATTTCTGAGAGGAATCATTATGAGTCTGAACACATGATCACTGAATGTTAGTCTCCACAATAATAAGCTAACACAAGCAAACACAGCTTTCAGCTCTTATTTTGAAACTGGCTTATTTAGAGAGCTGTGATGTGAGCGTGCCTGGCTCTGAGGCACTTGGGTCAGCCTCTGTTGTTTAGAAGTGTTACAGACTGTGAATGACACAGACCTGTCAGTTTCCATGTTTGTCTGTAACACAGCTCAGGGGCTCCATGCTGAACGCATCCATCCAGTGTGATTGATCCAGGACTAATACCAGCATTGGGATCAATACTACAACACACAATCACATGTGTCCACGTGATGCAGTTTGAAGAGCAATAAGATGTCTCTGTATGAGGAGGCGGGGTCACAGGAGGTTCACAGAAACTCTGCAGCAGCATCATCAGCTCACATGGAAACTTTGATGATTCACTTCTGTGGTGTTTTTACAGAAACACGTCACAAAATTAGCTCCACCTGTTTTGTGTGTGAGCTTTGAGTTTCTTGTCTTCATTCTGGATTCTTGTGTTGCTGTTTTTACACACAGCAGATATTTCCTGGTTGCTTCCTTGATGACCACATGAAGCTTTCTGAAGCTTGGATTGAAAACGCTTCATTACTCAAAGCTTTCCAACACAGGCCTCTGTGCTGCCATCTGGTGGACAAACATATGAAGTGCAGCGTGAAGCTACAAATTAAACTGCTTCAGCTACGTTTATATATAACATACTATAACCTATATAACTATATGTATAGTGTATTATGTAGGTTTTAGAGCTGGGGTAGAATTGCTGATGGCCTGGTTGTTATTTATGTTCCCCATGGTTCACCAGCTCTCACACAACATCAGCACCAATGATCCACGTCCTTATAAACCTCTGAATCAGGTCCTGAAGCTGTGACGTCCTGAGTGAAGACCTCACTGATCACATGACTCTGGTCACCTGGACTCAGTGTTTCTGAAGCAGTGTGCTGGGTTTTTAAAAATACGTGGCTGCTGCCTGATGTTGGGCCCACAGAGGAAGACGACTCACTCACTCTTCTTCACTTCCTCCTTAAACATGTGGAAGGAGAGCAAAGTGCTGCCAGACTCTTATTTCTGACAGGAACAGAAGAAACCACAGCAAACTGTTCCAGTTCTTCATCTTCATCACAATCTATTTATTTCTGATGGTGTCTTCAGTCTGAGGGTTTGAAGTTTCCATGTCTGTGTGATGTGTGGTGTGAAGGCTGCTGGTTAAACTGGGACTCACTGTTTAAAGCACTGAGTGCTCATAGAGAGATGCTCCATGAGTCCCAGTACAGACTACAAACATGGTGGAAACTTAGCTTAGATATCCACACACTTTCGTTTCATGCACATTTGTACCTTTCAATTGTGTCTGTTTGTGCGTCATGCAAATAAACCTTTGAAAAGAATGAAATGATATCATATATTTCTTATTGACCCACATTTGTTCAAAATGCCAAATTATATATACAAAGTCATAGAAATCACCATCCCCGTTCATCATGATTTTAATATTCTCTTTTTCCATAACAATAAAATACGTCTTGGACAAATATGACACATCAATATTTCATTAGTGTTGTCACATCACTTCCTGTAAGCAGAGTCTGTCTGTGTCTTTTCTCTGGACATGAATATTTCCAACCAATATAGGCGATCCATCAACATGGAGAGTTGGTGGTTATATACAGTCTGTATAAGTGTGGTTAATCTAATGAACATTTGTAAGGAGATGCAGTTACTGTGAATTCACAGCAGTTACACAGTGATTAGTAATAAACAGCCAGTGAGAGTGAGTGGATTTAAGAAAGTCAGTGACTCAGGTGTGTCGCTTGGTTTGTCATCTGTTGTTGAGTCTGGAGGAGACGTAGAAATCTTTTGTTTTAAATCTAAGTTAGGAAGATTCCTGTTTTAAAACAAGCACTTTGTGTGAGAAATGCAAGAAGTACATCTGCAGAAAGCACACAGTTACATTCTGTCCATCATGTGGACAAAAATGAAAATGTTGAGCATTGAAAAACTGAGAACGTTGGGCAGGTTCAACAGAAATGTGTTTGAAAGAACGAAAAACCAAATTGTTCCTACAATAGTTATGGAAAGTCTAACTGTTGTATGTCTGTGTTCTACATGTTGATCTGATGGGAAATAAAGTTGCTATTGTTTTATTGCAGTTTCTTGACAATCCTGAGTGGATTTACACAGTACGGGTCAAAATGACCCACAACAAAATCAATGTCACTTTTTTGTTTTTCAACATAATACAAGGGTTAATTTCCAACACTTGCATATGATCTTCAACTTGTAGCAGATCCACTATCACACAGCAGCAGGAGCAGTCTCCAATGGAGGTCAGTCCACTGCTGCCACCTGTGGCCAAATACCACAGCCTACTACTAGATTAACTTGTGACACATCTGCACCTGCTGCTATGATCACATTGAGTAGAGGCTGAGTGGCTGCACTTACCCCTGGTACATTCAGATCTACCCACCAACATGTTGACAGATGCAATCCCAGCAATGTGGATTGTCAACACTAAAAACAATCAGTAAGCAAAGACAACAGGGATCAATTTTTTCTGTTTATTTAGCAACCACAACATTTGTAGTCGCCTTCTGCACAGGGGAAGTCCACACACACTGTGTGGTAACACTTTCCACAGAAGGTGCATTCAATCTGCAAGAAAAATGAGATTGTCAGAGTCATTCATCTGAAGTCAGGCTCTTGAGTAAAGCAACTAAACATGTTACAGTGTGCAGATACTGCATATTTCTGTGCAACAGTCTTATCTGTGTATCACTTGATGTTTCCATGCGTCCTTTAGGTGCATGGAGAACAAGGGTGGTGATTATTATGACTTTGTGTATATAATTTGGCATTTTGTAGAAATGTAGGCTGATAGTACATACATGATATCATTTTATTCATTTCAAAGGTTTATTTGCATGACGCACAAACAGACACAATTGAAAGGTACAAATGTGCATGAAACGAATTCAAACGTGCTGCAGATGTGTGTCACAGGTTGATCTGGCTGTAGGCTGTGGCACTTGGCCAGAGGTGGCGCTGGTTGACTCGAGTCCATGTTAGTGCACAAAGTAAACTGCTCGCTTTAGTTGTGCAGCAAAAACGCTGAAACCGGAGAAATAAACCGTGCGAGGGGAACGATAACGATGACAAGAGTCTCCCGATCGTTTACTCTTGCTGTCCTGTGAACAACATCGGCGTGGTGTTAATTGTTTGCTGTTTTCGCGATCGCGTCGAGCATGAGGATATCACCAGGTAAACTTTTTTAAACATTTTGTTGTTCAACAGCATCAAGACTGACGGAGTGGGGGGGCGCTAGCGAGCGCGATGGAGTGAACACGCTTACTTCAGAGCCTCTGCACATTCCAGCTTAATTTGCATCAAAAATAGGCACTTAAGTTACCAATCTGCTTTTAAAGACAATCTTAAACTTTTAAACAAAGTTCCTACGGATATAAATCCAAGAAAGTCGCTTTTATGGCGGCAAATCTGCGGAAATACAAATACGAGGCTTCGTCGACAGCTAAGACCAGTGCAGCCGCGGGCAAAAGTTGTGACAACACCGCTAGCCAAACATCGAAGTCGGCACCGATAGCTAAAATGGATGTGGCAGACCTCAAGACGGATATTCTTGCCTCCTTGCGACAAGATATCGCCGCCATCATCCAGCAGGAAGTCAGGTCTGCTCTGGCTGACAGCTTTGACTCGTTGAAAAGGGATATCCAAGACGTGAAGGCAGAAATCAATAGCAACACAACCGCTATTCGAGCCGAGCTGGACCAGGTGAGAGCTAACGTAAAATCTGTCGAAGCGGGTCTGTCGAATTGGTCTGACGAAATGGTGGCCGTACAAGACACGATGGAGTCCCTCACGAAAGAGGTGAAAGACCTTAAACACAAATGTGAAGACCTCGAGGGACGTATGAGAAGGGGAAACATCCGGATTATCGGTGTGACTGAAACTCAGGGTTCCAGCTCTCCGGCGGCGGTCTCTGCGCTCCTCAAAGAGGTGTTTCAGCTTGACAGAGAAGTCCGTGTGGAAAGATCTCATCGTAGCCTGACTCAACGGAGACCCGGGGATATTCCACGCCCTATCATTGCTAAATTAAACAGCGAAGGAGACGCGGCGGACATCCTCAGGAGAGCGCGCAGAGGAAAACTACACTTCAAAGGAAACCCAATCGCAATATTCCCCGACTACACGGCCAGCGTGGCGAAAGCCAGGGCGGCTTTCACTGACGTGAGGAAGATACTCCACGATAGACCGGGAGTCCGCTTTGGCATCCTGTACCCTGCCAGATTCCGTGTCTCTTACAACAACGTTGAAAAGGAGTTTGTGGATGCTGCCAAAGCCATGGATTATGTCAAGGAAAATATACTCTCTCCAGCAGATGGTGATCTATAACTGTCTTATCTTCTGTCCCAAGGTGGAAGGTAACTCAGAGTTTTCTATGTCATTAAGCTACATTACTGTGCCTGGTCGTTACTACGTTGTGCAGGGCCTGAGTTCCAATATTGTTTTAGTAGACAGTACTGAGATTTATTAGTGGTACTGAGACTGCTCGCCCAGCAATTTTCCCCGAACTTCAGTTCCTCATTCCATATGAAGACATCCAAACTTGAGTTAGCTGCACTCGGGGTCCCTTTGACTTTCTGTCCTGCTGTTGTTACCCCTGTTCAGGTCCCTTGTTCTCCCGGGGATCTTTTGATGGGTAAAAAACTTGTACAATGTAGTTTATATATTAGTTTCTGGTTTGTTGGTTTGATGGTTCTTTTTGTATTGCCCTATGCTAAGCAAAACTTTGGGTCATTATGGGGTTTAAAATTATTTGTACCTCCCAGATATCTTTCAAACTTAACCCTAAACAGTCAAGATAGATTTGCTTAAAGTCATAAGCTATAATGTCAATGGCCTCCACAGCCCCATTAAAAGGAAAAAAATTCTAGGCCAGTTAAAAAGTTTCAATTGTCATATAGCTTTTTTGCAGGAGACACATTTATCTGATATTGAGCATGACAAGCTAAAAAGGTCGTGGGCACAACAAGTGTTTTATTCGTCTCACAAGTCTGGGAGGAGAAGAGGTGTGGCTATCCTAGTACACAGACAGATAAACTTCACCCCACTCACTACATATAGAGACCCACATGGAAGGTACATTATGGTCAACGGCTCTATTGATGGAGTACTGGTTTCCCTCATCAATATCTATGCCCCTAATGAGGATGAGCCAAATTTCATACATACAATTTCTAATCTAGTACTTCAAAAGTGTTCTGGTGTTTTATTGCTAGGAGGGGATTTTAATTGTGTCTTGTCACCTTATTTGGATAAACAACCAAGTTCTAAAAGCCATGCATCGCAAATGAGCAAAGCTCTAAAACATTTAACAACTGAACTGGGACTAATTGATGTTTGGAGAAATAGGTTTCCTAGAGTCAGAGATTATACTTTTTACTCGCATAGACATGCATCCTATTCCAGGATAGATTTCTTTTTTACTTCTAAAACAGAAGAGCATAGAATTGACAATATTGAAATCTTACCAATTACACTGTCTGACCATGCACCGTTATCACTCTCATGGGACTTAGGATTGACACCAAAACTAAAACTTTGGCGATTAAATGCCTCACTCCTAAATGATAGCCAGTTTTGTGAGTTCATACATACTGAACTAAATACTTACTTGGAGTTGAACACAACTCCGGAGATATCGCCTTTAACTCTCTGGGATTGCGCCAAGGCATACATTAGAGGTCGCATAATATCATTTGCAAGTGCCAGGAAAAAAAGAAAAGAGGCTAGGCGGCGTGAATTGGAGGCCAAAATAAAATACCTAGAGCAACAACATAAAAAAGCACAGACAGCCAATTTGCTTTCCAATCTTAAAATGTTACGTAGTGAGCTTGATAGTTTAATAAACGAGAAAATTGAGGGCAATTTAAGATTCATTAAACAAAAGTACTATGAACAGGGCAGTAGGGCTAGTAGATTGCTGGCAATAAGACTCAGGAAACAGCAAACTTGTAATATGGTCCAAAAGTTGAAGTCAGATCAAACCCTAATTACTAAACCAAATCAAATTGCAAGTTGCTTTGCCAATTTTTTCGAGTCATTATATAAAAATTCAGATACATGTAAAGATGACAAAACTCTATCTGATTTCTTAGAAAAGATCAATTTAAAAACACTGCCAGAATCTGTAGCAAAGGAGTTAGATGAACCAATTCGAGAACAAGAAATTATACAGGTGATTTCAAACCTTAAAACTAAAAAAAGTCCTGGCCCTGATGGTTTTATTAATGAATTCTATAAAAAACTTAAGGACAAAGTCGCACCCTTATTACTGAAAGCTTACCACTGCGCTCTGGAGACTGGGACTATGGCGCCGTCCTGGAATGATGCTACAATTGTCGTAATCCATAAAGAGGGCAAGGACCCCACAAATTGTCAATCATACAGGCCAATCTCATTACTTAATACTGATTTGCGCATTCTCACCACGATTTTAGCCAAAAGAGTTAGTAAAATTATTACACAGGTTATAAATCCAGATCAAACGGGGTTCATTGCAGGAAGGCACTATGGGGACAATGTTCGTAGATTGTTGAACTTAATGTCCTTGTACAAGACCAAACAAGAAGAAACAATGATTCTGTCTCTTGATGCGCAAAAAGCGTTCGACAGGGTTTCCTGGCAGTACTTGGGCCATACACTTGAAAGATTCAAATTTGGGCCAAACTTAATTAAGTGGATACAGATTCTTTATTCCAACCCAATGGCGGCTGTACGGGTAAATGGAACAATATCAGCCAGATTTCCACTGGAACGTGGGTGTAGACAAGGATGCCCACTGTCGCCCCTGCTGTTCGATATAAGTATTGAGCCTCTGGCGCAGTTGATTAGAGATGAACATGGAATTCAGGGCCTTTCAATTAATGGAGAACAGCATAAATTGTCCATATATGCAGACGATGTACTTTTATACATTTCAAATCCTGCAGTCAGTGTACCTCATTTAAAAGAAATTATTGGTACATACGGTTACCTCTCTGGTTACAAAGTTAATATTGACAAAACATTGGCAATGGATTTAGGAGGAAACATTTCACAAACATTCAAGGAGCGATGTGGCTTTAAATGGCCAAACGAAGGTATCAAGTATTTAGGAATTCAGATTCCTCACTCATTATCAGACTTGTTTAAAGTAAATTATGAAGTTATAGTTGCAAAAATAAAAAAAGATTTAGAGAGATGGACAGTCCTGCCTCTGTCTTTCTTGGGTCGGATTGAGAGTATACGTATGAATGTATTGCCAAGACTTCTATACCTTTTCCAAATGCTGCCTATTAACATTCCCAACTCTACATTTGATAATTTAGATAAACTTTTTTCCAAATTTATATGGCAAGGCAAACGCCCAAGGATCAAGTTCCAAACATTAAAACTGTCAAAACTGCAGGGGGGATTGGCTGTTCCAAATCTGAAATATTATTTCTGGGCAGCTCAGATGAGACCCCTGACTGTATGGGTGCGGGATTTGTCTGAAACTCAGTGGCTAAACATTGAGAAGACAATGTGTGAAAGATCATTGGAATCCCTGCTTTTTTCTAACATTTCAATTAAAAATTTGCATATGGGGGAATGGACGAGGGTCACACTAAAGATTTGGCGTAGAATCAAACAATCATTTGGTCTTCCAAAAGAAATTTCAATTTTATCAAGCCTCTCCTCCCTGCAGGGTTTTTCTCCTATTGTGGAAGACTCTGGCTTCAAAGCATGGTCGAATAGCGGGCTTCATAAACTGTGTCATGTTGTGAGGAATGGGCACCTGAGCTCATTTGAACAGTTGAGAGGTCAGTTTCGGCTTCCCTCTTCTGACTTTTTTAGATTTCTGCAGCTAAGAAGCTTTTTGACAAAACATAAAGAATGGAGGCAAGTTTTGGAGCCCTCACCCATTGAGGAAATATTTCTAAAAATATTTCTAAGTAATTCCTCCCCAAAATCAATCAGTAATTTCTATAACGCATTTCTGAGTTTCAATACAAATGCAACTTTGGATATTAAGGCAAGGTGGGAAGCTGAGACTGGCACTCAAATCTCGGAGGACACCTGGGAAGAGGTGTTCGGTGAAGCCCATCTTGTGACTAATTCTGGGCTGTGGAGAGAATTTAAATGGAAAGTGGTCATGAGATATTTTAGAACCCCGGAGATAATGGCCAAAATGAAGCCTACAAATCCTGACACCTGCTGGCGAAATTGTGGTACTTATTTAGGAACCCACTCACATATATTCTGGTCATGCCCAAAACTCTGCTCATTTTGGAATGACATATTTAAAGTTCTCAATACAGTTTTCCAGCAACCATTAACAAAAGACCAACAGCTAGCCATTTTAGGAGTAATACCAAATGGTTTTGCGGGAAACAATAAAAAGTATCTTTTAAGAATCTTGCTTACAGCAGCACTAAAGTGTATCACTATTAAATGGCTGAATCTTGACCCACCTTCATATAATATGTGGATTGATAAAGTAAGAGAAATTTATCAGATGGAGGAAATAACATATGCTCTGCGGATTCAGAGAGAATTGTTTACTGAGCGTTGGCGACCCATACATGCTTTACTGTTTCAATAATTTAGCATAGGTCTGTTTCGTTTTGTTCATCAATGGCTAGATTTGTCACATGTTATTTACTATTACATAAAGTTTTTGTTTTGTTTTCTTCTTGTTTTTGTCTGTATGTTTGTTTGCTTGCTTGGGTTTTGTTTTGCTTTCCAGTTTTGTTTTGTGCTTCCTAATTGCAGTTCTTATTTTAATCTACATTTCTGTATTGCAGTTCCTGTAACTGTCCTACTTGTGAACATTGACAATGTTGTAAATTATAATAAAAATTGAGTTAAAAAAAAAAAAAAAAAAAAGACTGACGGAGTGTGTTTGAGATAACCTCACAAGTGTCACAGGTGACACATTTGGCATTTTTTTGCTGGTTTGTCGGTAGCAGCTCCTGAAACGCAAGACTGCCACACATCTGTTCGACCAACGCCAGGTGATCTAAACGCCAGTAGATCTGGAACACCTGCGTGGTTTCCATCCCGGAAGAGAAATTCCTCTCCTGTTTCAGATAAGGACCATTTGCCCGCGTGTGGCTGTACTGTGGGATTATGGGACTGTGGGATTATGGGACTGTGGGATTATGGGACTGTGGGTAATTTTAGCATATGGAAAACATTTTTTTAGCTTTGTTTTAATAGTGTATAGTTATTTCTGCCGGCAGGGTTTTTAGCGCATTGAGACTCTTTTTATTGTATACGGGGGATTTTAACTTGTATTTGTGATTCTGGCTGTGTGTTTTATGGAAATAAATGGTGTGTGTTCAAAGCCAGCTTAGTTTCTGTGCCCTGAGCGCTGACCCGCTCACTCCCCTTCCTCTTGTATGTGAACGGACTTGGAGGTTAAGATTTAGGTCCACCAGTCTTAGCGGCTACAGAGTCCCTTCTCAGTTTAATGATCTTCATTGTTGCCTGGCTGGTTGGTAATGCAGCGTTCAGCCTTTAAAACAAATCTACATGAAGCTGTTAGTTTGCTCGTATCCATGTTGGTGCATCAGTAACTACAGCAGAGGCTGTCGCTTCTCACCCAGGGCCAACATGACGAGCAGACAGAGCATGTAAACAGACAGCAGGTGGCAGTCTTTCACTGGAGACCAACCTATGATCACCAAGGGCTGATAAAAATCTGTCTTTTCACATAATAATAATCCCATACATAGCTTATTGTCTCCACATCAGTAGCATTATCGTCAGTGCTTCACCTTGATGGAGGCGTCCTCGGCTACCGGTCACCTGTCCCTCCAACCTTCCTCCAGGTGATCTGATGTCTAATTGGCTGACTGGAGCAGATTAAGCTAAGACCAGGAATAGGACTGCACGTGCACACACACACACACACACACACACACACACACACACACACACACACAGGTCTGCATGTGGCTTTCCGTTAGACAGTAAGCTCAGTGTAGCATTACAAACATAAACAAAGCCATCAAGAAGGAAACGCTCTCCTCTCATCTTCCTCACGTTATTAATTCAGTTCAGGGGCGCGTGTGAAAGGGCGCGTGTGAAAGGGCGCGTGTGAAAGGGCGCGTGTGAAAGGGCGCGTGTGAAAGGGCGCGCCTCAGCCGGCTCCATAGCTAAACTCCAACGTTACAAGTTCTTGGAAAAAGTAACACTGTGGTGGAAATATTTCTGTGGAGATGAAATGAGTCACGTGGAGAAACAAATCTGTTCCTGATGTCTGGCAAACAAGCGCGTCCAACAAAGAAACGTCCCGTCCTCAGTGTCTTCATTAGGACACTTTTGTTATTGACACCCATGCTTGTTTCTTTTGGGCAAAGGTGCGGGACGGACTTGAAGACCTTGTTCGTACCAGTTTGGACACACCTGCGGCGCCGGTTTAGCGCAGCTGGATGAGCAGCAGTCCCTGTGTCCCTCTCTCACTTTCCTGTCAGTTTTCACTGCATCTGTCTAATAAAGACAAAAATACATTTAAGAAAAGAACAGAAAGTTTGGATACACCTTCTCATTTTATGGTTTTTCATATTTACATCGTAGAAGACATCACAATGTGGAGTTAAACAAAAAAGTCTGAAAACATGTTTTATATGTGAGATTCTTCAAAGCTTTGCTCTCCCAGTCTCACCTTGTCCCAGCACAGAAACAGAGACACGTGGGAAAAGTGACATCTCATTACATGAGTTTGTGTGAGGCTAGTCCAACAGTAATGCAGTCTAATGGTGTGGAGATCTTCCAGTCAGTGGTGACAGGCCCAGCTCTGACAGCACAGTGTGACAGCACCGTGTAGCATATGGAGCCCTTTAGAGATCAATGCATGTAAACTGTAAGGCGACCCCCGTATCTGTAGTCCTTCTAAATATTTCTGTTTAACAAGCAAACACTTGATTAGAAAACTAAGTGATGCAAGTGCAGACTTAGCTAGCGGCCTGTGAAAGTCACAGTTCAGTCAGGCAGCTCAGACATTTGGCACTCAGGACTTTGGCTTTACAGCTTTGGGTGATGGGAACAAACCACAGTGCAGTCCTCCATCCAACCTAACCCAGCTCTCATCATAGCACAACGTGTGGGAGAGGGAGGCCACTCAGACAGGAGAGAAATGCCATCAGCATAGATGACTTTGTGGTGTTACTTTTGTAATGTTCACACAAATACAAATAAGCAAACGGTGCATTTTGTAGCAGCCTTGAAATACAGAAATATATATAAATATAAATAAATATAAATATAAATAAATATAAATAAATATAAATATAAATCCAGTTTATATTACTGGGAAAGGGGATTTCTGTTTAAATCCAGCTCCAGCAGGCTTTGGCAGCACGGCCGGTGATGTGTGCGTGCGCGCGTTTATGTGACCATTGACTGAGCATGTGCGAGGCAGCAGAGAGATCATCGCTGCCACGACTCTGGGCTGTCCTGTAAATCTTCTACTTGCTGGGATATTCGTTGTAGTTCAGGCATGGAGGAGCGGAAACCTCTCGGTTCAGGTGCCGTCCGTGGAGCGGAGCGACTTTGGAGACTTTACGCATGCTCCTCATCAGCGGCGGGCGGGGAGACTTTAAAGTTGGACCCTTTTAATTTACAGTAGTGACGCAGGTGAAATGCTATTCTGTAGTGAACTCTTGATATTTTTGGAACATCTCGAGTGGTCTCACAACAGATAAGAAGAGGACAAACTCACTCCGGGACACTGTGACCATTCCCACTGTAACAAATGGCAGATGGATATGAGCAGGCCAGCTCATCAGAATTTATTAAGGGTAAGTTTAACATCAGTGCTGGGATGTAATACTGCATAATGGTTTTCTATAAGAAACTACAGCCTGCAATATTTCCATGTGTGTGACTGAGAGCGTGGACATAAATACACAGCACTGACCTGCTCGTTCATTTTGGCTCATTTGTTCTTTCAAACAAAGCTAAACCAGTATGATTCAGTGTGAGCTACACTGACCACGATGGTCTCCATCATGGGGACACTAACCAAATAAGAGACGAGGACATTTCTGATTATTTTGTAGCTTCTTCATCAGCACTGTGCATTGTTGTGGAGAACAATAACTCTTGACAGGACTGTGGGGGCAGCTGGTCGGCCTTTGGCCTGGAGGATGCTGGATCGTTCTCAGCTGTGTCTGCTATAATTAACATGATATAAAGTGTAACAGCTGTGCATTAAGACGGTAAAAAGAATCCTGGTAAAGTGAGTCCATGCAGGTGCAGGTCAGCTTCACAGCCTTTACACAGCAGCTCGTTTCCAGGAATAAGTTTTTCTCTTTTCAGCTATCACTGCAGAACTTTCCAGTTTTACTGAAGCTGCTTCACTCATGAGTACATGTAAAACTACATGTAGCTGAAAGGTTGAAACTTACAGGCTAACAGTTGGCAGGTTGTAGCCCAGTGTCCCACAACTCATTCACTCATAGAGTCAAATAATACAGTTTAGTTAAAGCAAAGAATTACAAAGTTTATTACGTTTATGAAGCCACGACCCATCGTTCTCTAATCTGGTAAAAAGAAGCATTTCAGTAGTGCGAGGATTAAGTTTGGCTAAATCAGGTTAAGTAACCAGCACCAGTGTGTCATGTAAGGACGGAGATTTGGGTCCTGCCTTGGTTTCAGCAGCAGTTAATGAGGGGAACTGATCCTGTGCTGTAACCGAGACACCAAAAATACCTGGATACAGTCAGCAGCTCGGTGTGATCGGGACAAGAGAGCGTTATCGCCCTGTATCTGAAGCCAGGACTGTCTGTGAGGCTGAATGTAACCTGTGTGTGTGTGTGTGTGTGTGTGTGTGTGTGTGTGTGTGCACCACAGACCGCCTGTACTTTGCCACTCTGCGGGTCAAACCTAAGAATACAGCCAACACACACTTCTTCAGCACGGATGAGGAGCTCATATATGAAAGGTAAGCTGTGATCTAGTCTGATCCCCAATTCTGACGTACCGCCGTCTGACATCCATTTAAAGTGAGTCCGGATGTTATCATTCACATGCTGATATTATAGTTGGTGTTGTTCTTGGTTTAGCTGAATGTTCATTTAACAAAATACTTTCTGTACCATGTAAAAGTAAACTCATGACTTTCTATAACAGCAACAAGCATAAAACATTCAAAGTGACTCAAACTCTGATGGCTTCATGTCATCTGTCCAGTAGATCTGCAGAGATCTGGTCTCTGTGGCTGAGACGGCTACAAGTGCCTGAAGGAGATCTCCAGCTTCTTCAGTGCTTCGGGGTGTCTCGTACTGTTGTGCAGTAAAACGTGTAGTGTGTGAAGCTTCCTCATGATTCTGCTAACCAGCTGTAGCTGATTATGTCAGCCGAGCTGGTCTGAGAGACACGTGGAGCTGAAGGTTCAGTGAATCCTGCAGATTCACTCAACAAACACACGAATGGCTGAAAAGTGAGAAACGCTGCGATGTCATTGCCACTGAAAGTCTCCATGGTAACAGTCTGCTCCTGCTCACTGCCAGCACACGCTCCTACAAATCATTTCTTTCTGATGCCTCTTTTGTAACAGATGAACTTTGTTTGTTTTTGTTGTTTCGTGTCCTTTAGAAATTCCTTTGACCTCATTAATATCCCACCTGTTCATTTCAGAGAGACACGCCTTTTGACAGTCATGGTCCTGTCCTTCCTTGACTTCTCATCACTGGTCTCTGATTACCATTATACTGTTAGAGGAAGTCCACTGCTCCACCCGGAGGGATGGTGTCCTGGTTCAAACTGTGGTCTTTCTAGTTGGAGTTCACACATTTTCCCTGGTTCACAGTCCAAAGACATGCATGTTCATTCACGTTAGCTTAACTGGTGATTTAGTTTAGTCCAGTTTTATTTGTATAACATCAGTTACATCCAGGCCCTTTGTAGGTAAACAACCTACAATATTAGAGAGAAAACTCTAATTGGACGATTCCCAACGAGCAGGGCCGGGAGCAGTGGGACGGTAAAACTTCTAATAGGTGGGGAGACCCTGAAAGAACTTCCTTACAGTGCCGCCATGCCGCCTGGATGTGAGCAGGAAGCTGCTTCCTGTCAGGACAGCTGCTCTGGCCACCACGAAGACTATCAGAACCTGGCCTGATGAAGCCTTACAGCAGCTGCAGGACTGTCTCCACACCACCAGGACATTCCTGAACATCCAGACCTGGAGGTGTACTGTGTCACCTGGTCTATCCCAACCACGAGCCCTGGATGACCGGGGACGTCCACCGGCTGCCTTCAGAGTGAGTGACGGTGCAACGAGGCATCTGAAAGGCCAAATCACAGTACAGGTGGAAGATCACCTGGACAGCAACAACAGCAGGCAGGTGTGTCAGGAGGGCAGCACATCACCGAGTACAGGAGCAGTCACAGAGCTGATGCTTCACTAGCAGAGCAGTTGAATCACTCCTTGTTTTGAAGTGCAGTCACCAGAGGCACGTATCAATAAGTCCATCCTCACTGTGGAGGAGTGTGACATGAGACACACGCCGTCAACCCTCCAACAGGAACAGCTCATACGTCAGTGAAGACATGAAGTCCACATACTTGTGGAGAATTTCATCCAACCCTGTGTTGTCATGTTGATACATTTGCACTGTTTCTCCCATGAAAATGTCTGTTGATGTATCACCAGTGTGACTGATGTCATAAACCAATCATCTGGTCCTGGCCTACTCTGTGGTCATAACCCCTGACTGAGCACGCACGAGTTATGGTTCCTTAATGATCTGCATTTATTTTAGGATATAAAATAGTTTTAATCATACACCCTTTATACACCGATGAGAGACAGATCAGAGGTGAAACAGCCTTGGAAAAATGCTCCATCTATGCGTTTATATGTGCCCTGCAAATTGCACCTTCATACTGTGGATGTTCTGCTGTGGAGCTGCAGGCCACCACAGTACACAGGGCTGGGTGGAAACTGGTTTCCAGCATTTCCTGACCTCTCAGGACTTTTTAGGAACTCTAAGGCTACGTTCACTCTGCAGGTCTTGATGCTCAATTCAGATTTTTGGATCAAATCTGATTTTTTTGTCTGCTCGTAAATAATAATAATAATCAACAAAGCACCAGAGAACAAAAACGATCCTTCAAAAATAAACCAAAGCAAGAGAACTCAAAATGCTGTGTCGACCCCAACGTGACAGCTTTCAGTGCTTGTTTGACGATCTTTGAGATCCTCTTGCTGTCATTCGTGCTGTTGGCCGACTTACTGAATAGCAGTGATGATGAGTAATCTGGTATCCAATGCTGTGGTGTTAGGGAAAGGACTTTATAGAACCTGATGTTCTGCTGTAACAGTGCTGACTTGCACCCCTGCTCGTCTGTCATGTTCCAGCCTTGATAACAGTTTTCTTTTCTGCAGCAGACAAACGGGATCTGAGTTTGGTTTCATTGAGTGAAACAAAGCTGTGAGCTTCCTCTGACTCCATGTCTGCATTGTGTGGGTTTTCTAACGGAGCATTTTATTATAACCAGATGAACAATGTCACCGACTTCACCTGTCAGTGGGTTTAGTTTTGTGGCTGATTTGTGTTGTTGTTGTAATTGTTGAAAGCTCCTCCATCTCTCGCTGTGTGTTGCAGTTTTTATGCAGACTTTGGGCCCCTCAACCTGGCCATGCTGTACAGATACTGCTGGAAACTCAACAGGAAGCTGAAGGTAATGCAGATGAAGGTCTTCAGACTCAGGGCTTTGTTTGCTGTATAGACATAATTTAGAAAACGTGTTACGCTCTTATTTTGAAAGGTCTTTGCTCTGATGGTGTGTGTGCACTCCTCTGACAGTAGACTCTTATTTTGAAAGGTCTTTGCTCTGATGGTGTGTGTGCACTCCTCTGACAGTAGACTCTTATTTTGAAAGGTCTTTGCTCTGATGGTGTGTGTGCACTCCTCTGACAGTAGACTCTTATTTTGAAAGGTCTTTGCTCTGATGGTGTGTGTGCACTCCTCTGACAGTAGACTCTTATTTTGAAAGGTCTTTGCTCTGATGGTGTGTGTGCACTCCTCTGACAGTAGACTCTTATTTTGAAAGGTCTTTGCTCTGATGGTGTGTGTGCACTCCTCTGACAGTAGACGCTTATTTTAAATGTATTAATGCACATGTGCTGTTTCACTGATTATTGATTATCATTATTGGTTTATAGTCTTTCACAATGTCTTGACAGAGACTGGTTCACTACACCAGCTACGACCAGAAGAAGAGAGCCAATGCTGCTGTTCTCATTGGTGCCTATGCTGTAAATATCCTTTCATTTGTCCATCACATCATCTGATTGCCCGTCTGTCTGTCCATTATTAGTGATGTAGTTTAACTCTGCCCTGTAGGTGATGTATTTGAAGAGAAGCCCAGAAGATGCCTACAGGACTCTGATAGCAGGAAACAACACAGGCTACATGCCGTTTAGGTACAGGCTGCTGCTGTCTACGAGACAGCACTGCATGCTGGGCTGTTGTCATTACATTTACTGAGACACTATTCTTCTGTCTGTTAAATCCAGCTTAGCTTAGCTTAGCATAAAGACTGCAAGCAGGGTAACAAGAAGAAACTCCACCTAGCTGGAAATTATTTGGCGACCATGAAGGTTCCAGGAGGTCAGGAAACCTCATCAAAACCACACTTTTAAGTTTGGGATGGGAACATTTTCCCGTATTATTGCAGGGTTTTTACTGCTGTTGTGATTTGGCACTATATAAATAAAACTGAAGTCAGAGATTTGAATTGTTAACAGTTTATGAGCTCTTAGTGAGCTTTAGCGGTGCCAGTGGGCTGATTTCATTCATCTCGACTGAGCTAACGTCCCCCCCAACCCCCAGTTTTTACACTCTTAGTGATGGTTTGTGTTTATTTACAGAGCAAACAAGCCTGAGACCACATGTGACCAGATATGATCTGAACCCTGATAACTACACTGTGTGTGTGTGTGTGTGTGTGTGTGTGTGTGTGTGTGTGTGTGTGTGTGTGTGTGCCACAGAGACGCAGCAGTTGGAGAGTGCTCTTTTAACCTCACCGTCCTAAACTGCTTACAAGGAATCCACAAGGTAGCAACAACGTCTAACACAGATGATTTTAGTAAAATTAAAATGACACTTATTAACTTCACTTTGGTCATTTTAACCTCATTTTAACTTAAAAATCCCAGTTTGAGCCACATTTGACATTGTTCTCCTCTTATTCTGTAACAACAGTAATTGAATTCAGTTTTATTCATAGCACTAATTCTAAGCAACAGTTACTTCAAGGTACTTTAACTTATAAGGTAAAGACCCTACAGCACTGCACTAGAAGTATACACTTGGCAACAGTGGGAAGGAAAAACTCCCTTCCAACAGGACGAAACCTCCAACAGAACCAGGTTTAAGGAGGCAGCAATTCACTGTGACAGGTGAGGGGTGAGAGAAGAGAGCAGAGAGAACTACAAAGGAGTTTAATAATTACTAACGATTAAATACTTCAGTGATGTACAAACACACAGGAATTGAAAACAAACAACTAAAGAAGAAATAGTCAGTGCATCAACGTGTCTTTTAGACCCCATTCCTACAAAACTGCTCAAAGAAGTCCTGCCATTAATTAATGCTTCAATCTTAAATATGATCAACTATCTCTAATAATCAGCTATGTACCACAGGCCTTCAAGGTGGCTGTAGTTAAACCTTTACTCAAAAAGCCATCTCTAGACCCAGCAGTCTTAGCTAATTATAGGCCAATCTCCAACCTTCCTTTATATCAAACATCCTTGAAAGAGTAGTTGTCAAACAGCTAACAGATCATCTGCAGAGGAATGGTTTATTTGAAGAGTTTCAGTCAGGTTTCAGAGCTCATCACAGCACAGAAACAGCTTTAGTGAAGGTTACAAATGATCTTCTTATGGCCTCTGACAGTGGACTCATCTCTGTGCTTGTCCTGCTAGACCTCAGTGCAGCGTTCGATACTGTCGACCATAATATCCTATTAGAGCGATTAGAACATGCTGTAGGTATTACAGGTATTGTGCTGCAGTGGTTTGTATCATATCTATCTAATAGACTCCAGTTTGTGCATGTAAATGGAGAGTCCTCTTCACACACTGAGGTTAATTATGGAGTTCCACAGGGTTCAGTGCTAGGACCAATTCTGTATACATTATACATGCTTCCCTTAGGCAGCATCATTAGAAGACATAGCATACATTTACACTGCTATGCTGATGACACCCAGCTCTATCTGTCCATGAAGCCAGATCAAAATCCTGCTCCTCACATACAAGGTCTTAAATAATCAGGCCCCATCTAACAGACCTCTCTGCACTGAGTCATCCTTGTTATTAATCTCTGGCTGTCCTCACAGTGTGTCTTTGGTCCTGTCTCCGTCCCCTCAGCCCCTCAGCAGTCAGATTGCCGCCCCTCCCTGAGCCTGGTTCTGGTGAACATGTGTTTCTGTTAAAAACGAGTTTTTCCTCCCCACTGTCACCAGTGTGCCTGCTCGTAGGGGTGGTCTGATTGTGTTTCCTCTGTATAACTGTAGGGTCTTTACCGTACAATATTAACTGCCTGAGGTGACCTTTGTTGTGATTTGGTGCTAAAAAAAACTGAACTGAATCTGTGAAACCACTGCAGATCACTATAACACTAAACATTTCAGCCCTTTGGGGGGAGTTGTGCTTTTGTTGTGAAAATCTGTTCCTGCTCTTTTCCTCTGCAGGCATTACAACATGGTTTCCTGGATTTTGAAAGGTTCAGTGCAGAAGAATATGAACATTATGAGGTAACAGACTGCAGAGTGCTGACTGTGCTACAGGTCGATATCAATGAAAACAGGACCAGGATACAGTAAGAAATAAGTAACGTACGCTTGTTATTCATCCAGTTTATTTGCAGTGCTGTTAGTAACACAGTCAGGGCCAACCAAGGGCTCGTACGATGTCCAGGCCTGCCTTGGTGCACGCTGTACTTCCTCAGTTTCTCAGTTAGATTGATCCATAACTCACCCGTCCAAGTGATAGACAGTCAGTGAAGTAAAGGTCAGCTCACCTGTGTCCACTGCAACAAAACTGATTTCCAATGAAAGGTAAAAGCCCGTATGTGTTCATTACTGCAGTGGTGGTATAATTAAGGTGTTCTGGATCCATGTTTTTAACTGATATGTCGCTAACCTCTATCACAGTCTTTCTTTCCTTTCTTTTTGTGCTTTTAGCGAGTTGAAAATGGAGATATGAACTGGATCGTTCCGGGAAAGGTTCTGGCGTTCAGCAGCCCTCATTCTCGTGGTAAGATAGAAGATGGTGAGTCAGAATCTCTAAGCTAAAAGCTAAAAGCATGCCTCCAAACCAACATCAGTGCTCACGTTGCTTGGCCTGACAGAAGGCCTGTGCAGCCCCTCAGTGCCTGCACGTCCTGAAACAGCTGAGAAGAGCTAACCTTACCCTGCTGTCTTCTGATGGCGTGTATTGTTTCCTGCTTAGTGCTGTCATGTTGTTACGGCTGGATTAGACGAGCCTGAGCCCTGCAGTGGCTCGGGGTTTCCCATGATGCACTCATGCTTCTTCATCACTCAGCTCTTTTTACTTCCTGTGTATTTACACCACTTTGCACGTAGTTATTATTCCCCTCTGGCTCTCCAGTCCGTCTCTTGTCCCGTTGTCCTCCCCTCACCCCGACCACATGTGGCAGATTGCTCCCCCTCCCTCAGCCTGGTTCTTGTTAAAAGGGAGTTTTTCTTTCCCGCTGTCAGCAGGTGCTTGGGGCCGTTCGATCGTTGAGTTTTCTCTGTATTTAACGTCTTTACCTTACAATATAAATCAGTTGACACTACGTCATTGAATCTTATTTTACGTTTGCATTAAGAGACAGGACTCGCATTAAAAACAGACCCTCGCTGATTGAAACGTACGACGTAACTCAGTTGTTGTTGATTCTGTCTCCAGGTTATCCCCTCCACACACCCGAGGCATACTTCTCATACTTTTGCCAAAATGACGTAACGACCGTGGTTCGTCTGAACAGGAAGTTGTATGATGGCAGGCGGTTTGAGGATGCAGGATTTGAGCACCACGACCTCTTCTTCCTTGATGGGACCACGCCCTCTGACCTCATCGTCAGACGCTTTCTGCATGTGTGTGAAAGCACAGACGGGGCAGTGGCAGTGCACTGTAAAGGTAGGACTGCAAGTGTTTATGTATGTTTAATTGATGTCATTTATTTCTTTTATCTTAACTTTGTCTCTTTAAACACTCCATCCATTTACAGCTGGATTAGGCCGCACGGGCACTCTGATTGGCTGCTACCTGATGAAGCACTTCCGGTTTACTGCAGCCGAGGCGATAACATGGATCAGAGTCTGCAGACCTGGATCTATCATCGGTCCACAGCAAAACTTCTTAGAAGAGTGAGTTTGTGCCTCAGCTGTGACCGCTCAAACCAAACGCTCCAATTTCCGTGACTCCAAAGGTATCAGTCGGAGACAATCATTAAGCTTTAGTGCCGTTCATGAAAGTACAGGAGTAATGCTTTCCAGATGATGTGCACACAGACACGTCTGCAACACTTCATTGGGATAATGTCACAAAACACAAGCAGACGGCAACTTCACCTCCAAGGTGCACAGAGAAAGATCTGACGAGGTGAAGACTCCAGTCACAGAGTATTAGGGAACCATAACGTGTTAGTGGCCTTCATCAGGGTCATTGCGTTTATCTGTGAAGGTGTGATTGGTCCACTTTTTCTGTTTCCAGTCATTTTTATTTAAACACAAGCTGTTTTACATTTTGCAATGACCCAAAAGGTGTTGGTCACTGAGTACAGCTGTTCTCTAATACTTCGAGTGTCGCTGGAGTCTTCACACGAAGCACAAGTAGATCAGGAAGTAGATCAGGAAGTAGATCAGGAAGTAGATCAGGAAGGGTTTGAGGTGTCACCTTGGCCTTCAACGTCGGCAGATCTCAATCTCATCGAGCATCTGTGAGATGTGCTGGACAAACAAGGCCCGTCTGTGCTTAGGCTGTGGCATCTATTTCTGTTACCACACAAGATGTTTCTCCATGCTGAGGTCATGGTTGGAGCATGCTGGAAATGTAGTAAAAGTTAGAAGAGAAGCAAAAGGTGGAGGTCAGGGTGGGGCATTCCCCAGGGTGCCCATGTGCAGCTGGTGGTGACTGCAGCAGTGGGAAACTGGTGGATGATGAATCAAATCGAATTAAAAAAGCCTGAAACTGTGTTACTGCTGCAGACTGCAGTCAGCTGGTTTCTCTCCTCAGCTCTGGACGCACACTTCCTCCTTACGCCACAGTAGTGCTCTGTTGCTAATGGCTACTAGCTTTGTGTGTCTACTTACACGCTAAACCAGGATGTTGAATGTTATACCTGCTAAACATGATATCACAGTTAGTTTGTGGCGTGTGTTTGATGTTTGTGTGCAGGAAGCAGCACAGTTTGTGGGTTCAGGGTGACGTGCATCGGTCTAAACAGAAGCTGGTCCAACAGAGACGGAGTCGGCAGCAGCAGCTGCAGCAACAGCAGCTTCACCGCTCTGACTCTGTGCAGGGAGGCAAACAGGAGGCAGTGTCCTCGCTGCTCTCCAGCATGGATGACCTGTCAATCAACACCGTGCTCTGCAAGTCATATAGCTTGGATGAGGTCAGCGGTGTGACTTCATAGCACCTTTTTTTAATGGTTACTGCAGAATTCAAACAGGCTACTGAGTTCTGATCACAATGTTGTGTTTTCATGCTGCTAATTGTGTCTTTCTTTCTGTGTCTGTGCAGAATAACTGCAAAGAAGTCAGTCTGACACAGGGAGACGAACTGAGAGCACTGAAGGGAAAACGCCCACCGAGATCAGCGTCATCCTGCTCAAGGTACCAATATCTGTAATTTAATTAATGATAAATGGTTATTGTGGTCAGTGCAAGAGACACGTTGAGAATTAGCTCAAAACAGAGTTTCTATTAACAAGGAGATATAATAGACACCAACATGTTTTTGTTTTGGTCCCTGAATCCACGGCCCAAATATAGCAGATATATAAGAAGCTGCCATAGTTCAAGAAACATTTCATAAAAAGTAAATAGTTACAAATCGGGGATATGGGAGCTGCGGCAAAAAGAAACCAAAGGACGACCACGAACCAAACTCACAACGTGCTTCTCCTGTAAACTAACATCACTAAACTGCTAACCTGACACAACCAAGAACTGGGCTTCCACGGAGGTTAACTCGAGGTACCTCCCACACGTCAAAGCGTATTTGTCTCTTGTCTCTTGTACAGAGTGTGTGTGCAGATGTTGATTCCTGCAGTGAGCGTAGAAATCATCAGAAGGATTTTTGGAGAAGTTGTTCGTTGTGCTTGTTTTTGTGAAGGATCAAGTTTAGTATTTGCTCTTGGATCACACACACACACAAATATGAGGTGTTCTTGTTTTCTGTGTCAGGTTAAACCTGTCCAAGACTTCACACTGCTCCATCCTCCCTCCCCCGAAGCCCTCCAAAGTCCACCTCACCCCCTCTTCTACTAAAAAGCTGAGACGAAGTTCCTCTACCACCACTGCTCCGCAGATCAGGAGGTTGGTGTCTGTGCTTTTGTTCCTTACTAGAAGCACATTATAATAAAACCAATATAAAATGTGATGTGCTGATGTCTCCACAGTCCCTTCAGCCTCACTGTGTTCAGCACCAGGCCAGCACTGATTCACTGACTTCACACTTGGGACGTTCTGGTCATGAATCAGCCCAGCTGATGATGGACTCGCTGGAAACTGGATCAGCTCTCTTGCACGTTTAATAGGCTGTAAATCCTTTTTTAGCCCCAATAACTACTTTTGGTTTTGACAGAGCCAACAGTTTGTCACCACTTTAACTGGTCATGTGGCCCATTCTGTGATAACAGGGCCGACACCATAAATCATCACGTCTCTTGGGTATAGCAGGTAACTGTAAAAAACTGCTGCTGCATTATATGTATATATACACACACATATGAGGCTTTAAAACCAAGTTAACGCTGAAAGTACAAACATCACTAATGTTACAAAACTTTGCCGACATGTGGCCAACAGCAATGTTTTAATGTTCTTCGTTATTAAACATTCGCACATAAACAAGTGACGTCATATTCAGCACTTACTTTTGACAGTTCACTCTTCGGCGGCTCCCTTCTGCCGTATTTTGTGGCAAAATTATCCACACCCACCGCCGCGCTATGATTTGTGGGATATATGGGACCACGAAGCGTGCACCGGACCACGCTTGATATTTGGGGAAATTGATGGCGCATTTGGAGTATGCATTTGAAGTACACTTCGGATTGGGACAGCCGTCGTTGCGTGGCGGTGACGTAATCACACTTAAAATGCGTACTTCAAGCGTGCAGAAACCTGTGGACATGTGCTTGCACGCTAGTGCATGAGGAGGGACGGATTTTATGTTTTACCTCTCCAGACACCTTTCTTTTGCAACGTTATGGGTTGTACGAACACTGTGCTATGTTTGTAAACACTGTTTGTTAAGCTGCAGCCGTTCAACCGGGCTTATATGGTGGACGAAGAGAAGGTGTATTAAAGGAAACACTGTGGAATTCCCAATGCCAGTGTGAGCACTGCTATCAGTGAGCTTAACGACAGCCGTTAGCATCATTTCAGTGTTTCAGTCATAAAAACACTTCCTGTCTCTGTGGTGGTTACACTGACATCATGCAGTTTGTGCTTTGACCTCCAGAGGGCGACAAATCAGCACAGACAGAGAGCTCCATTCAAACTTTGCTGCCATCAGTAATAATTCTTCAAATATAATCATCAGTGTTTGAGCAGCTATGATATCAGGGACAATCTAGACATGTGTGACAATACTGAACATGTCACATGACACACCTTAAACATCATGTGATCCACTCTCAGTCTGCACTTTCATTCATGACTTCAACAGGTTGAAATGAGCTTTGAAGAAACATCAGTTCAGTGGTGAAATATTCAAACGCTGCAGGAAGAAGAACAACAAAGTGATGACAGATGTTTGTGCTTCAAACTGGAAAACCAGCAGAAATAAATCACAGCCTGCCAGAGGTTTAGGAGTTTCTGAGGGGAACTGGAACGCAGCACAGTGTTTCAAAGCCACTGATTGTCCTCAAACGCTGCATTAGGCTGAAAGTTTACTTTCACTTCTTTTTCGTCGAGTGTTTAGTGTCCAGGTGTGGAACTTCGTGGAGTGGAGCTTGTTGTTGGTGTGTGAAGAAACTGTAAGTTTGCTTTGTTTCCTCCTTTAACAGTTTGTCTTTAGGAACTTTACTGTTTGTTCAGCTCATGTTTGATTTCTTCACACAACAAACTGTGTGTGTTTGTATTTCCGGTCTCTTCATTAAAGTCAGTGTGTAATGTTTTCCTGGCTAACATCAGCTGTGTGCAGCTTAGTTCCAGCACAAATCTGCCGCTCCATAGTTCACGGTAACGGACTCACAGCTGGACCAACGAGGCCGAGTGTGTCCGCCACTCTGAGCTACGTTCGTGTTTGTGTACTTGTAGTTTGTACTTTGTGTTCACTCAGTCCACAGAGGACGCAGCGTACGTGATGACGTCAGCCCTTTACCTCCTTTACTGACACTGTGATTAATATTTACACACCACACGAGACACCTGACAGCATGTTAACGCTAAGCTAAAGCTAAGCTAACGCTAAGCTAGCCAAGAACCCAGAGTGACGTTAAAGCTGAGTAAACACTGACCCCAGACCAGCACCGTGATAAAGTGAGCTGCTGCTGCTGAACCTGAACAGGTAACAAAGTGATGAGCAGTCAGGCTGCAGGTTTCTACCTGTTCATGTTTCTACAGTAGAATCACTTTGAAGTGTCTTTGTGCTGTTTCATCTTTGATTTGTGTTCATAAACACTCAGAGAAAGATCACGTGACCTCATCAGGATCTGTGTTGGTGTGTGGGGCTGTACCTCAGCTTTAGATTATGGTGATTATGAGACAGTGTTTCAGCTCATTTTACACAGTAACATGAAAGTACTGTTATGAGGAGTAATGAAGTAACATACTCCATTACTTTTAATTAAAGTGTTCTGTGTAATATGTGTAATAATGACTTTTTTGAGTAACTTCATCTCTGTCAATAACAACATTCATACGTGGAATAAAAACACATCAGTGGATCATTGCTGGAGCTGCCTGGACTTCAGTCTTCAGGATCTCAACCAACAGCATCAACATGCTGCTCCAGATGTTTGTGCTCCAGATGTCTGTGCTCCAGATGTTTGTGCTCCAGATGTTTGTGCTCCACATGTCTGTGCTCCAGATGTTTGTGCTCCACATGTCTGTGCTCCACATGTTTGTGCTCCACATGTCTGTGCTCCAGATGTTTGTGCTCCAGATGTTTGTGCTCCTGGTGATCAGACTCGCAGTTTCATCCTTGAAATAAGTGTTTATATTGTTGTTATATTGTTGACCCACCATTGATCATGTGTCTCATCACATGATCAATGATGGGTCAGCGACATGCTTTCTTTCCGTCTCAGGTTTAAATATCTGGGACTCTCCACCGTTTGGTTTTAAAACTGAAGAAGCTTCTCGGATGAAACGTCTTCCAGAAACTTAAAGAAGTCTCTATTTTCTTTCTAAGCTCCTTAGATCACATGACCTGGATGACTGAACCTACAGACATATTGACCTGGTTTCTAGGTTACATGACAGGTCAGAGGTCAGCGACTGTAACTCAGTTACTCCTGTTAATGTGAACTCACTGAGTGTTTGTGGTTTACCTCTCAGACTGACTGAAGATGATGATGGAGGAAGAGGAGGACAGAGCAGAGTCTGCAGGGTCCAGCTGTCCGTCTGTGAGGAGTGACCGGTCCAAAGATTATAATCCAGACTTCAGTGCTGAACCTGGACCAACGAGGTCAGAGAGCTGAACTCACTGAGTTACAGAAATAATTCTGCACTGACATTATAATCAGTGTTGATTCTGGTTGATTGTCTGACTGTGTTTGTGAGCTGAGAGGAAATGAAAATGAATTTGTAACAAAAATCAGTTTTGTCCAGTTTTCCTGTAAAAAGCTGAACTCTAATCTAAGAGGACTGTTACTGACAGGAAACAGCTGCATTATCTGCAGTCTGTGTGATCACAGCTGCTTCAATCATGTTTGTGTCTGCAGAGGTCAGAGGTCACAGTCTGCAGGGTCCAGCTGTCCGTCTGTGAGGAGTGACTGGTCCAAAGATCAAAATCCAGACTTCAGTGCTGAACCTGGACCAACGAGGTCAGAGAGCTGTGATGACTCCTTTACATGTTTGTGTTTCCTGGATAAATATGACCTGAAACATCCTCAGATTGTTACAAAGATTCATTAAAAAGAAAACAATGAAAGAGAAAAGATCCAAATGTTAGACTTGGTCATTTGCTGTTTGAGGACAGTGATGCTCATATCTGTGGGGAAAGTGTGACCTGAGTGGGTTCATGTTTGTCTTTAAAGAACAGAGCTGCTCTGATTCTCTTTGTGTCTGATCTGTTAAACAGTCTGAGAGGTCACACAGAGACCCAGCAGCTAAAGCCTGGATCATACTGGCTGCTGTTAATGAGACTCCATCAGGACAACACTGAGCCACAGTGGTGTTCATGGAAATCAATCAATAAATTCAACTTTACACTGTATTACCAAAGTACTGAGTCGTCTGCCTTCACACACATGTAAACTTGAGTGACATCATATTCTGAGTCCACAGCATTCAATATGATGTCAGCCAAGAGTTCAACATATAACAGCTTAAACTGTTCTAAAAAGGTTTTTTCACAGGTTTAAAAGTGTTTACGGGAATTTTTAACGGTTCTTTCAGAAGCACATACGTGAGGTTAGACACAGGAAGCAGCAACACTGACTGAACACAGCTTTTAGAGGCTAAATTCACATTTTAATAATGAAAGTGGCTTCATGTGCGTGTGTGTGTGTCCATGGTTCCTCCACAGAGTGGACCAGCAGAGCTCAGAGGTTCCCAGTGGTCAGTCTGCCCAGCAGCATCAAACACAGCTGGACTCCATGTTTATGGTCTGTACATGTACAACAACTACTTTATTATTAATATTAATAATAATACATTTATTTATAGGTCCCTTTCAGAACACCAAGGACTCTGTGGACTAAATGACCAAAAGAAACAAACTTTGAAATCAGACGGTGCAAATGTGATCACAGGGAAACGTTTTAAACATCGAGGCTTTAAACAAAAACCAAAGTGAAACAGTTTGTTTTCGAGATCAGTGGGAATGAAGCTGAATAACTGTTTCTTCAATAACTTTGAGAAATAAATGACAAATATGATGGAAATTAGGAGCATTAGCACTTACTAATGATGTGAGTCGACACTCTGCTGTATTGAGACGACCACATTAGGTGGTCCTCAACTGTAATGGAAACCAATGGCTCCAGTCGATCTGAGCAGCTACTAATAGAAACGGGGCCATAGATGTGTTTGTGCTTAATAACAGTGAATCACAGGATTTTTACATTACAGTTAAAATCTCATGTTGTTTGTTAAAGTGTGCAGTTCAGGGTGTGTTACTAAAACTGTTGTTTGCTCACTTTCCAAAGACCCAGCCCCCATAAAAAGCAGCCAAACAGCTCTAAGAGTTACACACACACACGCATATCTATCAAGTTTACTCTGGTCTAATATACTTGGATTTAGCTTGAAGAATGTTCCTGTACGAGGACTGAAAATGATTTAAAAGCAGCCAATGTCCAAAGAACAACTTTGACACACCTTCATAAAGCCTGCAGAGCAAAAGAAAAACTAGCTGAAAGTCTGGCTGCTCTTATGAAAAGTACAGAGAAATTATGGGTCGTTCAACACTTGTGCACAATATAAGAGTTTAAATAAATCTAAAGAGTAACTCAAAATCCTACAATCATTCTGAGAAAATCATCTACAGCTAACTATCCAAGTGGATTTGTTTAAGACAGCTCCATCTGCTGGTGGCCCTCTGCAGGTGCATGAAAGGGGCTTGTTTATAGTGAAAGTAGTAGAGAAAGTAAACCCCATGGGAAGGAGGGAGGACTCTCAGCAGCTTCCAGCTCATATTCAGACATTTGACTTCTCACTGAAAGCAGCTAGTTTGAGTGTCTGTACCTTAATTAGAAGAGATAACATGGCCATAGTAATTAGAGTTGATTGGGCAATGCTGTCCTTGTAATGTACTTTATGATTTTTATACATCTGTTTGTGGACAAGTCCCAGTTTTTCTGTAGAGCCTCTCAAGTTGGTGACAGCAGTCAAAGTTCACGTGTAAACCAGAGCAACAAATCAGGTCCAAATGTGTTGTTCACAGTGAGTGGGATCATCAGTATGTTGCTATGTTAACATCCTGCAGCAGGATGTGTTTGGTCAGCTGGTTCACATTTCCTCAGGACCTTCTTGATGTGATGTTCTTCTGCTTCCCTGGCTGCTGTGTCTGTGGGGATGGCGTTTGTTCTGTGTTGTAGCGTCCTGATGACGCCCAGTTTGTGCTCCAGTGGATGATGAGAGTCAAACCTTAAATACTGATCTGTATGCGTAAACAGAGTGAACCTTTAAGACCAGTTGTCTGTATGATCAACTCTGTCACCTATAACATCTTCAAGTTTCTGGCTTCAAACATCAACCTGTTGATAGTTCAGCTCTGAACACCAGTGAAATGTTTCTCCCACTGAAATCGCTGCATTCATATGAACAGAATCAACGTTTTGGGACCGTGGAGTTGTGGAGAATGTCTCAGTTAATCAGATAAAGTCAAACTTATAATTGGTGAAGAGATCGTGGATGATATGCCCCTTGATCGTAAAGAAGTGGATGTTGTGTAGACTGAAGTTCAGAGTGGTGGTTCATTCATAAAGTATTCTGTTCCAGCTGCTGGAGGACAACATCATCACTTTTGTGAAGAACGAGCTGAAGAAGATCCAGAAGGCTCTGAATCCAAATAAGCCCCAGTGCTTGGAGTTTCAGAGGGAGGATGATGAGCAGAGGAGCAGCAGAGAGGCATTTGTGAAGATGGCAGTGGACTTCCTGAGGAGAATGAAGCAGGAGGAGCTGGCTGACCGTCTGCAGAGACGTAAGAGGATTTCTTACTTAAGGTTTTAAGCTGTTAGATAAATGAGACACTCATGACACCAGTGTGTTAAGTCATTTCTCAGTGGGTCAGAAAATGTCATCAGCGTTTTGTAAAATATATTTGTTGAAGTTGTATTTTTATTATTATTATTCAGAACTTTCAGCTGCAGTTTGTCATCGTAACCTTAAATCTGCTCTGAAGAAGAAGTTCCAGTGTGTGTTTGAGGGCATCGCTAAAGCAGGAAACCCAACCCTTCTGAATCAGATCTACACAGAGCTCTACATCACAGAGGGAGGGACTGCAGAGGTCAATGATGAACATGAGGTCAGACGGATTGAAACAGCATGCAGGAAACCAGACAGACCAGAAACTACAATCAGACAAGAAGACATCTTTAAACTCCCACCTGGAAGAGATGAACCAATCAGAACAGTGCTGACAAAGGGAGTGGCTGGCATTGGGAAAACAGTCTTAACACAGAAATACACCCTGGACTGGGCTGAAGACAAAGCCAACCAGGACATCCAGTTCATGTTTCCATTCACTTTCAGAGAGCTGAATGTGCTGAAAGAGGAAAAGTTCAGCTTGGTGGGACTTGTTCATCACTTCTTTACTGAAACCAAAGAAGCAGGAATCTGCAGCTTTGAAGACTTCCAGGTTGTGTTCATCTTTGATGGTCTGGATGAGTGTCGACTTCCTCTGGACTTCCACAGAACTACAATCCTAACTGACCCTAGAAAATCCACCTCAGTGGATGTTCTGCTGATAAACCTCATCAGGGGGAAACTGCTTCCCTCTGCTCGCCTCTGGATAACCACACGACCTGCAGCAGCCAATCAGATCCCTCCTGACTGTGTTGGCATGGTGACAGAGGTCAGAGGGTTCACAGATCCACAGAAGGAGGAGTACTTCAGGAAGAGATTCCGAGATAAGAAGCAAGCCAGCAAGATCATCTCCCACATCAAGACATCACGAAGCCTCCACATCATGTGCCACATCCCAGTCTTCTGCTGGATCACTGCTACAGTTCTGGAGGATGTGCTGGAAACCAGAGAGGGAGGACAGCTGCCCAAGACCCTGACTGAGATGTACATCCACTTCCTGGTGGTTCAGGCCAAAGTGAAGAATATCAAGTATGATAGAGGAGCTGAGACAGATCCACACTGGAGTCCAGAGAGCAGAAAGATGATGGAGTCTCTGGGAAAACTGGCTTTTGATCAGCTGCAGAAAGGAAACCTGATCTTCTATGAATCAGACCTGACAGAGTGTGGCATCGATATCAGAGCAGCCTCAGTGTACTCAGGAGTGTTCACACAGATCTTTAAAGAGCAGAGAGGACTGTACCAGGACAAGGTGTTCTGCTTCATCCATCTGAGTGTTCAGGAGTTTCTGGCTGCTCTTCATGTCCATCTGACCTTCATCAACTCTGGACTCAATCTGCTGGAAGAACAACAAACAACCTCCACATGGTCTAAATTATTTAACAAACTAAAACTCCAATCACTTCACCAGACTGCTGTGAAGAAGGCCTTAAAGAGTCCAAATGGACACCTGGACTTGTTCCTCCGCTTCCTCCTGGGTCTTTCACTGCAGACCAATCAGACTCTCCTACGAGGTCTGCTGACACAGACAGGAAGTAGCTCACAGACCAATCAGGAAACAGTCCAGTACATCAAGGAGAAGCTCAGTGAGAATCTGTCTGCAGAGAAAAGCATCAATCTGTTTCACTGTCTGAATGAACTGAATGATCGTTCTCTAGTGGAGGATATCCAACAGTCCCTGAGATCACGACGTCTCTCCACAGATGAACTGTCTCCTGCTCAGTGGTCAGCTCTGGTCTTCATCTTACTGTCATCAGAAAAAGATCTGGATGTGTTTGACCTGCAGAAATACTCTGCTTCAGAGGAGGCTCTTCTGAGGCTGCTGCCAGTGGTCAAAGCCTCCAACAAAGCTCTGTGAGTAAACATGTGATCAGGCTTTTATTTATAACATGAACAGTGTAATGTGTGATGGACCCTTAAAAACTTAAACATATTTTTTTACATGATCATCAGCATTAAATACAGTATATTATAGTTAATGTTTGATAGCAGCAGTAAATGTCAGAGTGTCTTAAACATATCTGGGTGTCAGCTTTTATCAAAGTCATGTCCAGAATCATCCTGTAAGTAAAATTTATTTATACAGCAGCTTTCACAGGTCAAAAACCACAAAGTGCTTTACAATAGAAGCAGGCAATAAAAAACACAGAAGATAAAAACATTAAACAGCAAACACTGAACATCATACAGCCTAAAACTAGTTAAAGGCCACTCTGAATACTAGAGTCTGAATAAATGAGTTAGTGGGACCAGTAAAAGCCTTTGACTGGAAGATCTCAGATGTGAGAAGAGCTGTAGGATTGTAGAAAGTCAGAAATATAGACTGGGACTAAAAGTAAGGACTAAATCTTTAAATAACGCCTAAAATGAACTGGTTACCAGTGTGAAGAGATTAAACTGGAGTAATGTCCAGTCTATTTCATGTGCTGGTTAAAAGCCTCGCAGCATGATTCTGTACTGACTGAAGACGTTCAAAGACTGTGATGGACCCATAGCTGATCAACTCCCTCATTCCTCCTCTGGTCTTATTGCTCTGCATCAGTGCACTGCTCAGCTGAAGATGAGTTCACTTCTATATGTTACAATCTGCCTCACCAGTACAGTTCCAAGGATCTGCAGCTGCTGAATCAATTATATTCCTCGTGTTTCTTCTGGTTTCCTGTTGTTAGATCTGCATGCTTGATTGTTTTTCAATCTCTCCTATGTCGTGCACTTTGATTTCCGACTGTACACAGTCTGTGAACCATGACAATTTGTGACAGAATGCAATGATCAGTGAGGACCCGGAGGACACTGACATTTACACTGTGCAGAATGAGACTTGAGACTTTATCTCACTGCTTTGTGGACGACTGATGGAAGGACTAATCACTATATCTGCTTTAATTGAAATAATTTCCATGAAAATCTCACTGGTTCAGTCTCCCAGAATCTCTCAATCATATCTTGACCTTTTCCTAGAGTAACTAACCCTCACTCAGCAGGATATGAGCCAGCCTTCCCTCTCATTGCTACATGCTTACAGTCTTGCCTATCACCTGTTCACAGAATGAGTCATCACTATTTTTTGTTTAGCATTTAATGAGCAAGTTCCAGGTCTTTATATTTACACAGGGAACATTTTTAAACTAAAATGTTTTTTAGCCATAAATAGTAATGCACACTGGCATTTGTCTTTCTTTCAAAGGTTCAACACAAGAAGTGATTTAAATTAATCACAAACAGTTTGTTATCAAATGACAATTATTCAGATTATGTCTTTATTTTGTTTTTGTTTTTTAGGCTGAGTGTCCCTGACCTCTCTGAAAGAGGGTATGAAGCTCTGTCCTCAGTTCTCAGCTCCCAGTCTTCTACACTGAGAGAGCTGGACTTAAGTAACAACAACCTTCAGGATCCAGCATTGGAGTTTATTTCTGCAGGACTGAGAAGTCCACACTGTAAACTGAATACTCTGAGGTGAGATCAAGTTATGTTGTGCTTTTCATCAATTGACAGAATTAACCAATAAGAAGCCACTAAATGGGAAAAAAGTCAGTTAAACTTCTGTAATAGTTTTATGTTAGTGTCATCTCTTAGTGTTGATTCTTAGTAAAAAAAAAAAACAGGATTTATTGCAAAATCTAAAAACTCTTTTGTGCACCCTCATTGCAATTTAATAACAGTGTTTGTTTAATGTTTTTCTGTCATTTTTCAGACTGAGTCACTGTAAGCTCTCAGAGAGAGGCTATGAAGCGCTGTCCTCAGCTCTCAGCTCCCAGTCCTCTAGTCTGAGACAGCTGGACCTGAGTAACTCTGACCTGCAGGATTCAGGAGTGAAGTTTCTGTCTGCTGGAGTGAAGAGTCCACGCTGTAAAATGGAAACTCTCAGGTCAGGATTTAAAATGTTCCACTGATGATCATGTTAAACCTGATTTCTATTACTGCAGAAACAGTCAATTGATTTTAAAAAAGTCTAAATGTAGAAATTAGCGTCTTTGGGTTTTTAGTGATATTTGTTCACTTTCTGTCTTTCATTTGCAATGAAATGTCCCGTCTGCTCCTCTGAGTCCAAATTCTTTATTTTTGCAATGCTTCATCCACCAAACCTTCTGGTTCAATTCCTGTATTCCGAAGGTTTTTACAGAGCTGTTTGTTCAGATATCAGAATTTGATTTTTAGAAAAATTTAGTAATAAAAATATGATCAATTGATTATTTCTGACTGAAAAGATGAAATATATATTTGGTCATAGTGATATGACTCATTGCCTCACTTAAACATAAAATGTAAACAAAAATTCAAAACAATGGATTAATACAAAACAGAATTTGACTGTTGAGCTTAAAGTGAGCTTGAATGTTATTCACTTCCTGTTTTATTTAGGTAGTTATTGTCTCTGGTTTTTACTTTTACTTCCTCCCCTGACATTGTCTTCATTGGTTTCAGTTGTAGAAGATTTTATTAACTGTTTGATTTGTCACTTTTTTTAAACTATAATTGTTGACTTATAAACTATTGCTAAAATGTATTTTCATTAAAATACCAAATAATTTATTACTTTATCATCTAATTAGATTATAATTCTGTAAATAGGGGTGATAGTGTGGTCTATGTGGGTTGTCTTCAAGTACTCTTCCTCCCACAGTCCAATAACATGCATGCAAGGTTAACTGGAGATGTGTGATTGTGAGCATAAATTGTCTGTCTCTGTCTAGCTCTGTGTTTACCTGGCTACATCACCATAGTTACTGATGCTGAACCTATAACCTGGTCTGGATCAGGTTATGTTCAGAGTTTTTGTTTAAAATCAACTGAAGTGCCTCATTTTCACTGATTCTTTCATTTACAGAAAGCTTTAAGTGTGATATAGATTCAGTCACATCTGACTAATGTCAGTGAATGAGGCCCAGCTGTAAAGTCACAGCAGTCACACTGTATGTGTCTCATTGTCACTGGAGTTTAGGCTCCATACATTCAGCTGGTGCTGCAGAAAAAGTAGAAATGTTTCTGTTTGGTTCTGCTGCTGAGTCTCTTTTACAAAGATGGAACTGCAGCTAATCCTGCTCATGTAGCCAGTTAGTAAAAACTCAAGTCACCGCCAGACACAGCAGACATTTACTGATAATCTCACTGTATGTGGTCTTTTAGCACCTCCTAGTTGTGAACATCTGGAGTGTTGTTAGTCTGGGTGACGAGTGTAACTGTTGAGTGAGAAAGACTGTGGTCGTGTCCAAATTCATGGTCTGCATCCTCCTGAGGATCCGGCCTTCGCGGTCTACGTGGGCCGGGTCCTCAGAAGGTCGGGTAGGCCGGAAGTAAACGGCCATGAAATTGGACGGTCTAACCTTCTGATTAGTGTCACCGCTGTCTCGGTGGAGTTTAATAAACTCTGCCGTCTGCTCCTTGCTATCTAATATATAACAGGACTCTGGCGTAAATCGTTGACCATCTCACACTTCTGTTTAATCAGTTTTTTGTTTGACGTTTATTCAGTTGTGTAAAAACCAAGGAGGAACCCACCCGGTGGATAAATAAAGTTTTATTTTATCTAATCTAATCTAATAACTTTAATCTCAGCCAAACCGATTTACTCACGAACAAATAAAACACGGAAAAAGCCAAACAATAGCATTTTTAGGTTGTCTAAGTGAGTTATATATTACTTTTAATCTGATTAGCAAAACTCCGCGGTGATCTGAAAATGATGTGCAGGGAGTTGTGCCGTTCTCTGCGGCTTCAGTAACCCTGGAGCTCTCGGCCAGCTATCGAGCTGGCGGGTAACAGACGTCTCCGAAAACGTCGAAGCACTTTTGCAAATATGCAATATCTTGATAAACCGAGCAGATATTTGAAGTTTACACACTCACATTCTCGCCTGAAAATATGTTAAAAGTTTTGTGACCCAGGAAGATTAATAAGAGTTATTTTAAATCTTAGTAGCCGCCGCCATTACCAGAAACTGGAGTTTGGCTGGGCCGCAATATGAATTCTGGGATATGGTGGGCCACGAAGGACACACCCGACCCATCCTTCATATTCGGGGAAAAGGAGGACGCATTTGTTGGCTGCATTCGGAGGAGTCCACGAATTTGGACAGCCTTTGGTGCATCGCTGTGACGTTATCGGTTTACAAATGCGTCCTCAGGATAATGCGGCCCATGAATTTGGACACACCGAGCCTGCGTGCTGGTAGCACCTTAGCCACAGCTCGGGTGTGGAGGAGAAGCTGAAAAAGAAGGTTTTCTAGTTTGTAAGGAGGAAAAAAACTGAGAGGACTAAGTTAAAGAGCGGCTGGAGAGTAACAGAGAGCAGCAATGAATGCTGCTCACACAGTTTAGACAGTTTAGCATCAAATGTTCGAGTGAGTTAGCTCCCAGCTAACTACCAGAGCAGCTAACTAGCAAACCAGCTAACTAGCAAACCGGCTAACTGCACCCACAAGCTGTGACTGCGTCTTTCTGACAAGAGCGTCAGACACTCACACTGGTTTTCTTTGTGGATGATAATTTATTCTCACACTGATCCTTCATGATGATGCTGCCATCCACCCACTGCTCCTAGCAGTGTTGCCAACTGCTCAGTAAGGAAAATTGCTATTGGCTGTCCTAAAAGTTGCTGGAAGTTGCTAAATGACGTCATCGCCTAATTTGGATAAATGGTCATGCTAATGTAATTGTAACGTACATTGTAGGAGAGAAAAATAACATCGTGGAAGCGACATAACGTGAGTAACAAAATGTCCTTGAATGCATTTAAATAAATGAATCAAAGTTCTGTCTGTAACTATTACAACACTCTCACCACATTTGTTAACAATTCTCTCAACAAATGTGTTTTTCCTCGTTCTTTGTTATCCAGCTGAGACTTTGGGTATAAATGTGTCATAAACAGGAGAAAGCAGTGCAGGTTCAATGTAATCAAACCTCAGACTGAGTTCAAAATCATCACCTGTCCCAGATATCACATCAGCACCAGAACCATGATGTGTTTACTCACATTTAAAAAGGTGGAGGTCAGTGTGAATGGACTGTTGTCATTGGTCTGAATGTGCCTCTATAAACATGTGCTCTTCATTATTGATGTTTTCCTAATGAACAGAAAATGAGACTTAATAAAATCCTTCTGACTGTTGTTGGAGCAGGTTAGGTCCTGGGTTTGAGTCCCCCACTGTACCACAGGGGCTTCTAGCTTTGTTTCACAGTGTGTAGAACAACAAATAAAACCAAATCACAAAAAGCTTCAAGTCAAAAACGCATCAAACTTTGAGGGTTTTTCCCAAGGATGAGGAAGCAGACTCGGCCATAAACAGCTGGATATATGAATGGTTACCACAGCAACCACAGCAGTGTGCTCTCAGTATATTTAGTTGTATAAAGGTGTTTGTGGTGTGTTGCAGCTGAAACAGCCTCATGTATGTTGACACAGGGAGAAAATAGTGTGAGAACACCGTTCACAGCAGTCACAGCTCGCTGCCTTCAACAGTCTCTTCCTTCCTTGTTTGGATGTCACTGATATCATCTTCTGCTCTCACACTGACCACCTGTTGAAGCTAACATGCTAACATGGAAGCCGCAGGTATGCCACCTGTGGCAGCTGAGGTCACGTGATCTGAGTGTTTGAACCACGTGTTGGAGCAGCATTTCCAAACATCTGCACTTCAGAAGCTCCAAAGTGTGGAAACGTCACTGTGGAGCGTCTCATCCCTATCTAAGAGATTTTCTTGCCTCTGCAAAGCTAAGCTTGCAAACAGCACCATAGTTTGTCAGTCCCAACCAATCAGAGCGCTACTTATGTCACGTCACATGACTCGTGTGTTTACCTCTTTGATTAGCACCCAAAGAACTAAAGAAAGGCTAAAAGGACGTTCAGCCAATCAAATCCCTCCTACGAACAGGAAGTCTAGAGAGGAAATGGAGCAGAGAAGGAGAATCACCAGTTTAAATGTCTGAGTTTTAAACTGGTGACCCTCTAAAGAGGCTTTTATTGACTCTGTTTTCTTTACAGCTTTTTTCACCATTTAAACTGTTTAATATCAGATTTAGAAATAACTTTTGGACAGTTGTTGTACATTTCCACTAAAATGTGACACAAATAATGACTTTCTGACTTTACTTTGGACTAATCTAACGACTCAGCCTGGCTATGTTGGACTTGGTGTGGAAGCAGCTCCCAGTTTGAGTTCAGGAGACACACACTCTCTACTTTGAAGATCAGCTTCAAACTTTCCTTTTTGATAAAGCTTATAGTTCGAGCTGGATCAGGTGACCCTGAACCATCCCTTAGTGATGCTGCTATAGGCTCAGGCTGTTGATGATGCTCTGCTTTCTTCTCCACTCTTTTCACTCCTGATGCTTTTATATGTCACGACTGTCCTTAACTTTTGTGTCTCTCTGATCTCATCTCTTCTCTTTCCCCTCACCCTGCAACCAGTCATGGTAGATTTTTTTGAAGCTGAGCTTTCATATATGATGAATTGCTCTCTTCAGTTGGGTGTCTTCCCTGCTGCCTTTAAAACGGCGGTGGTGAGGCCCCTTCTGAAGAAGAGCAATTTGGATTGTAATGATTTTAATAACTACAGACCTGTATCCAACTTACCATTTTTAAGTAAAATTTTAGAAAAACTTGTTTTTACTCAGATTAATGACTTTCTGAATGATAGACAGATCCTGGAGATATTCCAGTCTGGATTTAGGGTGAACCACAGCACAGAGACTGCTCTCCTAAAGGTTTTAAATGATCTTAGATGTAACTGGGACTCCCAAAAGCTCTCAGTCCTGGTGCTGCTGGATCTAAGCACAGCCTTTGATACAGTAGACCACGCTATTCTTTTAAACTGACTGAAACACATGGTGGGCCTCTCTGGTGCTGTACACAACTGGTTCACTTCCTGTCTCTCAGACAGAACTTTTATGGTGAGTATGGATACATGCTCCTCTAAGATCCATAGAATGACATGTGGTGTGCCCCAAGGGTCGATTTTAGGCCCTGTACTTTTTAATTTGTATATGCTCCCTCTCGGCGGTGTCATCAGGAGGCATGGAGTGAACTTCCACAGTTACGCTGACGACACTCAGCCGTACATCTCCGTGTCTCCTGATGACACCAGACCAATGGATGCCCTTTTTAACTGTAGTTTAGATATAAGATCTTGGATGGCAGAAAACTTTTTACAGCTTAACCAGGACAAAACTGAAGTTTTAATCATCGGTCCTGAGGCTCAGAGAGAGAAACTCTTGTCTAAATTACAGGCATTTTCACTATGTCCTTCACTACAAGTTAAAAACCTGGGTGTTATTTTTGACTCTGAGCTTGGTTTTATCCCACATATTAAACATGTAATCAAAATTGGATTTTATCATCTAAAGAATGTAGCCAGAGTCCGCCCTATTCTCTCTCGGGCCAACACGGAGATGTTGATGCATGCTTTTATTACCAGTCGCATTGATTACTGCCCTGCTTTCTGGTCTCCCCAAAAAGAATATTTCACCTTTACAACTTTTACAAAACTCTGCAGCTCGTGTGCTGACGAAGACCAGAGGGCGGGCCCACATTACACCGGTTTTAGAATCGCTGCATTGGCTCCTCGTGTGTTTCAGGATTGATTTTAAAGTTCTTTTATTGGTTTTTAAATGTCTTAATGGTCTTGGGCCTTCTTATCTCTCAGATCTGTTTTTACCATATGAACCCTCGCGGACCCTGAGGTCCTCTGGTACTGGCCTTTTGATTGTCCCTAAAGTCAGGACACATACTCACGGAGAGGCAGCGTTTCAGTGGTATGGTCCTCGTCTGTGGAACAGCCTGCCGGAGGAGCTCAGGGCCACGGAGAACGTACAGTGGGGCAAAAAAGTATTTAGTCAGCCACCGATTGTGCAAGTTCCCCCACTTAAAATGATGACAGAGGTCAGTAATTTGCACCAGAGGTACACTTCAACTGTGAGAGACAGAATGTGAAAAAAAAAATCCATGAATTCACATGGTAGGATTTGTAAAGAATTTATTCGTAAATCAGGGTGGAAAATAAGTATTTGGTCAATAACAAAAATACAACTCAATACTTTGTAACATAACCTTTGTTGGCAATAACAGAGGTCAAACGTTTACTATAGGTCTTTACCAGGTTTGCACACACAGTAGCTGGTATTTTGGCCCATTCCTCCATGCAGATCTTCTCAAGAGCAGTGATGTTTTGGGGCTGTCGCCGAGCAACACGGACTTTCAACTCCCGCCACAGATTTTCTATGGGGTTGAGGTCTGGAGACTGGCTAGGCCACTCCAGGACTTTCAAATGCTTCTTACGGAGCCACTCCTTTGTTGCCCGGGCGGTGTGTTTTGGATCATTGTCATGTTGGAAGACCCAGCCTCGTTTCATCTTCAAAGTTCTCACTGATGGAAGGAGGTTTTGGCTCAAAATCTCACGATACTTGGCCCCATTCATTCTGTCCTTAACACGGATCAGTCGTCCTGTCCCCTTGGCAGAAAAACAGCCCCATAGCATGATGTTTCCACCCCCATGCTTCACAGTAGGTATGGTGTTCTTGGGATGCAACTCAGTATTCTTCTTCCTCCAAACACAACGAGTTGAGTTTATACCAAAAAGTTCTACTTTGGTTTCATCTGACCACATGACATTCTCCCAATCCTCTGCTGTATCATCCATGTGCTCTCTGGCAAACTTCAGACGGGCCTGGACATGCACTGGCTTCAGCAGCGGAACACGTCTGGCACTGCGGGATTTGATTCCCTGCCGTTGTAGTGTGTTACTGATGGTGACCTTTGTTACTTTGGTCCCAGCTCTCTGCAGGTCATTCACCAGGTCCCCCCGTGTGGTTCTGGGATCTTTGCTCACCGTTCTCATGATCATTTTGACCCCACGGGATGAGATCTTGCGTGGAGCCCCAGATCGAGGGAGATTATCAGTGGTCTTGTATGTCTTCCATTTTCTGATGATTGCTCCCACAGTTGATTTTTTCACACCAAGCTGCTTGCCTATTGTAGATTCACTCTTCCCAGTCTGGTGCAGGTCTACAATTCTTTTCCTGGTGTCCTTCGAAAGCTCTTTGGTCTTGGCCATGGCGGAGTTTGGAGTCTGACTGGTTGAGGCTGTGGACAGGTGTCTTTTATACAGATGATGAGGTCAAACAGGTGCCATTCATACAGGTAACGAGTGGGGGACAGAAAAGCTTCTTACAGAAGACGTTACAGGTCTGTGAGAGCCAGGGATTTTCCTTGTTTGAGGTGACCAAATACTTATTTTCCACCCTGATTTACGAATAAATTCTTTACAAATCCTACCATGTGAATTCATGGATTTTTTTTCACATTCTGTCTCTCACAGTTGAAGTGTACCTCTGGTGCAAATTACTGACCTCTGTCATCATTTTAAGTGGGGGAACTTGCACAATCGGTGGCTGACTAAATACTTTTTTGCCCCACTGTACATGTTTTTAAGAACAGGCTTAAGACCCACCTTTTTAATTTAGCTTTTACTTAACGTTTATTTATTTTATGCTTATTTATTCTATGCTGTTACTCTATTATTAATTTAGGTTTTACCTAATATTTATTGATTTTATTCTTATTCATTTTTTATCTTCTTACTCTATTTATATTTATACTGTATCCCATTCTTATTATTTTTTTTTATTTTATTCTGTATATACTCTTAGTAGGTCATATCTCCAGTGTTTCCTCGGAGGGGGCTCTCTGCACCGGGGTTGTGATCGACCGTGGCTGCTGGGGCTCTGTGGGTCTTCTCAACCTGGCTGGGGGGCTTCTTTGCCTCCCTCCTGCTGTGTGCCCAGCCTGGAGGCTGTAAAGCACTTTGTGCTACATCTTTGTATGAAAAGTGCTTTATAAATAAAGATTGATTGATTGATTGATTGATAGATTCTCCTCCGGGAGCCTGTTTTCACTGGGAGGATCTTTGTGTCAAAGGGAGTTCTTCCTTCCCACCATCACCAAGTGCTGCTCACAGTGGATTGTCTGGCTTTTGGGGCTTTCTCTCTAACATTGGAGGCTGTTACCTTACACTGTTAAACAGCTTCAGACGACTGTTGTTGTCTGTTGGGAATTGTCACTTGTAAATAAAGTTACATTGAATGGATGTAAATGGATAGATGTTATTGTGACAAACAGAAAATGATCTTTAAAAGATTGATTGTTGTTTTGTGTGTCTGCAGTCTGTCAGGCTGTCTGATCACAGAGGAAGGCTGTACTTCTCTGGCCTCAGCTCTGACCTCCAACCCCTCCCATCTGAGAGAGCTGGACCTGAGCTACAATCATCCAGGTTTCTCAGGAATGAAGCTGCTGTCGACTGGACTGAAGGATCCAGGCTGGAGACTGGACACTCTCAGGTATGGAGAGAATGTCTGATAGAGGAGGACGAGCTGGAAACATTTCCTGTGTCCTTCACTCACTTCGTGTTTGTTTCCTGCAGATGAGGCATGAACAATCACACATGCAGGAATATTTTCAGGGACAGACACACTAGTCTAGCTGGATAGTACGTAGGGGGTCTCCAAGGAGTCTGTGTGCAGGAACATTAATGATAACTGATAAGTCATGTTGAGAGTTTCATTAAAAGTAGACCTACAGTTAGGTCCATAAATATTTGGACAGAGACAACATTTTGTAACTTTAAATACACTTTATTAGGTCACCGGTTTACCTGAGATAGTGGTCACTGTGTACCTAATAAAGTGTCAGCCATGTGTATGTTTCCCATGCTGTATGTCCACAGTCACAGTGACAGTCAGTGACACTGACAGAAGGATGAAACAAGGCTGTGAATCATTGCAGTCTTTGTGTGTGATAAAGAGGCAGACAGGAGCAGCTAACATCACCATCATTTTCCTGTATGAATCGCTGTTACAATGAAAAATGTCAATTACATATATCATATAGGAGACACACACATTGATATACACTAAATCTTTATTTCATTTCTCTTTTTTTGTGTTGCCAATTTATGCACCTACTTGATTTAGTTTAAACAGTTATTGCACACTTTCTGTAAATCCAGTGAACTGCATTTCACTTCTCAAATATCACTGTGTGTGTCTCCTATATGATATATTTAACTGACAATTTTTATTGTGACAACCAATGATTTCTACAGGAAAATAATTACTTTTCACAATGTTGCCCAAACTTTTCATCCCACTGTATTAGTATGTTTTGTCATTAGTATAATATGAAATAAATTCTACTTGTGTCCAGTCGGGTGCCAATATTTGCTGTGTAGTAGAACAGAGACATTTGTCATTATAAATGTTTATTTGAAAAAATATTTAAATTCAGTAACAAAAACTTTAAACATAAATATATGAAATGTAACTATTTACAGAGAGACAGGAATAAAAAGGACCCAGCTTGGAGTGGAAGAGCCTCAGGGAGAAGGAGGAGAAAAATAAGAACATTGTTTCTGCCCTGGAGAGCTGCTGCCTCATCAGAAAACTGCTGATCATTAGGGTCCAATGTTTCCAAATTTAACACAGCTGTGCTGTTTTCAAAAGCTAATTTATAAATTTGAAATTTCACGAATTCTCGTGTCTGAGGCGGCATGCTCTCCAGAACAGGAACAAGGCTGAGGAGGAAATGTTCTGTTGGAGACGGGCGTGGCCTCTTTAGGGACTCCAGGATGGCCAGCTCCACCGTCCTGGGACCCGTCCCTCGCCCGCCTTCGAGCTGTCCTTCTCTGTGGGCCTGTAAAACACAGCACAAAACAACACAAAGAAATGAGAAGGCTGCTACTAGATTTTCATTTTCAAAATTGAAAAAACCAGGATATAAACAGATTGGATGTAGATATTTAGTAAAGGTGATCACAAGGGAATCCAAGCAAGTAAAAAGCTATCGGTGCTTGATGTTCATACCTGTGGGTGCAGCAGCAGGAGCTGAGGGACCAGGGACTGGGGAGCCAGGAGAAGAGACAGGGGATGCTCTGCTGCATGATTACTTGACTCTATGAAGACAATATTAAATGTTAACAGGTTGAAGACAATAGTCATAGAGAATATTATATTATTATATACTTATATACTTATTATATACAGTGGTCTCTCATTTATTGCAGCACATGAACAGTAGTCACAGTTCTCACAAGTTGATTCTCAAAGTGCAAACCTTTGTCGATTTTAAAACGTAAAAGTATTATGCCGCGCTTTTTCTCCGTCTGCGGCGCCACTTTTGTGCGCCTTTTTTGCTCCCGGTGCAGGTGTCTATTTCCGAATGAGGCTCATAGTTATGAGTGTTTTTGTGCTGTTTTTTTCTATTGGACGTGATGGTTATCAAAACCAAACATGATAAGTTTGGCAAGCGCAGGAGACACGACACGGAGGAGATTTGTCATTTGGGCTGCAGAATGCAATGCGCATCGTTGAAAGCTGTACGGTGCAATAAAAAAAATCAGTGAAAAGGCGAGGCAGTGACGGATGAACAGCGGGACTACTGTATACTGTTTATTAATAAACAAAATATATTCCTGTATGACAACACGCATAAATTAACTGCCTACATTAATTCATTGTAAACATACCTTCTGACTGACACTCCCCTGCTGCCTCTCCGGGCTGTCCCTGGTCCTCGGGGGAGAAGTTCTCCACGGTCAGCACCATATTGCCGCTTGTCTCCCGTGGGGTGAGGAAGGGGTCCAGAAACCCCATGACCGCGAAGAACTTCCATCTTCTCCCCGATCCTGCTGCAGACCCACTCCTCTTCTCCTTCTCTGTCTTCTTCTCCTTATTATAAGAGTCCCTGAGGCTCTTCCACTTTCTCCTGCAGATGTCCTCTGAATAAACACATTATCTTGTTAGCGGAAAGGTATTTGTACATCAGTGGGAAAATAGCGGGACAGTAGGTGGGCTTGCTAGCTTTTGCGCGGGTTGATCGGGTCAGTCTGAAAATTAAAAAGAAGGAGGAATGAACTTACCAGGTTGCCCGATCTCCTCACTTATGTGTCTCCAAGCTAGGTCCTTTTTATTCCTGTCTCGGTAGAAGTAGTAGCTAGCATCATATAGCTCTGGGTGATTAGCCACGGCACTGATGAGCTTTTCCTCCATACTGAATGAAGAATGAAGGGCTTTGGCTGGATCTGCCCCTTTGACCTAGGTCAGAGCCACGTCACCAGGCTCCTTATTGGTTGTCGCGGCACGATTTGACGCTGGGGTTCAGATTTTTCCAACTCGAGCGGTAGACGCGAAACGCGCGTATGCACAAAATGCAACACAAAAACTCACGCGCGTGTTTTTTTTCGCGAGTCAAACGTGCGAGACGCACTACACTGATGCGCATTTCACACGTTTTTAGTGTTTTTGCGACGCAAATCTACTTCCGAATTCACGCGGGACCTGCAATCGCGTGTGTCACCCCCATTGACTTTACATGTAAACCTGACGCTCTATTCGCGTCCATCGCGTTCAGTGTGAACTCACCATAAGGCTACGTCCACACGTACCCGGGTATTTTTGAAAACGCAGATTTTTCTATGCGTTTGCACCTTTCGTCCACACGTAAACGGCATTTTTGGTCACTGAAAATTGAGATTTTTAAAAACTCCGGCCAGGGTGGATATTTTTGAAAACTCCGTTTACGTGTGGACGAGAAAAACTGAGAAAACGCAGAAAACGCAGCGTCAAAGGTGTGCGCCTTTTTTGACGTCACACTGTGCGCCACATTATTGTTTCGGTGAAATGAATTTCTACAATACTGTTACTGTTAATTGTCTCTGCAGTGTTTAAATGGTTACATATACACACACAGTTACTGTCCCTCCCCACATACGACTCGGTTCTGCTTCTATGCCCCAGCTTAGTTTACTATTTCCCACCGAGGCTTCTAGACTTCTGATTGGCCAACATTTCTACACGGTTAGGAATATATCGCCACCTGTTGCTTTGGCATGTTCCTAGCAGCGTTTTCCTTCATTTTTACGTTTACGTGTGGACGGGATTATTTTTTAAAACGAAAACGGAAAATCTCCGTTTTCAAAAATACCGTGTACGTGTGGACGTAGCCTTAGTAGTCTGTAAAGACTCTGTGTGCCTTCCAGAGTGCTCCGGCATGCACACACACCTTAAGGTCATGAGAGAGGTCGTACCTTCTCTTACTGATTTATGGTTTAGGAGGACACCTACTCTGTATCTGGTTAAGTATAAGAGCCCTTTGTTAGGGGGACCGCTGGACTCTTAGCACCAGCTTTGGGGTCACAGGGTCACATCTGGAACACACACACACACACACACACACACACACACACACACACACACACACACACACACATACCTACACTATGCACAGACTGGTACTCTTTGTTCATACCTGTGTAAGACGTCACATGTTAATGAACTTATGCATATTCATGTAACCTCAATAAAGAGCAGTGTTACGAGGGAGCAGACGAGAGCGACTGAGGTCAAGTGAAGGAACGGCGCTGTCACAGTTCTCTCCCTCATGAATTGTCTGCTTCCAGCGGTGGGTCTGTGCTAGACGACCCATCACCAGCTTTTTCCAGCTTTTTCCACTGGTTACCAGTACGTGGTAGAATCCACTTCCAGATCTTGTTGTTTGTCTTTAAATCTCTGAGTGATTGGCTCCATCTTATCTCTCTTTAACAAAATAATCCAAGTCGAGCCCTCAGGTCTGCAGATAAGTAGCTTCTGACCAGAACTAGACGTAAAAACAGAGGTGAGCTTTATCGATCGCTGCAGCCAAACTCTGGAACAGTCGCCCTTCACATCAGGTCGTCACCAACACTCGACATTTTTAAAACCCGGTTGGAAACACATTTGTGATCTGTAGCTTTCAATCCTGACGAGTCTTTATAGTAATTACTGTGTATGTTTCCTATTTTCTCTCTACTCTGTGCAGCACTTTGGCTCAAGCTGTTTTTAAATGTGCTGATAAATAAATGTAGATTTCTTTGAATAAAACAGTGGAGCCGAGCTTTGAGCTCAGTGTGTAACAGTGTGTGTATGAGAGCCATGTAATGTCCATGTGTGCATGCTGACTGTGCTGCTCTGACCCCCCTCCTCCTTTCAGGGTGGAGCCTGCTGGAGTCCGATGGTTGAGACCAGGTCTGAGGAAGTGTAAGTGTGTTTTTAATGGGATTCATGAAAACAAAGCAGCACACATTCAACCATCTTCATCATGTCAGGAGTCATCATCAAAGTGTCAATCAATGAACAGATGATGGATCAATAACTGCAGCTGGATTGTGTTTGTTCTCTCCATCAGATTCCTGTCAACTCACAATCGACACAAACACAGTGAACACAAACCTCCAACTGTCTGACAACAACAGGAAGGTGACACATGTGGAGGAGGTTCAGTCATATCCTGATCATCCAGACAGATTTGATTACTGGGATCAGCTGCTGTGTAGAAATGGTCTGACTGGTCGCTGTTACTGGGAGGTCGAGTGGAGAGGAAACGTTTATATATCAGTGAGTTACAGAAGCATCAGAAGGAAAGGAGACAGTGATGACTGTGTGTTTGGATACAATGATCAGTCCTGGAGTCTGTGCTGCTCTAATGATGGTCCTCATTCTGTCTGGCACAATAACAGACAAACATCCATCTCCTCCTCCTCCTCCTCCTCCTCCTCTGTCTCTCACAGAGCAGCAGTGTATGTGGACTGTCCTGCTGGCACTCTGTCCTTCTACAGAGTCTCCTCTGACACTCTGATCCACCTCCACACCTTCAACACCACATTCACTCAAACTCTTTATCCTGGGTTTGGGTTTCTCTGTTCTCCTGGTTCCTCAGTGTCCCTGTGCTGAGTGGGGTGTAAAGAGTGTCTCCTGTTAGAGAAACACTCTGACTGTTGAACAGATAGTTCAGTCTGTACATGTCTGTCTCTTTCACTCACAAACACGTTTTCAGATTCATGGATTCAATCAGTTGATGTTTGAAACTCTTCTAAATGATTCCTTGTAAACTTCTTCCTCTTCAGTCACAAACAAACAGGAAGTGATGTCACATGTGTTCCTGTCCACACAGCAGAATGAGTCTATTGCTGACAGTGATGTACAAACAGAGTGAGCATTTCTGAGGCCCAAAATAAACTGAGTAGTTCACTGAATGAACAATGGACTGTGAGCTCAGTTCCTTCATCATTAGTATGGATTATATATGTATATGTATTATATTAGTATCATATATATCAGGTGCTGCTGGTTTCAGTCATTGTGCAAATGTGCTGTTTGTAAGGTTGTAAAGCTGCAGTCAGCTGAGACTGAAGAAGTCACCTGATCAGTGAGCAAACGTTTCTGAAAACGTCCAGATGAACAGAATCAACCTTTTGGGATCAGCCAGCAATGCAGCATCATTGTTGTTCAGGTTCAGAGGTTTGCAGGAATGAACTGATGACCAGAAACAGCTGCAAAGTCCAATAAAATACCAGCTGGAGTTCAGCTGCATTTGAAGAAGTCAAAGAAAAGTAAGGATGGCAAAGGGCGATGTTTTCTTCCAAAGAACTGAAAACATGGTCGACGCCTCATTAGAAGAATAATCTGGACATTTGTGAGGAACTCTAACCAAGAAAGCAACACAAGAAAGCAACGTCAAACAGATCCAACAGACAGTTTCCATGACTGGAAGTGTTGAGTGTAAAAATGCTACATTGCATTATTGCATCCTCTCACCACAGGAGGTGCTGTTGGCACCACTGATTGCTGATCAGCTGTTCTCTGATGATCTGATTGATACTGTGAATAACGGGACTCACTGAACTCTGTGACACAGTGAAGATTACAGAGTTTAACTTCAACATCTGACTGACGTCACACAGACAGAAGGATGAACCAGTGAGGCACAGAACACAGTTACTGGAGATACTGGATCAGCTCCATGTGAACCTCTGATGGAGAAGCTGCTGAGCCAGAGAAACATCAGGACATGACAGGCAGCTGCACTTATCTAACAACATGTAGCAGAGCTGATCTATGTTAGAGGATCTATCACAGCAGCTGAAGCCAAAGTCCAACACTGGATAGCAGCTGAGCCTGTGCTGAGTGTAGTGTTACAGGAAAAGGGCAGAAACACTGACACTGGTAGCTCACAGTGATGCTGACTGGGGCACAGAGCTGAATGATGCAGCATCAGGACACTGTTTCAGTCTGACTGACAGAGAAACCTGTAGCTGTATCTACATGTGAGGCAGAGGCTACACAAGCAGCTTTCTATGTTTCACAGTGACTGAGATCTTCAGTGGGGGTGGACATGCTCCTGTACAGACCTCTGAGGAGAACCAAGGTGCAGTCAAAGAGTCCAGTCTGTCCTCACAGATGTGAACATGTGGTTTCATCAGCTCTGCTGTCAGCTAGCAGGCTCACATCAGAATCACTGTTCCTGAAAAACACAGTCTGTGTGACATCATCAGTCAGCTGATCGTCCCAGATCTGAATGGTTTCTGTCTCTACTGAGGAAGTCAGAGAATATCACTGAGGTGTGGATCAGGTCTGAGTGAGCTGTGGAGGGACAGCTTTAAACAGTCCACAGGTCTCACGTCCTGCTCAGTCTGGTAGCAGATACCTCGTATTGTTCCAGATGTGCTGACATCACCAGCAGCAGCAGCACAGCTGTGTGATACGATGAATCTCAGTTATTGATCCAACACACAGTAAATACAAAGATCAGGATTTCTGAGAGGAATCATTATGAGTCTGAACACATGATCACTGAATGTTAGTCTCCACAATAATAAGCTAACACAACCAAACACAGCTTTCAGCTCTTATTTTGAAACTGGCTTATTTAGAGAGCTGTGATGTGAGCGTACCTGGCTCTGAGGCACTTGGGTCAGCCTCTGTTGTTTAGAAGTGTTACAGACTGTGAATGACACAGACCTGTCAGTTTTCATGTTTGTCTGTAACACAGCTCAGGGGCTCCATGCTGAACGCATCCATCCAGTGTTATTGATCCAGGACTAATACCAGCATTGGGATCAATACTACAATACACAATTACACAATCACATGTGTCCACGTGATGTGTTTGAAGAGCAATAAGATGTCTCTGTATGAGGAGGCGGGGTCACAGGAGGTTCACAGAAACTCTGCAGCAGCATCATCAGCTCACATGGAAACTTTGATGATTCACTTCTGTGGTGTTTTTACAGAAACACGTCACAAAATTAGCTCCACCTGTTTTGTGTGTGAGCTTTGAGTTTCTTGTCTTCATTCTGGATTCTTGTGTTGCTGTTTTTACACACAGCAGATATTTCCTGGTTGCTTCCTTGATGACCACATGAAGCTTTCTGAAGCTTGGATTGAAAACGCTTCATTACTCAAAGCTTTCCAACACAGGCCTCTGTGCTGCCATCTGGTGGACAAACATATGAAGTGCAGCGTGAAGCTACAAATTAAACTGCTTCAGCTATGTTTATATATAACATACTATAACCTATATAACTATATGTATAGTGTTTTTAAAAATACGTGGCTGCTGCCTGATGTTGGGCCATGTCACGTAAAGGAATGTTATTTTTCTGTCACTATGTTATTATTCACATGCACAATCATTATTTCATCATTATTTCATTAGTCTGCATCACTTATCATTGTCATTATCTGGTTATCATCCTTATTATCATGTATCATTTACCACTTAGTATATTGGCCAGAGCACGCAGAATCAAACACATTCACAGTAAGTCAGATGAGGACGCTGAACTTTCGGTGGCCTGGACCAACAATCTTACACAACAGCACACTCGAGTACACAGTTGATATGTTCCCAGACTATATATGGGAAACATCTGGTTTCGAGTCCGGGAAAGAGTTGTTGTTGTTCTGAAGAAGATGATGTCCAGGAATTGTTCTGACGTCATAAAGGCTATAAAGCTTTCTGTTTTGGGGATGAGCGGAGAGACCGGCCCTCCCACACTGTATAATACATGTGTGTTTAATAAATCACTTTTTGGACACTCCCTGGGACTCTGTCTGCGCTTACTTTTCCTTCCAAATCAAAAGAACTCTACATTTTGGTGCCGAAAACCCGGTTTGGGGGGAAAGAAGATGCGCTGCGAGGGAGCGGAGCTCCTCGGGGGTGCCAAAAGATGGGGGAAACCAGGGGGGACCCACTGAGTGACAAAAACCGCGGTATAAAAGGTCAGTACCACCTGTTGAATAATTTTTATCCAAAGGTACTAAATGGGAAGTTAAAACTAAATTGAATGTTCACTCAGGGGGGCCTTCTGCTGGGTTCTGTCCGTAGTGATTTTATTTAATTAGGATAATTAGTGGAAAAAGTTTGATAAAATTCTTTCAAAAGTTATTGCTGTTTATTTTAGGGGGTTCTCTGTGTTTTTGTGAGGTTTTTTGTGGTGTTAAAGCTAAGAGGCTTGGTTTGTGTGCCTTGAGTGAGAGTGTGGAGTTAGATGCCAAGCACTCTTTAAGGTTAGGGGAATTCGGACTCATTGGGTGGTAGAAACGCGGTTTCGGGCGTCAGGTAAATAAAAACTGAGGGGCTGAGAGTCCCCAGGGACGCTTTTAAACAGTGTATAAATTAACCTAGACCGGGGTGAGACCCCGTAGAGCACAGTGTTCAGCGTGTAGCGGCGACAGGTGACGCAGGCGTGCGTCACCACTGGCGGCGTCCAGGTAGCTCGGGTGGCCTCCCGCGGGACTTCGGACACCCGTTAAAGGCCAGGTAATCAAGGATTACCTTTTACTGTGCTGTTTGGCTGAAGGGTGCGACCCGGCCGTGACTGTTAACGTGGGTGACAGTGAGTTTTAAGTAAAGCTGAACGCGTGAGGTTGATTCCTTGACGCGGGACGTGGAGCGACCTGTCAACTTGCGGGGAGCGGTTGTAAATTAATTAGGGCTTAGAAATCTGACCGCGGCCGGTGAGGGCGTTCCCGACGCGGGTTATTGATCATCAAGGCTGGTTCTGTGGACCAAGGTGAAGCCTGGGCTTAGAGCTTTCAAATTAGTCAAAAACTTAGGAATACTGGCATCTATACGGGCCCGTGTATGTAAATAGTGTGTAAATACCGGTGTAGAAGCGCTTATATTGTTTAAAAGCTTGCATGTATAGGCCTGCTTTCGTGTGTGGTGGAGAAAAAAGAAAAGCGTTTCTCTGCCTCTCTGTCTCAAGCAGCTGCAAAGGAGGGGGCTCGGTGAACCCCGCAGTGTGTGTGTGTGAGGAGAAAGAGACAAAGGGGGGCAGCGCATGTGCCCATCGAGTATTAAAGGAAAAACTGTTTTTCTCTATTTGTTTAATTGTTCAACTCAGTTAGGTGTACCGATAAGAAGTGATAAGGAACTGGTGAATAATTTGTCTTGGCATCTGGAGTCATTTCTCATGTTGATACAGGCCTGTGTATATAAAATGTATATAAAATAAAGTGTAAATCGGCTGTGTAAATTGTTTATTTTGATTATAACTGCGTGTGCTGTGAAAGTGATTTAATACAGAAGCTGAGTGTACAGAGGAAGACGACTCACTCACTCTTCTTCACTTCCTCCTTAAACATGTGGAAGGAGAGCAAAGTGCTGCCAGACTCTTATTTCTGACAGGAACAGAAGAAACCACAGCAAACTGTTCCAGTTCTTCATCTTCATCACAATCTATTTATTTCTGATGGTGTCTTCAGTCTGAGGGTTTGAAGTTTCCATGTCTGTGTGATGTGTGGTGTGAAGGCTTCTGGTTAAACTGGGACTCACTGTTTAAAGCACTGAGTGCTCATAGAGAGATGCTCCATGAGTCCCAGTACAGACTACAAACATGGTGGAAACTTAGCTTTGATATCCACACACTTTTGTTTCATGCACATTTGTACCTTTCAATTGTGTCTGTCTGTGCGTCATGCAAAAAAACCTTTGACATGAATGAAATGATATCATATATTTCTTATTGGCCTACATTTGTACAAAAATCCAAATTATATACACAAAGTCATAGAAATCACCTGTTCATCATGATTTTAATATTCTCTTTTTCCATAACAATGAAATACGTATTGGACAAATATGACACATCAATATTTCATCAGTGTTGTCACATCACATCCTGTAAGCAGAGTCTGTGTCTTTTCTCTGGAAATGAATATTTCCAGCCAATATAGGCGATCCATCAACATGGAGAATTGGTGGTTATATACAGTCTGTATAAGTGTGGTTAATCTAATGAACATTTGTAAGGATATGGCAGTTACTGTGAATTCACAGCAGTTACACAGTGATTAGTAATAAACAGCCAGTGAGAGTGAGTGGATTTAAGAAAGTCAGTGACTCAGGTGTGTCGACTGGTTTGTCATCTGTTTTTGGGACTGGAGGAGACGTAGAAATCTTTTGTTTTAAATCTAAGTTAGGAAGATTCCTGTTGTAAAACAAGCACTTTGTGTGAGAAATGCAAGAAGTACATCTGCAGAAAGAACACAGTTACATTCTGTCCATCATGTGGACAAAACTGAAAATGTTGAGCATTGAAAAACTGAGAACGTTGGGCAAGTTCAAAAGAAATGTGTGTGTGTGTGTAAGAACGAAAAACCAAATTGTTCCTAAAATAGTTATGGAAAGTCTAACTGTTGTATGTTTGTGTTCTACATGTTTATCTGATGGGAAATAAAGTTGCTATTGTTTTATTGCAGTTTCTTGACAATTCTGAGTGGATTTACACAGTACGGGTCAAAATGACAAAATCAATGTCACTTTTTTGTTTGTCAACATAACACAAGGGTTAATTTCCAACACTTGCATATGATCTTCAACTTGTAGCAGATCCACTATCACACAGCAGCAGGAGCAGTCTCCAATGCAGGTCAGTCCACTGCTGCCACCTGTGGCCAAATACCACAGCCTACTGCTAGATTAACTTGTGACACATCTGCACCTGCTGCTATGATCACATTGAGTAGAGGCTGAGTGGCTGCACTTACCCCTGGTACATTCAGATCTACCCACAAACATGTTGAAAGATGCAATCCCAACAATGTGGATTGTCAACACTAAAAACAATCAGTAAGCAAAGACAACAGGGATCAATTTTCTCTGTTTATTTAGCACCCACAACATTTGTAGTCGCCTTCTGCACAGGGGAAGTCCACACACACTGTGTGGTACCACTTCCCACAGAAGGTGCATTCAATCTGCAAGAAAAATGAGATTGTCAGAGTCATTCATCTGAAGTCAGGCTCTTGAGTAAAGCAACTAAACATGTTACAGTGTGCAGATACTGCATATTTCTGTGCAACAGTCTTATCTGTGTATCACTTGATGTTTCCATGCGTCCTTTAGGTGCATGGTGAACAAGGGTGGTGATTATTATGACTTTGCGTATATAATTTGGCATTTTGAACAAATGTAGGCTGATGGTACATACATGATATCATTTCATTCTTTTCAAAGGTTTATTTGCATGACGCACAGACAGAGACAATTGAAAGGTACAAATGTGCATGAAACGAATTCAAATGTGTGTCACAGGTTGATCTGGCTGTAGGCTGTGGCACTTGGCCAGAGGTGGCGCTGGTTGACTCGAGTCCATGTTAGTGCACAAAGTAAACTGCTCGCTTTAGTTGTGAAGGAAAAACGCTGAAACCGGAGAAATAAAACGTGCGAGGGGAACGATAACGACGACAAGAGTCTCCCGATCGTTGACTCTTGCAGTCCTGTGAACAACATCGGCGTGATGTTAATTGTTTGCTGATTTCGCGATCGCATCGAGCATGAGGATATCACCAGGTAAACTCGCCACATTTTTAAACATTTTGTTGTTCAACAGCATCAAGACTGACGGAGTGTGTTTGAGATAACCTCACAAGTGTCACAGGTGACACATTTGGCGTTTTTTTGCTGGTTTGTTGGTAGCAGCTCCTGAAACGCAAGACTGCCACACATCTGTTCGACCAACGCCAGTAGATCTGGAACACCGGCGTGGTTTCCATCCCGGAAGAGAAATTCCTCTCCTGTTTCAGATAAGGACCATTCGCCCACGTGTGGCTGTACTGTGGGATTATGGGACTGTGGGATTATGGGACTGTGGGAGGGTAATTTTAGCATATGGAAAACATTGTTTTAGCTTTGTTTTAATAGTGTATAGTTATTTCTGCCGGCAGGGTTTTTAGCGCATTGAGACTCTTTTTATTGTATACGGGGGATTTTAACTTGTATTTGTGATTCTGGCTGTGTTTTTATGGAAATAAATGGTGTGTGTTCAAAGCCAGCTTAGTTTCTGTGCCCTGAGCGCTGACCCGCTCACTCCCCTTCCTCTTGTATGTGAACGGAGTTGGAGGTGAAGATTTAGGTCCACCAGTCTTAGCGGCTACAGAGTCCCTTCTCAGTTTAATGATCTTCATTGTTGCCTGGCTGGTTGGTAATGCAGCGTTCAGCCTTTAAAACAAATCTACATGAAGCTGTTAGTTTGCTCGTATCCATGTTGGTGCATCAGTAACTACAGCAGAGGCTGTCGCTTCTCACCCAGGGCCAACATGACGAGCAGACAGAGCATGTAAACAGACAGCAGGTGGCAGTCTTTCACTGGAGACCAACCTATGATCACCAAGGGCTGATAAAAATCTGTCTTTTCACATAATAATAATCCCATACATAGCTTATTGTCTCCACATCAGTAGCATTATCGTCAGTGCTTCACCTTGATGGAGGCGTTCTCGGCTATCGTTCACCTGTCCCTCCAACCTTCCTCCAGGTAATCTGATGTCTAATTGGCTAACTGGAGCAGATTACCTAAGACCAGGAATAGGACTGTGCACGCACTCACACACACACACGCACACACACACACGCACACAAACGTCTGCATGTGGCTTTCCGTTAGACAGTAAGCTCAGTGTAGCATTACAAACATAAACAAAGCCATCAAGAAGGAAACGCTCTCCTCTCATCTTCCTCACTGTAGGTTTGCTTATAATAATCAGTCCGCTGTAACTGTATGCCAGGCGTTTTATTAGCAGCCAACATGAACGTCTGTACACTCGTAACAGGAAGTACACATATACATGTACACATGTTATCTACATCCCCCTTTTTAGTTTTTTTTTCTTATTAGTTTTGCACTTTTCAGGCAAACCCAAATCAAACAACACCACCGTAATGGAAGAACTTATCAGGTTATGGATTACACAACTAAATGAAGGTTCAAATATCAAATGAAATTCACAGTAATCATTGTCATAACTGCAACAAGTATGCAATAACATAACACAAGATAAAACACATTTCAAAACAGAAGATACAGCACCAGTGTGCTTTTAATCCACGTATTGACTATTCGGTTTAGACACTCTACCAGATCTGGTTCGGTACAAGTTATCATCAGAGCGTACTTGGCATTGTGTAGGTGTTATCACCTGTTCTGACTGTTTTGTGCCATGTTGTGGTGGGTTGAGTTGAACTTGAATTGTTTCATGTTTGTTGGTTTGTGTTTTATTAGGTTCAGTTTCATCCGCTCGTCGAGATGTGTCCAGTTCATCTTGTGTTGTAGCGAGCTTTTCGGGTTGAGGCTCGCTCACAGGCAGAAGATGTTGTCTGTTGCGCCTGTATTCTTTTCCACCCGACTCAACGACATAAGAGCGAGGTTCAGCACATACCTTACTTACAACTCCAATCTTGTCATGTCCTCTCTGTGTTTGTAATCTCACCACCTCGTTTGGTGTTAATGGACTGAGCAGCTTGCTGGACTTGTCGTAGTGCTGTTTTTGAGTTTTACACTTTTTTGTGAGTTGAGTTTTGATAGTGGTTGTCACTTTTGATGTTGGTGTTAGCAGTTTTTTGCACACAGGAAGGGTTGACCGCGTTCGTCTTGATAGCAGCCTCTGTGCTGGTGAGCCAAGAATGTTGTCTCGTGGCGTGTTGCGTAGATGTAACAGGTTCAAATAGAAATCAGTTCCATCTCTTTTTGATGTTTCAAGGAGTCTTTTAGCACTCCGGACAGCTCTTTCACTGAGTCCATTTGACTGAGGCAACTCAGGGCTGCTTGTGACATGTATGAACTCCCAGTGTGTGGCAAACTCACGAAAGGTCTGGCTGGTAAACTGGGTGCCATTGTCTGAGTACAGTTTCTGTGGTATCCCATGTACTGAGAAGTGGTGTTTGAGTTTGTTAATGACTGAGGCAGATGTTAGGTTTTCAAGTTTATCTATTTCAAACCATCCAGAATACGAATCCACGAGCACGAGGTAGTGGCGGTTGTCCCATTCGAATATGTCCGTTGCTGTGATGGACCAGGGAAGATCAGGAATTTGGTGTAGTTTCAGGGGTTGTTTTTGTTGGTGAGGCTTTAGACTGTTGCAAATGCTGCATGATTTGACTTTGTTCTCAATGTCAGAGTTTATTGTTAGCCAGAATACGCTGTCCCTTGCTCTCCTTTTTGTAGACTCCATGCCTGGATGTCCCTTGTGTAGTTCCTGCAGATAGGTTTCATGTAGTGATGCTGGAACGATGGCTCTGTTGCCTTTCATAATGACATTGTTGTTGATGATTAGTTCATCGTGGTAGCTGAAGAATGGTTTTATTTCTATAGGCACACTACTTGCTTGTTTTGGTCCACCCCTGCTGGATGTAGCGAGCAAGTGTCTGTAGGGTAGCGTCCTTCGAGGTGTGTTCGGTGAGCTCTTGTAGGCGTTTTGGTGAGATGAGCTGAAGTGACATTACCTCGAAGTCGCGCCCCTCTTCCTTTAGAGGTTGCTCATCCAGCGTTGGTGTGCGAGAGAGTGTGTCTGCGATGTAAAGGTGTTTGCCTTTCTTGTACACCAGAGTCAAGTTGAACTTTTGTAATCGTAGCATCATGCGCTGTAGCCGTGCCGGGACTGTGTGGAAAGGTTTGTTTTGGATTGTGACCAAAGGCTGGTGGTCAGTTTCAATCACCACTGGCTTTCCGTAGATGTAGTCGTAAAACCTGTAACATGCGAACACTACAGCTAGTAAGTCCTTCTCTATCTGAGCGTACCTTCTCTCCGTTGGAGTTAAAGTTCTTGATGCATATGCCACAGGTTTGTCGTCCTGAAGGCATGCAGCCCCTAGACCATGCTGGGAAGCGTCACATGTGAGAGTCACTGGCTTGTGCATGTCATAGTATTGAAGTACTGGTGGGCTAGTGAGGCATGTTTTAAGTTTGTTGAAAGCATCCTGCTGATGTTGAGTCCAGCTCCACACCACATCCTTGTGAAGCAACTGACGAAGTGGTGCTGACAGTTCACTTAAGTTTGGGATGAACTTGCCCAGGTAGTTGATCACTCCCAGGAAACGTTGGAGAGACGTCTTGTCCTCTGGTGGTGGCATTTCATTGATCGCGGAGATTTTAGTTGGATCTGCTTTTAGTCCTTCGTCAGTGAATATGTGTCCCACGTAGCTCACTTCTTTAAGTCTGAACTTGCACTTTTTTGGATTCAGTTTGAGTTTTACTTGTCTGGCCCGCTCCAGAACATTTTTTAAATTTTTGTCATGCTCCTCTATTCCTTTGCCTCCCACTATGATGTCGTCCACAATCACTGCGCATGGATATCCCATGAATATTTGTTCCATGGCTCTCTGGAAGACTTCAGAAGCGGTGTTGATGCCAAAGGGCATCCTCAGGAATTTGAATCTGCCGAAAGGTGTTGCAAATGTAGTGAGAAGAGATGAGGCAGGATCTAGTTTGATTTGCCAGAAGGAGCTCTTTGCATCCAGAACTGAGAAGATGGTTGCTCCCGACATCTGAGCAGCTACTTCCTCCACAGTTCGCATGGGATGGTGAGGTCGCATTAGTGCCTTGTTCAGATCCCTTGGATCAATGCAGATACGAACATCATCTGTATTCTTTTTGTGTGTTGCGACCATGTTAGATACCCATTCCGTGGGCTCCTCCACTGGTTCAATTACTCCCAGGGCCTGCATTCTTTGGAGTTCCTCTTTAACTCTTTTCTGCATAGGAACAGGAACGCGTCTTGGAGGGTTGACGACAGGTGACACGTTTGGAGTGAGTTTCATTGAGTAAGTTACAGGTAAGTCACCGACTTCATCTTTAAACAGGTCTGTGTATTCATGAAACACTTTCTGCGCCAGTGTCTCATCCTGATCTGTGTCAACCTGGTAGACTTCCTTGCTGAAACTAAACAGTTTCATTCGCACGCTGTCCTTTAATCCAATGATGGGTTGCACATCGTGTTTTACAACTTGGAATTGCAGGTCATACAACTGTCCAGCTAGCTTGCATTTGAGAGTAACTGTGCCTGTGGTCTTGATCTTCGTGCCTCCGAAAGCAACGAGATTTACCTGTTTTTGTGACTTGAGTAGGGTTTCGTTGTTGCCGATCTTTCTGTAAGTGTCTAGTGAGATTTACGTTGCACTTTGCCCCAGTGTCTACTTTTAGTTTGAGGGCCTTATCAAAAACTTTGACTGTTGTAGAAATGTTTAGCTGATTTAGAGTTTAGAAATGTGTTAACATAGAATCTAGAATTATTGTAGAGACACTGACACTGCCCTCAATGTAATAAAGGCCTGATGGTGTCCTGAATTTAGGAGCAGAGTATAGGAGACCCTCCCCAGTTGAACTGTGAAAGTAAAACAGAGAGGAGTTAATCCTGAGAGGAAATTCCCCAGAGAATGTTTGGGTACGGGTCTCAACATTTGACCTGGATAACTGTGGTCTGGAAGGGAAATGGGTTTTTTATGACCTCAAGGGAGTCACCTACACCCACAGTGTTTTAACTGTCACGCACACTCACTTACGTGCACACACATACACACAGGTATGCGTACACAGTCACACACGAGCACTCACATAGACACAGACACAGAGTTTGCAGAACACCGTAGAGGGGTTTTATGATGGGGACACCTCTATAAAGCTGGCTGTAACTAACAAAGGGGTGAAGATTTTGCAGAGGGACACACCGGCCTCGTCTTCCCTTCTAGAAGTGCATGCTTAAATGAAGATGAATAAAGATGAATAAAAGTTTTGTGAAAATGACTACTGAGTTCCGGTGCCGTCTCTGGAAGTTTCGACGAATAAAAGAACAGGGGTAAAACTGATTTCGTAACACTGTGCAGTATCCTTCTTTGTTGTGATTGTTCTCGCCCTCCATTGTTAGGTGCTCAAAAAAAATGTCTCATCACTGTCTGGGTCAGCATCTGAAATTTGGTTCACTTGCTTGCCTCTGTGATGTGGTTTTGCTGATCTGCATTGTTTTTTGTAATGATTGTAATTTTTGCAGACGTGACACTGTTGTCCGAAAGCAGGACATTGCTCCCGTTTGGCTGGATGCGAACCGCCACAGTTTCTGCAATTTTGAATGTTCGTTAGAAGTTTATTTGTTTTCCTTTTGAACTTGCCATGTTTAATCTGTACAGTGTCCACACTAGCAGATGTAATATGCTTTGGTGTAGAGAGGGCTTTGCTTTGGCATATACGCACCGCCTTGGCAAGAGTGAGTTCCGTCTCTTTAAGAAGGGAACGTCTGACGCTGTCACTGGTTATACCACATACTAATCTGTCTCTGATTAACTCGTCTTGTAGTGCACCAAAGCTGCAGGTTCTGGCCATGTTCTTTAACGTGCTTACATATGCTTCAATGGTTTCACTGGGTTTCTGTTGTCTTTTGTTAAAGTTATGCCTCTCCATTATGACATTAGTCTCTGGGTTGCAGATCTCCCTGAACTTTCTCTTTAGACATGCGGGGTCTTCCCTCGATTCCGCGGCGACTTCTACTATGCCTTCAGCTGATATGACTGCGGGGGCATACGTGAATGATCGCTCTCTTTCAATGGCCTCTGGTCCCGCCAGATTGAGGAGTATATAGGCCTTAGTCTTAGCATTTTTGTCACTGTGGGCAGCGGCGATAAAGATGTCATATTCGCGCTCGAACTTACGCCAGTTTTCAGCGACGTTGCCGTCAAAGATGAGAGGATCTGGGCGCCGGAATCCGTCCGCCATGTTGTACGGTGATTGCTTTTTTCGTCGTCCTTACCGGCTCCCCTTTTCTTCTTGGACTGTGCAGGCTTTCTAATATATCCCACTTCTGACACCATGTAGGTTTGCTTATAATAATCAGTCCGCTGGAACTGTATGCCAGGCGTTTATTAGTAGCCAACATGAACGTCTGTACACTCGTAACAGGAAGTACACATAACACCTAGAGAGAACCACAGGGACACCTGCTGGAACTCTCCGTAACAGCAGCAACAGGAGGCAGTATGGACAAACATAACATTGCTGTTATCTACACTCACGTTATTAAATCTGTTCAAGGGTGTGCGTGAAAGGGCGCGTGTTAAAGGGCGCGTGTTAAAGGGCGCGTGTGAAAGGGCGCGCCTCAGCCAGCTCCACAGCTAAACTCCAACGTTACAAGTTCTTGGAAAAAGTAACACAGTGGTGGAAATATTTCTGTGGAGATGAAATGAGTCACGTGGAGAAACAAATCTGTTCCTGATGTCTGGCAAACCAGCACGTCCCACAAAGAAACGTCCCGTCCTCAGTGTCTTCATTAGGACACTTTTGTTATTGACACCCATGCTTGTTTCTTTTGGGCAAAGGTGCGGGACGGACTTGAAGACCTTGTTCGTACCAGTTTGGACACACCTGCGGCGCCGGTTTAGCGCAGCTGGATGAGCAGCAGTCCCTGTGTCCCTCTCTCACTTTCCTGTCAGTTTTCACTGCATCTGTCTAATAAAGACAAAAATACATTTAAGAAAAGAACAGAAAGTTTGGATACACCTTCTCATTTTATGGTTTTTCATATTTACATCGTAGAAGACATCACAATGTGGAGTTAAACAAAAAAGTCTGAAAACATGTTTTATATGTGAGATTCTTCAAAGCTTTGCTCTCCCAGTCTCACCTTGTCCCAGCACAGAAACAGAGACACGTGGGAAAAGTGACATCTCATTACATGAGTTTGTGTGAGGCTAGTCCAACAGTGATGCAGTCTAATGGTGTGGAGATCTTCCAGTCAGTGGTGACAGGCCCAGCTCTGACAGCACAGTGTGACAGCACCGTGTAGCATATGGAGCCCTTTAGAGATCAATGCATGTAAACTGTAAGGCGACCCCCGTATCTGTAGTCATTCTAAATATTTCTGTTTAAAAAGCAAACACTTGATTAGAAAACTAAGTGATGCAAGTGCAGACTTAGCTAGCGGCCTGTGAAAGTCACAGTTTAGTCAGGCAGCTCAGACATTTGGCACTCAGGACTTTGGCTTTACAGCTTTGGGTGATGGGAACAAACCACAGTGCAGTCCTCCATCCAACCTAACCCAGCTCTCATCATAGCACAACGTGTGGAAGAGGGAGGCCACTCAGACAGGAGAGAAATGCCATCAGCATAGATGACTTTGTGCTGTTACTTTTGTAATGTTGACACAAATACAAATAAGCAAACGGTGCATTTTGTAGCAGCCTTGAAATATATAAATATATATAAATATAAATATATATAAATATAAATATATAAAATATATAAATATAAATATAAATATAAAAATATAAATATAAATATATATAAATAAATATAAATAAATATAAATAAATATAAATAAATAAATATAAATATATATAAATATAAATACAGTTTCTATTACTGGGAAAGGGGATTTCTGTTTAAATCCAGCTCCAGCAGGCTTTGGCAGCACGGCCGGTGATGTGTGCGTGCGCGTTTATGTGACCATTGACTGAGCATGTGCGAGGCAGCAGAGAGATCATCGCTGCCACGACTCTGGGCTGTCCTGTAAATCTTCTACTTGCTGGGATATTCGTTGTAGTTCAGGCATGGAGGAGCGGAAACCTCTCGGTTCAGGTGCCGTCCGTGGAGCGGAGCGACTTTGGAGACTTTACGCATGCTCCTCATCAGCGGCGGGCGGGGAGACTTTAAAGTTGGACCCTTTTAATTTACAGTAGTGACGCAGGTGAAATGCTATTCTGTAGTGAACTCTTGATATTTTTGGAACATCTCGAGTGGTCTCACAACAGATAAGAAGAGGACAAACTCACTCCGGGACACTGTGACCATTCCCACTGTAACAAATGGCAGATGGATATGAGCAGGCCAGCTCATCAGAATTTATTAAGGGTAAGTTTAACATCAGTGCTGGGATGTAATACTGCATAATGGTTTTCTATAAGAAACTACAGCCTGCAATATTTCCATGTGTGTGACTGAGAGCGTGGACATAAATACACAGCACTGACCTGCTCGTTCATTTTGGCTCATTTGTTCTTTCAAACAAAGCTAAACCAGTATGATTCAGTGTGAGCTACACTGACCACGATGGTCTCCATCATGGGGACACTAACCAAATAAGAGACGAGGACATTTCTGATTATTTTGTAGCTTCTTCATCAGCACTGTGCATTGTTGTGGAGAACAATAACTCTTGACAGGACTGTGGGGGCAGCTGGTCGGCCTTTGGCCTGGAGGATGCTGGATCGTTTTCAGCTGTGTCTGCTATAATTAACATGATATAAAGTGTAACAGCTGTGCATTAAGACGGTAAAAAGAATCCTGGTAAAGTGAGTCCATGCAGGTGCAGGTCAGCTTCACAGCCTTTACACAGCAGCTCGTTTCCAGGAATAAGTTTTTCTCTTTTCAGCTATCATTGCAGAACTTTCCAGTTTTACTGAAGCTGCTTCACTCATGAGTACATGTAAAACTACATGTAGCTGAAAGGTTCAAACTTACAGGCTAACAGTTGGCAGGTTGTAGCCCAGTGTCCCACAACTCATTCACTCATAGAGTCAAATAATACAGTTTAGTTAAAGCAAAGAATTACAAAGTTTATTAAGTTTATGAAGCCACGACCCATCGTTCTCTAATCTGGTAAAAAGAAGCATTTCAGTAGTGCGAGGATTAAGTTTGGCTAAATCAGGTTAAGTAACCAGCACCAGTGTGTCATGTAAGGACGGAGATTTGGGTCCTGCCTTGGTTTCAGCAGCAGTTAATGAGGGGAACTGATCCTGTGCTGTAACCGAGACACCAAAAATACCTGGATACAGTCAGCAGCTCGGTGTGATCGGGACAAGAGAGCGTTATCGCCCTGTATCTGAAGCCAGGACTGTCTGTGAGGCTGAATGTAACCTGTGTGTGTGTGTGTGTGTGTGTGTGTGTGTGTGTGTGTGTGTGTGCACCACAGACCGCCTGTACTTTGCCACTCTGCGGGTCAAACCTAAGAATACAGCCAACACACACTTCTTCAGCACGGATGAGGAGCTCATATATGAAAGGTAAGCTGTGATCTAGTCTGATCCCCAATTCTGACGTACCGCCGTCTGACATCCATTTAAAGTGAGTCCGGATGTTATCATTCACATGCTGATATTATAGTTGGTGTTGTTCTTGGTTTAGCTGAATGTTCATTTAACAAAATACTTTCTGTACCATGTAAAAGTAAACTCATGACTTTCTATAACAGCAACAAGCATAAAACATTCAAAGTGACTCAAACTCTGATCGCTTCATGTCATCTGTCCAGTAGATCTGCAGAGATCTGCAGAGATCTGGTCTCTGTGGCTGAGACGGCTACAAGTGCCTGAAGGAGATCTCCAGCTTCTTCAGTGCTTCGGGGTGTCTCGTACTGTTGTGCAGTAAAACGTGTAGTGTGTGAAGCTTCCTCATGATTCTGCTAACCAGCTGTAGCTGATTATGTCAGCCGAGCTGGTCTGAGAGACACGTGGAGCTGAAGGTTCAGTGAATCCTGCAGATTCACTCAACAAACACACGAATGGCTGAAAAGTGAGAAACGCTGCGATGTCACTTAAAGTCTCCATGGTAACAGTCTGCTCCTGCTCACTGCCAGCACACGCTCCTACAAATCATTTCTTTCTGATGCCTCTTTTGTAACAGATGAACTTTGTTTGCCTCCGTTTTTGTTGTTTCGTGTCCTTTAGAAATTCCTTTGACCTCATTAATATCCCACCTGTTCATTTCAGAGAGACACGCCTTTTGACAGTCATGGTCCTGTCCTTCCTTGACTTCTCATCACTGGTCTCTGATTACCATTATACTGTTAGAGGAAGTCCACTGCTCCACCCGGAGGGATGGTGTCCTGGTTCAAACTGTGGTCTTTCTAGTTGGAGTTCACACGTTTTCCCTGGTTCACAGTCCAAAGACATGCATGTTCATTCACGTTAGCTTAACTGGTGATTTAGTTTAGTCCAGTTTTATTTGTATAACATCAGTTACATCCAGGCCCTTTGTAGGTAAACAACCTACAATATTAGAGAGAAAACTCTAATTGGACGATTCCCAACGAGCAGGGCCGGGAGCAGTGGGACGGTAAAACTTCTAATAGGTGGGGAGACCCTGAAAGAACTTCCTTACAGTGCCGCCATGCCGCCTGGATGTGAGCAGGAAGCTGCTTCCTGTCAGGACAGCTGCTCTGGCCACCACGAAGACTATCAGAACCTGGCCTGATGAAGCCTTACAGCAGCTGCAGGACTGTCTCCACACCACCAGGACATTCCTGAACATCCAGACCTGGAGGTGTACTGTGTCACCTGGTCTATCCCAACCACGAGCCCTGGATGACCGGGGACATCCACCGGCTGCCTTCAGAGTGAGTGACGGTGCAACGAGGCATCTGAAAGGCCAAATCACAGTACAGGTGGAAGATCACCTGGACAGCAACAACAGCAGGCAGGTGTGTCAGGAGGGCAGCACATCACCGAGTACAGGAGCAGTCACAGAGCTGATGCTTCACTAGCAGAGCAGTTGAATCACTCCTTGTTTTGAAGTGCAGTCACCAGAGGCACGTATCAATAAGTCCATCCTCACTGTGGAGGAGTGTGACATGAGACACGCCGTCAACCCTCCAACAGGAACAGCTCATACGTCAGTGAAGACATGAAGTCCACATACTTGTGGAGAATTTCATCCAACCCTGTGTTGTCATGTTGATACATTTGCACTGTTTCTCCCATGAAAATGTCTGTTGATGTATCACCAGTGTGACTGATGTCATAAACCAATCATCTGGTCCTGGCCTACTCTGTGGTCATAACCCCTGACTGAGCACGCACGAGTTATGGTTCCTTAAATGATCTGCATTTATTTTAGGATATAAAATAGTTTTAATCATACACCCTTTATACACCGATGAGAGACAGATCAGAGGTGAAACAGCCTTGGAAAAATGCTCCATCTATGCGTTTATATGTGCCCTGCAAATTGCTGCTTCATACTGTGGATGTTCTGCTGTGGAGCTGCAGGCCACCACAGTACACAGGGCTGGGTGGAAACTGGTTTCCAGCATTTCCTGACCTCTCAGGACTTTTTAGGAACTCTAAGGCTACGTTCACTCTGCAGGTCTTGATGCTCAATTCAGATCTTTGGATCAAATCTGATTTTTTTGTCTGCTCGTTCACACTACAAATAAAATGTGACAGCAAACGCGCTCTAGTGTGAACGCTCAAAGCGACCGCATGCGCAGAAGAAGACGTCACACACAACGCGCTCTGTTTAGACCCAGACCAACAGTATTGTTTGACTGATGGCCTTAATATGAAGACTTCAGACTTCACGTTTCCCAATTTTTGCTTTAAGTTATTTTGTTATTTACATAATAATGTAAATAACCTAATAATGATCCTTATTGCTGTTTTAGAGGAGCGCTGCTTCAAAGGATAGTTGCAGATTTCTGTCAGAATCTGCAGATTATACAGAACAAATAAAATGTTCACGTTTCTCCAACGTTGTCTTCCCAACAGTTTCACTGGATGGACAGGAAGCGTTCGCGATGTCTTCTCCGGCGCTGATAATTGGTGTCTGTCTTGTGTCGGTGACGTAAAAGATGGATTTAATGCGACATGACCATCAAACAGCAGCTTTCTAAAACATCAGATATGTATCGGATTCAGCACCACATACGAAAGTGACCCAGATCGGATTTGAAAATATCGGATTTGTGCCGTTCACACTGTCACACCATGATCGGATAGATGGGTCGCAGAGGGTCAAAAAATCTGATTTGATGCGCTTTCGCCTGCAGTGTGAACGTAGCCTGAGTTCCTGATGCTCAACTCTGAGCATCAGTATCATGGGATATATCACAGTTTCAGTGTGTCTGTCACAGAGCGGGTGTTTGAGCTGTGATTAACCGGGGAGGTGGTCTATGAGTAAACCTGAGATGGCTTTTGTCACAGTGGAGTGAGCCGTGTGGAGGAAATAAAGGAGGATCCAATTGCAGGCAGTCGTGAAGGTGGTTTATTGAACACAGAGCACAGGGAAAAAATGGCAAACGAAGATTAAACTAAACTATACTGGGAATAACTAAACTAGTAAACACAAAGCAGAACACGAGCATGAAGGAGGGTGGGCAGAACACACGGGTGAAACATGGCAGATACACAGACGGACCGGCAACGACAGAAGACACGACTTAAATACACTCAGAGAAACACAGGGAGATCACACACAGGTGGAAGTAATTAACGAGACGAGACAAGGGAGGGAACACAAGAAATCACAAAGACGCAGACTGGACACAGATCAAGACCCACAGCAAACATGGGAACACAAAACCTGAGAGCAAAAACCAGAATCACAGAAACAATAGATAAATAATAATAATAATCAACAAAGCACCAGAGAACAAAAACGATCCTTCAAAAATAAACCAAAGCAAGAGAACTCAAAATGCTGGGTCGACCCCAACGTGACAGCTTTCAGTGCTTGTTTGACGATCTTTGAGATCCTCTTGCTGTCATTCGTGCTGTTGGCCGACTTACTGAATAGCAGTGATGATGAGTAACCTGGTATCCAATGCTGTGGTGTTAGGGAAAGGACTTTATAGAACCTGATGTTCTGCTGTAACAGTGCTGACTTGCACCCCTGCTCGTCTGTCATGTTCCAGCCTTGATAACAGTTTTCTTTTCTGCAGCAGACAAACGGGATCTGAGTTTGGTTTCATTGAGTGAAACAAAGCTGTGAGCTTCCTCTGACTCCATGTCTGCATTGTGTGGGTTTTCTAACGGAGCATTTTATTATAACCAGATGAACAATGTCACCGACTTCACCTGTCAGTGGGTTTAGTTTTGTGGCTGATTTGTGTTGTTGTTGTAATTGTTGAAAGCTCCTCCATCTCTCGCTGTGTGTTGCAGTTTTTATGCAGACTTTGGGCCCCTCAACCTGGCCATGCTGTACAGATACTGCTGGAAACTCAACAGGAAGCTGAAGGTAATGCAGATGAAGGTCTTCAGACTCAGGGCTTTGTTTGCTGTATAGACATCATTTAGAAAACGCGTTACGCTTTTATTTTGAAAGGTCTTTACTCTGATGGTGTGTGTGCACTCCTCTGACAGTAGACTCTTATTTTGAAAGGTCTTTGCTCTGATGGTGTGTGTGCACTCCTCTGACAGTAGACTCTTATTTTGAAAGGTCTTTGCTCTGATGGTGTGTGTGCACTCCTCTGACAGTAGACTCTTATTTTGAAAGGTCTTTGCTCTGATGGTGTGTGTGCACTCCTCTGACAGTAGACTCTTATTTTAAATGTATTAATGCAAATGTGCTGTTTCACTGATTATTGATTATCATTATTGGTTTATAGTCTTTCACAATGTCTAGAAAGAGACTGGTTCACTACACCAGCTACGACCAGAAGAAGAGAGCCAATGCTGCTGTTCTCATTGGTGCCTATGCTGTAAATATCCTTTCATTTGTCCATCACATCATCTGATTGCCCGTCTGTCTGTCCATTATTAGTGATGTAGTTTAACTCTGCCCTGTAGGTGATGTATTTGAAGAGAAGCCCAGAAGATGCCTACAGGACTCTGATAGCAGGAAACAACACAGGCTACATGCCGTTTAGGTACAGGCTGCTGCTTTCTACGAGACAGCACTGCATGCTGGGCTGTTGTCATTACATTTACTGAGACACTATTCTTCTGTCTGTTAAATCCAGCTTAGCTTAGCTTAGCATAAAGACTGCAAGCAGGGTAACAAGAAGAAACTCCACCTAGCTGGAAATTATTTGGCGACCATGAAGGTTCCAGGAGGTCAGGAAACCTCATCAAACCCACACTTTTAAGTTTGGGATGGGAACATTTTCCCGTATTATTGTAGGGTTTTTACAGCTGTTGTGATTTGGCACTATATAAGTAAAACTGAATTCAGAGATTTGAATGAATTGTTAACAGTTTATGAGCTCTTAGTGAGCTTTAGCGGTGCCAGTGGGTTGATTTCATTCATCTAGAGCAGGGGTCGGCAACCTGCGGCTCTTTAGTCCCTATACTGCGGCTCCGCGTGGTTTGGGAAAATAAATTAGAAGTATTTAGCTGAAGTGTATTTTATTTGTGTTTAGTTCTTTTTTTAACTTGTAGTTCTAAATTGGAAGATTATTGTCATTTTGAAATATAAAAATAAAATTATATCTTATTATCTTTTCATCGCTCAAAATAAGCGTCACACTCACAGAAGCCGAAACGCCGCATTTATCGAGACTTTCAACCCCAGGTAGGCCAGTTATGGATCTTCGGATCCACATTATGTCAGCAGCTCCACTGTGAACTATGTTAAAAACAAACACACTCACGCCTTTACAGACGACAGCTTACAGTCCTGTAAAGATGAAAGTGACTTCGTTCAGCCTGATCTGCAGACGCTGTGCGCAGAGGTTCAGGAGCAGAAGTCTTATTGTAAACATATCACGGCAGACCCGACGATGTTTGCATGAACACGCTTTTCAGCATCTCTTTATTGACCACTTTTCACACACGGTTGCTGTACGCACACAGCCGGCTGTAGCTTTCAGCTCACAGCCCGACACACACCAACACAACAGCACAGATAGCACAGACGCTAAGGCGGCGAGGCGTGATTGCGGGCGCTGCTCAGGTGCGTCTGCCTCCCCTGAAGTGGCGCTACAGACCACGCCCCGCCACACACATTAACCTGGTAAAATACAAATTTAGGCAGAATTTTGCAAATATCTATTTTTCATCTTTCAGCAGCATAGAGCTTTTTTTCAATTATTTTTCAAAAGTCAGGTCAAGGCTCCAAAACACAAAGGTGATATAAGGGTGGCGGCTCACAACAGTTTTTGTTTGCTGGATCATTTTAGTTCAGCTTTCCTTTTGTCATATTTTTTTAAGAGTTTAAAATGTGTTAATTACATAAATAAAATGTAATTTTCTCTGTAGCACTTCATGGATTTCATAAGCAACACACCTTAGTTGTTCACACAAAGCATAAAGGTAAAAAACAATATATACAGTGTTATCTTCATTTTAGATGTCACAAAGTATTTGTGGCTCCCAGAGTTTTCCTTTGCGTGGAAATTGGGTCCAAATGGCTCTTTGGGTGTTAAAGGTTGCTGACCTGTGAACAGATATGATCTGAACCCTGATAACTACTATTACTGTATTCCTTTCACTGTGTGTGTGTCTGTGTGTGTGTGTGTGTGTGTGCCACAGAGACGCAGCAGTTGGAGAGTGCTCTTTTAACCTCACCGTCCTAAACTGCTTACAAGGAATCCACAAGGTAGCAACAACGTCTAACACAGATGATTTTAGTAAAATTAAAATGACACTTATTAACTTCATTTTGGTCATTTTAACCTCATTTTAACTTAAAAATCCCAGTTTGAGCCACATTTGACATTGTTCTCCTCTTATTCTGTAACAACAGTAATTGAATTCAGTTTTATTCATAGCACTAATTCTAAGCAACAGTTACTTCAAGGTACTTTAACTTATAAGGTAAAGACCCTACAGCTCTGCACTAGAAGTATACACTTGGCAACAGTGGGAAGGAAAAACTCCCTTCCAACAGGACGAAACCTCCAACAGAACCAGGTTTAAGGAGGTTTAAAGATTAGGCTTCAAACTTTCCTTTTTGCTAAAGCATATAGTTAGGGCTGGACCAGGTGACCCTGGATCCTCCCTTAGTTATGCTGCAATAGACGTAGGCTGCTGGGGATTCCCATGATGCACTGGGTGTTTCTTCTTCACTCACTATGTGTTAACAGACCTCTCTGCACTGAATCATCGTTGTTATTAATCTCTGGCTGTCCTCACAGTGTGTCTTTGGTCCTGTCTCCGTCCCCTCAGCCCCTCAGCAGTCAGATTGCCGCCCCTCCCTGAGCCTGGTTCTGGTGAACATGTGTTTCTGTTAAAAACGAGTTTTTCCTCCCCACTGTCACCAGTGTGCCTGCTCGTAGGGGTGGTCTGATTGTGTTTCCTCTGTATAACTGTAGGGTCTTTACCGTACAATATTAACTGCCTGAGGTGACCTTTGTTGTGATTTGGTGCTAAAAAAAACTGAACTGAATCTGTGAAACCACTGCAGATCACTATAACACTAAACATTTCAGCCCTTTGGGGGGAGTTGTGCTTTTGTTGTGAAAATCTGTTCCTGCTCTGTTCCTCTGCAGGCATTACAACATGGTTTCCTGGATTTTGAAAGGTTCAGTGCAGAAGAATATGAACATTATGAGGTAACAGACTGCAGAGTGCTGACTGTGCTACAGGTCGATATCAATGAAAACAGGACCAGGATACAGTAAGAAATAAGTAACGTACGCTTGTTATTCATCCAGTTTATTTGCAGTGCTGTTAGTAACACAGTCAGGGCCAACCAAGGGCTCGTACCATGTCCAGGCCTGCCTTGGTGCACGCTGTACTTCCTCAGTTTCTCAGTTAGATTGATCCATAACTCACCCGTCCAAGTGATAGACAGTCAGTGAAGTAAAGGTCAGCTCACCTGTGTCCACTGCAACAAAACTGATTTCCAATGAAAGGTAAAAGCCCGTATGTGTTCATTACTGCAGTGGTGGTATAATTAAGGTGTTCTGGATCCATGTTTTTAACTGATATGTCGCTAACCTCTATCACAGTCTTTCTTTCCTTTCTTTTTGTGCTTTTAGCGAGTTGAAAATGGAGATATGAACTGGATCGTTCCGGGAAAGGTTCTGGCGTTCAGTAGCCCTCATTCTCGTGGTAAGATAGAAGATGGTGAGTCAGAATCTCTAAGCTAAAAGCTAAAAGCATGCCTCCAAACCAACATCAGTGCTCACGTTGCTTGGCCTGACAGAAGGCCTGTGCAGCCCCTCAGTGCCTGCACGTCCTGAAACAGCTGAGAAGAGCTAACCTTACCCTGCTGTCTTCTGATGGCGTGTATTGTTTCCTGCTTAGTGCTGTCATGTTGTTACGGCTGGATTAGACGAGCCTGAGCCCTGCAGTGGCTCGGGGTTTCCCATGATGCACTCATGCTTCTTCATCACTCAGCTCTTTTTACTTCCTGTGTATTTACACCACTTTGCACGTAGTTATTATTCCCCTCTGGCTCTCCAGTCCATCTCTTGTCCCGTTGTCCTCCCCTCACCCCGACCACATGTGGCAGATTGCTCCCCCTCCCTCAGCCTGGTTCTTGTTAAAAGGGAGTTTTTCTTTCCCGCTGTCAGCAGGTGCTTGGGGCCGTTCGATCGTTGAGTTTTCTCTGTATTTAACGTCTTTACCTTACAATATAAATCAGTTGACACTACGTCATTGAATCTTATTTTACGTTTGCATTAAGAGACAGGACTTGCATTAAAAACAGACCCTCGCTGATTGAAACGACGTAACTCAGTTGTTGTTGATTCTGTCTCCAGGTTATCCCCTCCACACACCCGAGGCATACTTCTCATACTTTTGCCAAAATGACGTAACGACCGTGGTTCGTCTGAACAGGAAGTTGTATGATGGCAGGCGGTTTGAGGATGCAGGATTTGAGCACCACGACCTCTTCTTCCTTGATGGGACCACGCCCTCTGACCTCATCGTCAGACGCTTTCTGCATGTGTGTGAAAGCACAGACGGGGCAGTGGCAGTGCACTGTAAAGGTAGGACTGCAAGTGTTTATGTATGTTTAATTGATGTCATTTATTTCTTTTATCTTAACTTTGTCTCTTTAAACACTCCATCCATTTACAGCTGGATTAGGCCGCACGGGCACTCTGATTGGCTGCTACCTGATGAAGCACTTCCGGTTTACTGCAGCCGAGGCGATTGCTTGGATCAGAGTCTGCAGACCTGGATCTATCATCGGTCCACAGCAAAACTTCTTAGAAGAGTGAGTTTGTGCCTCAGCTGTGACGCTCAAACCAAACGCTCCAATTTCCGTGACTCCAAAGGTATCAGTCGGAGACAATCATTAAGCTTTAGTACCGTTCATGAAAGTACAGGAGTAATGCTTTCCAGATGATGTGCACACAGACACGTCTGCAACACTTCATTAGGATAATGTCACAAAACACAAGCAGACGGCAACTTCACCTCCAAGGTGCACGGAGAAAGATCTGACGAGGTGAAGACTCCAGTCACAGAGTATTAGGGAACCATAACGTGTTAGTGGCCTTCATCAGGGTCATTGCGTTTATCTGTGAAGGTGTGATTGGTCCACTTTTTCTGTTTCCAGTCTTTTTTATTTAAACACAAGCTGTTTGACATTTTGCAATGACCCAAAAGGCATTGGTCACTGAGTACAGCTGTTCTCTAATACTTCGAGTGTCGCTGGAGTCTTCACACGAAGCACAAGTAGATCAGGAAGTAGATCAGGAAGTAGATCAGGAAGTAGATCAGGAAGTAGATCAGGAAGGGTTTGAGGCGTCACCTTGGCCTTCAACGTCGGCAGATCTCAATCTCATCGAGCATCTGTGAGATGTGCTGGACAAACAAGGCCCGTCTGTCCTTAGGCTGTGGCATCTATTGCTGTTACCACACAAGATGTTTCTCCATGCTGAGGTCATGGTTGGAGCATGCTGGAAATGTAGTAAAAGTTAGAAGAGAAGCAAAAGGTGGAGGTCAGGGTGGGGCATTCCCCAGGGTGCCCATGTGCAGCTGGTGGTGACTGCAGCAGTGGGAAACTGGTGGATGATGGATCAAATCGAATTAAAAAAAGCCTGAAACTGTGTTACTGCTGCAGACTGCAGTCAGCTGGTTTCTCTCCTCAGCTCTGGACGCACACTTCCTCCTTACGCCACAGTAGTGCTCTGTTGCTAATGGCTACTAGCTCTGTGTGTCTACTTACACGCTAAACCAGGATGTTGAATGTTATACCTGCTAAACATGATATCACAGTTAGTTTGTGGCGTGTGTTTGATGTTTGTGTGCAGGAAGCAGCACAGTTTGTGGGTTCAGGGTGACGTGCATCGGTCTAAACAGAAGCTGGTCCAACAGAGACGGAGTCGGCAGCAGCAGCTGCAGCAACAGCAGCTTCACCGCTCTGACTCTGTGCAGGGAGGCAAACAGGAGGCAGTGTCCTCGCTGCTTTCCAGCATGGATGACCTGTCAATCAACACCGTGCTCTGCAAGTCATATAGCTTGGATGAGGTCAGCGGTGTGACTTCATAGCACCTTTTTTTAATGGTTACTGCAGAATTCAAACAGGCTACTGAGTTCTGATCACAATGTTGTGTTTTCATGCTGCTAATTGTGTCTTTCTTTCTGTGTCTGTGCAGAATAACTGCAAAGAAGTCAGTCTGACACAGGGAGACGAACTGAGAGCACTGAAGGGAAAACGCCCACCGAGATCAGCGTCATCCTGCTCAAGGTACCAATATCTGTAATTTAATTAATGATAAATGGTTATTGTGGTCAGTGCAAGAGACACGTTGAGAATGAGCTCAAAACAAAGTTTCTATTAACAAGGAGATATAATAGACACCAACATGTTTTTGTGGATGTCAGAAAGTACATAAGTGACTGTTGTCGAATGCTTTGTTTGCACGCTGTCTAACAGACAGACTGGACTGCATGAAATCCTGCTGTGTTCTCATCTGTGCAGCGTAAATGTTGTGTCTAACCTGCTCGAGCTCATGCATCCTTTTTTGTTCTTCGGTTAAACTGAAACCTAAATGCAACAAGAGAAGTTGTTGTCTTTGGATACTTTAGTTAATCATGAGTGAGATTAAGGTTGTGGAGGTTGTCAGAGTATTCCTTCTACTGCCTGACAGTGTCCTCAGTTGGAGTCAGCAGGCCTCCATCTTTACTGGACACCGTGTTGGTAGAGCACCACTTCCCCCTCCTGACGGTTTGCCAGAATCGCTCCTCCTACGCCCAAGTTTTTGCTGCAGCCGCGGCCTGAGCTGCGTTTCGATTGGCCTGCCCGCTGCCTCTGCTCTCCACCCGTGGCTGCCGCCAGACACACAATCAGTAGATAATACCTCTGCTCACTACAGTTTTTGTTTTGGTCCCTGAATCCACGGCCCAAATATAGCAGATATATAAGATGCTGCCATAGTTCAAGAAACATTTCATAAAAAGTAAATAGTTACAAATCGGGGATATGGGAGCTGCGGCAAAAAGAAACCAAAGGACGACCACGAACCAAACTCACAACGTGCTTCTCCTGTAAACTAACATCACTAAACTGCTAACCTGACACAACCAAGAACTGGGCTTCCACGGAGGTTAACTCGAGGTACCTCCCACACGTCGAAGCGTATTTGTCTCTTGTCTCTTGTACAGAGTGTGTGTGCAGATGTTGATTCCTGCAGTGAGCGTAGAAATCATCAGAAGGATTTTTGGAGAAGTTGTTCGTTGTGCTTGTTTTTGTGAAGGATCAAGTTTAGTATTTGCTCTTGGATCACACACACACACAAATATGAGGTGTTCTTGTTTTCTGTGTCAGGTTAAACCTGTCCAAGACTTCACACTGCTCCATCCTCCCTCCCCCGAAGCCCTCCAAAGTCCACCTCACCCCCTCTTCTACTAAAAAGCTGAGACGAAGTTCCTCTACCACCACTGCTCCGCAGATCAGGAGGTTGGTGTCTGTGCTTTTGTTCTTACTAGAAGCACATTATAATAAAACCAATATAAAATGTGATGTGCTGATGTCTCCACAGTCCCTTCAGCCTCACTGTGTTCAGCACCAGGCCAGCACTGATTCACTGACTTCACACTTGGGACGTTCTGGTCATGAATCAGCCCAGCTGATGATGGACTCGCTGGAAACTGGATCAGCTCTCTTGCACGTTTAATAGGCTGTAAATCCTTTTTTAGCCCCAATAACTACTTTTGGTTTTGACAGAGCCAACAGTTTGTCACCACTTTAACTAGTCACGTGGCCCATTCTGTGATAACAGGGCCGACACCATAAATCATCACGTCTCTTGGGTACAGCAGGCAGGTAACTGTAAAAAACTGCTGCTGCATATTGCAGATATAACATCTGCTAGATGCTGAATGTCCCGTTGTCACAATCATTTTGCTGGAAGCAAAGGACACGTGCAGGTGCAAAGACCAAACAACGCTAACAGGGGATAAAAGGTCGTGGCCCGAGGACTGAGTCAGACCATCGCCAAGAGCAGTCTGGGTGCTTCTGATAAACGGCTGCTGCCATTTGTCCATCCAAAGTTCAGAACCACAGGATGTAGACGGCCTGAAGCAACGTCTTGGTTGCAGAAACACAGACCTTTAGAAGTCGTACCAAAATCCACGCCAACTTTGGCAGATCACAGGTTTCTTGGCTGCACATGATGGACCTAGCTTATTTGGCACGTTGTTGTAATGTTGTCTCCTCATTTTCAGTACTTTAGTAACCTGGTTGGGTTAGAGAACCATAGCAAACCACATCTTTTGTAAGCAATCGGTGCACATTGTTCAAGAATTAACAACTGGATGCAAAATTGTCTTGCAAGACCAAGAGTGATACACTGCTTCTGCTATAGATGTTATTTATATTTTCCAAGATTTCATCGATAAAGTATGACAAACTTATATTTGTTGGTTTTTTAATGTTCGACATGCTTATAATGCACTTTGAAAACCTCTGAGCACACATGCTAGCAATGAAAGACACAGAACAGAGGCAGCAATATAACATAGCTAACATTAACAGTGCAGTGAATCCTGCTTGTGCCGTGATATTCAGGACTGCAAACCGAGCAGCATCACTGACTTTCAGCCTGTTGTGTTTGTGGATATATGACTGACTTTAATTATCCATCAAATCATCACATTCTCTGTAAGATTAAGGTCAACTATATATATATATATATATACACACACACACATATGAGGCTTTAAAACCAAGTCAACGCTGAAAGTACAAACATCACTAATGTTACATAACTTTGCCGACATTTGGCCAACAGCAATGTTTTATTGTTCTTCGTTATTAAACATTCGCACATAAATAAGTGACGTCATATTCAGTACTTACTTTTGACTCTTCGGCTGCTCCCTTCTGCCGTATTTTGCGGCAAAATTATCCACACCCACCGCCGCGCTATGATTTGTGGGATATATGGGACCACGAAGCGTGCACCGGACCACGCTTGATATTTGGGGAAATCGACGGCGCATTTGGAGTATGCATTTGAAGTACACTTCGGATTGGGACAGCCGTCGTTGCGTGGCGGTGACGTAATCACACTTAAAATGCGTACTTCAGGCGTGAAGACACGTGTGGACATGTGCTTGCACGCTAGTGCATGAGGAGGGACGGATTTTATGTTTTACCTCTCCAGACACCTTTCTTTTGCAACGTTATGGGTTGTACGAACACTGTGCTATGTTTGTAAACACTATGTTTGTTAAGCTGCAGCCGTTCAACCGGGCTTATATGGTTGACGAAGAGAAGGTGTATTAAAGGAAACACTGTGGAATTCCCAATGCCAGTGTGAGCACTGCTATCAGTGAGCTTAACGACAGCCGTTAGCATCATTTCAGTGTTTCAGTCATAAAAACACTTCCTGTCTCTGTGGTGGTTACACTGACATCGTGCAGTTTGTGCTTTGACCTCCAGAGGGCGACAAATCAGCACAGACAGAGAGCTCCATTCAAACTTTGCTGACATCAGTAATAATTCTTCAAATATAATCATCAGTGTTTGAGCAGCTATGATATCAGGGACAATCGAGACATGTGTGACAATACTGAACATGTCACATGACACACCTTAAACATCATGTGATCCACTCTCAGTCTGCACTTTCATTCATGACTTCAACAGGTTGAAATGAGCTTTGAAGAAACATCAGTTCAGTGGTGAAATATTCAAACGCTGCAGGAAGAAGAACAACAAAGTGATGACAGATGTTTGTGCTTCAAACTGGAAAACCAGCAGAAATAAATCACAGCCTGCCAGAAGTTTAGGAGTTTCTGAGGGGAACTGGAACGCAGCACAGTGTTTCAAAGCCCCTGATTGTCCTCAAACGCAGCATTAGGCTGAAAGTTTACTTTCACTTCCTGAACTTCGTGGAGTGGCGCTTGTTGTTGGTGTGTGAAGAAACTGTAAGTTTGCTTTGTTTCCTCCTTTAACAGTTTGTCTTTAGGAACTTTACTGTTTGTTCAGCTCATGTTCGATTTCTTCACACAACAAACTGTGTGTGTTTGTATTTCCGGTCTCTCCATTAAAGTCAGTGTGTAATGTTTTCCTGGCTAACATCAGCTGTGTGCAGCTTAGTTCCAGCACAAATCTGCCGCTCCATAGTTCACGGTAACGGACTCACAGCTGGACCAACGAGGCCGAGTGTGTCCGCCACTCTGAGCTACGTTCGTGTTTGTGTACTTGTAGTTTGTACTTTGTGAGTTCACTCAGAGCCCACAGAGGACGCAGCGTACGTGATGACGTCAGCCCTTTACCTCCTTTACTGTCACTGTGATTAATATTTACACACCACACGAGACACCTGACAGCATGTTAACGCTAAGCTAAAGCTAAGCTAACGCTAATCTAGCCAAGAAGCCAGAGTGACGTTAAAGCTGAGTAAACACTGACCCCAGACCAGCACCGTGATAAAGTGAGCTGCTGCTGCTGAACCTGAACAGGTAACAAAGTGATGAGCAGTCAGGCTGCAGGTTTCTACCTGTTCATGTTTCTACAGTAGAATCACTTTGAAGTGTCTTTGTGCTGTTTCATCTTTGATTTGTGTTCATAAACACTCAGAGAAAGATCACGTGACCTCATCAGGATCTGTGTTGGTGTGTGGGGCTGTACCTCAGCTTTAGATTATGGTGATTATGAGACAGTGTTTCAGCTCATTTTACACAGTAACATGAAAGTACTGTTATGAGGAGTAATGAAGTAACATACTCCATTACTTTTAATTAAAGTGTTCTGTGTAATATGTGTAATAATGACTTTTTTGAGTAACTTCATCTCTGTCAATAACAACATTCATACGTGGAATAAAAACACATCAGTGGATCATTGCTGGAGCTGCCTGGACTTCAGTCTTCAGGATCTCAACCAACAGCATCAACATGCTGCTCCAGATGTTTGTGCTCCAGATGTTTGTGCTCCAGATGTTTGTGCTCCAGATGTTTGTGCTCCAGATGTTTGTGCTCCACATGTCTGTGCTCCACATGTCTGTGCTCCACATGTCTGTGCTCCACATGTTTGTGCTCCAGATGTCTGTGCTCCAGATGTCTGTGCTCCACATGTCTGTGCTCCACATGTTTGTGCTCCACATGTTTGTGCTCCAGATGTTTGTGCTCCAGATGTTTGTGCTCCACATGTTTGTGCTCCACATGTCTGTGCTCCACATGTCTGTGCTCCACATGTCTGTGCTCCACATGTTTGTGCTCCAGATGTTTGTGCTCCACATGTCTGTGCTCCAGATGTTTGTGCTCCACATGTCTGTGCTCCAGATGTTTGTGCTCCACATGTCTGTGCTCCAGATGTTTGTGCTCCACATGTTTGTGCTCCACATGTCTGTGCTCCAGATGTCTGTGCTCCAGATGTCTGTGCTCCACATGTCTGTGCTCCAGATGTTTGTGCTCCACATGTCTGTGCTCCAGATGTTTGTGCTCCACATGTTTGTGCTCCACATGTCTGTGCTCCAGATGTCTGTGCTCCAGATGTCTGTGCTCCACATGTCTGTGCTCCAGATGTTTGTGCTCCACATGTTTGTGCTCCACATGTTTGTGCTCCAGATGTTTGTGCTCCAGATGTTTGTGCTCCACATATTTGTGCTCCAGATGTTTGTGCTCCTGGTGATCAGACTCGCAGTTTCATCCTTGAAATAAGTGTTTATATTGTTGTTATATTGTTGACCCACCATTGATCATGTGTCTCATCACATGATCAATGGTGGGTCAGCGACATGCTTTCTTTCCGTCTCAGGTTTAAATATCTGGGACTCTCCACCGTTTGGTTTTAAAACTGAAGAAGCTTCTCGGATGAAACGTCTTCCAGAAACTTAAAGAAGTCTCTATTTTCTTTCTAAGCTCCTTAGATCACATGACCTGGATGACTGAACCTACAGACATATTGACCTGGTTTCTAGGTTACATGACAGGTCAGAGGTCAGCGACTGTAACTCAGTTACTCCTGTTAATGTGAACTCACTGAGTGTTTGTGGTTTACCTCTCAGACTGACTGAAGATGATGATGGAGGAAGAGGAGGACAGAGCAGAGTATGCAGGGTCCAGCTGTCCGTCTGTGAGGAGTGACCGGTCCAAAGATCATAATCCAGACTTCAGTGCTGAACCTGGACCAACGAGGTCAGAGAGCTGAACACACTGAGTTACAGAAATAATTCTACACTGACATTATAATCAGTGTTGATTCTGGTTGATTGTCTGACTGTGTTTGTGAGCTGAGAGGAAATGAAAATGAATTTGTAACAAAAATCAGTTTTGTCCAGTTTTCCTGTAAAAAGCTGAACTCTAATCTAAGAGGACTGTTACTGACAGGAAACAGCTGCATTATCTGCAGTCTGTGTGATCACAGCTGCTTCAATCATGTTTGTGTCTGCAGAGGTCAGAGGTCACAGTCTGCAGGGTCCAGCTGTCCGTCTGTGAGGAGTGACCGGTCCAAAGAACAAAATCCAGTCTTCAGTGCTGAACCTGGACCAACGAGGTCAGAGAGCTGTGATGACTCCTTTACATGTTTGTGTTTCCTGGATAAATATGACCTGAAACATCCTCAGATTGTTACAAAGATTCATTAAAAAGAAAACAATGAAAGAGAAAAGATCCAAATGTTAGACTTGGTCATTTGCTGTTTGAGGACAGTGATGCTCATATCTGTGGGGAAAGTGTGACCTGAGTGGGTTCATGTTTGTCTTTAAAGAACAGAGCTGCTCTGATTCTCTTTGTGTCTGATCTGTTAAACAGTCTGAGAGGTCACACAGAGACCCAGCAGCTAAAGCCTGGATCATACTGGCTGCTGTTAATGAGACTCCATCAGGACAACACTGAACCACAGTGGTGTGGATGTAGTGGATAAATCCCACCATACTGATGCTCAGATTTAATCACAGGGAACAAAACCAGATGTTACCTTCAGATTGTGACCTTTGGAGTGGACGATGCAGATTTCAATAGAGAATAAATGTTGTTGTTTTTCAGCTGTGAAAAAAGAATCTAATTTTGTGAACTTAAGAATTTATGATGGTGGTAAAAACATGGAGACTATAACACAACATTTCCACTGTATTCATAGAATGAATGTAAAACTGTCAGACATTCATTAAATATGCAAAATGTCTACAGAAACATCAGAGGGTCAGATGTGAAGCACTCAGTGATTTTGATCAAATGACTCATCAGTTATTGATCTGTACTACACTGATCTACCACGTTAGTAAAGCTGGTGTTCTGGTGGTGGAGGGAGACCTCGGATCATGTTCTGGTTTTGGAGCAGTGATCTGCTGATGGTTCAGTTTAATGAGCTTCTTCAAAATCATCCCTGACATCACCACTGAATGGACGTTCATAAACTTAGTAAAAATGGCCCATATTTTCACAATCTGAGGGTTTAAAACTTGACAAAGTTGATTCAAATGAAGTTATTTGAGCAGACACTAATGGATCTTTATCCTGTGTTGATCTAATCCTTCATGGTTCCTCCACAGAGTGGACCAGCAGAGCTCAGAGGTTCCCAGTGGTCAGTCTGCCCAGCAGCATCAAACACAGCTGGACTCCATATTTATGGTCTGTACATGTACAACAACTACTGTTACATCTGTTCTGTTCACAGTCATCTCCATGCTGCTCTTTGTAGACCAGTGGATTGTCTGTGTGTCCTACATGGATCTGATGTTTGGCTCCATGATTTCAGTCTGATTGGCTCATTCATAAAGTATTCTGTTCCAGCTGCTGGAGGACAACATCATCACTTTTGTGAAGAACGAGCTGAAAAAGATCCAGAAGGTTCTGAGTCCAGATTACCCAGAATGCTTAGAGAGTCAGAGGAGCAGCTGCAGAGAGGCATTTGTGAAGATCGCAGTTGACTTCCTGAGGAGAATGAAGCAGGAGGAGCTGGCTGACCGTCTGCAGAGACGTAAGAGGATTTCTATAAAGATTTAAAGTTTTGGATAAATGAACATTTTCCAGAGATGGAAGATGGAGCAACATGTTTTAAAGATTAGTTCTTTTTGGAATTGAGTGTTTATTTTTCTTCTCATTCAGAACTTCCAGCTGCAGTTTGTCATCGTAACCTTAAATCTGCTCTGAAGAAGAAGTTCCAGTGTGTGTTTGAGGGCATCGCTAAAGCAGGAAACCCAACCCTTCTGAATCAGATCTACACAGAGCTCTACATCACAGAGGGAGGGACTGCAGAGGTCAATGATGAACATGAGGTCAGACAGATTGAAACAGCATTCAGGAAACCAGACAGACCAGAAACAACAATCAGACAAGAAGACATCTTTAAACTCCCACCTGGAAGAGATGAACCAATCAGAACAGTGCTGACAAAGGGAGTGGCTGGCATTGGGAAAACAGTCTTAACACAGAAATACACCCTGGACTGGGCTGAAGACAAAGCCAACCAGGACATCCAGTTCATGTTTCCATTCACTTTCAGAGAGCTGAATGTGCTGAAAGAGGAAAAGTTCAGCTTGGTGGGACTTGTTCATCACTTCTTTACTGAAACCAAAGAAGCAGGAATCTGCAGCTTTGAAGACTTCCAGGTTGTGTTCATCTTTGATGGTCTGGATGAGTGTCGACTTCCTCTGGACTTCCACAAAACTACAATCCTAACTGACCCTAGAAAGTCCACCTCAGTGGATGTGCTGCTGATAAACCTCATCAGGGCGAAACTGCTTCCCTCTGCTCGCCTCTGGATAACCACACGACCTGCAGCAGCCAATCAGATCCCTCCTGACTGTGTTGGCATGGTGACAGAGGTCAGAGGGTTCACTGACCCACAGAAGGAGGAGTACTTCATGAAGAGATTCAGAGATGAGGAGCAGGCCAGCAGGATCATCTCCCACATCAAGACATCACGAAGCCTCCACATCATGTGCCACATCCCAGTCTTCTGCTGGATCACTGCTACAGTTCTGGAGGATGTGCTGGAAACCAGAGAGGGAGGACAGCTGCCCAAGACCCTGACTGAGATGTACATCCACTTCCTGGTGGTTCAGGCCAAAGTGAAGAAGGTCAAGTATGATGGAGGAGCTGAGACAGATCCACACTGGAGTCCAGAGAGCAGGAAGATGATGGAGTCTCTGGGAAAACTGGCTTTTGATCAGCTGCAGAAAGGAAACCTGATCTTCTATGAATCAGACCTGACAGAGTGTGGCATCGATATCAGAGCAGCCTCAGTGTACTCAGGAGTGTTCACACAGATCTTTAAAGAGGAGAGAGGACTGTACCAGGACAAGGTGTTCTGCTTCATCCATCTGAGTGTTCAGGAGTTTCTGGCTGCTCTTCATGTCCATCTGCCCTTCATCAACTCTGGACTCAATCTGCTGGAAGAACGACAATCAACCTCCAAGAAATCTAAATTATTTAACAAACTAAAACTCCAATCACTTCACCAGAGTGCTGTGAAGAAGGCCTTAAAGAGTCCAAATGGACACCTGGACTTGTTCCTCCGCTTCCTCCTGGGTCTTTCACTGCAGACCAATCAGACTCTCCTACGAGGTCTGCTGACACAGACAGGAAGTAGCTCACAGACCAATCAGGAAACAGTTCAGTACATCAAGAAGAAGCTCAGTGATAATCTGTCTGCAGAGAAAAGCATCAATCTGTTCCACTGTCTGAATGAACTGAATGATCGTTCTCTAGTGGAGGAGATCCAACAGTCCCTGTGATCAGGAAGTCTCTCCACAGATGAACTGTCTCCTGCTCAGTGGTCAGCTCTGGTCTTCATCTTACTGTCATCAGACAAAGATCTGGATGTGTTTGACCTGCAGAAATACTCTGCTTCAGAGGAGGCTCTTCTGAGGCTGCTGCCAGTGGTCAAAGCCTCCAACAAAGCTCTGTGAGTAAACATGTGATCAGGCTTTTATTTATAACATAAACAGTGTAATGTGTGATGGACCCTTAATAACTTAAACATATTTTTTTACATGATCATCAGCACTAAATACAGTATATTATAGTTAATGTTTGATAGCAGCAGTAAATGTCAGAGTGTCTTAAACATATCTGGGTGTCAGCTTTTATCAAAGTCATGTCCAGAATCATCCTGTAAGTAAAATTTATTTATACAGCAGCTTTCACAGGTCAAAAACCACAAAGTGCTTCACAATAGAAACGGGCAATAAAAAACACAGAAGATAAAAACATTAAACAGCAAACACTGAACATCATACAGCCTAAAACTAGTTAAAGGCCACTCTGAATACTAGAGTCTGAATAAATGAGTTAGTGGGACCAGTAAAAGCCTTTGACTGGAAGATCTCAGATGTGAGAAGAGCTGTAGGATTGTAGAAAGTCAGAAATATAGACTGGGACTAAAAGTAAGGACTAAATCTTTAAATAACGCCTAAAATGAACTGGTTACCAGTGTGACGAGATTAAACTGGAGTAATGTCCAGTGTATTTCATGTGCTGGTTAAAAGCCTCGCAGCATGATTCTGTACTGACTGAAGACGTTCAAAGACTGTGATGGACCCATAGGTGATCAACTCCCTCATTCCTCCTCTGGTCTTATTGCTCTGCATCAGTGCACTGCTCAGCTGAAGATGAGTTCACTTCTATATGTTACAATCTGCCTCACCAGTACAGTTCCAAGGATCTGCAGCTGCTGAATCAATTATATTCCTCGTGTTTCTTCTGGTTTCCTGTTGTTAGATCTGCCTGCTTGATTGTTTTTCAATCTCTCCTATGTCGTGCACTTTGATTTCCGACTGTACACAGTCTGTGAACCATGACAATTTGTGACAGAATGCAATGATCAGTGAGGACCCGGAGGACACTGACATTTACACTGTGCAGAATTAGACTTGAGACTTTATCTCACTGCTTTGTGGACGACTGATGGAAGGACTAATCACTATATCTGCTTTAATTGAAATAATTTCCATGAAAATTTCACCGGTTCAGTCTCCCAGAATCTCTCAATCATATCTTCACCTTTTCCTAGAGTAACTAACCCTCACTCACCAGAATATGAGCCAGCCTTCCCTCTCATTGCTACATACTTACAGTCTTGCCTATCACCTGTTCACAGAATGAGTCATCACTTGTTTTTGTTTAGCATTTAATGAGCAAGTTCCAGGTCTTTATATTTACACAGGGAACATTTTTAAACTAAAACGTTTTTTAGCCATAAATAGTAATGCACACTGGCATTTGTCTTTCTTTCAAAGGTTCAACACAAGAAGTGATTTAAATTAATCACAAACAGTTTGTTATCAAATGACAATTTTTCAGATTATGTCTTTATTATGTTTTTGTTTTTTAGGTTGAGTGTCCCTGACCTCTCAGACAGAGGCTGTGAAGCTCTGTCCTCTGCTCTCAGCTCCCAGTCCTCTATTCTGAGAGAGCTGCACCTCAGTATCAACAACCTGCAAGATCCAGCAGTGGAGTTTCTTTCTGCAGGACTGAGAAGTCCACACTGTAAACTGAATACTCTGCGGTGAGATCAAGTTATGTTGTGCTTTTCATCAATTGACAGAATTAACCAATAGCAAGCCACTAAATGGGGAAAAAGTCAGTTAAACTTCTGTAATAGTTTTATGTTAGTGTCATCTCTTAGTGTTGACTCTTAGTAAAAAAACAGGATTTATTGCAAAATCTAAAAACTCTTTTGTGCACCCTCATTGCAATTTAATAACAGTGTTTGTTTAATGTTTATCTTTCATTTTTCAGACTGAGTCACTGTGAGCTCTCAGAGAGAGGCTTTGAAGCGCTGTCCTCAGCTCTCAGCTCCCAGTCCTCTAGTCTGAGACAGCTGGACCTGAGTAACTCTGACCTGCAGGATTCAGGAGTGAAGTTTCTGTCTGCTGGAGTGAAGAGTCCACGCTGTAAAATGGAAACTCTCAGGTCAGGATTTAAAATGTTCCACTGATGATCATGTTAAACTTGATTTCTATTACTGCAGAAACAGTCAATTGATTTTAAAAAAGTCTGAATGTAGAAATTAGCGTCTGGGGTTTTTAGTGATATTTGTTCACTTTCTTTTTTTCATTTGCAATGAACTGTCCCATCTGCTCCTCTGAGTCCAAATTCTTTATTTTAGCAGTGCTTCATCCACCAAACCTTCTAGTTCGATTCCTGTATTTTGAAGGTTTTTACAGAGCTGTTTGTTCAGATATCAGAATTTGATTTTCAGAAAGATTTAGTAATAAAAATATGATCAATTGATTATTTCTGACTGAAAAGATGAAATATATATTTGGTCATAGTGATATGACTCATTGCCTCACTTAAACATAAAATGTAAACAAAAATTCAAAACAATAGATTAATACAAAACAGAATTTGACTGTTGAGCTTAAAGTGAGCTTGAATGTTATTCACTTCCTGTTTTATTTTGGTAGTTATCGTCTCTGGTTTTTACTTTTACTTCCTCCCCCGACATTGTCTACATTAGTTTCAGCTGTAGAAGATTTTATTGACTGTTTGATTTGTAATTTTTTTAAAAATATAATTGTTGACTTATAAACTATTGCTAAAATGTATTTTCATTAAAATACCAAATAATTTATTACTTTATCATCTAATTAGATTATAATTCTGTAAATAGGGGTGATAGTGTGGTCTATGTGGGTTGTCTTCAGGTACTCTTCCTCCCACAGTCCAAGAACATGCATGCAAGGTTAACTGGAGATGTGTGATTGTGAGCATAAATTGTCTGTCTCTGTCTAGCTCTGTGTTTACCTGGCTACATCACCATGGTTACTGATGCTGAACCAATAACCTGGTCTGGATCAGGTTATGTTCAGAGTTTTTGTTTAAAATCAACTAAGTGCCTCATTTTCACTGATTCTTTCATTTACAGAAAGCTTTAAGTGTGATATAGATTCAGTCATATCTGACTAATGTCAGTGAATGAGGCCCAGCTGTAAAGTCACAGCAGTCACACTGTATGTGTCTCATTGTCACTGGAGTTTAGGCTCCATGCATTCAGCTGGTGCTGCAGAAAAAGTAGAAATGTTTCTGTTTGGTTCTAATGCTGAGTCTCTTTTACAAAGATGGAACTGCAGCTAATCCTGCTCATGTAGCCTGTTAGTAAAAACTCAAGTCACTGTCAGACACAGCAGACATTTACTGATAATCTCACTGTATGTGGTCTTTTAGCACCTCCTACTTGTGAACATGTGGAGTGTTGTTTGTCTGGGTGACGAGTGTAACTGTTGAGTGAGAAAGACTGTGGTCGTGTCCAAATTCATGGGCTGCATCCTCCTGAGGACCCGGCCTTCGCGATCTACGTGGGCCGGGTCCTCAGAAGGTCAGGTAGGCCGGAAGTAAACGGCCATGGAATTGGACGGTCTAGCCTTCTGATTGGTGTCACCGCTGTCTCGGTGGAGTTTAATAAACTCTGCCGTCTGCTCCTTGCTATCTAAAATATAACAGGACTCTGGCGTAAATTGTTGACCATCTCACACTTCTGTTTAATCAGTTTTTTGTTTGACGTTTATTCAGTTGTGTAAAAACCAAGGAGGAACCCACCCGGGGGATAAATAAAGTTTTATTTTATCTAATCTAATCTAATAACTTTAATCTCAGCCAAACCGATTTACTCACGAACAAATAAAACACTGAAAAAAGCCAAACAATAACATTTTTAGGTTGTCTAAGTGACTTATATATTACTTTTAACCTGATTAGTGAAAGTCCGCGGTGATCTGAAAATGATGTACAGGGAGTTGTGCCGTTCTCGGCGGCTTCAGTGACCCTGAAGCTCTCGGTTAGCTATCGAGCTGGTGGGTAACAGACGTCTCCGAAAACGTCGAAGCACTTTTGCAAATATGCAATATCTTGATAAATCGAGCAGATATTTGAAGTTTACACACTCACATTCTCGCCTGAAAATATGTTAAAAGTTTTGTGACCCAGGAAGATTAATAAGAGTAATTTTAAATCTTAGTAGCGGCCGCCATTACCAGAAACTGGAGTTTGGCTGGGCCGCAATATGAATTCTGGGATATGGTGGGCCACGAAGGACACACCCGACACATCCTTCAAATTCGGGGAAAAGGTCGGCTGCATTCGGAGGAGTCCACGAATTTGGACAGCCTTTGGTGCATTGCTGTGACGTTATTGGTCTACAAATGTGTCCTCAGGAGGATGCAGCCCATAGATTTGGACACACCGAGCCTGCGTGCTGGTAGCACCTTAGCCACAGCTCGGGTGTGGAGGAGAAGCTGAAAAAGGTTTCCTAGTTTGTAAGGAGGAAAAAAACTGAGAGGACTAAGTTAAAGAGAGGCTGGAGAGTAACACAGAGCAGCAATGAATGCTGCTCACACAGTTTAGACAGTTTAGCATCAAATGTTCGAGTGAGTTAGCTCCCAGCTAACTAGCAGAGCAGCTAACTAGCAAACCAGCTAACTAGCAAACCAGCTAACTGCATCCACAAGCTGCGACTGCGTCTTTCTGACAAGAGCGTCAGACACTCAGACTGGTTTTCTTTGTGGATGATGATTTATTCTCACACTGATCCTTCATGATGATGCTGCCATCCACCCACTGCTCCTAGCAGTGTTGCCAACTCCTCAGTAAGGAAAATTGCTATTGGCTGTCCTAAAAGTTGCTGGAAGTCGCTAAATGACGTCATCGCCTAATTTGGATAAATGGTCATGCTAATGTAATTGTAACGTACATTGTAGGAGAGAAAAATAACATTGTGGAAGCGACATAACGTAAGTAAAAAACGTCCTGGAATGCATTTAAATAAATAACTCATAGTTCTGTCTGTAACTATTACAACACTCTCACCACATTTGTTAACAATTCTCTCAACAAATGTGTTTTTCCTCGTTCTTTGTTATCCAGCTGAGACTTTGGGTATAAATGTGTCATAAACAGGAGAAAGCAGTGCAGGTTCAATGTAATCAAACCTCAGACTGAGTTCAAAATCATCACCTGTCCCAGATATCACATCAGCACCAGAACCATGATGTGTTTACTCACATTTAAAAAGGTGGAGGTCAGTGTGAATGGACTTGTCATTGGTCTGAATGTGCCTCTATAAACATGTGCTCTTCATTATTGATGTTTTCCTAATGAACAGAAAATGAGACTTAATAAAATCCTTCTGACTGTTGTTGGAGCAGGTTAGGTCCTGGGTTTGAGTCCCCCACTGTACCACAGGGGCTTCTAGCTTTGTTTCACAGTGTGTAGAACAACAAATAAAACCAAATCACAAAAAGCTTCAAGTCAAAAACGCATCAAACTTTGAGGGTTTTTCCCAAGGATGAGGAAGCAGACTGGGCCACAAACAGCTGGATATATGAATGGTTACCACAGCAACCACAGCAGTGTGCTCTCAGTATATTTAGTTGTATAAAGGTGTTTGTGGTGTGTTGCAGCTGAAACAGCCTCATGTATGTTGACACAGGGAGAAAATAGTGTGAGAACACTGTTCACAGCAGTCACAGCTCGCTGCCTTCAACAGTCTCTTCCTTCCTTGTTTGGATGTCACTGATATCATCTTCTGCTCTCACACTGACCACCTGTTGAAGCTAACATGCTAACATGGAAGCCGCAGGTATGCCACCTGTGGCAGCTGAGGTCACGTGATCTGAGTGTTTGAACCACGTGTTGGAGCAGCATTTCCAAACATCTGCACTTCAGAAGCTCCAAAGTGTGGAAACGTCACTGTGGAGCGTCTCATCCCTATCTAAGAGATTTTCTTGCCTCTGCAAAGCTAAGCTTGCAAACAGCACCATAGTTTGTCAATCCCAACCAATCAGAGCGCTACTTATGTCACGTCACATGACTCGTATGTTTACCTCTTTGATTAGCATCCAAAGAACTAAAGAAAGGCTAAAAGGACGTTCAGCCAATCAAATCCCTCCTAGGAACAGGAAGTCAAGAGAGGAAATGGAGCAGAGAAGGAGGATCACCAGTTTAAATGTCTGAGTTTTAAACTGGTGACCCTCTAAAGAGGCTTTTATTGACTCTGTTTTCTTTACAGCTTTTTTCACCATTTAAACTGTTTAATATCAGATTTAGAAATAACTTTTGGACAGTTGTTGTACATTTCCACTAAAATGTGACACAAATAATGTCTTTCTGACTTTACTTTGGACTAATCTAACGACTCAGCCTGGCTATGTTGGACTTGGTGTGGAAGCAGCTCCCAGTTTGAGTTCAGGAGACACACACTCTCTACTTTGAAGATCAGCTTCAAACTTTCCTTTTTGATAAAGCTTATAGTTCGAGCTGGATCAGGTGACCCTGAACCATCCCTTAGTGATGCTGCTATAGGCTCAGGCTGTTGATGATGCTCTGCTTTCTTCTCCACTCCCCTCTTTTCACTCCTGATGCTTTTATATGTCACGACTGTCCTTAACTTTTGTGTCTCTCTGAGCTCATCTCTTCTCTTTACCCTCACCCTGCAACCAGTCATGGTAGATTTTTTTGAAGCTGAGCTTTCATACATGATGAATTGCTCTCTTCAGTTGGGTGTCTTCCCTGCTGCCTTTAAAACGGCGGTGGTGAGGCCCCTTCTGAAGAAGAGCAATTTGGATTGTAATGATTTTAATACAGACCTGTATCCAACTCACCATTTTTAAGTAAAACTTTAGAAAAACTTGTTTTTACTCAGATTAATGACTTTCTGAATGATAGACAGATCCTGGAGATATTCCAGTCTGGATTTAGGGTGAACCACAGCACAGAGACTGCTCTCCTAAAGGTTTTAAATGATCTTAGATGTAACTGGGACTCCCAAAAGCTCTCAGTCCTGGTGCTGCTGGATCTAAGCACAGCCTTTGATACAGTAGACCACGCTATTCTTTTAAACAGACTGAAACACATGGTGGGCCTCTCTGGTGCTGTACACAACTGGTTCACTTCCTGTCTCTCAGACAGAACTTTTATGGTGAGTATGGATACATGCTCCTCTAAGATCCATAAAATGACATGTGGTGTGCCTCAGGGGTCGGTTTTAGGCCCTGTACTTTTTAATTTGTATATGCTCCCTCTCGGCGGTGTCATCAGGAGGCATGGAGTGAACGTCCACAGTTACGCTGATGACACTCAGCTGTACATCTCCATGTCTCCTGATGACACCAGACCAATGGATGCCCTTTTTAACTGTATTTTAGATATAAGATCTTGGATGGCAGAAAACGTTTTACAGCTTAACCAGGACAAAACTGAAGTTTTAATCGTCGGTCCTGAGGCTCAGAGAGAGAAACTCTTGTCTAAATTACAGGCATTTTCACTATGTCCTTCACTACAAGTGAAAAACCTGGGTGTTATTTTTGACTCTGAGCTTGGTTTTATCCCACATATTAAACATGTAACCAAAATTGGATTTTATCATCTAAAGAATATAGCCAGAGTCCGCCCTATTCTCTCTCGGGCCAACACGGAGATGCTGATGCATGCTTTTATTACCAGTCGCATTGATTACTGCCCTGCTCTCTGGTCTCCCCAAAAAGAATATTTCACCTTTACAACTTTTACAAAACTCTGCAGCTCGTGTGCTGACGAAGACCAGAGGGCGGGCCCACATTACACCGGTTTTAGAATCGCTGCACTGGCTCCCCGTGTGTTTCAGGATCGATTTTAAAGTTCTTTTATTGGTTTTTAAATGTCTTAATGGTCTTGGGCCTTCTTATCTCTCAGATCTGCTTTTACCATATGAACCCTCGTGGACCCTGAGGTCCTCTGGTACTGGCCTTTTGATTGTCCCTAAAGTCAGGACACATACTCACGGAGAGGCAGCGTTTCAGTGGTATGGTCCTCGTCTGTGGAACAGCCTGCCGGAGGAGCTCAGAGCCACAGAGAACGTTCATGTTTTTAAGAACAGGCTCAAAACCACCTTTTAATTTAGCCTTTACTTAACGTTTATTTATTTTATGCTTATTGATTCTATCCTGTTATTCTATTTATATTATTAATTTAGGTTTTACCTAATATTTATTGATTTTATTCTTATTCATTTTTTATCTTCTTACTCTATTTATATTTATACTGTATCCCATTCTTATTTATTTTATTTATTTTATTCTGTATATACTCTTATTAGGTCATATCTCCAGTGTTTCCTCGGAGGGGGCTCTCTGCACCGGGGTTGTGATCGACCGTGGCTCCTGGGGCTCTGTGGGTCTTCTCAACCTGGCTGGGGGGCTTCTTTGCCTCCCTCCTGCTGTGTGCCCAGCCTGGAAGCTGTAAAGCACTTTGTGCTACATCTTTGTATGAAAAGTGCTTTATCAATAAAGATTGATTGATAGATTCTCCTCCGGGAGCCTGTTTTCACTGGGAGGATCTTTGTGTCAAAGGGAGTTCTTCCTTCCCACCATCACCAAGTGCTGCTCACAGTGGATTGTCTGGTTTTTGGGGCTTTCTCTCTAATATTGGAGGCTGTTACCTTACTCTGTTAAACAGAGTAAGGTAACAGCCTGTTGTTGTCTGTTGGGAATTGTCACTTTTAAATAAAGTTACACTGAATGGATGTAAATGGATAGATGTTATTGTGACAAACAGAAAATGATCTTTAAAAGATTGATTGTTGTTTTGTGTGTCTGCAGTCTGTCAGGCTGTCTGATCACAGAGGAAGGCTGTACTTCTCTGGCCTCAGCTCTGAGCTCCAACCCCTCCCATCTGAGAGAGCTGGACCTGAGCTACAATCATCCAGGTCCATCAGGAATTAAGCTCCTGTTGTCTGGACTGAAGGATCCAGGCTGGAGACTGGACACTCTCAGGTATGGAGAGAATGTCTGATAGAGGAGGACGAGCTGGAAACATTTCCTGTGTCCTTCACTCACTTCCTGTTTGTTTCCTGCAGATGAGACATGAACAATCACACATGCAGGAATATTTTCAGGGACAGACACACTAGTCTAGCTGGATAGTACGTAGGGGGTCTCCAAGGAGTCTGTTTGCAGGAACATTAATGATAACTGATAAGTCATGTTGAGAGTTTCATTAAAAGTAGACCTACAGTTAGGTCCATAAATATTTGGACAGAGACAACATTTTGTAACTTTAAACACACTTTATTAGGTCACCGGTTTACCTGAGATAGTGATCACTGTGTACCTAATAAAGTGTCAGCCATGTGTATGTTTCCCATGCTGTATGTCCACAGTCACAGTGACAGTCAGTGACACTGACAGAAGGATGAAACAAGGCTGTGAATCATTTCAGTCTTTGTGTGTGATAGAGGCAGACAGGAGCAGCTAACATCACCATCATTTTCCTGTATGAATCGCTGTTACAATGAAAAATGTCACTTACATATATCATATAGGAGACACACACATTGATATACACTAAACATTTATTTCATTTCTCTTTTTTTGTGTTGCCAATTTATGCACCTGCTTGATTTAGTTTAAACAGTTATTGTACACTTTCTGTAAATCCAGTGAACTGCATTTCACTTCTCAAATATCACTGTGTGTGTCTCCTATATGATATATTTAACTGACAATTTTTATTGTGACAACCAACGATTTGTACAGGAAAATAATGACTTTTCACAATGTTGCCCAAACTTTTCATCCCACTGTATTAGTATGTTTTGTCATTAGTATAATATGAAATAAATTCTACTTGTGTCAAGTCGGGTGCCAATATTTGCTGTGTAGTAGAACAGAGACATTTGTCATTATAAATGTTTATTGGAAAAAATATATAAATTCAGTAACAAAAACATTAAACATAAATATATGAAATGTAACTATTTACAGAGAGACAGGAATAAAAAGGACCCAGCTTGGAGTGGAAGAGCCTCAGGGAGAAGGAGGAGAAAAATAAGAACATTGTTTCTGTCCTGGAGAGCTGCTGCCTCATCAGAAAACTACTGATCATTAGGGTCCAATGTTTCCAAATTTAACACAGCTGTGCTGTTTTCAAAAGCTAATTTATAAATTTGAAATTTCACGAATTCTCGTGTCTGAGGCGGCATGCTCTCCAGAACAGGAACAAGGCCGAGGAGGAAATGTTCTGTTGGAGACGGGCGTGGCCTCTTTAGGGACTCCAGGATGGCCAGCTCCACCGCCGATGGACCGTCCTGGGACCCGTCCCTCGCCCGCCTTCGAGCTGTCCTCCTCTGTGGGCCTGTAAAACAGCACAAAACAACACAAAGTAATGAGAAGGCTGCTACTAGATTTTCATTTTCAAAATTGAAAAAAACAGGATATAAACAGATTGGTTGTAGATATTTAGTAAAGGTGATCACAAGGAAACCAAGCAAGTAAAAAGCTGTCAGTGCTTGATGTTCATACCTGTGGGTGCAGCAGCAGGAGCTGAGGGACCAGGGACTGGGGAGCCAGGAGAAGAGACAGGGGATGCTCTGCTGCATGATTACTTGACTCTATGAAGACAATATTAAATGTTAACAGGTTGAAGACAATAGTCATAGAGAATATTATATTATTATGTACTTATATACTTATTATATACAGTGGTCTCTCATTTATTGCAGCACATGAACAGTAGTCACAGTTCTCACAAGTTGATTCTCAAAGTGCAAACCTTTGTCGATTTTAAAACGTAAAAGTATTATGCCGCGCTTTTTCTCCGTCTGCGGCGCCACTTTTGTGCGCCTTTTTTGCTCCCGGTGCAGGTGTCTATTTCCGAATGAGGGTCATAGTTATGAGTGTTTTTGTGCTGTTTTTTTTCTATTGAACGTGATGGTTATCAAAACCAAACATGATAAGTTTGGCAAGCGCAGGAGACACGACACGGAGGAGATTTGTCATCAAGCTGTTTTTAAATGTGCTGATAAATAAATGTAGATTTCTTTGAATAAAACAGTGGAGCCGAGCTTTGAGCTCAGTGTGTAACAGTGTGTGTATGAGAGCCATGTAATGTCCATGTGTGCATGCTGACTGTGCTGCTCTGACCCCCCTCCTCCTTTCAGGGTGGAGCCTGCTGGAGTCCGATGGTTGACACCAGGTCTGAGGAAGTGTAAGTGTGTTTTTAATGGGATTCATGAAAACAAAGCAGCACACATTCAACCATCTTCATCATGTCAGGAGTCATCATCAAAGTGTCAATCAATGAACAGATGATGGATCAATAACTGCAGCTGGATTGTGTTTGTTCTCTCCATCAGATTCCTGTCAACTCACAATCGACACAAACACAGTGAACACAAACCTCCAACTGTCTGACAACAACAGGAAGGTGACACATGTGGAGGAGGTTCAGTCATATCCTGATCATCCAGACAGATTTGATGTTCGTCCTCAGCTGCTGTGTAGAAATGGTCTGACTGGTCGCTGTTACTGGGAGGTCGAGTGGAGAGGAGACGTTTATATATCAGTGAGTTACAGAAGCATCAGAAGGAAAGGAGGCAGTTATGGCTGTGTGTTTGGGTACAATGATCAGTCCTGGAGTCTGAACTGCTCTGATGATGGTCTTCGTTCTGTCTGGCACAATAAGAGACAAACATTCATCTCCTCCTCCTCCTCCTCCTCTGTCTCTAACAGAGCAGCAGTGTATGTGGACTGTCCTGCTGGCACTCTGTCCTTCTACAGAGTCTCCTCTGACACTCTGATCCACCTCCACACCTTCAACACCACATTCACTCAAACACTTTATCCTGGGTTTTACTTCTTTCCTGGTGCCTCAGTGTCCCTGTGCTGAGTGGGGTATAAAGAGTGTCTCCTGTTACAGAAACACTCTGACTGTTGAACAGATAGTTCAGTCTGTACATGTCTGTCTCTTTCACTCACAAACACGTTTTCAGATTCATGGATTCAATCAGTTGATGTTTGAAACTCTTCTAAATGATTCCTTGTAAACTTCTTCCTCTTCAGTCACAAACAAACAGGAAGTGATGTCACATGTGTTCCTGTCCACACAGCAGAATGAGTCTATTGCTGACAGTGATGTACAAACAGAGTGAGCATTTCTGAGGCCCAAAATAAACTGAGTAGTTTTCACATTTTCCTCACGTTATTAATTCTGTTCAGGGGCACGTGTGAAAGGGCGCGTGTGAAAGGGCGCGCCTCAGCCGGCTCCATAGCTAAACTCCAACGTTACAAGTTCTTGGAAAAAGTAACACTGTGGTGGAAATATTTCTGTGGAGATGAAATGAGTCACGTGGAGAAACAAATCTGTTCCTGATGTCTGGCAAACAAGCGCGTCCAACAAAGAAACGTCCCGTCCTCAGTGTCTTCATTAGGACACTTTTGCTTATTGACACCCATGCTTGTTTCTTTTGGACAAAGGTGCGGGACGGACTTGAAGACCTTGTTCGTACCAGTTTGGACACACCTGCGGCGCCGGTTTAGCGCAGCTGGATGAGCAGCAGTCCCTGTGTCCCTCTCTCACTTTCCTGTCAGTTTTCAATGCATCTGTCTAATAAAGATAAAAATACATTTAAGAAAAGAACAGAAAGTTTGGATACACCTTCTCATTTTATGGTTTTTCATATTTACATCGTAGAAGACATCACAATGTGGAGTTAAACAAAAAAGTCTGAAAACATGTTTTATATGTGAGATTCTTCAAAGCTTTGCTCTCCCAGTCTCACCTTGTCCCAGCACAGAAACAGAGACACGTGGGAAAAGTGACATCTCATTACATGAGTTTGTGTGAGGCTAGTCCAACAGTGATGCAGTCTAATGGTGTGGAGATCTTCCAGTCAGTGGTGACAGGCCCAGCTCTGACAGCACAGTGTGACAGCACCGTGTAGCATATGGAGCCCTTTAGAGATCAATGCATGTAAACTGTAAGGCGACCCCCGTATCTGTAGTCATTCTAAATATTTCTGTTTAACAAGCAAACACTTGATTAGAAAACTAAGTGATGCAAGTGCAGACTTAGCTAGCGGCCTGTGAAAGTCACAGTTCAGTCAGGCAGCTCAGACATTTGGCACTCAGGACTTTGGCTTTACAGCTTTGGGTGATGGGAACAAACCACAGTGCAGTCCTCCATCCAACCTAACCCAGCTCTCATCATAGCACAACGTGTGGAAGAGGGAGGCCACTCAGACAGGAGAGAAATGCCATCAGCATAGATGACTTTGTGGTGTTACTTTTGTAATGTTCACACAAATACAAATAAGCAAACGGTGCATTTTGTAGCAGCCTTGAAATATATAAATATATATAAATATAAATATATATAAATATAAATACAGTTTATATGCACTGAGTCATCCTTGTTATTAATCTCTGGCTGTCCTCACAGTGTGTCTTTGGTCCTGTCTCCGTCCCCTCAGCCCCTCAGCAGTCAGATTGCCGCCCCTCCCTGAGCCTGGTTCTGGTGAACATGTGTTTCTGTTAAAAACGAGTTTTTCCTCCCCACTGTCACCAGTGTGCCTGCTCGTAGGGGTGGTCTGATTGTGTTTCCTCTGTATAACTGTAGGGTCTTTACCGTACAATATTAACTGCCTGAGGTGACCTTTGTTGTGATTTGGTGCTAAAAAAAACTGAACTGAATCTGTGAAACCACTGCAGATCACTATAACACTAAACATTTCAGCCCTTTGGGGGGAGTTGTGCTTTTGTTGTGAAAATCTGTTCCTGCTCTTTTCCTCTGCAGGCATTACAACATGGTTTCCTGGATTTTGAAAGGTTCAGTGCAGAAGAATATGAACATTATGAGGTAACAGACTGCAGAGTGCTGACTGTGCTACAGGTTGATATCAATGAAAACAGGACCAGGATACAGTAAGAAATAAGTAACATACGCTTGTTATTCATCCAGTTTATTTGCAGTGCTGTTAGTAACACAGTCAGGGCCAACCAAGGGCTCGTACGATGTCCAGGCCTGCCTTGGTGCACGCTGTACTTCCTCAGTTTCTCAGTTAGATTGATCCATAACTCACCCGTCCAAGTGATAGACAGTCAGTGAAGTAAAGGTCAGCTCACCTGTGTCCACTGCAACAAAACTGATTTCCAATGAAAGGTAAAAGACCGTATGTGTTCATTACTGCAGTGGTGGTATAATTAAGGTGTTCTGGATCCATGTTTTTAACTGATATGTCGCTAACCTCTATCACAGTCTTTCTTTCCTTTCTTTTTGTGCTTTTAGCGAGTTGAAAATGGAGATATGAACTGGATCGTTCCGGGAAAGGTTCTGGCGTTCAGTAGCCCTCATTCTCGTGGTAAGATAGAAGATGGTGAGTCAGAATCTCTAAGCTAAAAGCTAAAAGCATGCCTCCAAACCAACATCAGTGCTCACGTTGCTTGGCCTGACAGAAGGCCTGTGCAGCCCCTCAGTGCCTGCACGTCCTGAAACAGCTGAGAAGAGCTAACCTTACCCTGCTGTCTTCTGATGGCGTGTATTGTTTCCTGCTTAGTGCTGTCATGTTGTTACGGCTGGATTAGACGAGCCTGAGCCCTGCAGTGGCTCGGGGTTTCCCATGATGCACTCATGCTTCTTCATCACTCAGCTCTTTGTACTTCCTGTGTATTTACACCACTTTGCACGTAGTTATTATTCCCCTCTGGCTCTCCAGTCCATCTCTTGTCCCGTTGTCCTCCCCTCACCCCGACCACATGTGGCAGATTGCTCCCCCTCCCTCAGCCTGGTTCTTGTTAAAGGGAGTTTTTCTTTCCCGCTGTCAGCAGGTGCTTGGGGCCGTTCGATCGTTGAGTTTTCTCTGTATTTGACGTCTTTACCTTACAATATAAATCAGTTGACACTACGTCATTGAATCTTATTTTACGTTTGCATTAAGAGACAGGACTTGCATTAAAAACAGACCCTCGCTGATTGAAACGTACGACGTAACTCAGTTGTTGTTGATTCTGTCTCCAGGTTATCCCCTCCACACACCCGAGGCATACTTCTCATACTTTTGCCAAAATGACGTAACGACCGTGGTTCGTCTGAACAGGAAGTTGTATGATGGCAGGCGGTTTGAGGATGCAGGATTTGAGCACCACGACCTCTTCTTCCTTGATGGGACCACGCCCTCTGACCTCATCGTCAGACGCTTTCTGCATGTGTGTGAAAGCACAGACGGGGCAGTGGCAGTGCACTGTAAAGGTAGGACTGCAAGTGTTTATGTATGTTTAATTGATGTCATTTATTTCTTTTATCTTAACTTTGTCTCTTTAAACACTCCATCCATTTACAGCTGGATTAGGCCGCACGGGCACTCTGATTGGCTGCTACCTGATGAAGCACTTCCGGTTTACTGCAGCCGAGGCGATTGCTTGGATCAGAGTCTGCAGACCTGGATCTATCATCGGTCCACAGCAAAACTTCTTAGAAGAGTGAGTTTGTGCCTCAGCTGTGACCGCTCAAACCAAACGCTCCAATTTCCGTGACTCCAAAGGTATCAGTCGGAGACAATCATTAAGCTTTAGTGCCGTTCATGAAAGTACAGGAGTAATGCTTTCCAGATGATGTGCACACAGACACGTCTGCAACACTTCATTGGGATAATGTCACAAAACACAAGCAGACGGCAACTTCACCTCCAAGGTGCACGGAGAAAGATCTGACGAGGTGAAGACTCCAGTCACAGAGTATTAGGGAACCATAACGTGTTAGTGGCCTTCATCAGGGTCATTGCGTTTATCTGTGAAGGTGTGATTGGTCCACTTTTTCTGTTTCCAGTCTTTTTTATTTAAACACAAGCTGTTTGACATTTTGCAATGACCCAAAAGGCGTTGGTCACTGAGTACAGCTGTTCTCTAATACTTCGAGTGTTGCTGGAGTCTTCACACGAAGCACAAGTAGATAAGGAAGTAGATCAGGAAGTAGATCAGGAAGTAGATCAGGAAGGGTTTGAGGTGTCACCTTGGCCTTCAACGTCGGCAGATCTCAATCTCATCGAGCATCTGTGAGATGTGCTGGACAAACAAGGCCCGTCTGTGCTTAGGCTGTGGCATCTATTGCTGTTACCACACAAGATGTTTCTCCATGCTGAGGTCATGGTTGGAGCATGCTGGAAATGTAGTAAAAGTTAGAAGAGAAGCAAAAGGTGGAGGTCAGGGTGGGGCATTCCCCAGGGTGCCCATGTGCAGCTGGTGGTGACTGCAGCAGTGGGAAACTGGTGGATGATGAATCAAATCGAATTAAAAAAAGCCTGAAACTGTGTTACTGCTGCAGACTGCAGTCAGCTGGTTTCTCTCCTCAGCTCTGGACGCACACTTCCTCCTTACGCCACAGTAGTGCTCTGTTGCTAATGGCTACTAGCTTTGTGTGCAGTGTTGCCAACTTAGCTACTTTGTCGCTATATTTAGTGAGCTTTCAGACCCCCTTAGCGACTTTTTTCTAAAAAGCGACTAGCGACAAATCTGGCGACTTTTTCTGGTGTTTTTGGAGACTTATTTATGACGACTTTTTGACGTGAAAGCGCGTATCGCTCTTACTCTCAACAAGCAGCTGGTGCTAGTGATGTGCAGATCGATCCTGAAATATCGATTCCTCCGATACCAGTCATTTATGTTCTAGAATCGATTCTCACATTAAAATATCGATATTTTAGTAATTTAGGGTAAATTTGTAGTTTATCATTAACAGGAACACAGTGGAAAGAAACTATAACATTCGGATTGTCTACATTCAAAGGAACTACTTCCTCTTCCGCCTTTTATACTCATGTGCGAAATACGGCTGTATAATAACTCGCAGCCCCTTGGCGTGCGCACTCACAAGAATGGCTGAGCGTAATTGTGCGGACGCATTTTACCTCCACAAGAAGCTGAGACGTGGTTTGCATACATGTGGCAAAAAAGTGAGGTGTTGTGGCCATACTTGCCAACCTTGAGACCTCAGAATTAGGGAGACGTTCAAAAAGGCTGTTGGGGGGTTGATAAATAATTTTACACTGTTTATTTATCGGATAAAATACGTTAAATATCACCGGCCCGGAAACAGCGGGGGTGTCCAAATTCAGATGCTGCTTCCACCTGAGGACCCGGCCTTCTCGGTCTAAAGCAGCGGTCCCCAACCCCCGGGCTCGATTGGTACCGGGCCGCGAGAGTTGAGGCTCAGGTGTAAAATGTATAGTTTTCAGGTTTTTATCGGTTTTCAGCGTTATTTTGTTATCGTTTTTATTGTTTACTCGTCTTTTCACGTGTGTTATGAATAAATTTTCTTTTTTTTTGGCACTGGTACTAGTTTTATTTTGTTGTATTTATCCGCGACACCTTAAAGGCTGGTCCATGACAATATTGTCAGGCATAAACCGGTCCGTGGCGCAAAAAAGGTTGGAGACCGCTGGTCTAAAGAAAGCCGGGTAGCACGTCACGAGCTCCCTCGGTGGAGTGAAACTGCCGTCTGCTCCTTGCTATCTAAAATATAACGGGGCGCTGACGTAAACTCTCGACCGTCTCACACTTTGTTTAATTAGTTTTCTGTTTGACGTTTATTCAGCTGTGTGAAAACCCCGGAGGACCCCTCCCGAGGGATTAATAAAGTTAAATTTAATTTAATCTAATCTAATAACTTTAATCTCAGCCAAACCGATTTACTCACGAACAAATAAAACACTGAAAAAGCCAAACAATAACATTTTTAAGTTATCAAAGTGACTTATATATCATGTTTAACCCGAGTAGTGAAAGACCGCAGGGTTTGAAGACGATGTGTCGGTCGGCTCAGATATTTGAGGTTTACAAAGCTACATTCTCACCTGAAAACATGTTAAAAGGTTTTTTGCGACCCAGAAAGACAAATAAGAGTGATATTAAAACTAAGTAGCTGACGCCATTGTTGGAAAATGGAATTGGCTGGGCCGCGCTATGAATTCTGGGATATGGTTTTTCAATTTTGTTGTCCAGGTGGAAAATCTGGAGAAATTTGGGAGAATGGTGGCTCCGGGAGATTTTCGGGAGGGGCACTGAAATTCGGGATTCTCCCGGAAAAATCGGGAGGTTTGGCATGTATGGTTGTGGCAACATCACTAACCTTCTCAAACACCTCAGAGTAAATCATATCACAGAATATGACGAGCGTATGTTGAGACAAACTGAAGAGCAGGAGAGGGACAGGTGCTGCTAGGGCGAGACAGACGTCTCTCACGGAGTCCTTTAGTGCTGCAGGCAGGCAACGTGTTCAAATAGCACAACTTCAGTTTTTTTATCTCTATATGATGAACTCTGCATCATTAAGTGATAAGAACAAGAAATCTCATGTCCTGTAATCATTATGACGCTATAATTTGAGATACAATAAATAAAATACGTTTTTGTACAAAGTATCGGCTCAGTATCGTCGATACCACCCTGAATATTACTTGGTATCGGATCGGAAAGGAAATCAGTGGTATCACACATCACTAGCGGGTGCTGCCGTGGGCACCTCGCCCGTGCCAAGGCGCTCACAGGCCGAGGATAGTCCTCCCCCATCTGCTATCAGGGCAGGAGACGTTCACACCTGTGCGTCCGAACTGCAAATGAATCGGTTATGAGCGAAGCCGTTGCTCTCACACTGACTGTAACGCAGTCAGTTCTTCTTTTACTGTTATGCTGTTTTGTGGATCAAGTTTAAAACTACTTATAAACACACACACACACAGTAACTCCACCAGAGTGCCTATTTCGGGTCACTTTTGCCGGTCCAAGCCCGGGTAAAGGAGCAGGGTTGGAATTGTGACATTAAAAAACAATAATTGCTAAAATAAATTTAATTTGTAGTTCTAAATAAACTCTAAATGCATTTAGAACGTTTTTTACTCACTTTATGTCTCGTCCACGATGTTATTTCTCTCTCCAACAACGTAGGTTACAATTACATTAACATGACCAATTATGCAAATTAGGTGATGATGTCCTTTAGCGACTTCTAGCGACTTTTAGGACAACCAATAGCGATTTTCCTTACTGAGGAGTTGGCAACACTGTTTGTGTGTCTACTTACACGCTAAACCAGGATGTTGAATGTTATACCTGCTAAACATGATATCACAGTTAGTTTGTGGCGTGTGTTTGATGTTTGTGTGCAGGAAGCAGCACAGTTTGTGGGTTCAGGGTGACGTGCATCGGTCTAAACAGAAGCTGGTCCAACAGAGACGGAGTCGGCAGCAGCAGCTGCAGCAGCAGCAGCTTCACCGCTCTGACTCTGTGCAGGGAGGCAAACAGGAGGCAGTGTCCTCGCTGCTTTCCAGCATGGATGACCTGTCAATCAACACCGTGCTCTGCAAGTCATATAGCTTGGATGAGGTCAGCGGTGTGACTTCATAGCACCTTTTTTTAATGGTTACTGCAGAATTCAAACAGGCTACTGAGTTCTGATCACAATGTTGTGTTTTCATGCTGCTAATTGTGTCTTTCTTTCTGTGTCTGTGCAGAATAACTGCAAAGAAGTCAGTCTGACACAGGGAGACGAACTGAGAGCACTGAAGGGAAAACGCCCACCGAGATCAGCGTCATCCTGCTCAAGGTACCAATATCTGTAATTTAATTAATGAGAAATGGTTATTGTGGTCAGTGCAAGAGACACGTTGAGAATTAGCTCAAAACAAAGTTTCTATTAACAAGGAGATATAATAGACACCAACATGTTTTTGTGGATGTCAGAAAGTACATAAGTGACTGTTGTCGAATGCTTTGTTTGCACGCTGTCTAACAGACAGACTGGACTGCATGAAATCCTGCTGTGTTCTCATCTGTGCAGCGTAAATGTTGTGTATAACCTGCTCGAGCTCATGCATCCTTTTTTGTTCTTCGGTTAAACTGAAACCTAAATGCAACAAGAGAAGTTGTTGTCTTTGGATACTTTAGTTAATCATGAGTGAGATTAAGGTTGTGGAGGTTGTCAGAGTATTCCTTCTACTGCCTGACAGTGTCCTCAGTTGGAGTCAGCAGGCCTCCATCTTTACTGGACACCGTGTTGGTAGAGCACCACTTCCCCCTCCTGACGGTTTGCCAGAATCGCTCCTCCTACGCCCAAGTTTTTGCTGCAGCCGCGGCCTGAGCTGCGTTTCGATTGGCCTGCCCTCTGCCTCTGCTCTCCACCCGTGGCTGCCGCCAGACACACAATCAGTAGATAATACCTCTGCTCACTACAGTTTTTGTTTTGGTCCCTGAATCCACGGCCCAAATATAGCAGATATATAAGATGCTGCCATAGTTCAAGAAACATTTCATAAAAAGTAAATAGTTACAAATCGGGGATATGGGAGCTGCGGCAAAAAGAAACCAAAGGACGACCACGAACCAAACTCACAACGTGCTTCTCCTGTAAACTAACATCACTAAACTGCTAACCTGACACAACCAAGAACTGGGCTTCCACGGAGGTTAACTCGAGGTACCTCCCACACGTCGAAGCGTATTTGTCTCTTGTCTCTTGTACAGAGTGTGTGTGCAGATGTTGATTCCTGCAGTGAGCGTAGAAATCATCAGAAGGATTTTTGGAGAAGTTGTTCGTTGTGCTTGTTTTTGTGAAGGATCAAGTTTAGTATTTGCTCTTGGATCACACACACACACAAATATGAGGTGTTCTTGTTTTCTGTGTCAGGTTAAACCTGTCCAAGACTTCACACTGCTCCATCCTCCCTCCCCCGAAGCCCTCCAAAGTCCACCTCACCCCCTCTTCTACTAAAAAGCTGAGACGAAGTTCCTCTACCACCACTGCTCCGCAGATCAGGAGGTTGGTGTCTGTGCTTTTGTTCCTTACTAGAAGCACATTATAATAAAACCAATATAAAATGTGATGTGCTGATGTCTCCACAGTCCCTTCAGCCTCACTGTGTTCAGCACCAGGCCAGCACTGATTCACTGACTTCACACTTGGGACGTTCTGGTCATGAATCAGCCCAGCTGATGATGGACTCGCTGGAAACTGGATCAGCTCTCTTGCACCTTTAATAGGCTGTAAATCCTTTTTTAGCCCCAATAACTACTTTTGGTTTTGACAGAGCCAACAGTTTGTCACCACTGTAACTGGTCACGTGGCCCATTCTGTGATAACAGGGCCGACACCATAAATCATCACTTCTCTTGGGTATAGCAGGCAGGTAACTGTAAAAAACTGCTGCTGCATATTGCAGATATAACATCTGCCTGATGCTGAATGTCCCGTTGTCACAATCATTTTGCTGGAAGCAAAGGACACGTGCAGGTGCAAACACCAAACAACGCTAACAGGGGATAAAAGGTTGTGGCCCGAGGACTGAGTCAGACCATCGCCAAGAACAGTCTGGGTGCTTCTGATAAACGGCTGCTGCCATTTGTCCATCCAAAGTTCAGAACCACAGGATGTAGACGGCCTGAAGCAACGTCTTGGTTGCGGAAACACAGACCTTTAGAAGTCGTACCAAAATCCACGCCAACTTTGGCAGATCACAGGTTTCTTGGCTGCACATGATGGACCTAGCTTATTTGGCACGTTGTTGTAATGTTGTCTCCTCATTTTCAGTACTTTAGTAACCTGGTTGGATTAGAGAACCATAGCAAACCACATCTTTTGTAAGAGATCGGTGCACATTGTTCAAGAATTAACAACTGGACGCAAAATTGTCTTGCAAGACCAAGAGTGATACACTGCTTCTGCTATAGATGTTATTTATATTTTCCAAGATTTCATCGATAAAGTATGACAAACTTATATTTGTTGGTCTTTTAATGTTCGATTGTCAAATAATAAAAAAATAAATAAATGTTCATTTACCTGTTATTACCACACACCAAATCCAGTCGCTGGTACTTGCTGGCTTGTGTAGCCACTAGGTAACAAAAGTTCAACACTTCCCATAGCATCCCGGAGCACTTCTGTTGTCTTTTGTACGTGCTTCGGAGTTTTTATGTGTTTTTACGTGATTTGAAGTTTGTATGTGCTTTGTCTGTAGGGGCCACCATAAATATACTTTTCTTCATTCACTCCACATAAAATGTAATAAATAAATCATATAATACAAAAATCAATTATTCACATTTCAACTTTTAACTATTTAAATTTTCAACTTTTTCCTTTTACAAATTTAAAGTGAAACAACACAAAACACTGCAAACCACAACACAATTAAATATAAATTAAAATATGAAAACAAAAAGAAGATGCATATTCTCTGTCATATGGACCTGCATGAATAAACTTTCTGAATCCTTTATCATCCGCAACTGAAAATAGTTGTGGATGATTACTATACCTTTCTAATGTGAGGTTGTTGTCCCTGGCTCTCTTTCTCTCTCCCTCCCGCTCTGTTCCTGTGCTACTGACTGTAACTACCGCCCCTCCCCCGTCTTCCCAGCTTAAAGCACAAGGCTGGCGTGCGGAGTGAAGTGGGAAAAAAGTGCGAGAGGGTGAGAGAAAAAAAAAACACGGCTCGCAATAAGGAGCCGGCTCCCGTTGTTCACGTCAAAGACCCGGCTCTAAGAGCCATTTCGTTCGCGACCGACACATCACTATTGTGCTTGCACGCTAGTGCATGAGGAGGGACGGATTTTATGTTTTACCTCTCCAGACACCTTTCTTTTTTTTCATAACCTTTCTTTTGCAACGTTATGGGTTGTACGAACACTGTGCTATGTTTGTAAACACTATGTTTGTTAAGCTGCAGCCGTTAAACCGGGCTGATATGGTTGACGAAGAGAAGGTGTATTAAAGGAAACACTGTGGAATTCCCAATGCCAGTGTGAGCACTGCTATCAGTGAGCTTAACGACAGCCGTTAGTATCATTTCAGTGTTTCAGTCATAAAAACACTTCCTGTCTCTGTGGTGGTTACACTGACATCATGCAGTTTGTGCTTTGACCTCCAGAGGGCGACAAATCAGCACAGACAGAGAGCTCCATTCAAACTTTGCTGCCATCAGTAATAATTCTTCAAATATAATCATCAGTGTTTGAGCAGCTATGATATCAGGGACAATCTAGACATGTGTGACAATACTGAACATGTCACATGACACACCTTAAACATCATGTGATCCACTCTCAGTCTGCACTTTCATTCATGACTTCAACAGGTTGAAATGACCTTTGAAGAAACATCAGTTCAGTGGTGAAATGTTCAAACGCTGCAGGAAGAAGAACAACAAAGTGATGACAGATGTTTGTGCTTCAAACTGGAAAATCAGCAGAAATAAATCACAGCCTGCCAGAGGTTTAGGAGTTTCTGAGGGGAACTGGAACGCAGCACAGTGTTTCAAATCCCCTGATTGTCCTCAAACGCAGCATTAGGCTGAAAGTTTACTTTCACTTCCTGAACTTCGTGGAGTGGCGCTTGTTGTTGGTGTGTGAAGAAACTGTAAGTTTGCTTTGTTTCCTCCTTTAACAGTTTGTCTTTAGGAACTTTACTGTTTGTTCAGCTCATGTTCGATTTCTTCACACAACAAACTGTGTGTTTGTATTTCCGGTCTCTCCATTAAAGTCAGTGTGTAATGTTTTCCTGGCTAACATCAGCTGTGTGCAGCTTAGTTCCAGCACAAATCTGCCGCTCCATAGTTCACGGTAACGGACTCACAGCTGGACCAACGAGGCCGAGTGTGTCCGCCACTCTGAGCTACGTTCGTGTTTGTGTACTTGTAGTTTGTACTTTGAGTTCACTCAGAGGACGCAGCGTACGTGATGACATCAGGCCTTTACCTCCTTTACTGTCACTGTGATTAATATTTACACACCACACGAGACACCTGACAGCATGTTAACGCTAAGCTAAAGCTAAGCTAACGCTAAGCTAGCCAAGAAGCCAGAGTGACGTTAAAGCTGAGTAAACACTGACCCCAGACCAGCACCGTGATAAAGTGAGCTGCTGCTGCTGAACCTGAACAGGTAACAAAGTGATGAGCAGTCAGGCTGCAGGTTTCTACCTGTTCATGTTTCTACAGTAGAATCACTTTGAAGTGTCTTTGTGCTGTTTCATCTTTGATTTGTGTTCATAAACACTCAGAGAAAGATCACGTGACCTCATCAGGATCTGTGTTGGTGTGTGGGGCTGTACCTCAGCTTTAGATTATGGTGATTATGAGACAGTGTTTCAGCTCATTTTACACAGTAACATGAAAGTACTGTTATGAGGAGTAATGAAGTAACATACTCCATTACTTTTAATTAAAGTGTTCTGTGTAATATGTGTAATAATGACTTTTTTGAGTAACTTCACCTCTGTCAATAACAACATTCATACGTGGAATAAAAACACATCAGTGGATCATTGCTGGAGCTGCCTGGACTTCAGTCTTCAGGATCTCAACCAACAGCATCAACATGCTGCTCCAGATGTTTGTGCTCCAGATGTCTGTGCTCCACATGTCTGTGCTCCACATGTCTGTGCTCCAGATGTCTGTGCTCCAGATGTCTGTGCTCCAGATGTTTGTGCTCCAGATGTCTGTGCTCCAGATGTTTGTGCTCCAGATGTTTGTGCTGCAGATGTTGGTGCTCCACATGTCTGTGCTCCACATGTCTGTGCTCCAGATGTCTGTGCTCCAGATGTTTGTGCTCCAGATGTTTGTGCTCCAGATGTCTGTGCTCCTGGTGATCAGACTCGCAGTTTCACCCTTGAAATAAGTGTTTATATTGTTGTTATATTGTTGACCCACCATTGATCATGTGTCTCATCACATGATCAATGGTGGGTCAGCGACATGCTTTCTTTCCGTCTCAGGTTTAAATATCTGGGACTCTCCACCGTTTGGTTTTAAAACTGAAGAAGCTTCTCGGATGAAACGTCTTCCAGAAACTTAAAGAAGTCTCTATTTTCTTTCTAAGCTCCTTAGATCACATGACCTGGATGACTGAACCTACAGACATATTGACCTGGTTTCTAGGTTACATGACAGGTCAGAGGTCAGCGACTGTAACTCAGTTACTCCTGTTAATGTGAACTCACTGAGTGTTTGTGGTTTACCTCTCAGACTGACTGAAGATGATGATGGAGGAAGAGGAGGACAGAGCAGAGTCTGCAGGGTCCAGCTGTCCGTCTGTGAGGAGTGACCGGTCCAAAGGTCTAAATCCAAACTTTGGTGCTGAACCTGGACCAACGAGGTCAGAGAGCTGTGATGACTCCTTTACATGTTTGTGTTTCCTGGATAAATATGACCTGAAACATCCTCAGATTGTTACAAAGATTCATTAAAAAGAAAACAATGAAAGAGAAAAGATCCAAATGTTAGACTTGGTCATTTGCTGTTTGAGGACAGTGATGCTCATATCTGTGGGGAAAGTGTGACCTGAGTGGGTTCATGTTTGTCTTTAAAGAACAGAGCTGCTCTGATTCTCTTTGTGTCTGATCTGTTAAACAGTCTGAGAGGTCACACAGAGACCCAGCAGCTAAAGCCTGGATCATACTGGCTGCTGTTAATGAGACTCCATCAGGACAACACTGAGCCACAGTGGTGTTCATGGAAATCAATCAATAAATTCAACTTTACACTGTATTACCAAAGTACTGACTCGTCTGCCTTCACACACATGTAAACTTGAGTGACATCATATTCTGAGTCCACAGCATTCAATATGATGTCAGCCAAGAGTTCAACATATAACAGCTTAAACTGTTCTAAAAAGGTTTTTTCACAGGTTTAAAAGTGTTTACGGGAATTTTTAACGGTTCTTTCAGAAGCACATACGTGAGGTTAGACACAGGAAGCAGCAACACTGACTGAACACAGCTTTTAGAGGCTAAATTCACATTTTAATAATGAAAGTGGCTTCATGTGTGTGTGTGTGTGTGTCCATGGTTCCTCCACAGAGTGGACCAGCAGAGCTCAGAGGTTCCCAGTGGTCAGTCTGCCCAGCAGCATCAAACACAGCTGGACTCCATGTTTATGGTCTGTACATGTACAACAACTACTTTATTATTAATATTAATAATAATACATTTATTTATAGGTCCCTTTCAGAACACCAAGGACTCTGTGGACTAAATGACCAAAAGAAACAAACTTTGAAATCAGACCGTGCAAATGTGATCACAGGGAAACGTTTTAAACATCGAGGCTTTAAACAAAAACCAAAGTGAAACAGTTTGTAGTCGAGATCAGTGGGAATGAAGCTGAATAACTGTTTCTTCAATAACTTTGAGAAATAAATGACAAATATGATGGAAATTAGCAGCATTAGCACTTACTAATGATGTGAGTCGACACTCTGCTGTATTGAGACGACCACATTAGGTGGTCCTCAACTGTAATGGAAACCAATGGCTCCAGTCGATCTGAGCAGCTACTAATAGAAACGGGGCCATAGATGTGTTTGTGCTTAATAACAGTGAATCACAGGATTTTTACATTACAGTTAAAATCTCATGTTGTTTGTTAAAGTGTGCAGTTCAGGGTGTGTTACTAAAACTGTTGTTTGCTCACTTTCCAAAGACCCAGCACCCATAAAAAGCAGCCAAACAGCTCTAAGAGTTACACACACACGCATATCTATCAAGTTTACTCTGGTCTAATATACTTGGATTTAGCTTGAAGAATGTTCCTGTACGAGGACTGAAAATGATTTAAAAAGCAGCCAATGTCCAAAGAACAACTTTGACACACCTTCATAAAGCCTGCAGAGCAAAAGAAAAACTAGCTGAAAGTCTGGCTGCTCTTATGAAAAGTACAGAGAAATTATGGGTCGTTCAACACTTGTGCACAATATAAGAGTTTAAATAAATCTAAAGAGTAACTCAAAATCCTACAATCATACTGAGAAAATCATCTACAGCTAACTATCCAAGTGGATTTGTTTAAGACAGCTCCATCTGCTGGTGGCCCTCTGCAGGTGCATGAAAGGGGCGAGTTTATAGTGAAAGTAGTAGAGAAAGTAAACCCCATGGGAAGGAGGGAGGACTCTCAGCAGCTTCCAGCTCATATTCAGACATTTGACTTCTCACTGAAAGCAGCTAGTTTGAGTGTCTGTACCTTAATTAGAAGAGATAACATGGCCATAGTAATTAGAGTTGATTGGGCAATGCTGTCCTTGTAATGTACTTTATGATTTTTATACATCTGTTTGTGGACAAGTCCCAGTTTTTCTGTAGAGCCTCTCAAGTTGGTGACAGCAGTCAAAGTTCACGTGTAAACCAGAGCAACAAATCAGGTCCAAATGTGTTGTTCACAGTGAGTGGGATCATCAGTATGTTGCTATGTTAACATCCTGCAGCAGGATGTGTTTGGTCAGCTGGTTCACATTTCCTCAGGACCTTCTTGATGTGATGTTCTTCTGCTTCCCTGGCTGCTGTGTCTGTGGGGATGGCGTTTGTTCTGTGTTGTAGCGTCCTGATGACGCCCAGTTTGTGCTCCAGTGGATGATGAGAGTCAAACCTTAAATACTGATCTGTATGCGTAAACAGAGTGAACCTTTAAGACCAGTTGTCTGTATGATCAACTCTGTCACCTATAACATCTTCAAGTTTCTGGCTTCGATCATCAACCTGTTGATAGTTCAGCTCTGAACACCAGTGAAATGTTTCTCCCACTGAAATCGCTGCATTCATATGAACAGAATCAACGTTTTGGGACCGTGGAGTTGTGGAGAATGTCTCAGTTAATCAGATAAAGTCAAACTTATAATTGGTGAAGAGCTCGTGGATGATATGCCCCTTGATTGTAAAGAAGTGGATGTTGTGTAGACTGAAGTTCAGAGTGGTGGTTCATTCATAAAGTATTCTGTTCCAGCTGCTGGAGGACAACATCATCACTTTTGTGAAGAACGAGCTGAAGAAGATCCAGAAGGCTCTGAATCCAAATAAGCCCCAGTGCTTGGAGTTTCAGAGGGAGGATGATGAGCAGAGGAGCAGCAGAGAGGCATTTGTGAAGATCGCAGTGGACTTCCTGAGGAGAATGAAGCAGGAGGAGCTGGCTGACCGTCTGCAGAGACGTAAGAGGATTTCTTACTTAAGGTTTTAAGCTGTTAGATAAATGAGACACTCATGACACCAGTGTGTTAAGTCATTTCTCAGTGGGTCAGAAAATGTCATCAGTGTTTTGTAAAATATATTTGTTGAAGTTGTATTTTTATTATTATTATTCAGAACTTCCAGCTGCAGTTTGTCATCGTAACCTTAAATCCACCCTGAAGAAGAAGTTCCAGTGTGTGTTTGAGGGCATCGCTAAAGCAGGAAACCCAACCCTTCTGAATCAGATCTACACAGAGCTCTACATCACAGAGGGAGGGACTGCAGAGGTCAATGATGAACATGAGGTCAGACAGATTGAAACAGCATCCAGGAAACCAGACAGACCAGAAACAAGAATCAGACAAGAAGACATCTTTAAACTCCCACCTGGAAGAGATGAACCAATCAGAACAGTGCTGACAAAGGGAGTGGCTGGCATTGGGAAAACAGTCTTAACACAGAAATACACCCTGGACTGGGCTGAAGACAAAGCCAACCAGGACATCCAGTTCATGTTTCCATTCACTTTCAGAGAGCTGAATGTGCTGAAAGAGGAAAAGTTCAGCTTGGTGGGACTTGTTCATCACTTCTTTACTGAAACCAAAGAAGCAGGAATCTGCAGCTTTGAAGACTTCCAGGTTGTGTTCATCTTTGATGGTCTGGATGAGTGTCGACTTCCTCTGGACTTCCACAAAACTACAATCCTAACTGACCCTAGAAAGTCCACCTCAGTGGATGTGCTGCTGACAAACCTCATCAGGGGGAAACTGCTTCCCTCTGCTCGTCTCTGGATAACCACACGACCTGCAGCAGCCAATCAGATCCCTCCTGACTGTGTTGGCATGGTGACAGAGGTCAGAGGGTTCACTGACCCACAGAAGGAGGAGTACTTTGGGAAGAGATCCAAAGATGAGGAGCAGGCCAGCAGCATCATCTCCCACATCAAGACATCACGAAGCCTCCACATCATGTGCCACATCCCAGTCTTCTGCTGGATCACTGCTACAGTTCTGGAGGATGTGCTGGAATCCAGAGAGGGAGGAGAGCTGCCCAAGACCCTGACTGAGATGTACATCCACTTCCTGGTGGTTCAGGCCAAAGTGAAGAAGGTCAAGTATGATGGAGGAGCTGAGACAGATCCACACTGGAGTCCAGAGAGCAGGAAGATGATGGAGTCTCTGGGAAAACTGGCTTTTGTTCAGCTGCAGAAAGGAAACCTGATCTTCTATGAATCAGACCTGACAGAGTGTGGCATCGATATCAGAGCAGCCTCAGTGTACTCAGGAGTGTTCACACAGATCTTTAAAGAGGAGAGAGGACTGTACCAGGACAAGGTGTTCTGCTTCATCCATCTGAGTGTTCAGGAGTTTCTGGCTGCTCTTCATGTCCATCTGACCTTTATCAACTCTGGACTCAATCTGCTGGAAGAACAACAATCAACCTCCAAGAAGTCTGAAACAAGAGAATCTGCAGAGAAACACTTCTACCAGACTGCTGTGAACAAGGCATTAAAGAGTCCAAATGGACACCTGGACTTGTTCCTCCGCTTCCTCCTGGGTCTTTCACTGCAGACCAATCAGACTCTCCTACGAGGTCTGCTGACACAGACAGGAAGTAGCTGGCAGACTAATCAGGAAACAGTTCAGTACATCAAGAGGAAGCTCAGTGAGAATCTGTCTGCAGAGAAAAGCATCAATCTGTTTCACTGTCTGAATGAACTGAATGATCGTTCTCTAGTGGAGGAGATCCAACAGTCCCTGAGATCACGACGTCTCTCCTACACTAATCTGTCTCCTGCTCAATGGTCAGCTCTGGTCTTCATCTTACTGTCATCAGAAAAAGATCTGGATGTGTTTGACCTGAAGAAATACTCTGCTTCAGAGGAGGCTCTTCTGAGGCTGCTGCCAGTGGTCAAAGCCTCCAACAAAGCTCTGTGAGTAAACATGTGATCAGGCTTTTATTTATAACATAAACAGTGTAGTGTGTGATGGACCCTTAAAAACTTAAACATATTTTTTTACATGATCATCAGCACTAAATACAGTATATTATAGTTAATGTTTGATAGCAGCAGTAAATGTCAGAGTGTCTTAAACATATCTGGGTGTCAGCTTTTATCAAAGTCATGTCCAGAATCATCCTGTAAGTAAAATTTATTTATACAGCAGCTTTCACAGGTCAAAAACCACAAAGTGCTTTACAATAGAAACAGGCAATAAAAAACACAGAAGATAAAAACATTAAACAGCAAACACTGAACATCATACAGCCTAAAACTAGTTAAAGGCCACTCTGAATACTAGAGTCTGAATAAATGAGTTAGTGGGACCAGTAAAAGCCTTTGACTGGAAGATCTCAGATGTGAGAAGAGCTGTAGGATTGTAGAAAGTCAGAAATATAGACTGGGACTAAAAGTAAGGACTAAATCTTTAAATAACGCCTAAAATGAACTGGTTACCAGTGTGAAGAGATTAAACTGGAGTAATGTCCAGTCTATTTCATGTGCTGGTTAAAAGCCTCGCAGCATGATTCTGTACTGACTGAAGACGTTCAAAGACTGTGATGGACCCATAGGTGATCAACTCCCTCATTCCTCCTCTGGTCTTATTGCTCTGCATCAGTGCACTGCTCAGCTGAAGATGAGTTCACTTCTATATGTTACAATCTGCCTCACCAGTACAGTTCCAAGGATCTGCAGCTGCTGAATCAATTATATTCCTCGTGTTTCTTCTGGTTTCCTGTTGTTAGATCTGCATGCTTGATTGTTTTTCAATCTCTCCTATGTCGTGCACTTTGATTTCCGACTGTACACAGTCTGTGAACCATGACAATTTGTGACAGAATGCAATGATCAGTGAGGACCCGGAGGACACTGACATTTACACTGGTTCAACACAAGAAGTGATTTAAATTAATCGCAAACAGTTTGGTATCAAATGACAATTTTTCAGATTATGTCTTTATTTTGTTTTTGTTTTTTAGGCTGAGTGTCCCTGATCTCTCTGAAAGAGGGTATGAAGCTCTGTCCTCAGTTCTCAGCTCCCAGTCTTCTACACTCAGAGAGCTGGACTTAAGAAACAACAACCTGCAAGATCCAGCAGTGGAGTTTCTGTCTGCAGGGCTGAGAAGTCCACACTGTAAACTGAATACTCTGAGGTGAGATCAAGTTATGTTGTGCTTTTCATCAGTTGACAGAATTAACCAATAAGAAGCCACTAAATGGGGAAAAAGTCAGTTAAACTTCTGTAATAGTTTTATGTTAGTGTCATCTCTTAGTGTTGACTCTTAGTAAAAAAACAGGATTTATTGCAAAATCTAAAAACTCTTTTGTGCACCCTCATTGCAATTTAATAACAGTGTTTGTTTAATGTTTATCTGTCATTTTTCAGACTGAGTCACTGTAAGCTCTCAGAGAGAGGCTGTGAAGCGCTGTCCTCATCTCTCAGCTCCCAGTCCTCTAGTCTGAGACAGCTGGACCTGAGTAACTCTGACCTGCAGGATTCAGGAGTGAAGTTTCTGTCTGCTGGAGTGAAGAGTCCACGCTGTAAAATGGAAACTCTCAGGTCAGGATTTAAAATGTTCCACTGATGATCATGTTAAACCTTATTTCTATTATTGCAGAAACAGTCAATTGATTTTAAAAAAGTCTGAATGTAGAAATTAGCGTCTGGGGTTTTTAGTGATATTTGTTCACTTTTTGTCTTTCATTTGCAATGAAATGTCCCGTCTGCTCCTCTGAGTCCAAATTCTTTATTTTAGCAGTGCTTCATCCACCAAACCTTCTAGGTCGATTCCTGTATTCTGAAGGTTTTTACAGAGCTGTTTGTTCACATATCAGAATTTGATTTTCTGAAAAATTTAGTAATAAAAATATGATCAATTGATTATTTCTGACTGAAAAGATGAAATATATATTTGGTCATAGTGATATTACTCATTGCCTCACTTAAACATAAAATGTAAACAAAAATTCAAAACAATAGATTAATACAAAACAGAATTTGACTGTTGAGCTTAAAGTGAGCTTGAATGTTATTCACTTCCTGTTTTATTTTGGTAGTTATCGTCTCTGGTTTTTACTTTTACTTCCTCCCCCGACGTTGTCTACATTAGTTTCAGCTGTAGAAGATTTTATTGACTGTTTGATTTGTCACTTTTTTTAAACTATAATTGTTGACTTATAAACTATTGCTAAAATGTATTTTCATTAAAATACCAAATAATTTATTACTTTATCATCTAATTAGGTCATAATTCTGTAAATAGGGGTGATAGTGTGGTCTATGTGGGTTGTCTTCAGGTACTCTTCCTCCCACAGTCCAAGAACATGCATGCAAGTTTAACTGGAGATGTGTGATTGTGAGCATAAATTGTCTGTCTCTGTCTAGCTCTGTGTTTACCTGGCTACATCACCATGGTTACTGATGCTGAACCAATAACCTGGTCTGGATCAGGTTATGTTCAGAGTTTGTGTTTAAAATCAACTGAAGTGCCTCATTTTCGCTGATTCTTTCATTTACAGAAAGCTTTAAGTGTGATATAGATTCAGTCATATCTGACTAATGTCAGTGAATGAGGCCCAGCTGTAAAGTCACAGCAGTCACACTGTATGTGTCTCATTGTCACTGGAGTTTAGGCTCCATGCATTCAGCTGGTGCTGCAGAAAAAGTAGAAATGTTTCTGTTTGGTTCTAATGCTGAGTCTCTTTTACAAAGATGGAACTGCAGCTAATCCTGCTCATGTAGCCAGTTAGTAAAAACTCAAGTCACTGTCAGACACAGCAGACATTTAGTGATAATCTCACTGTATGTGGTCTTTTAGCGCAGCCTAGTTGTGAACATGTGGAGTGGTGTTAGTCTGGGTGATGAGTGTAACTGTTGAGTGAGAAAGACTGTGGTCGTGTCCAAATTCATGGGCTGCATCCTCCTGAGGACCCGGCCTTCGCGGTCTACATGGGCCGGGTCCTCAGAAGATCGGGTAGGCCGGAAGTAAACGGCCATGGAATTGGACGGTCTAGCCTTCTGATTGGTGTCACCGCTGTCTCGGTGGAGTTTAATAAACTCTGCTGTCTGCTCCTTGCTATCTAAAATATAACAAGACTCTGGCGTAAATTGTTGACCATCTCACACTTCTGTTTAATCAGTTTTTTGTTTGACGTTTATTCAGTTGTGTAAAAACCAAGGAGGAACCCACCCGGGGGATAAATAAAGTTTTATTTTATCTAATCTAATCTAATAACTTTAATCTCAGCCAAACCGATTTACTCACGAACAAATAAAACACTGAAAAAAGCCAAACAATAACATTTTCAGGTTGTCTAAGTGACTTATATATTACTTTTAACCTGATTAGCGAAAGTCCGCGTTGATCTGAAAATAATGTGCAGGGAGTTGTACCGTTCTCTGCAGCTTCAGTAACCCTGGAGCTCTCGGCTAGCTTTCGAGTTGGTGGGTAACAGACGTCTCCGAAAACGTCGAAGCACTTTTGCAAATATGCGATGTCTTGATAAACCGAGCAGATATTTGAAGTTTACACACTCACATTCTCGCCTGAAAATATGTTAAAAGTTTTGTGACCCAGGAAGATTAGTAAGAGTAATTTTAAAACTTAGTAGCGGTCGCCATTACCAGAAACTGGAGTTTGGCTGGGCCGCAATATGAATTCTGGGATATGGTGGGCCACGAAGGACACACCCGACCCATCCTTCAAATTCGGGGAAAAGGAAGACGCGTTTGTCGGCTGCATTCGGAGGAGTCCACGAATTTGGACAGCCATTAGTGCATCGCTGTGACGTTATTGGTCTACAAATGTGTCCTCAGGAGGATGCGGCCCATGAATTTGGACACACCGAGCCTGCGTGCTATTAGCACCTTAGCCACAGCTCGGGTGTGGAGGAGAAACTGAAAAAGGTTTTCTAGTTTGTAAGGAGGGAAAAAACTGAGAGGACTAAGTTAAAGAGCGGCTGGAGAGTAACACAGAGCAGCAATGAATGCTGCTCACACAGTTTAGACAGTTTAGCATCAAATGTTCGAGTGAGTTAGCTCCCAGCTAACTAGCAGAGCAGCTAACTAGCAAACCAGCTAACTGCACCCACAAGCTGCGACTGCGTCTTTCTGACAACAGCGTCAGACACTCAGACTGGTTTTCTTTGTGGATGATGATTTATTCTCACACTGATCCTTCATGATGATGCTGCCATCCACCCACTGCTCCTAGCAGTGTTGCCAACTCCTCAGTAAGGAAAATTGCTATTGGCTGTCCTAAAAGTTGCTGGAAGTCGCTAAATGACGTCATCGCCTAATTTGGATAAATGGTCATGCTAATGTAATTGTAACGTACATTGTAGGAGAGAAAAATAACATCGTGGAAGCGACATAACGTGAGTAAAAAACGTCCTGGAATGCATTTAAATAAATAAATCATAGTTCTGTCTGTAACTATTACAACACTCTCACCACATTTGTTAACAATTCTCTCAACAAATGTGTTTTTCCTCGTTCTTTGTTATCCAGCTGAGACTTTGGGTATAAATGTGTCATAAACAGGAGAAAGCGGTGCAGGTTCAATGTAATCAAACCTCAGACTGAGTTCAAAATCATCACCTGTCCCAGATACCACATCAGCACCAGAACCATGATGTGTTTACTCACATTTAAAAAGGTGGAGGTCAGTGTGAATGGACTGTTGTCATTGGTCTGAATGTGCCTCTATAAACATGTGCTCTTCATTATTGATGTTTTCCTAATGAACAGAAAATGAGACTTAATAAAATCCTTCTGACTGTTGTTGGAGCAGGTTGGGTCCTGGGTTTGAGTCCCCCACTGTACCACAGGGGCTTCTAGCTTTGTTTCACAGTGTGTAGAACAACAAATAAAACCAAATCACAAAAAGCTTCAAGTCAAAAACGCATCAAACTTTGAGGGTTTTTCCCAAGGATGAGGAAGCAGACTCGGCCACAAACAGCTGGATATATGAATGGTTACCACAGCAACCACAGCAGTGTGCTCTCAGTATATTTAGTTGTATAAAGGTGTTTGTGGTGTGTTGCAGCTGAAACAGCCTCATGTATGTTGACACAGGGAGAAAATAGTGTGAGAACACTGTTCACAGCAGTCACAGCTCGCTGCCTTCAACAGTCTCTTCCTTCCTTGTTTGGATGTCACTGATATCATCTTCTGCTCTCACACTGACCACCTGTTGAAGCTAACATGCTAACATGGAAGCAGCAGGTATGCCACCTGTGGCAGCTGAGGTCACGTGATCTGAGTGTTTGAACCACGTGTTGGAGCAGCATTTCCAAACATCTGCTCTTCAGAAGCTCCAAAGTGTGGAAACGTCACTGTGGAGCGTCTCATCCCTATCTAAGAGATTTTCTTGCCTCTGCAAAGCTAAGCTTGCAAACAGCACCATAGTTTGTAAATCCCAACCAATCAGTGCGCTACTTATGTCACGTCACATGACTCGTGTGTTTAGTTCTTTGGGTGCTAATCAAAGAGGTAAAGAAAGGCTAAAAGGACGTTCAGCCAATCAAATCCCTCCTAGGAACAGGAAGTCTAGAGAGGAAATGGAGCAGAGAAGGAGAATCACCAGTTTAAATGTCTGAGTTTTAAACTGGTGACCCTCTAAAGAGGCTTTTATTGACTCTGTTTTCTTTACAGCTTTTTTCACCATTTAAACTGTTTAATATCAGATTTAGAAATAACTTTTGGACAGTTGTTGTACATTTCCACTAAAATGTGACACAAATAATGACTTTCTGACTTTACTTTGGACTAATCTAACGACTCAGCCTGGCTATGTTGGACTTGGTGTGGAAGCAGCTCCCAGTTTGAGTTCAGGAGACACACACTCTTTACTTTGAAGATCAGCTTCAAACTTTCCTTTTTGATAAAGCTTATAGTTCGAGCTGGATCAGGTGACCCTGAACCATCCCTTAGTGATGCTGCTATAGGCTCAGGCTGTTGATGATGCTCTGCTTTCTTCTCCACTCCCCTCTTTTCACTCCTGATGCTTTTATATGTCACGACTGTCCTTAACTTTTGTGTCTCTCTGAGCTCATCTCTTCTCTTTCCCCTCACCCTGCAACCAGTCATGGTAGATTGTTTTGAAGCTGAGCTTTTATACATGATGAATTGCTCTCTTCAGTTGGGTGTCTTCCCTGCTGCCTTTAAAACGGCGGTGGTGAGGCCCCTTCTGAAGAAGAGCAATTTGGATTGTAATGATTTTAATACAGACCTGTATCCAACTCACCATTTTAAAGTAAAATTTTAGAAAAACTTGTTTTTACTCAGATTAATGACTTTTTGAATGATAGACAGATCCTGGAGATATTCCAGTCTGGATTTAGGGTGAACCACAGCACAGAGACTGCTCTCCTAAAGGTTTTAAATGATCTTAGATGTAACTGGGACTCCCAAAAGCTCTCAGTCCTGGTGCTGCTGGATCTAAGCGCAGCCTTTGATACAGTAGACCACGCTATTCTTTTAAACAGACTGAAACACATGGTGGGCCTCTCTGGTACTGTACACAGCTGGTTCACTTCCTGTCTCTCAGACAGAACTTTTATGGTGAGTATGGATACATGCTCCTCTAAGATCCATAGAATGACATGTGGTGTTCCCCAAGGTTCGGTTTTAGGCCCTGTACTTTTTAATTTGTATATGCTCCCTCTCGGCGGTGTCATCAGGAGACATGGAGTGAACTTCCACAGTTACGCTGATGACACTCAGCTGTACATCTCCGTGTCTCCTGATGACACCAGACCAATGGATGCCCTTTTTAACTGTATTTTAGATATAAGATCTTGGATGGCAGAAAACGTTTTACAGCTTAACCAGGACAAAACTGAAGTTTTAATCGTCGGTCCTGAGGCTCAGAGAGAGAAACTCTTGTCTAAATTACAGGCATTTTCACTATGTCCTTCACTACAAGTGAAAAACCTGGGTGTTATTTTTGACCTTGAGCTTGGTTTTATCCCACATATTAAACATGTAACCAAAATTGGATTTTATCATCTAAAAAATATAGCCAGAGTCCGCCCTATTCTCTCTCGGGCCAACACGGAGATGTTGATGCATGCTTTTATTACCAGTCGCATTGATTACTGCCCTGCTCTCTGGTCTCCCCAAAAAGAATATTTCACCTTTACAACTTTTACAAAACTCTGCAGCTCGTGTGCTGACGAAGACCAGAGGGCGGGCCCACATTACACCGGTTTTAGAATCGCTGCATTGGCTCCCCGTGTGTTTCAGGATCGATCTTAAAGTTCTTTTATTGGTTTTTAAATGTCTTAATGGTCTTGGGCCTTCTTATCTCTCAGATCTGCTTTTACCATATGAACCCTCGCGGACCCTGAGGTCCTCTGGTACTGGCCTTTTGATTGTCCCCAAAGTCAGGACACATACTCACGGAGAGGCAGCTTTTCAGTGGTATGGTCCTCGTCTGTGGAACAGCCTGCCGGAGGAGCTCAGGGCCGCGGAGAACGTACATGTTTTTAAGAACAGGCTCAAGACCACCTTTTTAATTTAGCTTTTACTTAACGTTTATTTATTTTATGCTTATTTATTCTATCCTGTTATTCTATTTATATTATTAATTTAGGTTTTACCTAATATTTATTGATTTTATTCTTATTCATTTTTTATCTTCTTACTCTATTTATATTTATACTGTATCCCATTCTAATTTATTTTATTTATCTTATTCTGTATATACTCTTATTAGGTCATATCTCCAGTGTTTCCTCTGAGGGGGCTCTCTGCACCGGGGTTGTGATCAACCGTGGCTGCTGGGGCTCTGCGGGTCTTCTCAACCTGGCTGGGGGGCTTCTTTGCCTCCCTCCTGCTGTGTGCCCAGCCTGGAGGCTGTAAAGCACTTTGTGCTACATCTTTGTATGAAAAGTGCTTTATAAATAAAGATTGATTGATAGATTCTCCTCCGGGAGCCTGTTTTCACTGGGAGGATCTTTGTGTCAAAGGGAGTTCTTCCTTCCCACCATCACCAAGTGCTGCTCACAGTGGATTGTCTGGTTTTTTGGGCTTTCTGTCTAATATTGGAGGCTGTTACCTTACACTGTTAAACAGCTTCAGACGACTGTTGTTCTCTGTTGGGAATTGTCACTTTTAAATAAAGTTACATTGAATGGATGTAAATGGATAGATGTTATTGTGACAAGCAGAAAATGATCTTTAAAAGATTGATTGTTGTTTTGTGTGTCTGCAGTCTTTCAGGCTGTCTGATCACAGAGGAAGGCTGTACTTCTCTGGCCTCAGCTCTGAGCTCCAACCCCTCCCATCTGAGAGAGCTGGACCTGAGCTACAATCATCCAGGTGACTCAGGAATTAAGCTCCTGTCGTCTGGACTGAAGGATCCAGGCTGGAGACTGGACACTCTCAGGTATGGAGAGAATGTCTGATAGAGGAGGACGAGCTGGAAACATTTCCTGTGTCCTTCACTCACTTCCTGTTTGTTTCCTGCAGATGAGACATGAACAATCACACATGCAGGAATATTTTCAGGGACAGACACACTAGTCTAGCTGGATAGTACGTAGGGGGTCTCCAAGGAGTCTGTTTGCAGGAACATTAATGATAATTGATGAGTCATGTTGAGAGTTTCATTAAAAGTAGACCTACAGTTAGGTCCATAAATATTTGGACAGAGACAACATTTTGTAACTTTAAATACACTTTATTAGGTCACCGGTTTACCTGAGATAGTGGTAACTGTGTACCTAATAAAGTGTCAGCCATGTGTATGTTTCCCATGCTGTATGTCCACAGTCACAGTGACAGTCAGTGACACTGACAGAAGGATGAAACAAGGCTGTGAATCATTTCAGTCTTTGTGTGTGATAAAGAGGCAGACAGGAGCAGCTAACATCACCATCATTTTCCTGTATGAATCGCTGTTACAATGAAAAATGTCACTTACATATATCATATAGGAGACACACACATTGATATACACTAAATATTTATTTCATTTCTCTTTTTTTGTGTTGCCAATTTATGCACCTGCTTGATTTAAACAGTCGTTGCACACTTTCTGTAAATCCAGTGAACTGCATTTCACTTCTCAAATATCACTGTGTGTGTCTCCTATATGATATATTTAACTGACAATTTTTATTGTGACAACCAACGATTTGTACAGGAAAATAATTACTTTTCACAATGTTGCCCAAACTTTTCATCCCACTGTATTAGTATGTTTTGTCATTAGTATAATATGAAATAAATTCTACTTGTGTCCAGTCGGGTGCCAATATTTGCTGTGTAGTAGAACAGAGACATTTGTCATTATAAATGTTTATTTGAAAAAATATATAAATTCAGTAAGAAAAACATTAAACATAAATATATAAAATGTAACTATTTACAGAGAGACAGGAATAAAAAGGACCCAGCTTGGAGTGGAAGAGCCTCAGGGAGAAGGAGGAGAAAAATAAGAACATTGTTTCTGCCCTGGAGAGCTGCTGCCTCATCAGAAAACTACTGATCATTAGGGTCCAATGTTTCCAAATTTAACACAGCTGTGCTGTTTTCAAAAGCTAATTTATAAATTTGAAATTTCACGAATTCTCGTGTCTGAGGCGGCATGCTCTCCAGAGCAGGAACAAGGCCGAGGAGGAAATGTTCTGTTGGAGACGGGCGTGGCCTCTTTAGGGACTCCAGGATGGCCAGCTCCACCGTCCTGGGACCCGTCCCTCGCCCGCCTTCGAGCTGTCCTCCTCTGTGGGCCTGTAAAACACAGCACAAAACAACACAAAGTAATGAGAAGGCTGCTACTAGATTTTCATTTTCAAAATTGAAAAAAACAGGATATAAACAGATTGGTTGTAGATATTTAGTAAAGGTGATCACAAGGAAACCAAGCAAGTAAAAAGCTGTCAGTGCTTGATGTTCATACCTGTGGGTGCAGCAGCAGGAGCTGAGGGACCAGGGACTGGGGAGCCAGGAGAAGAGACAGGGGATGCTCTGCTGCATGATTACTTGACTCTATCAAGACAATATTAGATGTTAACAGGTTGAAGACAATAGTCATAGAGAATATTATATTATTATATACCTATATACTTATTATATACAGTGGTCTCTCATTTATTGCAGCACATGAACAGTAGTCACAGTTCTCACAAGTTGATTCTCAAAGTGCAAACCTTTGTCGATTTTAAAACGTAAAAGTATTATGCCGCGCTTTTTCTCCGTCTGCGGCGCCACTTTTGTGCGCCTTTTTTGCTCCCGGTGCAGGTGTCTATTTCCGAATGAGGGTCATAATTACGAGTGTTTTTGTGCTGTTTTTTCTATTGGACGTGATGGTTATCAAAACCAAACATGATAAATTTGGCAAGCGCAGGAGACACGACACGGAGGAGATTTGTCATTTGGGCTGCAGAATGCAATGCGCATCGTTGAAAGCTGTACGGTGCAATAAAAAAATCTGCGAAAAGGCGAGGCAGTGACGGATGAACAGCGGGACTACTGTATACTGTTTATTAATAAACAAAATATATTCCTGTCAGGCGTTGTGTGGAGGCGAGGAAGAAGGAACCCAAACGCAGGACTCACAGGTAGGTGAAGACTCGTGGATGTTTATTATAAGGAGTGGAGGAACAGAGGGTGAACGGACACTGACTGGCTGGAACACTGAATGGCTGACTGACTGAGAGAACACGGGGAGGACAACATCACACGAACATCATCAATGACACGACAAAGAGCGAATAGAAACAGAAGACTTAAATACACAGACTGATGAGGATGATAATGAGAGACCGGTGAGTACACAGCTGAACATAATCTGGCTAACGGCACGAGACGAGCTAACACAGGAACAAACAGGAAGTGACGAAATAAACTGAACGTGAACAAAACGGAAAGCACTGGGTCACCGACCCAGGAACCCTGACAGTACCCCCCCCTTCAAAGGACGGCACCCGACGGCCAAAAGAGAAAAAGACCAGAACAGGGCGGGCGGAGGGGGCCCAGGACGGAGGGACGGAGTCCACAGAGAGACAAACAGTTCAGGCGGGCGGCCGCGTGGCCGGCGGCCGAGACGAGACAGTTCAGGCGGGCGGCCGCGTGGCCGGCGGCCGAGACGAGACAGTTCAGGCGGGCGGCCGCGTGGCCGGCGGCCGAGACGAGACAGTTCAGGCGGGCGGCCGCGTGGCCGGCGGCCGAGGCGAGACAGTTCAGGCGGGCGGCCGCGTGGCCGGCGGCCGAGGCGAGACAGTTCAGGTGGGCGGCCGCGTGGCCGGCGGCCGAGGCGAGACAGTTCAGGCGGGCGGCGGCGGCCGCTGAGCTGGTCCGGTGGGCGGCCGCGAGGAAGGCGGCGGCGGCCGTGAGGAAGGCGGCGGCGGCCGCTAAGCAGGTCCGGTGGGCGGCCGCGCCGGCGATGACGTCCAGAACGTGGCAGGGGCGACGGTGCGGCAGCCGCAGGACCAGGCGAAGCGGAGGCTGGCGACGCGGCAGCCGCCGGACCAGGCGAAGCGGAGGCTGGCGACGAGGCTGAGGCCGAACCAGGCGAAGCTAAAGCTGGCGACGAGGCTGAGGCCGAACCAGGCGAAGCTAAAGCTGGCGACGAGGCTGAGGCCGGACCCGGCGAAGCTGAAGCTGAAGCTTAGGCTGAGTCCGGACCAGGCGAAGCAGAAGCTGAAGCAGAGGCTGAGTCCGGACCAGGCGAAGCAGACGCTGAAGCTGAGTCTGAGGCTGGACCAGGCGAAGCAGACGCTGAAGCTGAGTCTGAGGCTGGCCCAGGCGAAGCAGACGCTGACGCTGAAGCTGAGTCTGAGGCTGGACCAGGCGAAGCAGACGCTGAAGCTGAGTCTGAGGCTGGCCCAGGCGAAGCAGACGCTGACGCTGAGTCTGAGGCTGGACCAGGCGAAGCAGACGCTGACGCTGAAGCTGAGTCTGAGGCTGGACCAGGCGAAGCAGACGCTGAAGCAGAGGCTGAGTCCGGACCAGGCGAAGCAGACGCTGAAGCTGAGTCTGAGGCTGGACCAGGCGAAGCAGACGCTGAAGCTGAGTCTGAGGCTGGCCCAGGCGAAGCAGACGCTGACGCTGAAGCTGAGTCTGAGGCTGGACCAGGCGAAGCAGACGCTGAAGCTGAGTCTGAGGCTGGCCCAGGCGAAGCAGACGCTGACGCTGAGTCTGAGGCTGGACCAGGCGAAGCAGACGCTGAAGCTGAAGCTGAGTCTGAGGCTGGACCACGCGAAGCAGACGCTGAAGCCGAGTCTGAGGCTGGACCAGGCGAAGCAGACGCTGAAGCCGAGTCTGAGGCTGGCCCAGGCGAAGCAGACGCTGAAGCTGAAGCTGAGTCCGGCCCAGGCGAAGCAGACGCTGAAGCTGGGTCTGAGGCTGGCCCAGGCGAAGAAGACGCTGAAGCTGGGTCTGAGGCTGGACCAGGTGACGGAGCCACAGCTTTAGGGCCAGCGGGCGCGGAAGCCCCTGGCTGGAGACAGGCAGGGCCAGCGGGCGCGGAGGCCCCTGGCTGGAGACAGGCAGGGCCAGCGGGCGCGGAGGCCCCTGGCTGGAGAGCGGCCGGGCCAGCGGGCGCGGAGGCCCCTGGCTGGAGAGCGGCCGGGCCAGCGGGCGCGGAGGCCCCTGGCGGGAGAGCGGCCGGGCCAGCGGGCGCGGAGGCCCCTGGCTGGCAAGCAGGAGGGCTCACAGCTGGCTCTGGGTGCTGTGGCTGCAGGTCCGGGAACTGAACTGACTGGACGGGAGGCGACTGGACTGACTGGACGGGAGGCGACTGGACTGACTGGACGGGAGGCGACTGGACTGACTGGACGGGAGGCGACTGGACTGACTGGACGGGAGGCGACTGGACTGACTGGACTACATACTGGACAGACTGGAGGACGGGAGGCGACTGGACTACAGACTGGACTACAGGGGACTGGAGGACGGGAGGAGACTGGACTACAGGGGACTGGAGGACGGGAGGAGACTGGACTACAGGGGACTGGAGTGAAGGCTGAAGAGCAGGTGAGTGAACTGACTGGAGTGGGGAAGCTAAGGGATGAACAGAGGTTGGCGATGCTAATGGCTGAGCTAATGACAGAGTTACCGAGGGGGATAAGATTGCGGCCTGGGCTAATAAGGCTGGTGCCTGAGCAGGGGACACTTCAGCTAGCCTAACCAGGGACAGTGCGAGGGCGTGAAAGGTAGGATCAGGAGGTGGATGAAGAGGTGAAGTAGTAGGTGGGCCAGTGAGCTCTTCCAAGCCTCCAGGGAGGTCAGGCTGGGTTGAGGCTGCCCTCAGCCTGGGCGCTGGGGCAGGCACGGGAGGTGGCTGGACACCAGTCACCCCTACCCGGGAAACAAGAGTGGATGTGGAGGTAGACTGCGTCGCAGCTGCCTTCCTCCTGGGAGCTGGCACCGGTGTGGGTGTAGGCCGGGCCCTAGACATCTGAGGGGGTGAAATGGCTGAAGAAGAAGGACAAATCTGGGCTGCCGTGCTGGTGGGGAATGGCTGAGTGACGGGTGTGGAAATGGTGACCGGGTGTGTGCTACTGGCAGGTTTATCAGAGTTCGGTCTGTTTCTTCTGCCACCACGATTTACAGTCTTTGCGGGAGCACAGCAGAAAAACTCTTTCCAGTCTACATCATCCAGGAGGGAATCTCCCCATGAATCGGAGATGAGTCCCTTAGTTAATCTGGGTGAAGTGTCAAATGAGGAGGGTGGAAAACAATTACCGGAACTCACCACCGGGAGTTGTTGACAATAGTCCGTGTTATGGCGGCGTGTGCGCCGCTTTCTCCGGGAAGAGGAAGCGGCCGGGGTGAACAGCTGAGCCTCTGGCGCGGTAGCCTCCATTGAGCCGAGGTGGGAGGCGTAGCCGCGGTGTCGTGGCGAAGGTGGGGGTCCGGCGAATGAGGCGGCGGGTGTGTGAACGAGGAGCGGAACGGCGAGAGAGGGAGCGGCCGAAACGCGGCCTGAAACGTCCGCTCTCCGCGGCAAATGCTCCGGGGCAGGTGAGGCAGCAGGTGGGGGAACGCGGCGTCTCCGAGGCCCGCCCAGAGCCAGGCGAGTCCCCTCGAAGACGTGCTCTCTCTCCGCGAAGAGCCGCTGTTTTCCCCTGACCAACTCTGCCCAACGGTAAAGCGCTGCCACCTGCCGCTCGTTGAGGTCCGAGTCCGCTGGGTCCCAATCGTGTCTTCGTGGCACGGGTCGTGTCATTCTGTCAGGCGTTGTGTGGAGGCGAGGAAGAAGGAACCCAAACGCAGGACTCACAGGTAGGTGAAGACTGGTGGATGTTTATTATAAGGAGTGGAGGAACAGAGGGTGAACAGACACTGACTGGCTGGAACACTGAATGGCTGACTGACTGAGAGAACACGGGGAGGACAACATCACACGAACATCATCAATGACACGACAAAGAACGAATAGAAACAGAAGACTTAAATACACAGACTGATGAGGATGATAATGAGAGACCGGTGAGTACACAGCTGAACATAATCTGGCTAACGGCACGAGACGAGCTAACACAGGAACAAACAGGAAGTGACGAAATAAACTGAACGTGAACAAAACGGAAAGCACTGGGTCACCGACCCAGGAACCCTGACAATTCCCGTATGACAACACGCATAAATGAACTGCCTACATTAATTCATTGTAAACATACCTTCTGACTGACACTCCCCTGCTGCCTCTCCGGGCTGTCCCTGGTCCTCGGGGGAGAAGTTCTCCACGGTCCGCACCATATTGCCGCTTGTCTCCCACGGGGTGAGGAAGGGGTCCAGAAACCCCATGACCGTGAAGAACTTCATCTTCTCCCCGATCCTGCTGCAGACCCACTCCTCTTCTCCTTCTCTGTCTTCTTCTCCTTATTATAAGTGTCCCTGAGGCTCTTCCACTTTCTCCTGCAGATGTCCTCTGAATAAACGCATTATCTTGTTAGCGGAAAGGTATTTGTACATCAGTGGAAAAATAGCGGGACAGTAGGCGGGCTTGCTAGCTTTTGCGCGGGTTCATCAGGTCAGTCTGAAAATTAAAAAGAAGGAGGAATGAACTTACCAGGTTGCCCGATATCCTCACTTATGTGTCTCCAAGCTAGGTCCTTTTTATTCCTGTCTCGGTAGAAGTAGTAGCTAGCATCATATAGCTCTGGGTGATTAGCCACGGCACTGATGAGCTTTTCCTCCATACTGAATGAAGTATGAAGGGCTTTGGCTGGATCTGCCCCTTTGACCTAGGTCAGAGCCACGTCACCAGGCTCCTGATTGGTTGTCGCGGCGCGATTTGACGCTGGAGTTCAGATTTTTCCAACTCGAGCGGTAGACGCGAAACGCGCGTATGCACAAAATGCAACACAAAAACTCACGAGCGTGGTTTTTTTCGCGAGTGAAACGCGCCAGACGCGCTACACTGACGTGCTACACTGACGCGCATTTCACGCGTTTTCGCGTTTTCGCGACGCAAATCTGCTTCCAAATTCACGCGGGACCTGCAATCGCGTGTCATCGCGTGTGTCATCCCCATTGACTTTACATGTAAACCTGACGCTCTATTCGCGTCCATCGCGTTCGGTGTGAACACACCGTAAGGCTACGTCCACACGTACCCGGGTATTTTTGAAAACGCAGATTTTTCTATGCGTTTGCACCTTTCATCCACACGTAAACGGCGTTTTTGGTCACTGAAAACTGAGATTTTTAAAAACTCCGGCCAGGGTGGATATTTTTTAAAACTCAGTTTTTGCGTTTACGTGTGGACGAGAAAAACTGAGAAAACGCAGAAAACGCAGCGTCAAAGGTGTGCGCCTTTTTTGACGTCACACTGTGCGCCACGTTATTGTTTCGGTGAAATGAATTTCTACAATACTGTTACTGTTAATTGTCTCTGCAGTGTTTAAATGCTTACATATACACAAACAGTTACTGTCCCTCCACACATACGACTCAGTTCTGCTTTGATGCCCCAGCTTTGTTTACTTTTTCCCACCGAGGCTTCTAGACTTCTGATTGGCCAACATTTCTACACGGTTAGGAATATAGCGCCACCTGCTGCTTTGGCATGTTCCTAGCAGCGTTTTCCTTCATTTCTACATTTACGTGTGGACGGGATTATTTTTTAAAATGAAAACGGAAAATCTCCGTTTTCAAAAATACCGTGTACGTGTGGACGTAGCCTTAGTAGTCTGTAAAGACTCTGTGTGCCTTCCAGAGTGCTCCGGCATGCACACACACCTTAAGGTCATGAGAGAGGTCGTACCTTCTCTTACTGATTCATGGTTTAGGTAGACACCTACTCTGTATCTGGTTAAGTATAAGAGCCCTTTGTTAGGGGGACCGCTGGACTCTTAGCACCAGCTTTGTGGTCACAGGGTCACATCTGGAACACACACACACACACACACACATACCTACACTATGCACAGACTGGTACTCTTTGTTCATACCTGTGTAAGACGTCATATGTTAATGAACTTATGCATATTCATGTAACCTCAATAAAGAGCAGTGTTACGAGGGAGCAGACGAGAGCGACTGAGGTCAAGTGAAGGAACGGCGCTGTCACAGTTCTCTCCCTCATGAATTGTCTGGTTCCAGCGGTGGGTCTGTGCTAGACGACCCATCACCAGCTTTTTCCAGCTTTTTCCACTGGTTACCAGTACGTTGTAGAATCCACTTCCAGATCTTGTTGTTTGTCTTTAAATCTCTGAGTGATTGGCTCCATCTTATCTCTCTTTAACAAAATAATCCAAGTCGAGCCCTCAGGTCTGCAGATAAGTAGCTTGTGACCAGAACTAGACGTAAAAACAGAGGTGAGCTTTATCGATCGCTGCAGCCAAACTCTGGAACAGTCGCCCTTCACATCAGGTCGTCACCAACACTCGACATTTTTAAAACCCGGTTGGAAACACATTTGTACTCTGTAGCTTTCAATTCTGACGAGTCTTTATAGTAATTACTGTGTATGTTTCCTATTTTCTCTCTACTCTGTGCAGCACTTTGGCTCAACCTGTTTTTAAATGTGCTGATAAATAAATGTAGATTTCTTTGAATAAAACAGTGGAGCCGAGCTTTGAGCTCAGTGTGTAACAGTGTGTGTATGAGAGCCATGTAATGTCCATGTGTGCATGCTGACTGTGCTGCTCTGACCCCCCTCCTCCTTTCAGGGTGGAGCCTGCTGGAGTCCGATGGTTGAGACCAGGTCTGAGGAAGTGTAAGTGTGTTTTTAATGGGATTCATGAAAACAAAGCAGCACACATTCAACCATCTTCATCATGTCAGGAGTCATCATCAAAGTGTCAATCAATGAACAGATGATGGATCAATAACTGCAGCTGGATTGTGTTTGTTCTCTCCATCAGATTCCTGTCAACTCACAATCGACACAAACACAGTGAACACAAAGCTCCAACTGTCTGACAACAACAGGAAGGTGACACGTGTGGGGGAGGTTCAGTCATATCCTGATCATCCAGACAGATTTGATGATTTTTATCCTCAGCTGCTGTGTAGAAATGGTCTGACTGGTCGCTGTTACTGGGAGGTCGAGTGGAGAGGAGTCGTTTATATATCAGTGAGTTACAAAAGAATCAGAAGGAAAGGAGACAGTGACTGTGTTTTTGGATGGAATGATCAGTCCTGGAGTCTGGACTGCTATGGTGATGGTCCTCAGTCTGTCTGGCACAATAAGAGACAAACATCCATCTCCTCCTCCTCCTCCTGCTTCTCCTCTGTCTCTAACAGAGCAGCAGTGTATGTGGACTGTCCTGCTGGCACTCTGTCCTTCTACAGAGTCTCCTCTGACACTCTGATCCACCTCCACACCTTCAACACCACATTCACTCAAACTCTTTATCCTGGGTTTAGGGTCTGGTCTCGTGGTGCCTCAGTGTCCCTGTGCTGAGTGGGGTGTAAAGAGTGTCTCCTGTTACAGAAACACTCTGACTGTTGAACAGATAGTTCAGTCTGTACATGTCTGTCTCTTTCACTCACAAACACGTTTTCAGATTCATGGATTCAATCAGTTGATGTTTGAAACTCTTCTAAATGATTCCTTGTAAACTTCTTCCTCTTCAGTCACCAACAAACAGGAAGTGATGTCACATGTGTTCCTGTCCACACAGCAGAATGAGTCTATTGCTGACAGTGATGTACAAACAGAGTGAGCATTTCTGAGGCCCAAAATAAACTGAGTAGTTCACTGAATGAACAATGGACTGTGAGCTCAGTTCCTTCATCATTAGTATGGATTATATATGTATATGTATTATATTAGTATCATATATATCAGGTGCTGCTGCTGCTGGTTTCAGTCATTGTGCAAATGTGCTGTTTGTAAGGTTGTAAAGCTGCAGTCAGCTGAGACTGAAGAAGTCACCTGATCAGTGAGCAAACGTTTCTGAAAACGTCCAGATGAACAGAATCAACCTTTTGGGATCAGCCAGCAATGCAGCATCATTGTTGTTCAGGTTCAGAGGTTTGCAGGAATGAACTGATGACCAGAAACAGCTGCAAAGTCCAATAAAATACCAGCTGGAGTTCAGCTGCATTTGAAGAAGTCAAAGAAAAGTAAGGATGGCAAAGGGCGATGTTTTCTTCCAAAGAACTGAAAACATGGTCGACGCCTCATTAGAAGAATAATCTGGACATTTGTGAGGAACTCTAACCAAGAAAGCAACACAAGAAAGCAACGTCAAACAGATCCAACAGACAGTTTCCATGACTGGAAGTGTTGAGTGTAAAAATGCTACATTGCATTATTGCATCCTCTCACCACAGGAGGTGCTGTTGGCACCACTGATTGCTGATCAGCTGTTCTCTGATGATCTGATTGATACTGTGAATAACGGGACTCACTGAACTCTGTGACACAGTGAAGATTACAGAGTTTAACTTCAACATCTGACTGACGTCACACAGACAGAAGGATGAACCAGTGAGGCACAGAACACAGTTACTGGAGATACTGGATCAGCTCCATGTGAACCTCTGATGGAGAAGCTGCTGACCCAGAGAAACATCAGGACATGACAGGCAGCTGCACTTATCTAACAACATGTAGCAGAGCTGATCTATGTTAGAGGATCTATCACAGCAGCTGAAGCCAAAGTCCAACACTGGATAGCAGCTGAGCCTGTGCTGAGTGTAGTGCTACAGGAAAAGGGCAGAAACACTGACACTGGTAGCTCACAGTGATGCTGACTGGGGCACAGAGCTGAATGATGCAGCATCAGGACACTGTTTCAGTCTGACTGACAGAGAAACCTGTAGCTGTATCTACATGTGAGGCAGAGGCTACACAAGCAGCTTTCTATGTTTCACAGTGACTGAGATCTTCAGTGGGGGTGGACATGCTCCTGTACAGACCTCTGAGGAGAACCAAGGTGCAGTCAAAGAGTCCAGTCTGTCCTCACAGATGTGAACATGTGGTTTCATCAGGTCTGCTGTCAGCTAGCAGGCTCACATCAGAATCACTGTTCCTGAAAAACACAGTCTGTGTGACATCATCAGTCAGCTGATGGTCCCAGATCTGAATGGTTTCTGTCTCTACTGAGGAAGTCAGAGAATATCACTGAGGTGTGGATCAGGTCTGAGTGAGCTGTGGAGGGACAGCTTTAAACAGTCCACAGGTCTCACGTCCTGCTCAGTCTGGTAGCAGATACCTCGTATTGTTCCAGATGTGCTGACATCACCAGCAGCAGCAGCACAGCTGTGTGATACGATGAATCTCAGTTATTGATCCAACACACAGTAAATACAAAGATCAGGATTTCTGAGAGGAATCATTATGAGTCTGAACACATGATCACTGAATGTTAGTCTCCACAATAATAAGCTAACACAACCAAACACAGCTTTCAGCTCTTATTTTGAAACTGGCTTATTTAGAGAGCTGTGATGTGAGCGTGCCTGGCTCTGAGGCACTTGGGTCAGCCTCTGTTGTTTAGAAGTGTTACAGACTGTGAATGACACAGACCTGTCAGTTTTCATGTTTGTCTGTAACACAGCTCAGGGGCTCCATGCTGAACGCATCCATCCAGTGTTATTGATCCAGTACTGATACCAGCATTGGGATCAATACTACAATACACAATCACATGTGTCCACGTGATGCAGTTTGAAGAGCAATAAGATGTCTCTGTATGAGGAGGCGGGGTCACAGGAGGTTCACAGAAACTCTGCAGCAGCATCATCAGCTCACATGGAAACTTTGATGATTCACTTCTGTGGTGTTTTTACAGAAACACGTCACAAAATTAGCTCCACCTGTTTTGTGTGTGAGCTTTGAGTTTCTTGTCTTCATTCTGGATTCTTGTGTTGCTGTTTTTACACACAGCAGATATTTCCTGGTTGCTTCCTTGATGACCACATGAAGCTTTCTGAAGCTTGGATTGAAAACGCTTCATTACTCAAAGCTTTCCAACACAGGCCTCTGTGCTGCCATCTGGTGGACAAACATATGAAGTGCAGCGTGAAGCTACAAATTAAACTGCTTCAGCTACGTTTATATATAACATACTATAACCTATATAACTATATGTATAGTGTATTATGTAGGTTTTAGAGCTGGGGGTAGAATTGCTGATGGCCTGGTTGTTATTTATGTTCCCCATGGTTCACCAGCTCTCACACAACATCAGCACCAATGATCCACGTCCTTATAAACCTCTGAATCAGGTCCTGAAGCTGTGACGTCCTGAGTGAAGACCTCACTGATCACATGACTCTGGTCACCTGGAGTCAGTGTTTCTGAAGCAGTGTGCTGGGTTTTTAAAAATACGTGGCTGCTGCCTGATGTTGGGCCCACAGAGGAAGACGACTCACTCGCTCTTCTTCACTTCCTCCTTAAACATGTGGAAGGAGAGCAAAGTGCTGCCAGACTCTTATTTCTGACAGGAACAGAAGAAACCACAGCAAACTGTTCCAGTTCTTCATCTTCATCACAATCTATTTATTTCTGATGGTGTCTTCAGTCTGAGGGTTTGAAGTTTCCATGTCTGTGTGATGTGTGGTGTGAAGGCTGCTGGTTAAACTGGGACTCACTGTTTAAAGCACTGAGTGCTCATAGAGAGATGCTCCATGAGTCCCAGTACAGACTACAAACATGGTGGAAACTTAGCTTTGATATCCACACACTTTTGTTTCATGCACAACACATTTGTACCTTTCAATTGTGTCTGTCTCTGCGTCATGCAAATAAACCTTTGAAAAGAATGAAATGATATCATATATTTCTTATTGGCCTACATTTGTACAAAATTCCAAATTATATACACAAAGTCATAGAAATCACCATCCCCGTTCATCATGATTTTAATATTCTCTTGTTCCATAACAATGAAATACATCTTGGACAAATATGACACATCAATAGTTCATTAGTGTTGTCACATCACATCCTGTAAGCAGAGTCTGTCTGTGTCTTTTCTCTGGAAATGAATATTTCCAGCCAATATAGGCGATCCATCAACATGGAGAGTTGGTAGTTATATACAGTCTGTATAAGTGTGGTTAATCTAATGAACATTTGTAAGGAGACGGCAGTTACTGTGAATTCACAGCAGTTACACAGTGATTAGTAATAAACAGCCAGTGAGAGTGAGTGGATTGAAGAAAGTCAGTGACTCAGGTGTGTCGATTGGTTTGTCATCTGTTTGTGAGACTGGAGGAGACGTAGAAATCTTTTGTTTTAAATCTAAGTTAGGAAGATTCCTGTTGTAAAACAAGCACTTTGTGTGAGAAATGCAAGAAGTACATCTGCAGAAAGCACACAGTTACATTCTGTCCATCATGTGGACAAAACTGAAAATGTTGAGCATTGAAAAACTGAGAACGTTGGTCAAGTTCAACAGAAATGTGTGTGTAAGAACAAAAAACCAAATTGTTCCTAAAATAGTTATGGAAAGTCTAACTGTTGTATGTCTGTGTTCTACATGTTTATCTGATGGGAAATAAAGTTGCTATTGTTTTATTGCAGTTTCTTGACAATCCTGAGTGGATTTACATAGTACAGGTCAAAATGACCCGCAACAAAATCAATGTCACTTTTTTGTTTGTCAACATAATACAAGGGTTAATTTCCAACACTTGCTTATGATCTTCAATTTGTAGCAGACCCACTATCACACAGCAGCTGGAGCAGTCTCCAATGGAGGTCAGTCCACTGCTGCCACCTGTGGCCAAATACCACAGCCTACTACTAGATTAACTTGTGACACATCTGCACCTGCTGCTATGATCACATTGAGTAGAGGCTGAGTGGCTGCACTAACGCCTGGTACATTCAGATCTACCCACAAACATGTTGAAAGATGCAATCCCAGCAATGTGGATTGTCAACACTAAAAACAATCAGTAAGCAAAGACAACAGAGATCACTTTTCTCTGTTTATTTAGCAACCACAACATTTGTAGTCGCCTTCTGCACAGGGGAAGTCCACACACACTGTGTGGTACCACTTTCCACAGAAGGTGCATTCAATCTGCAAGAAAAATGAGATTGTCAGAGTCATTCATCTGCAGTCAGGCTCTTGAGTAAAGCAACTAAACATGTTACAGTGTGCAGATACTGCATATTTCTGTGCAACAGTCTTATCTGTGTATCACTTGATGTTTCCATGCGTCCTTTAGGTGCATGGTGAACAAGGGTGGTGATTATTATGACTTTGTGTATATAATTTGGCATTTTGAACAAATGTTGGGTGATAGTACATACATGATATCATTTCATTCTTTTCAAAGGTTTTTTTGCCTGACGCACAAACAGAGACAATTGAAAGGTACAAATGTGCATGACACGAATTCAAATTCAGGTAAACTCGCCACATTTGTAAACATTTTGTTGTTCAACAGCATCAAGACTGACGGAGTGTGTTTGAGATAACCTCACAAGTGTCACAGGTGACACATTTAGCGTTTTTTTGCTGGTTTGTCGGTAGCAGCTCCTGAAACGCAAGACTGCCACACATCTGTTCGACCAACGCCAGTAGATCTAAACGCCAGTAGATCTGGAACACCTGCATGGTTTCCATCCCGGAAGAGAAATTCCTCTCCTGTTTCAGATAAGGACCATTCGCCCGCGTGTGGCTGTACTGTGGGATTATGGGACTGTGGGATTATGGGACTGTGGGATTATGGGACTGTGGGATTATGGGACTGTGGGAGGGTAATTTTAGCATATGGAAAACATTTTTTTAGCTTTGTTTTAATAGTGTATAGTTATTTCTGCCGGCAGGGTTTTTAGCGCATTGAGACTCTTTTTATTGTATACGGGGGATTTTAACTTGTATTTGTGATTCTGGCTGTGTTTATGGAAATAAATGGTGTGTGTTCAAAGCCAGCTTAGTTTCTTTGCCCTGAGCGCTGACCCGCTCACTCCCCTTCCTCTTGTATGTGAACGGACTTGGAGGTGAAGATTTAGGTCCACCAGTCTTAGCGGCTACAGAGTCCCTTCTCAGTTTAATGATCTTCATTGTTGCCTGGCTGGTTGGTAATGCAGCGTTCAGCCTTTAAAACAAATCTACATGAAGCTGTTAGTTTGCTCGTATCCATGTTGGTGCATCAGTAACTACAGCAGAGGCTGTCGCTTCTCACCCAGGGCCAACATGACGAGCAGACAGAGCATGTAAACAGACAGCAGGTGGCAGTCTTTCACTGGAGACCAACCTATGATCACCAAGGGCTGATAAAAATCTGTCTTTTCACAGAATAATAATCCCATACATAGCTTATTGTCTCCACATCAGTAGCATTATCGTCAGTGCTTCACCTTGATGGAGGCGTCCTCGTCTACCGTTCACCTGTCCCTCCAACCTTCCTCCAGGTGATCTGATGTCTAATTGGCTGACTGGAGCAGATTAAGCTAAGACCAGGAATAGGACTGCACGTGCACACACACACACACACACACACACACACACACACACACACACACACACACACACGTCTGCATGTGGCTTTCCGTTAGACAGTAAGCTCAGTGTAGCATTACAAACATAAACAAAGCCATCAAGAAGGAAACGCTCTCCTCTCATCTTCCTCACGTTATTAATTCTGTTCAGGGGCGCGTGTGAAAGGGCGCGTGTGAAAGGGGGCGTGTGAAAGGGCGCGTGTGAAAGGGGGCGTGTGAAAGGGCGCGCCTCAGCCGGCTCCATAGCTAAACTCCAACGTTACAAGTTCTTGGAAAAAGTAACACTGTGGTGGAAATATTTCTGTGGAGATGAAATGAGTCACGTGGAGAAACAAATCTGTTCCTGATGTCTGGCAAACAAGCGCGTCCAACAAAGAAACGTCCCGTCCTCAGTGTCTTCATTAGGACACTTTTGTTATTGACACCCATGCTTGTTTCTTTTGGACAAAGGTGCGGGACGGACTTGAAGACCTTGTTCGTACCAGTTTGGACACACCTGAGGCGCCGGTTTAGCGCAGCTGGATGAGCAGCAGTCCCTGTGTCCCTCTCTCACTTTCCTGTCAGTTTTCACTGCATCTGTCTAATAAAGACAAAAATACATTTAAGAAAAGAACAGAAAGTTTGGATACACCTTCTCATTTTATGGTTTTTCATATTTACATCGTAGAAGACATCACAATGTGGAGTTAAACAAAAAAGTCTGAAAACATGTTTTATATGTGAGATTCTTCAAAGCTTTGCTCTCCCAGTCTCACCTTGTCCCAGCACAGAAACAGAGACACGTGGGAAAAGTGACATCTCATTACATGAGTTTGTGTGAGGCTAGTCCAACAGTGATGCAGTCTAATGGTGTGGAGATCTTCCAGTCAGTGGTGACAGGCCCAGCTCTGACAGCACAGTGTGACAGCACCGTGTAGCATATGGAGCCCTTTAGAGATCAATGCATGTAAACTGTAAGGCGACCCCCGTATCTGTAGTCATTCTAAATATTTCTGTTTAACAAGCAAACACTTGATTAGAAAACTAAGTGATGCAAGTGCAGACTTAGCTAGCGGCCTGTGAAAGTCACAGTTCAGTCAGGCAGCTCAGACATTTGGCACTCAGGACTTTGGCTTTACAGCTTTGGGTGATGGGAACAAACCACAGTGCAGTCCTCCATCCAACCTAACCCAGCTCTCATCATAGCACAACGTGTGGGAGAGGGAGGCCACTCAGACAGGAGAGAAATGCCATCAGCATAGATGACTTTGTGGTGTTACTTTTGTAATGTTCACACAAATACAAATAAGCAAACGGTGCATTTTGTAGCAGCCTTGAAATACATAAATATATATAAATATAAATAAATATATATACATTATTTATTTATAATAAATAAATAAATGTATTTATTTATTTATTATATATATATTTATATATATATAAATATATATATAAATATATATTTATATATATTTATATATATAAATATATATTTATATATATAAATATATATTTATAATTATATATATTTATATATATAATTATAAATATATATAAATAAATATAAATATAAATATATATAAATAAATATAAATATAAATATAAATATAAATATATATATATATATATATATATATATATATATATATAAATATATATAAATAAATATATATAAATATAAATATATATAAATAAATATAAATATAAATACAGTTTCTATTACTGGGAAAGGGGATTTCTGTTTAAATCCAGCTCCAGCAGGCTTTGGCAGCACGGCCGGTGATGTGTGCGTGCGTTTATGTGACCATTGACTGAGCATGTGCGAGGCAGCAGAGAGATTATCGCTGCCACGACTCTGGGCTGTCCTGTAAATCTTCTACTTGCTGGGATATTCGTTGTAGTTCAGGCATGGAGGAGCGGAAACCTCTCGGTTCAGGCGCAGTCCGTGGAGCGGAGCGACTTTGGAGACTTTACGCATGCTCCTCATCAGCGGCGGGCGGGGAGACTTTAAAGTTGGACCCTTTTCATTTACAGTAGTGACGCAGGTGAAATGCTATTCTGTAGTGAACTCTTGATATTTTTGGAACATCTCGAGTGGTCTCACAACAGATAAGAAGAGGACAAACTCACTCCGGGACACTGTGACCATTCCCACTGTAACAAATGGCAGATGGATATGAGCAGGCCAGCTCATCAGAATTTATTAAGGGTAAGTTTAACATCAGTGCTGGGATGTAATACTGCATAATGGTTTTCTATAAGAAACTACAGCCTGCAATATTTCCATGTGTGTGACTGAGAGCGCGCGTGGACATAAATACACAGCACTGACCTGCTCGTTCATTTTGGCTCATTTGTTCTTTCAAACAAAGCTAAACCAGTATGATTCAGTGTGAGCTACACTGACCACGATGGTCTCCATCATGGGGACACTAACCAAATAAGAGACGAGGACATTTCTGATTATTTTGTAGCTTCTTCATCAGCACTGTGCATTGTTGTGGAGAACAATAACTCTTGACAGGACTATGGGGGCAGCTGGTCGGCCTTTGGCCTGGAGGATGCTGGATCGTTCTCAGCTGTGTCTGCTATAATTAACATGATATAAAGTGTAACAGCTGTGCATTAAGACGGTAAAAAGAATCCTGGTAAAGTGAGTCCATGCAGGTGCAGGTCAGCTTCACAGCCTTTACACAGCAGCTCGTTTCCAGGAATAAGTTTTTCTCTTTTCAGCTATCACTGCAGAACTTTCCAGTTTTACTGAAGCTGCTTCACTCATGAGTACATGTAAAACTACATGTAGCTGAAAGGTTCAAACTTACAGGCTAACAGTTGGCAGGTTGTAGCCCAGTGTCCCACAACTCATTCACTCATAGAGTCAAATAATACAGTTTAGTTAAAGCAAAGAATTACAAAGTTTATTACGTTTATGAAGCCACGACCCATCGTTCTCTAATCTGGTAAAAAGAAGCATTTCAGTAGTGCGAGGATTAAGTTTGGCTAAATCAGGTTAAGTAACCAGCACCAGTGTGTCATGTAAGGACGGAGATTTGGGTCCTGCCTTGGTTTCAGCAGCAGTTAATGAGGGGAACTGATCCTGTGCTGTAACCGAGACACCAAAAATACCTGGATACAGTCAGCAGCTCGGTGTGATCGGGACAAGAGAGCGTTATCGCCCTGTATCTGAAGCCAGGACTGTCTGTGAGGCTGAATGTAACCTGTGTGTGTGTGTGTGTGTGTGTGTGTGTGTGTGTGTGTGTGCACCACAGACCGCCTGTACTTTGCCACTCTGCGGGTCAAACCTAAGAATACAGCCAACACACACTTCTTCAGCACGGATGAGGAGCTCATATATGAAAGGTAAGCTGTGATCTAGTCTGATCCCCAATTCTGACGTACCGCCGTCTGACATCCATTTAAAGTGAGTCCGGATGTTATCATTCACATGCTGATATTATAGTTGGTGTTGTTCTTGGTTTAGCTGAATGTTCATTTAACAAAATACTTTCTGTACCATGTAAAAGTAAACTCATGACTTTCTATAACAGCAACAAGCATAAAACATTCAAAGTGACTCAAACTCTGATCGCTTCATGTCATCTGTCCAGTAGATCTGCAGAGATCTGCAGGTGGAAGTAATTAAGGAGACGAGACGAGGGAGGGAACACAAGAAATCACAAAGACGCAGACTGGACACAGATCAAGACCCACAGCAAACATGGGAACACAGAACCTGAGAGCAAAAACCAGAATCACAGAAACAATAGATAAATAATAATAATAATCAACAAAGCACCAGAGAACAAAAACGATCCTTCAAAAATAAACCAAAGCAAGAGAACTCAAAATGCTGGGTCGACCCCAACGTGACAGCTTTCAGTGCTTGTTTGACGATCTTTGAGATCCTCTTGCTGTCATTCGTGCTGTTGGCCGACTTACTGAATAGCAGTGATGATGAGTAATCTGGTATCCAATGCTGTGGTGTTAGGGAAAGGACTTTATAGAACCCGATGTTCTGCTGTAACAGTGCTGACTTGCACCCCTGCTCGTCTGTCATGTTCCAGCCTTGATAACAGTTTTCTTTTCTGCAGCAGACAAACGGGATCTGAGTTTGGTTTCATTGAGTGAAACAAAGCTGTGAGCTTCCTCTGACTCCATGTCTGCATTGTGTGGGTTTTCTAACGGAGCATTTTATTATAACCAGATGAACAATGTCACCGACTTCACCTGTCAGTGGGTTTAGTTTTGTGGCTGATTTGTGTTGTTGTTGTAATTGTTGAAAGCTCCTCCATCTCTCGCTGTGTGTTGCAGTTTTTATGCAGACTTTGGGCCCCTCAACCTGGCCATGCTGTACAGATACTGCTGGAAACTCAACAGGAAGCTGAAGGTGATGCAGATGAAGGTCTTCAGACTCAGGGCTTTGTTTGCTGCATAGACATCATTTAGAAAACGCGTTACGCTCTTATTTTGAAAGGTCTTTGCTCTGATGGTGTGTGTGCACTCCTCTGACAGTAGACTCTTATTTTGAAAGGTTTTTGCTCTGATGGTGTGTGTGCACTCCTCTGACAGTATACTCTTATTTTGAAAGGTCTTTGCTCTGATGGTGTGTGTGCACTCCTCTGACAGTAGACTCTTATTTTGAAAGGTCTTTGCTGTGATGGTGTGTGTGCACTCCTCTGACAGTAGACTCTTATTTTGAAAGGTCTTTGCTCTGATGGTGTGTGTGCACTCCTCTGACAGTAGACTCTTATTTTAAATGTATTAATGCACATGTGCTCTTTCACTGATTATTGATTATCATTATTGGTTTATAGTCTTTCACAATGTCTAGAAAGAGACTGGTTCACTACACCAGCTACGACCAGAAGAAGAGAGCCAATGCTGCTGTTCTCATTGGTGCCTATGCTGTAAATATCCTTTCATTTGTCCATCACATCATCTGATTGCCCGTCTGTCTGTCCATTATTAGTGATGTAGTTTAACTCTGCCCTGTAGGTGATGTATTTGAAGAGAAGCCCAGAAGATGCCTACAGGACTCTGATAGCAGGAAACAACACAGGCTACATGCCGTTTAGGTACAGGCTGCTGCTTTCTACGAGACAGCACTGCATGCTGGGCTGTTGTCATTACATTTACTGAGACACTATTCTTCTGTCTGTTAAATCCAGCTTAGCTTAGCTTAGCATAAAGACTGCAAGCAGGGTAACAAGAAGAAACTCCACCTAGCTGGAAAATATTTGGCGACCATGAAGGTTCCAGGAGGTCAGGAAACCTCATCAAACCCACACTTTTAAGTTTGGGATGGGAACATTTTTTTCCGTTTTATTGTAGGGTTTTTACTGCTGTTGTGATTTGGCACTATATAAATAAAACTGAATTCAAAAATTTGAATGAATTGTTAACAGTTTATGAGCTCTTAGTGAGCTTTAGCGGTGCCAGTGGGTTGATTTCATTCATCTAGACTGAGCTAACGTGTGTCGTCCCCCCCCAGTCCCAGTCCTAGTCTTGAGCTCAGCTGAACAGCTGCTACTTAGTTTTTACTCTCTTAGTGATGCTTTGTGTTTATTTACAGTGCAAACAAGCCTGAGACCAGATGTGAGCAGATATGATCTGAACCCTGATAACTACTAGTGATGGGTAGATGAGGCCTCATGAAGCGTTTCATTCTCCAAACTGTATCGATACTGCGTCGACACAGTGTTGCTGTTTTACTCCATACTGACACCTGCTGGACCTTAAATATCATTGCAGGCACCTTACTTGAGACTCACAACAGACACTGATTCAATGACCTTGTCATACTTGTATACACTGTAAGGTATTGTACTTTCCATGGAATAATTTTATATATTTTACATTGCAAATATTTTAGACATCTTTAAAATATATTGTGAATGACATTAAGTGAAAATTAAAATGAAAGTATTGTGAATGTAATATTACCCATTTAAATGTAATTGACCCAGAGTTTATTATAAATTTCTATTCAGAAAAGGATTTAACTATTTGTTAAAGGATCCTCTGATCTTGGAATGTTTCTCTCCGACACTCTCCACAATACTAAGGGGTTTGCACTCCTTTATAATAAAATTCACAACAGCCTGGTCCAGAACAGTCTTCCCAGATGCTTGATTTCAAAATAATAAAACACATATTAATTAAAAAAAATGATGATAAAGTTGTTCAGTGTCAATATAGGCCGACCTGTGTTCATTCTCAGTGTGTTTGTCTCCTCATTTTCATGTTTGGCTCTGTAATGCCTAAACACTGAGGTGCTTTTGTTTGTGTAAGAAAGCTCCGCAGAACAGATGCGACATTCAACCTGCATAAAATGAAATAAATAATTTACACTGCAAGTCACATTGCTCTTTTTCCTATTCTGATAGATTACACTGAAACAAAGACAGACAAACTATTCCCTTATTTGCAGTTAAAAGATCAAAATGATCCCACACAGCAGAAGCATTTCTTTTTCTTTCGGGCTCCATTTTGTTATGGAGAGATTTGTATTATTATTTGTTGTAGAGAGATATGTTTTTTTTTTTTTTATCTTTGCAAGAGTAATTTTGTGGGTTTTTTTTTTTTTTGGTGGCAACTCGTTCCGTTGGCAGATGCGGTACCTTTTAAACACAGTTTGTCGCGTTGGCAATGATCGATACAGCAGCTGTATCGATCACGTGACCTTTTCTTAAAGCGACGCACGCACCGATACAGGCTTCGCTCTGTGAGCTTGATAGATGCGTCGGTGCGTTAGTGTTGCTGGACCCATCACTAATAACTACTATTACTGTATTCCTCTCACTGTGTGTGTGTGTGTGTCTCTGTGTGTGTGTGTGTGTGTGTGTGTGTGTGTGCCACAGAGACGCAGCAGTTGGAGAGTGCTCTTTTAACCTCACCGTCCTAAACTGCTTACAAGGAATCCACAAGGTAGCAACAACGTCTAACACAGATGATTTTAGTAAAATTAAAATGACACTTATTAACTTCATTTTGGTCATTTTAACCTCATTTTAACTTAAAAATCCCAGTTTGAGCCACATTTGACATTGTTCTCCTCTTATTCTGTAACAACAGTAATTGAATTCAGTTTTATTCATAGCACTAATTCTAAGCAACAGTTACTTCAAGGTACTTTAACTTATAAGGTAAAGACCCTACAGCTCTGCACTAGAAGTATACACTTGGCAAGAGTGGGAAGGAAAAACTCCCTTCCAACAGGACGAAACCTCCAACAGAACCAGGTTTAAGGAGGCAGCAATTCACTGTGACAGGTGAGGGGTGAGAGAAGAGAGCAGAGAGAACTACAAAGGAGTTTAATAATTACTAATGATTAAATACTTCAGTGATGTACAAACACACAGGAATTGGAAACAAACGACTAAAGAAGAAATAGTCAGTGCATCAACGTGTCTTTTAGACCCCATTCCTACAAAACTGCTCAAAGAAGTCCTGCCATTAATTAATGCTTCAATCTTATATATGATCAACCTATCTCTAATAATCAGCTATGTACCACAGGCCTTCAAGCTGGCTGTAGTTAAACCTTTACTCAAAAAGCATCTCTAGACCCAGCAGTCTTAGCTAATTATAGGTCAATCTCCAACCTTCCTTTATATCAAACATCCTTGAAAGAGTAGTTGTCAAACAGCTAACAGATCATCTGCAGAGGAATGGTTTATTTGAAGAGTTTCAGTCAGGTTTCAGAGTTCATCACAGCACAGAAACAGCTTTAGTGAAGGTTACAAATGATCTTCTTATGGCCTCTGACAGTGGACTCATCTCTGTGCTTGTCCTGATAGACCTCAGTGCAGCGTTCGATACTGTTGACCATAATATCCTATTAGAGCGATTAGAACATGCTGTAGGTATTACAGGTACTGCACTGCAGTGGTTTGTATCATATCTATCTAATAGACTCCAGTTTGTGCATGTAAATGGAGAGTCCTCTTCACACACTGAGGTTAATTATAGAGTTCCACAGGGTTCAGTGCTAGGACCAATTCTGTTTACATTATACATGCTTCCCTTAGGCAGCATCATTAGAAGACATAGCATACATTTTCACTGCTATGCAGATGACACCCAGCTCTATCTGTCCATGAAGCCAGATAACACACACCAATTAGTTAAACTGCAGGAATGTCTTAAAGACATAAAGACTTGGATGGCCGCTAACTTTCTGCTTCTTAATTCAGATAAAACTGAGGTCATTGTACTCGGCGCTGAAAAGCTTAGAAATATGATATCTAACCAGATTCTTACTCTGGATGGCATTACCTTGGCCTCCAGTAACACTGTGAGGAACCTTGGAGTCATTTTTGACCAGGACATGTCCTTCAACGCACATATTAAACAAATATGTAAGACTGCGTTCTTCCATTTGTGCAACATCTCTAAAATTAGAAATATCCTGTCTCAGAGTGACGCTGAAAAACTAGTTCATGCATTTATTACTTCCAGGCTGGACTACTGCAATTCATTATTATCAGGATGTCCAAAAAATTCACTGAAAAGCCTTCAGTTAATCCAAAATGCTGCAGCAAGAGTCCTGACAGGGACTAGAAAGAGAGAGCATATTTCTCCTGTTTTGGCTTCCTGTTAAATCCAGAATTCAAAATCCTGCTCCTCACATACAAGGTCTTAAATAATCAGGCCCCATCTTATCTTAATGACCTTGTAGTACCATATCACCCTATTAGAGCACTTCGCTCTCGCTCTGCAGGCCTACTTGTTGTTCCTAGAGTATTTAAAAGTAGAATGGGAGGCAGAGCCTTCAGTTTTCAGGCCCCTCTTCTGTGGAACCAGCTTCCAGTTTGGATTCAGGAGACAGACACTATCTCTACTTTTAAGATTAGGCTTCAAACTTTCCTTTTTGCTAAAGCATATAGTTAGGGCTGGACCAGGTGACCCTGAATCCTCCCTTAGTTATGCTGCAATAGACGTAGGCTGCTGGGGGATTCCCATGATGCACTGGGTGTTTCTTATTCACTCACTATGTATTAACAGACCTCTCTGCACTGAATCATCCTTGTTATTAATCTCTGTCTGTCCTCACAGTGTGTCTTTGGTCCTGTCTCCGTCCCCTCAGCCCCTCAGCAGTCAGATTGCCGCCCCTCCCTGAGCCTGGTTCTGGTGAACATGTGTTTCTGTTAAAAACGAGTTTTTCCTCCCCACTGTCACCAGTGTGCCTGCTCGTAGGGGTGGTCTGATTGTGTTTCCTCTGTATAACTGTAGGGTCTTTACCGTACAATATTAACTGCCTGAGGTGACCTTTGTTGTGATTTGGTGCTAAAAAAAACTGAACTGAATCTGTGAAACCACTGCAGATCACTATAACACTAAACATTTCAGCCCTTTGGGGGGAGTTGTGCTTTTGTTGTGAAAATCTGTTCCTGCTCTTTTCCTCTGCAGGCATTACAACATGGTTTCCTGGATTTTGAAAGGTTCAGTGCAGAAGAATATGAACATTATGAGGTAACAGACTGCAGAGTGCTGACTGTGCTACAGGTCGATATCAATGAAAACAGGACCAGGATACAGTAAGAAATAAGTAACGTACGCTTGTTATTCATCCAGTTTATTTGCAGTGCTGTTAGTAACACAGTCAGGGCCAACCAAGGGCTCGTACGATGTCCAGGCCTGCCTTGGTGCACGCTGTACTTCCTCAGTTTCTCAGTTAGATTGATCCATAACTCACCCGTCCAAGTGATAGACAGTCAGTGAAGTAAAGGTCAGCTCACCTGTGTCCACTGCAACAAAACTGATTTCCAATGAAAGGTAAAAGCCCGTATGTGTTCATTACTGCAGTGGTGGTATAATTAAGGTGTTCTGGATCCATGTTTTTAACTGATATGTCGCTAACCTCTATCACAGTCTTTCTTTCCTTTCTTTTTGTGCTTTTAGCGAGTTGAAAATGGAGATATGAACTGGATCGTTCCGGGAAAGGTTCTGGCGTTCAGTAGCCCTCATTCTCGTGGTAAGATAGAAGATGGTGAGTCAGAATCTCTAAGCTAAAAGCTAAAAGCATGCCTCCGTGTATTGTTTCCTGCTTAGTGCTGTCATGTTGTTACAGCTGGATTAGACGAGCCTGAGCCCTGCAGTGGCTCGGGGTTTCCCATGATGCACTCATGCTTCTTCATCACTCAGCTCTTTTTACTTCCTGTGTATTTACACCACTTTGCACGTAGTTATTATTCCCCTCTGGCTCTCCAGTCCGTCTCTTGTCCCGTTGTCCTCCCCTCACCCCGACCACATGTGGCAGATTGCTCCCCCTCCCTCAGCCTGGTTCTTGTTAAAAGGGAGTTTTTCTTTCCCGCTGTCAGCAGGTGCTTGGGGCCGTTCGATCGTTGAGTTTTCTCTGTATTTAACGTCTTTACCTTACAATATAAATCAGTTGACACTACGTCATTGAATCTTATTTTACGTTTGCATTAAGAGACAGGACTTGCATTAAAAACAGACCCTCGCTGATTGAAACGTACGACGTAACTCAGTTGTTGTTGATTCTGTCTCCAGGTTATCCCCTCCACACACCCGAGGCATACTTCTCATACTTTTGCCAAAATGACGTAACGACCGTGGTTCGTCTGAACAGGAAGTTGTATGATGGCAGGCGGTTTGAGGATGCAGGATTTGAGCACCACGACCTCTTCTTCCTTGATGGGACCACGCCCTCTGACCTCATCGTCAGACGCTTTCTACATGTGTGTGAAAGCACAGACGGGGCAGTGGCAGTGCACTGTAAAGGTAGGACTGCAAGTGTTTATGTATGTTTAATTGATGTCATTTATTTCTTTTATCTTAACTTTGTCTCTTTAAACACTCCATCCATTTACAGCTGGATTAGGCCGCACGGGCACTCTGATTGGCTGCTACCTGATGAAGCACTTCCGGTTTACTGCAGCCGAGGCGATTGCTTGGATCAGAGTCTGCAGACCTGGATCTATCATCGGTCCACAGCAAAACTTCTTAGAAGAGTGAGTTTGTGCCTCAGCTGTGACGCTCAAACCAAACGCTCCAATTTCCGTGACTCCAAAGGTATCAGTCGGAGACAATCATTAAGCTTTAGTGCCGTTCATGAAAGTACAGGAGTAATGCTTTCCAGATGATGTGCACACCGACACGTCTGCAACACTTCATTAGGATAATGTCACAAAACACAAGCAGACGGCAACTTCACCTCCAAGGTGCACGGAGAAAGATCTGACGAGGTGAAGACTCCAGTCACAGAGTATTAGGGAACCATAACGTGTTAGTGGCCTTCATCAGGGTCATTGCGTTTATCTGTGAAGGTGTGATTGGTCCACTTTTTCTGTTTCCAGTGTTTTTTATTTAAACACAAGCTGTTTGACATTTTGCAATGACCCAAAAGGCGTTGGTCACTGAGTACAGCTGTTCTCTAATACTTCGAGTGTCGCTGGAGTCTTCACACGAAGCACAAGTAGATCAGGAAGTAGATCAGGAAGTAGATCAGGAAGTAGATCAGGAAGGGTTTGAGGTGTCACCTTGGCCTTCAACGTCGGCAGATCTCAATCTCATCAAGCATCTGTGAGATGTGCTGGACAAACAAGGCCCGTCTGTGCTTAGGCTGTGGCATCTATTGCTGTTACCACACAAGATGTTTCTCCATGCTGAGGTCATGGTTGGAGCATGCTGGAAATGTAGTAAAAGTTAGAAGAGAAGCAAAAGGTGGAGGTCAGGGTGGGGCATTCCCCAGGGTGCCCATGTGCAGCTGGTGGTGACTGCAGCAGTGGGAAACTGGTGGATGATGAATCACATCGAATTTAAAAAAGCCTGAAACTGTGTAACTGCTGCAGACTGCAGTCAGCTGGTTTCTCTCCTCAGCTCTGGACGCACACTTCCTCCTTACGCCACAGTAGTGCTCTGTTGCTAATGGCTACTAGCTTTGTGTGCAGTGTTGCCAACTTAGCGACTTTGTCGCTATATTTAGCGAGTTTTTTACTAAAAAGCGACAAATCCAGCGACTTTTTCTGGTGTTCTTGGAGACTTATTTATGACGACTTTTTGACGTGAAAGCGCGTATCGCTCTTACTCTCAACAAGCAGCGGGTGCTAGTGATGTGCGGATCGATCCTGAAATATCGATTCCTCTGATACCAATCATTTATGTTCTAGAATCGATTCTCACATTAAAATATCGATATTTTAGTAATTTAGAGTAAATTTGTAGTTTATCATTAACAGGAACACAGTGGAAAGAAACTATAACATTCAGATTGTCTACATTCAAAGGAACTACTTCCTCTTCCGCCTTTCATACTCATGTGCGAAATACGGCTGTATAATAACTCGCCGCCCCTTGGCGTGCGCACTCACAACAATGGCTGAGCGTAATTGTGCGGACGTATTTTACCTCCACAAACAGCTGAGACGTGGTTTGCATAAAAAGTGAGGTGTTGTGGCCATACTTGCCAACCTTGAGACCTCAGAATTAGGGAGACATTCAAAAAGGCTGTTGGGGGGTTGATAAATAATTTTACAGTGTTTATTTGTCGGATAAAATACGTTAAATATCACCGGCCCGGAAACAGCGGGGGTGTCCAAATTCAGATGCTGCTTCCACCTGAGGACCCGGCCTTCTCGGTCTAAAGCAGCGGTCCCCAACCCCCGGGCCTCGGTACCGGTACTGGGCCGCGAGAGTTGAGGCTCAGGTGGGAAATGTGTAGTTTTCAGGTTTTTATCGGTTTTCAGCGTTATTTTGTTATGGTTTTTATCATTTACTCATCTTTACACGTGTGTTATGAATAAATCTTTTTTCTGTACCGGTACTAGTTTTATTTTGTTGTATTTATCCGCGACACCTTAAAGGCTGGTCCATGAAAATATTGTCGGCCATAAATCGGTCCATGGCACAAAAAAGGTTGGAGACCGCTGGTCTAAAGAAAGCCGGGTAGCACGTCACGAGCTCCCTCGGTGGAGTGAAATGCTGCCATCTGCTCCTTGCTATCTAAAATATAACATAAAATATAACCAGGCGCTGACGTAAACTCTCGACCGTCTCACACTTTGTTTAATCGGTTTTCTGTTTAACGTTTATTCGGCTGTGTGAAAACCCCGGAGGAACCCTCCCGAGGGATTAATAAAGTTAAATTTAATTTAATCTAATCTAATAACTTTAATCTCAGCCAAACCGATTTACTCACGAACAAATAAAACACTGAAAAAGCCAAACAATAACATTTTTAAGTTATCTAAGTGACTTATATATCATGTTTAACCCAAGTAGTGAAAGACCGCGGGGGTTTGAAGACGATGTGTCGGCTCAGATATTTGAAGTTTACACAGCTACATTCTCACCTGAAAATATGTTAAACGTTTTTTTGCGAGCCAGAAAGAGAAATAAGAGTAATATTAGAACTAAGTAGCTGACGCCATTGTTGGAAACTGGAATTGGCTGGGCCGCGCTATGAATTCTGCGATATGGTTTTTCAATGTTGTTGTCCGGGTGGAAAATCGGGAGAAATTCGGGAGAATGGTGGCTCCGGGAGATTTTCGGGAGGGGCACTGAAATTCGTTATTCTCCCGGAAAAATCAGGAGGGTTGGCATGTATGGTTGTGGCAACATCACTAACCTTGTCAAACACCTCAGAGTAAATCATATCACAGAATATGACGAGCGTATGTTGAGGCGAACTGAAGAGGAGGAGAGGGACAGGTGCTGCTAGGGCGAGACAGACGTCTCTCACGGAGTCCTTTAGTGCTGCAGGCAATGTGTTCAAATAGCACAACTTCAGTTTTTTTATCTCTATATGATGAACTCTGCATCATTAAGTGATAAGAACAAGTAATCTGATGTCCTGTAATCATTATGACGCTGTAATTTGAGATACAATAAATAAAATAAGTATTTGTACAAAGTATTGGTATCGGCTCAGTATCGTCAAAACCACCCTGAATATTCCTTGGTATCAGATCAGAAAGGAAATCAGTGGTATCACACATCACTAGCGGGTGCTGCCGTGGGCACCTCGCCCGTGCCAAGGCGCTCACAGGCCGAGGATATTCCTCCCCCAGCTGCTATCAGGGCAGGAGACGTTCACACCTGTGCGTCCGAACTGCAAATGAATCGCGCATGAGCGAAGCCGCTGCTCCGCACTGACTGTAACCCAGTCAGTTCTTCTTTTACTGTTATGCTGTTTTGTGGATCAGGTTTAAAACTACTTATAAACACACACAGAGTAACTCCACCAGAGTGCCTATTTCGGGTCACTTTTGCTGGTCCAGGCCCGGATAAAGCAGCAGGGTTGGAATTGTGACATTAAAAAAAACAATAATTGCTAAAATAAATTTAATTCGTTCTAAATAAACACTAAATGCATTTAGGACGTTTTTTACTCACTTTATGTCTTTTCCACGATGTTATTTTTCTCTCCAACAACGTAGGTTTCATTAGCATGACCAATTATGCAAAGTAGGTGATGACGTCATTTAGCGTCTTCTAGCGACTTTTACGACAACCAATAGCGATTTTCCTTACTGAGGAGTTGAAAACACTGTTTGTGTGTCTACTTACACGCTAAACCAGGACGTTGAATGTTATACCTGCTAAACATGATATCACAGTTAGTTTGTGGCGTGTGTTTGATGTTTGTGTGCAGGAAGCAGCACAGTTTGTGGGTTCAGGGTGACGTGCATCGGTCTAAACAGAAGCTGGTCCAACAGAGACGGAGTCGGCAGCAGCAGCTGCAGCAACAGCAGCTTCACCGCTCTGACTCTGTGCAGGGAGGCAAACAGGAGGCAGTGTCCTCGCTGCTTTCCAGCATGGATGACCTGTCAATCAACACCGTGCTCTGCAAGTCATATAGCTTGGATGAGGTCAGCGGTGTGACTTCATAGCACCTTTTTTTAATGGTTACTGCAGAATTCAAACAGGCTCCTGAGTTCTGATCACAATGTTGTGTTTTCATGCTGCTAATTGTGTCTTTCTTTCTGTGTCTGTGCAGAATAACTGCAAAGAAGTCAGTCTGACACAGGGAGACGAACTGAGAGCACTGAAGGGAAAACGCCCACCGAGATCAGCGTCATCCTGCTCAAGGTACCAATATCTGTAATTTAATTAATGATAAATGGTTATTGTGGTCAGTGCAAGAGACACGTTGAGAATTAGCTCAAAACAAAGTTTCTATTAACAAGGAGATATAATAGACACCAACATGTTTTTGTGGATGTCAGAAAGTACATAAGTGACTGTTGTCGAATGCTTTGTTTGCACGCTGACTAACAGACAGACTGGACTGCATGAAATCCTGCTGTGTTCTCATCTGTGCAGCGTAAATGTTGTGTATAACCTGCTCGAGCTCATGCATCCTTTTTTGTTCTTCGGTTAAACTGAAACCTAAATGCAACAAGAGAAGTTGTTGTCTTTGGATACTTTAGTTAATCATGAGTGAGATTAAGGTTGTGGAGGTTGTCAGAGTATTCCTTCTACTGCCTGACAGTGTCCTCAGTTGGAGTCAGCAGGCCTCCATCTTTACTGGACACCGTGTTGGTAGAGCACCACTTCCCCCTCCTGACGGTTTGCCAGAATCGCTCCTCCTACGCCCAAGTTTTTGCTGCAGCCGCGGCCTGAGCTGCGTTTCGATTGGCCTGCCCGCTGCCTCTGCTCTCCACCCGTGGCTGCTGCCAGACACACAATCAGTAGATAATACCTCTGCTCACTACAGTTTTTGTTTTGGTCCCTGAATCCACGGCCCAAATATAGCAGATATATAAGATGCTGCCATAGTTCAAGAAACATTTCATAAAAAGTAAATAGTTACAAATCGGGGATATGGGAGCTGCGGCAAAAAGAAACCAAAGGACGACCACGAACCAAACTCACAACGTGCTTCTCCTGTAAACTAACATCACTAAACTGCTAACCTGACACAACCAAGAACTGGGCTTCCACGGAGGTTAACTCGAGGTACCTCCCACACGTCGAAGCGTATTTGTCTCTTGTCTCTTGTACAGAGTGTGTGTGCAGATGTTGATTCCTGCAGTGAGCGTAGAAATCATCAGAAGGATTTTTGGAGAAGTTGTTCGTTGTGCTTGTTTTTGTGAAGGATCAAGTTTAGTATTTGCTCTTGGATCACACACACACACAAATATGAGGTGTTCTTGTTTTCTGTGTCAGGTTAAACCTGTCCAAGACTTCACACTGCTCCATCCTCCCTCCCCCGAAGCCCTCCAAAGTCCACCTCACCCCCTCTTCTACTAAAAAGCTGAGACGAAGTTCCTCTACCACCACTGCTCCGCAGATCAGGAGGTTGGTGTCTGTGCTTTTGTTCCTTACTAGAAGCACATTATAATAAAACCAATATAAAACGTGATGTGCTGATGTCTCCACAGTCCCTTCAGCCTCACTGTGTTCAGCACCAGGCCAGCACTGATTCACTGACTTCACACTTGGGACGTTCTGGTCATGAATCAGCCCAGCTGATGATGGACTCGCTGGAAACTGGATCAGCTCTCTTGCACGTTTAATAGGCTGTAAATCCTTTTTTAGCCCCAATAACTACTTTTGGTTTTGACAGAGCCAACAGTTTGTCACCACTTTAACTGGTCACGTGGCCCATTCTGTGATAACAGGGCCGACACCATAAATCATCACGTCTCTTGGGTATAGCAGGCAGGTAACTGTAAAAAACTGCTGCTGCATATTGCAGATATAACATCTGCTAGATGCTGAATGTCCCGTTGTCACAATCATTTTGCTGGAAGCAAAGGACACGTGCAGGTGCAAAGACCAAACAACGCTAACAGGGGATAAAAGGTCGTGGCCCGAGGACTGAGTCAGACCATCGCCAAGAACAGTCTGGGTGCTTCTGATAAACGGCTGCTGCCATTTGTCCATCCAAAGTTCAGAACCACAGGATGTAGACGGCCTGAAGCAACGTCTTGGTTGCGGAAACACAGACCTTTAGAAGTCGTACCAAAATCCACGCCAACTTTGGCAGATCACAGGTTTCTTGGCTGCACATGATGGACCTAGCTTATTTGGCACGTTGTTGTAATGTTGTCTCCTCATTTTCAGTACTTTAGTAACCTGGTTGGGTTAGAGAACCATAGCAAACCACATCTTTTGTAAGAGATCGGTGCACATTGTTCAAGAATTAACAACTGGACGCAAAATTGTCTTGCAAGACCAAGAGTGATACACTGCTTCTGCTATAGATGTTATTTATATTTTCCAAGATTTCATCGATAAAGTATGACAAACTTATATTTGTTGTTTAATGTTCTAATGATGCAGAGCGAGGGACACAAAGCCATGATCTGCTTATAATGCACTTTGAAAGCCTCTGAGCTCACATGCTGGCAATAAAAGACACAAAGAGTCATTAGAGGAAATCAATTAAATGAAGACAGAGATTCTGAAGTTTCATGTCAAACGTATCAGACTGAACACGGCACACACTTTATTTCACAGGTCATTCACATTCATGCACTGAATTTGTCAACAGTACACAGCAAATCCAGCATGTCCAAATTAACACTGTCAGATTTGATTTCAACTCTATTAAAGTGTCTATATGGGTCCACACCAGAGAGTGTTAATTTAACTCTTTTTGGAGAGTTGGTACGTTAACTCTGATTTAGTGTTAAACACCAAATCTGTCTGGAGTTGATAATTTAACACTTACTAATGCTAACTAGGTGTTAAGAGTTTATATATTAACTCTCAAAGAGTATTTTAGTTTAACTACGTAAGAGTTATCTTCTAATTAATTCTAAAAAGCGGGAATTTTCCTGTTCTGAACTTCTAGAAATTTCTTTTGGAAATAAACATTTACTAAAAAGACGCAATGGTTTTTGAAAAACATTTATTCTGAACTGTGCACCACAATTTCAAAACATTTTCTGAAAGATGTAACAGTGTACATGTTCTCACTTTCATTAGAATTTCGTTTATCAAAAGGTCTGACATAGGTGAGCTGGTAAATGCAAATAACAGCATTCTCATCACTTATTTCAATAAATACAAAATACAATATGCATGTCCTTCATTCATCACTTTGTGGAACTTCAACGCACTTCTCCTCTCCCCCATATTCCATCTTCACAAGCATATCCTATGTGGAGATTGAATAAAAATTAGTTGACACTAATTAATGGCACAAATCAATTGCAGCACAGTAAAAAAAAGGAATCCTTTTTGAGTCATTACTTGTGTAAAGTATTTTCCCAAAAGACAAGGACACAGGCAACAGGTAATACTGAACTAAATGTAAAACCTCAACCTTTTTCATTTTTACCTAAACCGTGTGCACAAAACTCTGCAGGGATCTAAATGCTAAAGTAGAACCAGTCAGGACGTCTGCTACTGCTGTTTGCTCGTTTTTTTATGGGAGATCGTTTTCAGGCTTCAAGTAGCACCATTATACCAACATTTCACATTCTAGACATTGTTTTAGGTTTGACTGAAAATTTACATGCAAGCTTTTTTTCAAGGCTGTGGTATTTGCCCGCAAACAATACCTTTCAGCTAGCTAAAACAGAATATTATGCTATCAGCGAGCAACATGGCTAATGCCTTTCACACAGCTTTGTCTCAACTCCAAAGAGCCACAGAAGTAAAAGCTAATAATAATAATTGAAACAATCTTTGAAAAAATGACTTACCAAGCATGGCAAACAACTCAAATATGTAGAGCAAAATGTTCTGAAACGGCTTCACTTCAGCTTCGATTGGAGCCTATGGTGCTGGGGGCGGAGTCTGTGAATTTACTCTATTGGTGTCATAGCCCCTGTAGGAGTTCAGAGTTAAGAGGTCAAGAGTTAATGTTTCCATTGTAACACCTCCAGATTTGACATAGAAACACTCATTTTTAACACTCTGTTTTAACTACTATCATTTTACACCTCAGAGTTACATTAAAAGAATGTGACTCTACTTAGAGTAAAATTAACTCTACTTTTGCAAGAAGACTACTAACACCAAAGCATTTAACACTTTTGAATTTGCTGTGTACTTTGCTTTATCATACTTAAAGCAAACTCACTATGTTCAGCTTTGAGCGTGTTGTTGCTGTCATGCTTTCCTGTATCTGACTGTGTTTCAGACTGTGTGACAGCAGCTCAGATGTGCTGTCTGATTGGTAGTTTACTCCAAAGGAGGAAAACCAGCTAACGGTAGTGTGAAGTGCTAAAATCAACAATAAAGTCCAAGTAATGACGAGATAATGACTCATGCTTCTCTTTGTTATCATCACACTGTCATTGTTTCATGACCTTCACTGAAAGTCACCTGACACTGCTGTGGGATGCTGTGGGATGCTGAGACTGTGGATTCCATGTGCTTGGTATGATTTGGGGAATTTAATGACCAAAACATCAGAAATAACTGAGGCGACTCTATAAGGGAATCCCCTCTGTTGACACTGTACTGAGTCAAAAGTATAAGGAACTGAGTTACATGGATTACCTGCACATACACTGACCTACGTATATGAAACAGTACTGTACTATATATGTATAATAGGGCCTCTTAAACTAAAATCCTGGCTGTATCCTTACTGTAGTTAAGTTAAATGGGTCCTCTGTAGTCTCCAAATCATTGTCTGGTTGGGACACTTATTGTACTGTCAGGTGCAGAGATGGGATTACTTTTAATCTGATTACTTTTTTCAAGTAACAAGTAAAGTAAGGGATTACCATTGCAAAAAAGGTAATTAGATTACCGTTACTTTCCCGTAGGAACGCTGCGTTACTGCGTTACTAAAACCGTGATTTTTTTGCGAGAATGTCTCATGACAGTGACGTAAGCGAGTGCGACGTTCGTGACAACAGCTGTGTGCAGATCAACAATGGATCATATATCGAGTGCAGAGAGAGTATGAGCGTGCAGCGTTTAAAGCGTGGAAGTACTGACCTTACTTTGAGTTTGATTCCATAAAAAGTGACAAAAACATTAGTGTCCGTTGTGCGTGGGAAGAAAACTTCTTTTTACAGCGAAAAAAACCCCTAAACTTCCAAACAAGCAGCGAGTAGCTACGACGTAATGGGAAACTCACAGAGAAACTCGCGGATTCTTCCACTGACCGCTGCACACCTGCACCAGGGTAAACCTCCGCCTACCCCACTCCTGCTTTACAGGTGAAAATAGAGCAACAGGACCGCTAGTCTTTGACTTTATTTATTTTCTGCTGTGTTTTACTTGCATCTATTTGAAAGACTGAGTGTAAACACACAAAATATTTTATTTTATGTGCTGGAATGTGCAGAAAATAGGTTTAAATGTTAAACTAATTTCTTCCAGTCAGTGAATGTTGCAGATAATTAAATTTTTGCTTGATGCATAAAGTTAAAAGATTAAAACTAATAAAACAAGTTTTAAAAAGAGACTTTTCCATTTGATTACATTTTGTATGATGATTATGCAGAAAAAGTAGAATTGGGCTGAAAGATCTATTCATCACCTATTCAGGTTGTAAATCGTGTTTTTAAAAAGTAACTAAGTAACTAAGTAATTAATTACATTTGAAGATAAGTAATGAGTAAAGTAACTAGTTACTTTTGAAAATAAGAAATAAAGTTACTTGAAAAAATGACTTTTTTCAAGTAACTTGACCAACACTGGTCAGGTGTCTCACCTATAAACAGCCATACGAACGTGGTTGTAGCTGTAAGCTAGTCTACAGCTGCTCATGAAGCAGCAGCCAAACAGGACTCTGGCTATCTTTGTGTCATATGTAGATTTCTACAGACGACTCTGTCACCAACCTCAGGCTGATTGGACATACATGTGTTTGTTCCATAAAGTTATCTAGATGCTGCAGAGCAGATGAGGTCTTCCAGAACATCCACCTGTAAGAAAACATCCAGAACAAAATTTAAAACCACGTCATTGTCTCTGCTATCGAACACACACCAGGCAGACAGCACTTGAAATGAGACATCTCCCTTACTGCTTCTTTCCCACTACTACAATCAGCCCGTCCTTTCTACCAGCTTAATGTTACCTGGCTCTGCTCTCCTACACTGAGATTCTTCAGCTGGTAGACAGTCACATGACCATCACTGTCTCCTACCACAACACAGTCAGCCTGAGAGGAAAACAGCAAGGACGTCATCCTCACACCAGGGGCTGCAGGCTGCACAATGACGGGGTCCAGACTGGAGGAAAGAGGTGCATATATGGACAAGACACAGGTGATACAGAGAGCAGCACAGGTGGAGTCTCCTTCTGAGTCTGACTCACATTCACTTCAATCTTATTTATACAGTGTCAAAGTGCTTTATACTGTAAAGAGAAGGAAGACAGGATAAAGACATGCCGTGGGAGAGAGACAGAGATTAATAACAAGGATGACTCAGTGCAGAGAGGTCTGTTAACACATAGTGATGAAAGAAGAAACACCCAGTGCATCATGGGAATCCCCCAGCAGCCTACGTCTATTGCAGCATAACTAAGGGAGGATTCAGGGTCACCTGGTCCAGCCCTAACTATATGCTTTAGCAAAAAGGAAAGTTTGAAGCCTAATCTTAAAAGTAGAGATAGTGTCTGTCTCCTGAATCCAAACTGGAAGCTGGTTCCACAGAAGAGGGGCCTGAAAACTGAAGGCTCTCCCTCCCATTCTACTTTTAAATACTCTAGGAACAACAAGTAGGCCTGCAGAGCGAGAGCGAAGTGCTCTAATAGGGTGATATGGTACTACAAGGTCATTAAGATAAGATGGGGCCTGATTATTTAAGACCTTGTATGTGAGGAGCAGGATTTTGAATTCTGGATTTAACAGGAAGCCAAAACAGGAGAAATCTGACTGGAAGGTTACAAGACAACATAATGAAGCTCTGTTAGCAACATGTTACTGTCTCGCTCTCAGTTTCTCCCCTTTGCATCTTTTGTCTTTGTAACAGCTGTTCTCTTACTCATCTGTGTGTGTGTGTGTGTTCCTGTCTAGCTATCTTTGTGAGGAACGAAATCAACATTCTACTATACTTGTGAGAACCAGCAGTCACTTGTGAGGACACACAACCCTTCACATTTTTGAGGCTCAAATGTGGTTTTAGTGTCAGGGTTATAATTAGGTTATGGTTAGGTGTAGGGTAAAGGTCAGGATTAGGCATTCATTTTTAATGGTCAGGGTTAGGGTAAGGGGCTAGGGAAACCATTATGTCAATGAGGGTCCTCACTAAGATAGCTGAACGGGGTTGTGTGTGTACATGTTTATGTATCTCTGTGGGGAACAAGAGCCCTCATGGGGATAAAAATGGAGTTTGAAGGCATTTTGGTTTTGGTGTCAGGGTTACGGTGAGGTTATGGTGAGGTTTGGGCTCAGGGTTCGAGTTAGGCATTCATGTTTGATGGTTATGGTTAAGGGAAGTGGCTCGGGAAAGCATTATGTCCTCACTAAAATATACAAACATGACTGTGTGTGTGTGTGGTTTCTTCTAATGACTATTTAGTGCAGACTCTCTGCCATCACACACATCACTGCTGTGTGGGGACTCTCACCTGCTACTGTCGGTGTTGTTGTGGAAAAATCCTTTTCTTTAAATCGGTCCTGGTCAGTGTTTAGTGTTCTCTCTGCCTCCCTCGTGTTTGTTCTCTGTGTTTCTTATTTGCTCTGTCTCCCCGGTCAAGTCCATGTCTCAGTGTTACATTTCCTGTTTTACTTTGAAGGTCTGTGTCCTGAGTTTTGCTCCTCTTGGACTTGTCGTGTCTGATTTCTCCCAGCTGCGTCCCCTCGTTATTCCCCAGTGTGTTTTAGCCCTGTGTTTCTCTGTGTCAGTGTTGGGATGCCCTCATGCTGTGTGTCTGGTCCTGTGTGTTTTGTTAGATTTTGCCCAGTTTAGGTTTTGTGTGGTTTGTCTGTTCAGCAATAAAGCTGCTTTTTGACTTTCGCTCCCGCCTCAGTTGAGTCTGCATTTGGGTCCTTTTCCTGCCTGCACACAGCCGTCACATGACACAATCTCTCCTGTGTGAACATCGTCAACAACAAGTGATGCTGTTAGACCTGTTTTATTGGCCTGACAGTGGGATGTCTGTGTGTTTCTGAGAAGCTGAACACAACATGAAGATTTTTGTTTTACTTTTTGCAGAATAAATGTTTTAAAACACAAAGTTCATCCAAAGAACACTGCTTACTGACAGTATGTGTCATTTTTGTCAGAGTCTTGGAGGAGAAACCGACTAACTCTGCAGAAACATGGTGGACAAAGGTGATAATGACACATTATAGAAGAGAACTGATTAACACAATATGGCTGTGATAAGTATCAGGTGAGGTTGACTGCAGAGAAATGTGCATGTGTTATACTTTGAGAAGGGATTTTGATGAAAACCACTGGTGTGCCCTAACATAACCCGCAGTAACACTGATAAAATCGACTTTGTGTTGAAGCACACAGCCGGCTGTATTTCAGACAAAGTTCCCAGAATTCATGCTTTAAAATACAAATTTCTGTGGATGAATTTGAAGTGATTACAACATAATCCTGTGCAGATGTGACCACCTGCTTTTCCCTGTGTGGATAAGTAATGTCTGTGTGGCACTGAATTTAAATCAGTCACACAGTCAAACAAAAGCTGAAGCTCTGTTAGCACCTCGTGCTGTGAACAAGCATAAGACACTGAAAGACATTCTGATCAGCAGATCTAGAGTTTTATGGTGTGACGAACGCCTCTCTCTAACATTTCTCATTTATAGCAGCTGTTCTCTTACTCATCTTACAGTTACAGTTACAGTTGGGTTATGGTTAGGAATTTAAAACAGTATGACTCAGTTTACCTGGTTTCTCATTGAAGGGGTTCTGACTCTAACTAAGTCGGCTGTGCTGTAAACTTTAGGAATTAATCTAAAAACAGGAGAAAGAACCAATTTCAGACAACACGTCTCTCTGTCTGTCTCAACAGAAGAGTAATCTATCATTTTTGTTTTTATTTTTTTTCCAAAAGGAGACTATATTCTCAATTCATGAAATTGTTAGAATATCTATCAATCAGTAGTAATCAGTAGAGTTTCACTTTATTTACAGTCACACATAACATGCTGACCCAGCGAGGGGAACTTGTATTGCCTGGATTTATTATCCTTCAAACTTATCTCTGTATATAGTAATTATATTTGATGTCATGTGTTATAAGTTTGTATTAAAATACAACTTTATGGAAGATTTATTAGAGGCCAGATTTTTGGGGGTGGGACTTTATTGTCCAGTTGTTAACAAAGGAGCATTGACACAATGTTCCTCCTAACTCCTTGTTGCCACTCGTGTTGTACCCCACCGATGTCATTCGGTGACAAAAAATAATCCAAGGTCTGTATTTGCTAAAATATACTCATACAAAGAAAATCCCTACAAAAAACCCAAGAAAATAATTTCATTGTCTGTGGCAGTGTCGGGAAATTCCACGGCTTTGGAAGATGTGGGAACACTGAGTGGAAACATCCACTCTAAGTGGATCTTATTGGATCCCAAACTTTTCCTGATGGGACTGAAAAACATGATTGTAGTAAAGATGAGCTGTGAGTTGTGGTGGATCTCAGTCTGACTGTATGTCATTGTTGTGGAAGTCGCTCACAGATCGACCAATCAGAAGAAGGAATAAGCTCCAGTTTAAAAAGCAGAGCTCTGAGAACACAAGCACACCTTTCATCACTCGTGTCAACAATCTGGATATGACAAGTTGTTGCTCTGAGCAGTAATATGCACATTTCTGATTGGCTCTGTCATCTTGTGAATTGATGCATTTTCCTGTTTGTTTTGGATCAGAGTGACATTTGTTCAAATGAGGAGCATCCACAGCGTTTCTTTGTTCTGCTAATACAGCCTGACTGTGTAAATGTAGAAGATGTGCTGACGTATGGCTGTGTGCTGCTTACAACACTGTACAGTGATGTTTCTAAGAGCAAACACAGGAAGTGACCTCGCACAGTGTGTGTCAGCTACACAGTAGTGTATCAGTGACTGCTTCATACAAGAAGTTTTAATTAAACCCTGGGACCAGCAAATCCATGTTTGGATATTTACATCATTTCATTCACACAACATCTTCAATGATAACATAACAGAGTCTGAATGAAGCTCAGGTGTTGATGCTGCTCCCTGATTGGACGGTTGGTTTCAGCTCTGCTCTCAGTCTTTCCTGCACAGGTGAAGGTAGAAAGTGTGACTGGATCTATAGACTGGAAACAGAGAAACATGCTGAACATTTGAAGCTTTGCAGCAGAAATGTTCATGTTTAAAATAAAGCAAACTGTTACACCAACTGGAGGGACTCAAACGCAGGACTGTTTTGCTCAAAGGAAGAAGAACAGAGGGTTTATTCATGAGGTGAAATGTTCGACAGTGATAAAGTGCTATATACAAGGGTGCAGGGACAAGCAGGGGCCTCTTCTCTCTCTCTGCATCTCACCAGTCTCTCACACCTCTCTTGCACCAGAATCTCCGTAGAGAACAAGGGCAGATCCAGAGTGTCTGTACACAGGGAAAGGACGACCAAGGGCCACTAGATTAGTTGTGTCCTAGCCAGGATTGATACAAGTCAAGCAAAGATCCAGCAAAGAGAAATTTCACTTCTTCCCTTCACTAGAGGCCAGTTAATGAGACGCAGGTGTTACTCATCTCCCAGGTAAGTAGGCCAAGGGTGGGAGCCCACAATGAACTCCGCCCAGGCAACAGAGGAGAGAGAGAAAAGAGGGGAAACACATTACCCACATGTAGCAGAGGATTTCTCAGGCAGATCTGCTGGACCATGACACAAACAGTCTTTCAGAGCTGATCTGGGATCAGTGTGTTCGCACTGCAGCTAGAACAAGGTTTCATGTCTCCACACGTCAGCATGTGAACTTTACTCTGACTCAGTCTGAGCAGTCAGACGGCAGATTTTTAAACAAGCATATCAAAACACATGCAGAGTTGAGCCCCTCTCACCTGTCCTGCTTCAGGTGGAGTCCTGACTTCTCAATTTGTCTTTAGCTGTCCTTATTTCAGGAGAAACTTTATTACCCTTGTTGTACCTTGAATTAATGAAGCGTTCTTTATGGTTGGATCAGTCTGAGGAGCTCTGCTGCCTCAGGATTGTGGAGTAGAGCAGGTGTGACAGATTGTCTATCATTGAGAGCAGTTTGTTCAGTGACCTTTTACCCTCACTGAATTCAGGAATGGGATATTACACTGTTTTATGATGCATTATACTGCTGATTTATAAGAAATGTTGTTTGTGTAGAATCATGGCCTTATTTCTCTGATTAGGAAGAACAGAACATACCGAACAGGAAACCAAGGTCATAACCAGTGTTGGCACTAACGCGTTATTAAGTAACGTGTTACAGTAACTACGTTATTATTGTGGTAACGAGCACGGTAACTAGTTATTATGCCAAAATCAGGAACGCGTTAGTCGTTACTGGGATTTAGATAGGGTCGTTACTCGTTACTTCGTGTGGTGGCTATCGCGGAGCTTCCACAGATTCAATAACATTAGCAAGTGGTGGAAGCCAGCAGGTGGATGAAGGAAAAGGGAGGCAAGAGGAGAGACCCGAGGCGGCTGCTGGTCCGAGAGTGTCAGGTGAACTGAACTTCAGGTAAGAAGTTATGACCTGCAGTCTATCTGGGTCAGATATGAACCAAGTTTAGGTGGAGTTTATTTTTGTTATGCTGACTTTTTCCGTACTGCGTACTAGGTAGCATGACGGAGTTTCTATACAGCTGGGCGGGTGCTATGATGTTACTGATGTTGAACTTTATTTTTGTTCATAAGGTTAGTTAGTAAAGTTGCCAACCGTCCTGTAAAAAACGGGATCGTCTCGTATTCAGAGAAAATATCACGCGTTTCGTATTGAGGTGAAAAGGAACAGTTTGTCCCGAACTTCAGCTACAATGAAAACGTTTACGCTGCACAGCTGCCTCTTCTCTCATCCTCTCACCCTCTCACCCTCCCTCTCCTGTTTCTACTTCAATCATGAAACTGATCAATGATCAGCTGATCGGCTTTTCTCTCTTGTTTATTTATCGCCCACTTTGCGGAAACCAGCGGATGTCGCGGTAAACAACAGCAGCACTTTTAAGCTTGATCAGCTGTTGTTAGAATTTATTTAATATTAATTAAGTATCAGCTGATGTTTGCTGGAGCCACAGCTGTAAACCTGCTGGTCATGATATCGGTTTGAATATGTGGTGAGAGGGAAACATGAAGATGAAACCAGGAGATGCCAGCTGGTAACTGTGCAGGGGCGGGTCTAGCAAAGTGTTGCCAGGGTTCCATGTAGGGCATTAACAGGGAGAGGGGGGCACAAGGAAATACTTTTCTTATTCTAATTTAAAATGTCTCACTTTTTAAAAAAATAATTATCTGAGTCTTACAACAAACAATTGATAGATTGATGCATATATACCATCAAAACAGTGAACATCACTGTCACAACAGTATTTATTTTCATTCAAAGGCTTTATGATTTTTCCTATAATGGTGGGCCGGTCTCTAGCCAAAATGCCCGGGACGATTTTTTTTGTCCCAGTCCAGCCCTGTATGCAGCTCATCTGCAGTCTGGTGTTGCCTACATCTTCCTATTCAGAAGGCAGAATTTCCGAGTTCTGAGTACAATCGAAAACACCACGACTGCAGTTTTTGTGTTGGATGTAAAAAGCAGGCTAGGATAGAATCAGGCGTGGGATTTCTCTCGTGGAAATGTGCACATTATCTTTTCCTTTCTATTGGTAGGTGGCACAGTGCACATGTGGCAAGTAAGCAAGCTAGAAGACTGGCAAAGTTATGGAAGGAACACATTAACAAAAGAATTCTGAGTCAAACCAAAGTTACTTTCCCTAGTAACTAGTTACTTTGAAAGTAACGAGTAACTTGAAGTAACTGGGTTACTTTTGATAGAAGTAACTAGTAATGTAACTAAGTTACTAATTTAAAGTAACTTACCCAACACTGGTCATAACTTAGACTCACTGAGAGAGAAAGAATGTGAATGTTTAGGTTTTATGACTTTGAAAGGGGGCGAAGCTATAAGAATGTGAGAAACGCTCAGACACCCTCCTGTGCACATCTCCCATCCAGGCGTTTGTAATGCTCAAAGTGTTGTATGGAATAAAGAGATTGTTGATTGAGCATTAACAACCTTTTCAATAAAATTTCAGAAAATCATTGCAAATCTCAGGAGAAACTTCCAAACAGACATTCAATGCAGTATTAAGAACAGTGTCAATGGTCCTAAATAACACACGTGGGTTATGACAGTTGGAAGAAATAATATTTGCAAAATATTCCCTTTTTGCCTCTTTAACAGTGTTCTGGTAGCGATGCCAGCAGTCTTTGAGAATTTGAAATGATACCTGCAGTTTATCCTTTTTCCATCTCCGTTCTGCTCGACGACAGTCCCTCTTAACAGCACGACTGCTCTCATTAAACCAAGGCTCAGGTTTAGCCTTAGGCTGCCTGGTTTTTAAAGGAGCCACAGAGTCCATGATTGTTTGACAGCAAGAATAAAACCAGGAATTTAGCTCTTCTGTGTCAGAGGAAACAAAGTCAGAAGGGCCGCCGAGCTGATTAAAAGCAGCAGAAAACTGCGCGGCAGTGGCGGGGTTAATAACCCGACAGCACCGAGTAGCAGCGCCAGATTTAACTGCGGTATATGCCAAACCAACGTTGAATAACACAGGCATATGATCTGAGCGTGCACAGTCACAAATCTCCAAGTTAGTGACAGGCAGACCATATGACAGGACAAGGTCCAGTGTGTGTCCGTGCTCATGTGTAGGGCCAGGCACGGACTGTACCAGGCTAAAAGAGTCAATAAGGCTTAAAAAGTCCTTTACCAGTGGCTTATCAGGACAACATACATGTATATTAAAATCTCCAACAATGAGAACACTATCATAGTTGGGCATAATCCCAGCTAAAAAATCAGAAAAGTTGTTTATGAAGTTCTTATTGTATTTCGGGGGGCGATAGATGACAGCGCAGAAAACCGGGTTTGTACGACTCACCTCAAACGAGGTAAGTTCAAAGCTGGAGAACGAAGGCTGTAGAAAACACTGCTTACATTTAAAATGCTTTTTGTAAACAGTCACTGTGCCTCCACCTCTGCCTGACGTCCGTGGCGAGTTAAAATAGCAACAAGGTAAAAGTTCAGAAAAGTTTAGAGCACTGGACTCACCAACACTCAGCCACGTCTCAGTCACACACAGAAAATCCAGATCACGGGAACTGAAGAAGTCCCGAAGAATAAAAGTTTGGTTTAAAAGGGATCTGGCGTTCACCAGGCCAATCCTAGCAGGAGCTGGAATCACCTGTGTGTCCGTGTTTGTGTGCAGCTGTGCAGCTTGTTGGTGGTGCTTGAAGAAACTGTAAGTTTGCTTTGTTTCCTCCTTTAACAACTTTATGAGCAGATCAGGAAGTGAGACAAATGAGATGATTTGATTATTGGCTGAATCCACTCTGGTTATCAGTCAGTAACTCTGCACTCAAACATTTGTCTTTGATAAACAGTTTAAAATGATCTGAATGAAGCTTTGGATCCAACATCACTGGTGGAACAATGATCGTCCCTTTAACTGGAAACAGATGAAACCAGTTTGTTCTTCAGAAGCCGACATTCAGGTTTTACTGAGTGACGTCAAAACAACATGAAGCTGCTCCAGCTCAGTTCAGGGTCACTGCAAACAGAGATAATCAGAAGTAAATACAGACTCTCACACACACCATCAATATTTAAGGATGTTAAATCCTACATATACTTGATGTTAATGCAGGAGTAAAGCCTCTCAGAATCAAACACATTTAAACCTCTGTGACTCAGGACTGTGTGAAGTGCACAATCGAACACTTTTTAATCTGTTTCAAGTTAAACACAATGAAGTGTTCAAAGGAAAAACATGTTACTATGTGAATCCTGCTTGATGGACTAGAGCAGAGGCTTCACCCTCACTCTGTGCTCTGAAGGCAGTTCATTTTTACTCTCAGTCTGAGTTATTCATGAAGCACAAGGAGCTGATGATAAGCTGGTTAATGTTGGCACACACACACACTGTGACACTGTCAGACATGAGGAAGTGTGCAGGTAAACTTTGCTCAGAAATGATAATGAGGAGTTACACAGACTGATGGAGCTCATAGAGTGAGACGTTTATTTTACATGAAGTAAACCTGATGTATGATCTGATCTGTAGATCAAACTGATGTGTTAGTGTTCATACAGCTGTGTTTAATAACCTGTTGTTTAAGGCTGGGCAATATGGCCTCAAATCCATATAATTTGAAGCATGTGCGGTAACGATATATATCACGATATATTCTTTTCTTCTGTATAACGTATTTTCCACACTTTAAATCCTTTAATTTTCTCAAAAATCGAGAGTGTGCCTTATGTATGAATTCTGGTTGTGCTTACTGACCTCGAACTGATTTTGTCAGAAATCTGTTAAAAAATGTTTTAGTACAGCTTTGGTAAGCTGCACTGCTTGATGGTTCAGAGCATTACGGCTGCTGTAGTGAGGAGCTTCGGAGTAATCTGGGTCCAAAACTCCGTCTGCTTCAGGTCCCAAAGTCAAACGAACACTGAGAGTTAAATACTGTCTAAATTCTTTCATCTTTAATAAAATCATCAGCATTGCTGCTTTATCGGGTGTAACAATTAAGTTTAACATCCATGAAAACAGAATTTATTACATTTAACGGAGTTAGAAGTTAGCAGGAAGTTAGCTCGCTAGTTTCCACCTAAACATTTCATAGCATGTTCTGAGAGATTTTTGAAACTACTTAAAACGTACAGCTCTGCTACCACTTCAACATAAATGAAGACAGAAACTAAACAGCAGTGGCGTTTGCAGGGTTACTGAATTTGGGCTACCTGGTATATAATGTTGTGCTACGTGATTGCTAGCGACACAGCTATGTTAGCATAACATTAGCATAGTGAAGCTGGAGGATGAACGCAAACTTTTTTTCCACTGGATAAAAGTTAACGTGAGGGATTCTGGTGGTCAGGGACAAATGCAATCGCATAGCAGGATGCTGTACACGGGCCAAACTTCAGTCAGGAGAACAACTGAGATTATTCATCCACAATATGAGGTTAGTCATTAATATACTGCAACAACATGGGAACAGAGCAGCTGTGAGAGTTCAACATTAATGAATCAATGTTACGGAAGTGGAGGAAGCTTTTCTATCGTATATGGTTTCTATGACCCATCCCTACTGTTGTTACTGTTGATGCGTCACAGATCAGCTGTGCTACAAACTGGAACTCTGCTGAACTGGATTTACTAGTTTGGTGAACTTCCAAGAACAAATGCTTCCTTGGCTGAAAGCAGTGAACGTCATTAAAAAAACAGCTTTACTTGCACATAAATCTGTCAGTAAAGTGTGGATAATAAATTCTGGTGGTGTTATAGGTTCTCTTGGTCAGCTTGGTGTTGATTTGGCTCCTGCACAAAACAGTTTGCTCTCATATTTGACACTGACAGGAATAAAGAGTAAAAAACACGATAACCAAACTAAAAAAGAGAGACGAGTTAAAGCAGAAGATATTTTGTGTGTCAGAACATGTGATCCTCACCAAGACGGGCAGAGAAAAGCTCTGATTATTGTTGCTGAACTGTGATGGTGAACAGTCTCCTCTGTTGATCCCAGTGTGACTGAAGTCCGTGTGATGAGTGAGGACTGAGCCTGTGTTGGTCGATCATCTCTAAACAGGATGTGAAGCATCAGTTCAGTCGTATTAAAGCCCTGAATAAACAGTCCTGCTGTATCCACTGTCTGTGTTCCTCATCTTCAAAGACTCAACACAAGATGTTGGTCACATCAACATAAAACACAGGATTTGCTGCAGATGTTAAAGTGTGTTCTCCATATGAGAGAAGCTGCTGATCGTGTTTGTATGTTAGTACCTGTAGGATCGATGAAAAGCTCTGATTCAGTTCACTAACCAGGCTCAGGGGAATAACTGGGATATTTCCCCAGCAGAGACGTCCTGCTGGGATCGTTTTCCTGCTCTACACTCTGGTGTTTCTGCTCAAAAAAACAACAAAATGAACTTTCATGAGCCTACATATTGTGGACTTCTTTGAGAAACTTAAAGAAGACGCTTTTCTTTCCAAGCTTCTTAGATTGAACTTGAACAAAAGATTTGAGGAGCAGAAAAGTTTTTAAAGATCAATTAAACATATTAATAAATATTCAGTTTATTTTATGTTATTTAGGTGTTTAGGTTATTTTTCTGTTTTCTGTAACACGTCTGCTCTCGTGTCGTTATCAACAGTGTATCAATGCATTCCTATGGGTGGAGACAGAAACACACACCCAAAAAGAGCTCAGAATAAAAGAGGAGGAGACAGGATCAGAGTGGGATAGTGGAGCTTGTTGTTGGTGTCTCTGTGTGAAGAAACTGTAAGTTTGCTTTGTTTCCTCCTTTAACAGTTTATTTGTTTCTGTGATGTTTGGACCTGATGTTCTCCATCACACCGACACTCTCTCTCCCCTCTGTTCCATATGTAACAGAGGGGAGAGAGAGTCTCTCACTCAGAGAACCAAGGTTACAATGTAACCACATGTTCAGCTCTTGTGTTTGAAGACAAATCCTCATGATTATAGATTTTTGATTGGCTGGAATCAAACAGTTTGAAGAACATTTATTCGTGTGGTAGTTTCAGCTGCTGCTCACAAATCTGATAACAGGAACAAGTTAGTTTCACGAGGAAGACGTTCGTCTGGGCGCGTCGGCCTCGTCGGTCATGTGACCGTGTTACTGTTTGGGCTCAAACTGATACGAGTGGTTTAGCTGCAGGGCAGGTGTGACAGGACGGTGCTGCACAGCCTCATTGTTCAGGTGTGAGTCAGACTCTGAGTCTTTATACAGTCCTGTTTAACAACATGTTGTTCCTGTTGATGCATCACAGAGATCAGCTGTGCTAAACTCTGCTGCATGCAGCTACTAGTTTCTCTAGTTTGGTGATGGAAACGTCGATGAGACTGTTTCCATCACCAAACATCATGAGGAACACCTCTGACTCTGATTCTGACTCTGTGCATAAAACCACAAATATCCCTTCATGTCTGTTCATCTGATTCTGTAATGTGAGAAACTTTGATGTCTGAATTTTGTTCTATCATTAAAGTCCAGACTCGTAATTCTTAGAGGTTGGACTCAGCAGACACTCCATAACACAACATCATCACAGTCCTTCACTTATGATTTCATATGATTGCAGTTTTGAGTGTTACAGTGATATGTTTTCATGTTGTTAAGTTGCTGAGTGTCAGTGAAACCTGTCAGTTAGAACGAAGATCTTTCACTTCATTTCCCTCAGTGCGTTTCAAGACCTAGTGTCATGGTTGCTAGGCAACCTGACACTTTCTGATTTACATGCGCTCACTTCCTGTGTTGTGACATGTTAATTATCCTTAGCGCACACTGGGCAGGGAGACTCCACCTCCATTAAAACCAACTAGATGTGGAAGTAGTGACGTTTTAGTTTAGTGCAGACGTGAGAGATGAGTGTCGTTACATTACTGTTCAGTTTGTGTTACAGCGTTTATTGTTCTCACGTGTAATCAGACAGGATTATTTCAATGATCTCATGTTTATTTTATCCTCCTGTAACTTTATGAAGAGCTAAACTGTCAGCACTAGTTAGTCCTTATAAGAACTGTTTGTGAGCTAAGAATCAACAATGACAAAGACGTGTCATGCAGTGAGTCCTCAGAATTAGGCTGATTTTTAAGTTTTGTGTCAATCAAAGCTAGAAGCTGGTGTCGTGTTGAGCTTTATTGTTAATTAATTAAAAATATATTTGTAAAAGAAAAAAGGATTCGATGTGTTTTCTGTTTTTAGAAAGAGGTAACATTGGTTATATTTTGTTGGGCTAATTCTGACCAATCGTGACAGTCCAGAACTTTTCCCTGCTGCTGTATCCTGTAACAATCAGTGTTGGGACTAACGTGTTACTAAATAACGCGTTAGTCCCAACACTGGTAACACTGGCATGATGTTGACAGTGAGTCTGGAGGTTTTGGTTGCAGTGAACCTGCCTCATGTTGGTTATGTTTAACCACCAGAAGCTTCAAAATAAAGGAAATAATAAATAGAGAAATAAATAAAGGAAAAACTCATCTGACATGAAAGCGTGTTCAGAAACAGACGACCTGTAATTAATAAATGTGTTTTTTTACAGTACTAATGTCGTCTTTATGGCGGTGTGATGACGTCACCTGATTTTAGTTTGATGATTCCTGGCTCCCGTCTATGAGGTTTCTCATGTTTGTAAAAGTTACCTCATCATCCTCAGAGTCATCCTCCTCAACTGGCTGCTACTTTATGAAAACCATGTGTAACACCTGCACATGTGTTTGAAAAAAACAAACGCTTTGATTTTGACACCCCGAGAAAATCTTCCTAGATCTGCACGTGTTCAGAGTAAGAGCCAAATAAACAGCAGCAGAAGCTGATTGATGAACAGCTGCATGACATATCAGCTGGAGCTGCAGCATCTGCACAGTTTGATTGGCTCACGCTGATTTGTTGTTTTTTCAAACAGGACAGCAGAGAGAGAGAGGAGGAGATGAAGAGTGCAGCAGATTGATGAGAGAGTGAAGAAGAGGTGAGCATGTGACAGAGCAGAGCCTGTTTAAAGGAGCCACACAAGCTCACACATGACAGCTTCACCAACATGGAGCTCTGAGTGTTTATTAAAGGATCATTGGACGCTCTAACACAGCTGACTGCAGCCTTTAGCTGTGAGCACACAGTGTCTCACATTTACATTCACTTTACTGTCAAACACAAGAACTTTAAACAGCTGCTGTTATCAAGTGAAGATGGCAAAGCTTTCAGGGCTGAGCCCCAGTGTTTCAGGATAATGGCCCCAGAGACCACAGTCACATATGTGGGGAAGTATTTTAAGTTTAAAACTTCCTTTAAGCACTAACAGCAGAGACGCACAAAATAACAAAGTATTTTAGGTTTATAAGGTCAGATTATTTAATCATTATACTGAACAAATATCTGAAAAACTAAAAACCTCTATTCCCCAAATATCATGAGGTTATCACTGCATTGACATGTCATCGATGTGTTCTTTCACACAGATCAGTTTTAGTGTGTGTGGCCCGTACACTAAACCATGACACAAATTCATATGATGTGACACCCAGACTGTGTTCACTGTTTCTTTTGGTGAAATCATCTTCTCGTGTTTTTATAGAAAGATGATGGAAGAACCTAAAGAACAGCCAGTCAAAGCAGCTCCATCAGCAGGTAGGAGATCAGTGCTTTGTATGATGAGACGTATGGATGTATAGACTTCAGGCAGATTCTTTTTTGTAACTGTGATAAGTACATAAAATTCACGAGCTGTAACCTGTCCTAATCTTTGCCTTAATCTTTCTTTGGGACTTTTTTATAACATGAGAACTTCCAGTCTAAGGAGTTTGGCAGAGAAACAACTGGACTTTTTTGGACTTCGAACCCACATATGAGGTTAAAACGATGCCACCTTAAAATGAAACTGAAACAAATTTATTGAAAGTGAAAAAATGATAGTGAAAAAACATAAATATAGAAATTTTAATAAAAAACTCCCTCACTACCATGTTTTCACACTTACATCAATTTTTTTCCACGTACAGTTATTTTTTCAGTTTCAATTAGCTGGCACTGCTTTGGCATCTGAGGGTGCGCTTGAGGGGCGGGGCTTCAGAGCCACATATATTTGCGCACATTATATTGCTGACCAGTGACTGTAGAAATCATGGACGACCTAATATCTGCAGCAGCCGCAGTCATGAAGAAACTTGCGTATCTCTGAACGGCACATAGAGCGGGGACGCTGAGAGGAGGTCCAGCGTTTACCGACTGTTTCAAACTGACAGACTCAAGTTTTCTTCAGTATCTGCCTGACAGAAGGACCTGAGAGCCGCCACAATAATTTTGGTAAGTTAAAGGTGTTTGTAAGCTAATCTGTAGCTAACGTCCTTAGCTAGCTAGCTAAGATAAGCACTCGGCTGTCAGGAAAACTTGTTTTGTAAAATTTGTTAAGCTAACCTGTGCAGGTGAACGAAATTAACAGAAACGCACCGGGCTGCTCAGTCAGTAACTAACCACAGTTACTGTACTTTTATTATGAGTATTACACTGTAAGAGCAACAGGCTGGACTCTGCTTCAGCTCCTGTGCAGAGCTGATTATTAAATATGTGCAAACAGCAGCATGTTTTCACTCTTTTGCCACATCTGTAAGGATATTAACACATATTTTAAAAAAGGCTTGCACTTTAGTAACCCCTCATTAATCATTAATTACGGATTAAATAGCAAAGCCTAATATTTATGTACTCAAACCAAATACTTCTGCATGGCAGCTTAAGTTAAAATATATGTTTAATTTTCCCACGGATTACATTTTCAACACTGACTCTGTGTATTGTTTTTACTAAGTTTGTTTCAAATATTCAGGTTAAATAAAACAGTCTGAATCATTCTTATTGAGGCATTGTTTACAAAGTTACATGTGCAGCACAGCTTACATCCTTTGAGAGGGAAAAAAGCATTAATTAAAAGCATTAATAGTTGTTATGATACCTCTGTATGTTGGTGACCACGGCGCAGCAGCAGACTGAACCACGACTGAAACCTGCTCCATCTGCTCATGTATGGAGATTCACATTCACAAAGCACCAACAAGTCAAAGGTTAACATTATATTGGAAAATCTGTTGATATATACGGCTTTAAAAAATAAACAGCTCATATGTCAGCAGAGCTGAAGAACTAAAGAAATGTAAGAGAAGAACTTCAGATCCTGAGTGTGTGAGGACAGAAGAATCAGCTTTATTTCAGATTTGAGATAAACTTTATATTTCAGTTTGTGGCGGTTCTGTTGTCTTTGTGATTACAGGAGCTGCCCTCAGATTCAGACCTCAGCACCACCCAGTGACAGCAGACAGATCATCCAACATGTTCACATGTTAACTGCAAAATGAACTGATGAAAACAGTACAAAGGTTAAAGCACCACACGTGCTGTAGTGAAAGCTGCAGCTGTTTTATTGATAAAAACAAAGACAAAAGGATTAATCACCCATGTATCATATGAATGTTGGGTTTTTCTCTGTATCTATTATTGTACGATCTACTGTACAATATAAAGCACCTTCAGGCGACTGTTGTTGTGATTTGGCGCTGTATAAATAAAATTGAATTAAATTGAAATGTAACTGTGTCACAATATATCAGCATTAACAGGACCTCAGCTTGGTGTTTCACAAAGCTGCTGATCTCAGACCTGCACAGCTTCTGTTTTAAACACTTGATGTACTCAGCTGCATGAAGAGCACGTTTGAGTTTCTCTGACACAATTAAATAAAAACTGATGAAGGTCAAAGGTCCAATTTGTCAATCGAAACAATGGAGTACAGAGGATGCTGTATCCACAGCTCTTCACTGTGTACTCTCACACCTGGACAACAAGAATACTTATGCAAAAATGCTGTTAGTTGACTTCAGCTCAGCATTCAGTACAGTTCTTCCCTCCAAGCTGATCACCAAACGTGTGGATCTTGGACTCAACAACTCCATCTGTATCTGGATCATGGACTTTCTGACCAACAGACCCCAGCATGTTAGGTCAGGCCATAACAGCTCTACCACTGTCACACTCACACTGGCACTCCACAGGATGTGTGCTGAGCCCGTTCCTCTATGACTGCAGACCTCGGTATGGATCCAACTCCATCATCAAGTCTGCAGATGACACCACGGTGACTGTCTCATCAGAGACAACGATGAGTCTGCTACAGGTAAAGCACCTATCTGTGTGGTGCTGACAATAACCTGCTCCTGAGTACCAGCAAAACCAAAGAGCTCATTGTGGACTTCAGTAGAGAGAAGACAGACACCCATAACCCCGTCTACATAAATGGCACAGCTGTTGAACAGGTCTCCAGCTTCAAGTTCTTGGCGATCCAGAACTCTGAGGATTTGTGCTGGTCGACTAACACCTCCAGCCAGGTCAAGAAGGCCAATCAGATCCTCTTTTTGTTGGGGACACTGAAGAAGAATCACCTGTCTAATGACATACTGGGTAACTTCCACCGCTGTGTGATAGAGAGCATCCTGACCAACTGTGTCACAGTCTGGTATGGGAACTGCTCTGTTGCTGACCACAAGGCTCTGCAGCGGGTGGTGAAAGCCGCCCAACGCATCACAGGGACTCCACTTCCTGCCATTGAGGATGTCCACAGGAAGAGATGTCTATGCCGAGTATGCATCATTCTCAGGGACTCCTCTCATCCTGCCAATAAACTCTTCCAGCTCCTCCCCTCCAGGAGGCGCTACAGGAGCCTTCAGACTAAAACCAGCAGGTTTAGGAAGAGCTTCTTCCCCACAGCTGTCACCCTACTGAACTCAGTCCCCTGCTGAACCTTTCCATCCACACTCACCTAACCCTTCTACACTCCTCCTCCCAGTGACCATGATCATTCTCAACATTCACCACATTGGTTACTGCTGTAGTTTTAGGACACTGACATGGTGTAGTCTCTGTTATAGTGTGTACACTGTTATAGTCCTTTCTGAGAGCTACGCTTCCACTACTGTAGATATTTTCATAGCACTCTGTAGATCTGTTTACCTCACAGTGCTTCATCTTTATATGTGTATATTTCTTCATAGTATACCTGTATACCTGCCCGTCTGTATAGCAATACAGATCATCTGTGTATCGGTTACAATATTATTTTTCAGTTTCAACTTTTTCTTCAGTTTCATTTTAAGCTGGCATCATTTTAACCCCACACACCCTAAAGTTCAGTATTTGTTGATGAGATGATGAAGTGTTAATTCAACAAAGTTAGAATACAGTGGAACCCCAACTTACGAAATTAATCCGTTCCCGAGGGTCTTTTGTAAGTCGAAGCCCCCATCGCACCTTTTGAGTGAGGCGATGCTGAACGATAGGCTATAGGCTGATTGCTAACTAGAACAACAATATGTCATTCAAGTGGAACAGCAAAGCACGAGTACGGAAGCCAAGGGGTTGTCACATGATTCGGAAGGCATTGTGGGCATTGTAGGCTCAGCCAATCAGAGCCAGCAGATTTCAATACACGGGCATTTTGCCGTACCACGGGCAGAAATATTGCCGTTCAGTGCCTTCGTGAATTTTTCGTGACATGGGGTATTCGTAAGTCGGGGTTCCACTGTATTTTTCACATGATTTCGACTGAGAGGCATGTTTATGTCTCTTTCTTCTTCCTGTAGAGGAGGAGCTTGCCAGGGTACGGTCAGCCTTTGTCTGGAGGGTAACAACAGAAATCCTCACACAGCTCCTTGAGGCCCTCGTATGTGACACTGTCTTAAATGAGCTGGAGAAAGAATCGATACTGGAGGGGAACCCAGTCAGAGCAGACAAGGCACGCAGCTTCATCGACACAGTGAGGAAAAAAGGAGACAAAGCCTGCAAGATAACAATCAAACATCTTCAGATCAAAGATCCTTTTCTTTTCTCTCAGCTACGTTTATACTCTGATACATCTGCTCAACAAGGTGAGGTCATGCATCATATACCATGAATAAAAATGGTCACCTTGCAGTTTGTTGAGATGTGAAAGTGAAACCTCAGAATTCATTGTAAGAAAAAGGAGAGGGCAAGAACATCATTCTACGGTGAATGTTTGGATTTGTTAAATGCCTGCAAATATATTTTCTGAAGTACATGGAGGAATTTTGATGATCATCATAAACCCGTGAAACTACTTAGATCTAATGTGAGCTGTATTTAATTAAACAGAAGTGTTCTTTACTTTTAAAAACCATGCAAACTGATTGCCTTAAAAAAGAAAAGCATCAGTCATTTGACTTAAATGTTTAATGAAAAAAATGCCACATTTATATATATAATAAAGTAAAGCACATGTTTTGTGTGGCCAGAAAGGGTTTACATTGTCTTTTGCCATTGTAATTTACGACAAGAATTAAATGTCAATTACTGAATCTCTCTGATGCTTCTTTAAATAACATAGCAGTTGGGTACATTATGACACTTCAATGTTGTTATTTTTGGTTACAAAGTTTGGAGAAGTGGCACAGAGAGCACAAACCTGTTTAGCCTGCACATGTTGGCATCAGGTACATATGAAAAGCTGCAAAGCAATACAGATGTGTAGGTTCAAAGCATTTAATGTGGCTGTTTTCAGGAATTACATTTAGGAATTCCTGTAGCGCCTTTTTTGATGAATTTCTGGTAGAATAAGTATATTAAAAACTAAAACGTATGATAGGCTCAACAAAGGGCAAAGTACGTCAGATAGCTCCTTCAAACCAGATTTGTATTTTTCCTTCTTTTTTTCCTTTTTTTGATTCAGATGCTTTTCAGAAGTGTCAGCCTAAACTTAAGTCTCTCTTGAAGAAGATTGCAATACATTTATCAATGAATTGCAAAGACCACGTTGTCATATTATGTGTCCATAATTGTAAAGTAGATGCAAACTACTACATTTGCATACTACTACCTAAACAAAAGTTATCAAGAGGCAAATACATGAAGTTCTTCACACTATATAATCCGCAAGTGGCCAATCATCTTATCTCCTGTTTTCAATTCAGAGGCTCTTCAGAACTATCAGCCTAAACTCAAATCTGCACTGAAGAAGAAGTTCCAGTGTGTGTTTGAGGGCATCGCTAAAGCAGGAAACCAAACCTTTCTGAATCAGATCTACACAGAGCTCTACATCACAAAGGGAGGGACTGCAGAGGTCAATAATGAACATGAGGTCAGACAGATTGAAACAGCATCCAGGAACCCAGACAGACCAGAAACAACTATCAGACAAGAAGACATCTTTAAAGACACACCCGAAAGACAGGACCTGATCAGAACAGTGCTGACAAAGGGAGTGGCTGGCATTGGGAAAACAGTCTTATCACAGAAATACACCCTGGACTGGGCTGAAGACAAAGCCAACCAGGACATCCAGTTGATATTCCCATTCACTTTCAGAAAGCTGAATGTGCTGAAAGAGGAAAAGTTCAGCTTGGTGGGACTTGTTCATCACTTCTTTACTAAAACCAAAGAAGCAGGAATCTGCAGCTTTGAAGACTTCCAGGTTGTGTTCATCTTTGATGGTCTGGATGAGTGTCGACTTCCTCTGGACTTCCACAACCCTAAGAGTGTGACTGATATTACGATGCCCACCACAGTTGATGTACTTCTCACAAGCCTTATCACGGGGAAGCTTCTTCCCTATGCTCACATCTGGATAACCACACGACCTGCAGCAGCAGACCAGATCCCCCCTGAGTATGTTCACAGGGTGACAGAGGTCAGAGGGTTCACTGACCCACAGAAGGAGGAGTACTTCAAGAAGAGATTCAAAGATGAGGAGCAGGCCAGCAGGATCATCTCCCACATGAAGACATCACGAAGCCTTCACATCATGTGTCACATCCCAGTCTTCTGCTGGATCACTGCTACAGTTCTGGAGGATGTGCTGGAAACCAGAGAGGGAGGACAGCTGCCCAAGACCCTGACTGAGATGTACATCCACTTCCTGGTGGTTCAGGCCAAAGTGAAGAGGGTCAAGTATGATGGAGGAGCTGAGACAGATGCACACTGGAGTCCAGAGAGCAGGAAGATGATGGAGTCTCTGGGAAAACTGGCTTTTGATCAGCTGCAGAAAGGAAACCTGATCTTCTATGAATCAGACCTGACAGAGTGTGGCATCGATATCAGAGAAGCCTCAATGTACTCAGGAGTGTTCACACAGATCTTTAAAGAGGAGAGCGGACTGTACCAGGACAAGGTGTTCTGCTTCATCCATCTGAGTGTTCAGGAGTTTCTGGCTGCTTTTCATGTCCATCTGACCTTCATCAACTCTGGACTCAATCTGCTGGAAGAACAACAAACAACCTCCAATTGGACTAAACTATTTAAAAAGAAAAAGAGTTTAAGATCTCTCCACCAGAGTGCTGTGAACAAGGCCTTACAGAGTCCAAATGGACACCTGGACTTGTTCCTCCGCTTCCTCCTGGGTCTTTCACTGCAGACCAATCAGACTCTCCTACGAGGTCTGCTGACACAGACAGGAAGTAGCTCACAGACCAATCAGGAAACAGTCAAGTATATCAAGAAGAAGCTCAGTAAGAATCTGTCTGCAGAGAAAAGCATCAATCTGTTCTATTGTCTGAATGAACTGAATGATCGTTCTCTAGTGGAGGAGATCCAACAGTCCCTGAGATCAGGAAGTCTCTCTACAGATAAACTGTCTCCTGCTCAGTGGTCAGCTCTGGTCTTCATCTTACTGTCATCAGAAAAAGATCTGGATGTGTTTGACCTGCAGAAATACTCTGCTTCAGAGGAGGCTCTTCTGAGGCTGCTGCCAGTGGTCAAAGCCTCCAACAAAGCTCTGTGAGTAAACATGAACTCATCTCTTCATTCTTAAAATCATGGGAAATACATAAGAGGTGCTCAGTTCAAAGAACACTGCCTTTTAAGAAAAAATTAAAAATAGTCACTTAGTCACATATGATACTTTAAATATTTCACTCCAGCAGGACATTTCAGCAGGACATGTCAGCATTTCTGAAATATTTTTGTCTTTAACTCTAATCAAAGCACAATCCAGATCCAGCCTATAAGAACATGAGCTCTGATCCTTCAGCCCCTCTGACAGGTTTATTATCCTCAAGTCGTTCACTTGTCTCCAACAACCTGGAGTTTAGCTCTGTTTTTTAAAGCAAATACTTGAGCTCCCAGGCTGTACCTACATCTTTTTCAGATGTTCTTATTTTAAGGTCTGGTTTGTGTCTCACCTTTGTTGCAATGCCCAATGTCTCTCTTTTTTTCAAAAATAAATCTGTTACCTCGGTGTGGCCAGAACGACATGGTAGACTTGTAGTCAAGACCGCCTAAACCTAGACCAAGACAAGACCGAGACCAAGTCGAGACGAGACCAGGACCGAGACAAAAAAGTCTTTAAATTAGATACAGAAAAGTTTATATAATTATTTAGCCTTCATAAGCCTGCATAACTTAATAAATATAGAATTTGAAAAGTAACAAATGGTATCTAAAAAGTTACACTAGGTACTAGATACATGTTCTGATGAGATTTGGCAAACAACCATTTGACTAACATTTGTGTCTCACCTGCTCTTGTTCATCTCTGTCCTGTCCTCATTCTCCATCTCCCTCTCTTTTCATCTCTCTCTCTGTTCCTCTCTCTCTCTGTTCCTCTCTCTCTCTCTCGCTCTCTCTCTCTCTGTTCCTCTCTCTCTCTCTGTTCCTCTCTCTCTCTCTGTTCGTCTCTCTCCCCCTCTCTGTTCCTCTCTCTCTCTCTGTTCGTCTCTCTCCCCCTCTCTGTTCCTCTCTCTCTCTCTGTTCCTCTCTCTCTCTCTGTTCCTCTCTCTCCCCCTCTCTCTCCCCCTCTGTGTTCCTCTCTCTCTCTCTGTTCCTCTCTCTCTCTCTGTTCCTCTCTCCCCCTCTCTGTTCCTCTCTCCCTCTCTCTCTCTCTCTCTCTCTGTTCCTCTCCCTCTCTCTCTGTTCCTCTCTCCCTCTCTGTTCATCTCTCTCTCCCTCTCTGTTCCTCTCTCCCCCTCTCTCTCTCTCTCTCTCTGTTCCTCTCCCTCTCTCTCTGTTCCTCTCTCTCTCTCTCTCTGTTCCTCTCTCCCTCTCTCCCTCTCTCTCTGTTCCTCTCTCTCTCTCTCTGTTCCTCTCTCTCTCTCTCTGTTCCTTTCTCCCTCTCTGTTCCTCTCCCTCTCTCTCTCTGTTCCTCTCCCTCTCTCTCTGTTCCTCTCTCTCTCTCTCTCTGTTCCTCTCCCTCTCTCTCTGTTGCTCTCTCTCCCTCTCTGTTCCTCTCCCTCTCTCTCTCTGTTCCTCTCCCTCTCTCTCTGTTCTTCTCTCCCTCTCTGTTCCTCTCTCCCTCTCTCTCTTTCTCTGTTCCTCTCCTTCTCTCTCTGTTCCTCTCTCTCTCTCTCTGCTCCTCTCTCTCTTTCTGTTCCTCTCTCTCTCCCTCTTTCTCTCTGTTCCTCTCTCTCCCTCTCTGTTCCTCTCTCTCTCTCTGTTGCTCTCTCTCCCTCTCTGTTCCTCTCTCTCTCTCTTTCTCTCTGTTCCTCTCTCTCCCTCTCTCTCTGTTCTTCTCTCTCTCCCTCTCTCTCTGTTCCTCTCTCTCCCTCTCTGTTCCTCTCTCTCTCTCTCTCTCTCTCTCTGTTCCTCTCTCTCTCTCTCTGTTCCTCTCTCTCTCTTTCTCTCTGTTCCTCTCTCTCCCTCCCTGTCTGTTCCTCTCTCTTTCTCTCTTTTCCTCTCTCCCTCTCTGCTCCTCTCTCTCCCTCCTTCTCTCTCTCTCTCTCTCTCTCTCTCTCTCTCTCTCTCTCTCTCGCACTGCATGCTGGGAGTTTGATGGTGGTGAGTTTGGTGTGTGTGAGTGAGAGTGTGTGGTTTTTTCACTGAATGTTTTTCCCCTCGTTTTCTTGCTGTGTTTATTGTATGATTGTTTCATAGCTGTTTGTGATTGTGTAGTTTGTATTTCAGTTTGACAGGGACGGCGTCCAGTGGGACGCTGTCCCTGTCTTTGAAGCATGGAGTCAGGGTGGTGCCGCAGCCGATCACCACTGTTGAGCAGGTGTTGTTGGCTGTAGGTGAGCGGGTGGGGCATGGAAGCATTTTGTATGCTTCACGTATGAATAAAGCGGTTGTCACATTCTTGAAAGAGCAGGGGTTTGTCAATCAGCTTATAGAGAGTGGCCTGTATTTGAATGATGAATTTATGCAGGTTTCACCCCTTGCAGTGCCCTCCACTCGGATCACTGTGTCGGGGGTGCCTCCGTTTATTCCCAATGCGGCTTTGGAGCAAGAACTGAAGCGCTGTGGCTGATAGTGGGGAGGGGGTTAGCGGGCACCCCAGCGTGGGGTGAGACCGCTGTTGCCCTGGCTGAGGCTGTGCCTCTAGTGCGGGACGAAGCTGCTCTTGTCCCGGCTGAGGCTGTGCCTCTAGTGCGGGACGAAGCTGCTCTTGTCCCGGCTGAGGCTGTGTCTGTAATGCGGGGCGAAGCCGCTGTTGACCTGGCTGAGGCTGTGTCTGCAGCTGGTGGTGACACTGCCCTATCTTCAGAGGATGCTGCGCCTTCGGGGCGAGGTGAGGTCGGCGTTTCTCCCGCGGACGCTACGGCTTTGGTGTGGAGTGAGTGATTGCATAACTACAACCACGCCGAAAGAGGGTGGAGGCTGGACCTGCGGTCAGTACGTCACAGAATGGGGATGAAATGGGGAGCTCTGAGTTGGGTGTAGAGTGTGTTGTTGCCTCGGGGGAAGGAGGGGTGGAGGAGCAGCAGAGCAGGACGCCTGCTGGTTGTTATGGTAACGACACGAATGACATGGAGTGTGATTCTGACTCTGATAATGTTTCTGTAGCAGACAGTGTCTCTCAAAATGCAGATTTGTGTTCTTTGGAGGAAATTATTGCTTTTCTGGATGACACCTTTGGTAAAAAGGTGAATTTTAGGGAATATTTCGCTGATGTTGAGAAATTCTGTCATGGTCCTGAGTCTGAGGACTCGGTGTTTTGTTTCTTTCTATTATTCTTTGTTCTCGGTTATTCTGTTTTGTCTTTTGTTTAGGGTTGCTATGTGTTAGTGTTTTTGTTTCATGCCTGCCTGTGTTCTCTCTGTCTGTCCATGGTATTATTGTTTCTGCTCATGAGTCTGCCTGTCAAGTTCAGTGTCTGGTTCTGTGTCTGTTAGTTTCCTGTTTTATTTTGAAAGTTAATGTCTCATGTCAGTGTGTTCAGTTTTACCTCTCCCCTGTCTCGTTAGCCTAATTGCTCCCAGCTGTGTCTCCCTCTTGTGGCCCATTCCCTGATTACTCCCCATGTATTTAAGCCCTGTGTTTTCCTGTGCTCTCTGTCGCGTCGTCTGATTGGTTCCATGTCTGTCTGCATTATTCTATGTTATCCAGTACTCATTCTGCGTCTCTCTGCCATCTCCCTTTGTGCATTTTGTTCCTCCTCCCGTGAGTGTCTGGTTTAAGTTTTGTTTGTTAGTTTTCCCAGTTTAGGTTCGTTTACTCCCTGCTCTGCTCTTCTTGTTTTGTCACCTTCTCACCGCTGTAAATAAACACTCACTCGCACCCCAGCCAGTACCTGCATTTTGGATCCTTTTTCAATACACCACACGACTGCCCCCCCAGCCGTGACAGTACGACGCGACCACAAGATGGATCCAGCGGACTTGCCCGGGGAGAGTGACCTCACACGCGCCCTACGCCTGGTGGACTGGGTAACCCACACCTCCAATGCACGAGCGAAGGTTGTGGGGATAAACGCCATTGAGGCTATCCTGGCCGGAAATCCCTATCTCCACCAGGTCCGGGGATTTACAGACTTAATCGCTGACCTGCATAAAGCCCGGGAAGCGGTGCAAGCTTCGGAAGATTCTGCCCAGCAACAACGGACAACGACCGCCACAAAGCAGCCTTCTCAGATTCACCCACCGGAGGTTTCACGGCCCAACCCCCCAGAGGTTTTTCCCTGCCTGTCGGAGCCGTCAGCGGTGGGGAGGAAACATTCGCGCCACCGGCGCTTCACCCCACAGCCGGATTCAGGGACCCCTGTGCGACCAGCTGTGGTGAGTTTTAAGGACGCTGGTGCTTCTGGGACTGTGTTTTCTGGGGCTGTTCATGGGGAGAGTAGAGACAGTTCACGGCGCTTACCTACCTTCGTGGTAACTGACCTCTCACAAGTTGGCATTTTCAAAACATCCAAAACAGTAACTGACTGGGTTTCATCCATTCCACTACCAACTCCAGTCACACCTCAACCAGTACATCAGCCTTTAGCCAGTTCATTAGCCCAGCCTGCATCTATTCCATTAGCCCGGTCACCCGCTCCCTCCATACTGGAGGCTGTGTCTGTGCCACCCATTTTGAATCCCGTTCCTAGCACGCATTTTAAGCGGAGAGACAAACCCAATAAAACCACTCTAGTTTCTCAGAAACTGGCTAATTTAGAGACTGTTATTCGCCCCAGGGCCTCCCCAGAGGCTGGGTTTCGGCCCCCAGCAGACTCTGGACCTCTGGAGGCTAAGAACCCAGCTGAGGACTGCACCCGGCTGTCGCTGCCTGAGCAGGGTCGGTGCTCTGCGCAGCTGCAGTCTGTTCTGTCTCTGCCAGAGGTCTCCGCACCTGCTGGTTCTGTTCCGTCTCTGCCAGAGGTCCCCGCACCTGCTGGTTCTGTTCCGTCTCTGCCAGAGGTCCCCGCACCTGCTGGTTCTGTTCCGTCTCTGCCAGAGGTCCCCGCACCTGCTGGTTCTGTTCCGTCTCTGCCAGAGGTCCCCGCACCTGCTGGTTCAGTTCTGTGCCCGCCAGAGGTCCCCGCACCTGCTGGTTCTGTTCTGTCTCTGCCAGAGGTCCCCGCGCCTGCTGGTTCTGTTCTGTCCCTGCCAGAGGTCCCCGCGCCTGCTGGTTCTGTTCTGTCCCTGCCAGAGGTCCCCGCACCTGCTGGTTCTGTTCTGTCTCTGCCAGAGGTCCCCGCGCCTGCTGGTTCTGTTCTGTCTCTGCCAGAGGTCTCCGCACCTGCTGGTTCTGTCCTGTGTGTGCCAGGGGCTCCGGTGCCCACTGGTTCTGAGACTGTTTCAGCTGGAGGGCCCGAGGAGCCCGTCCAGCCTTCTGCCTCGTCAGCTGGAGGGCCCGGGGAGCCCGTCCAGCCCCAAGACTCGTCAGCTGGAGGGCCCAAGGAGCCCGTCCAGCCTTCTGCCTCGTCAGCTGGAGGGCCCGGGGAGCCCGTCCAGCCTTCTGCCTTGTCAGCTGGAGGGCCCAAGGAGCCCGTCCAGCCTTCTGCCTCGTCAGCTGGAGGGCCCGGAGAGCCCGTCCAGCCCCAAGACTCGTCAGCTGGAGGGCCCAAGGAGCCCGTCCAGCCTTCTGCCTCGTCAGCTGGAGGGCCCGGGGAGCTCGTCCAGCCCCAAGACCCGTCAGCTGGAGGGCCCGAGGAGCCCGTCCAGCCTCCTGCATCGCCAGCTGGAGGGCCCGAGGAGATCGTCCAGCAACTGTCCTCGTCAGCTGGGGGGCCCGAGGAGCCCGTCCAGCAACTGTCCTCGTCAGCTGGGGGGCCCGAGGAGCCCGTCCAGCCTCCTGCTTCGCCAGCTGGAGGACCCGAGGAGCCCGTCCAGCAACTGTCCTCGTCAGCTGGGGGGCCCGAGGAGCCCGTCCAGCCTCCGGCTTCGCCAGCTGGAGGGCCCGAGGAGCCCGTCCAGCAACTGTCCTCGTCAGCCGGGGGGCCCGAGGTGCCCGTCCAGCCACCAGCTGCTCCACCAGCGGCCGCATCCACGCCTGCAGTAGCAGCCGCATCCACAGTTTCGTCCACGCCATCGCCTGGTCCAGCTTCCGTGTCTCCACCCACGCCGTCGCCTGGTCCAGCTTCCGTGTCTCCACCCACGCCGTCGCCTGGTCCAGCTTCCGTGTCTCCACCCACGCCGTCGCCTGGTCCAGCTTCCGTGTCTCCACCCACGCCGTCGCCTGGTCCAGCTTCCGTGTCTCCACCCACGCCGTCGCCTGGTCCAGCTTCCGTGTCTCCACCCACGCCGTCGCCTGGTCCAGCTTCAGCTTTACCCACGCCGTCGCCTGGTCCAGCTTCAGCTTTACCCACGCCGTCGCCTGGTCCAGCCTCTGCATCGCCTTCGCCGTCGCCTGGTCCAGCCTCTGCATCGCCTTCGCCGTCGCCTGGTCCAGCCTCTGCATCGCCTTCGCCGTCGCCTGGTCCAGCCTCTGCATCGCCTTCGCCGTCGCCTGGTCCAGCCTCTGCATCGCCTTCGCCGTCGCCTGGTCCAGCCTCTGCATCGCCGTCGCCTGGTCCAGCCTCTGCATCGCCGTCGCCTGGTCCAGCCTCTGCATCGCCGTCGCCTGGTCCAGCCTCTGCATCGCCGTCGCCTGGTCCAGCCTCTGCATCGCCGTCGCCTGGTCCAGCCTCTGCATCGCCTCGTCTGGTCCAGCCTCAGCTTCCGCCTCGTCTGGTCCAGCCTCAGCTTCCGCCTCGTCTGGTCCAGCCTCAGCTTCCGCCTCGTCTGGTCCAGCCTCAGCTTCCGTCTCGTCTGGTGCTGCGAAGGCCACGCAGCCTTCAGGTCCCCAACTGCCGCCTCAACACCGTCGGTCATCTGCCAGGCCGCATGTTGGGCATCTCCGTCACCGTGGCCGGCCTCCGGACTTGCTTTCACGCCGCCGTCACCGTCCGCACGGTCGGCATCTTTGTCACCGTGGCCGGCCCCCGGACTTGCATTCCCGCCGTCGCCGTCCGCACGGTCGGCCCCCAGAACTGCTTCCTCGCCGCCGTCGCCGTCCGCACGGTCGGCCTCCAGAACTGCTTCCTCGCCGTCGCCGTTCGCACGGTTGGCCCCAGAACTGTTTCCACGCCACTGCCTACTGCGTGGCCGGCCTCCGGACCTGCCCCACTGCCACTGCCATTCACATGGTCGGCCTCCGGAACTGGACGCTTTTTGTGTTTCTGTTGGGCTGTCTGGAGCCAGCCCTTGAGGGGGGGGGTACTGTCATGGTCCTGAGTCTGAGGACTCGGTGTTTTGTTTCTTTCTATTATTCTTTGTTCTCGGTTATTCTGTTTTGTCTTTTGTTTAGGGTTGCTATGTGTTAGTGTTTTTGTTTCATGCCTGCTTGTGTTCTCTCTGTCTGTCCATGGTATTATTGTGTCTGCTCATGAGTCTGCCTGTCAAGTTCAGTGTCCGGTCTGGTTCTGTGTCTGTTAGTTTCCTGTTTTATTTTGAAAGTTAATGTCTCATGTCAGTGTGTTCAGTTTTACCTCTCCCCTGTCTCGTTAGCCTAATTGCTCCCAGCTGTGTCTCCCTCCTGTGGCCCATTCCCTGATTACTCCCCATGTATTTAAGCCCTGTGTTTTCCTGTGCTCTCTGTCGCGTCGTCTGATTGGTTCCATGTCTGTCTGCATTATTCTATGTTATCCAGTACTCATTCTGCGTCTCTCTGCCATCTCCCTTTGTGCATTTTGTTCCTCCTCCCGTGAGTGTCTGGTTTAAGTTTTGTTTGTTAGTTTTCCCAGTTTAGGTTCGTTTACTCCCTGCTCTGCTCTTCTTGTTTTGTCACCTTCTCACCGCTGTAAATAAACACTCACTCGCACCCCAGCCAGTACCTGCATTTTGGATCCTTTTTCAATACACCACACGACTGCCCCCCCAGCCGTGACAAATTCATTCGGTCAGCTATGACTCTTCAGAAAGTTTTGGGATTGGACTTACTGGATGGTAAGAAGCGTTATCGTCTGAAGAAACATGCTACTGGTCTGAGGAAACAGCTGAAGCGTCTGAATCGATAGAGACACTGAAGTTTTTACGCTACGACGTCATGATCATACAACACTGGGTGTTTCATCTCTGCTGGGTTTTTCTGTTTGCTCCCTTGATGGCTTCCTCTTATGTGCAGGGGTTGAGGGTGGCCTCCTTGAGTGTGAATGGGTGCAGGGATGCAAATAAAAGAGCCTTATTAGCTGAGGTGATCAAACAGAAGAGATTAGATATAGTCTTTCTCCAAGAAACACATACTGATAGTTTAAATGAAATAGACTGGGGTCTAAGGTGGGGGGGACAGAAGTTTCTTAGCCATGGGACAAATTTTAGCGCAGGAGTTGCTATTTTATTTTCTCCTTCTCTAAATGCGAATATTTCTTTTAGCATTTAGATGGTAAAGGGCAGAGTCCTTTTGGTGAAGGCTGAAATTGAAGGTTTTACTTTTACTTTTGTTAATGTCTATGCACCAACTTGGGGTCTGAGCGTGAGATTTTGTTTAAAACATTAAAAGACAAATTAAGTGGTGCTGCTCAAGGGGACTGTATTGTGTTGGGTGGGGACTGGAATTGTTGTCTTGACTTTACTTTGGACAGGACTGGGGCGGAGCCGCATCTTCAGTCATCTTCTGCTTTATCAGATGTCCTACGGAACATTACTTTGGTTGATGCGTGGCGGATGAAGCATCCCTCATCCAGGCAGTATACCTGGGTGAAAGTGACTAATGGCAGGATTAGTGCAGCGAGATTAGACAGGTGTTATGTATCTGTTTCATTTACTGCTCGAATTATTAACTGTCAGTGTTTTCCTGTTGCTTTTACAGATCATCACTTAGTTTTACTGGAGCTGTTTCTATCTACCACCAGCAAATCCAAATCTTTTTGGCGGTTTAATATAAAATTATTGCATGATCGGCTATTCTGTGACACTTTTAGTTTTTTTGGGGATTACTGGAGATCAAGGAAGGGTGATTTTGATTCCCTTACTCAATGGTGGGAGGTAGGAAAGGCCCAAATTCGTGTGTTTTGTCAGCAATATAGTTTTCTTTTGACAGCTAATATCATGAGAACTGTGCAGGACCTTGAAAAAGAGATAACACGTGTGGAGAATGTCTCTGGTTCACAGTTAGGTCAGCAGGATAATGACTGTCTTCATTCTAAAAGGCAAGAGCTTAACCATTTTTTACATGAGAGAGCTAAAGGAGCTTTGGTTCGGGCACGTTTCACCAGGTTCCAGGACATGGACGTTCCAACAACTTTTTTCTTTAATTTGGGGAAATCTGTGGTTCACAGAAAGCAAATGATGTGTCTTCAGCTTTCGGATGGAAAGATGACCACGGATCCGGCTGAGATGAGAAGGCATGCAGTGTCCCTTTACACGGACTTGTTTAGTGCGGATAGCTGTGATGTGGACTCTGCTTCGGACCTTCTGCAGGGGCTTCCTCAGCTGAGCCCAGGGGATCTTCCAGCTTCCTGCAGGCGTGCAGTTATCTCTCTGATACCAAAGAAGGGAGATTTAACCCTTCTTAAAAACTGGAGACCAGTAGCCCTTTTATGTGCAGACTACAAGATTCTCTCCAAGGTTTTATCGAACAGACTGAAAATGGTCATTAACCTGCTGATTGGTGTAGATCAATCTTACTGTATTCCGGATAGGTCTATGATTGATAACTTAATTTTAATGAGAGATGTGTTTGATATTTGTAAAGTGTACAATGCTAAAGTTGGCATCGTTTCTATTGATCAGGAGAAGGCTTTTGACCGTGTGGACCGTGATTTTCTTTTTTCCACCTTGAAGACCTTTGGTGTTGGGCGGGGGTTTCTGACTTGGGTGAAGCTGTTGTATAGCGATGCTTGCTGTGTTGTGAAGGTGGGAGGAGGGTTGAGTTGTCCTGTGCCGGTTCGGAGAGGGATTAGACAAGGTTGCCCTATCTCTGGACAGCTTTATAGCATTGCTATTGAGCCTTTTCTCTGTAGACTGAGAAGCAAGTTGAAGGGTTTCTCTTTGCCAGATATGGTTCAGAGCCCTCCTGTCGTTGTGTCGGCATATGGTGATGATGTTAATGGTTTTATTACGGATCAAAAGGATGTGCAGGAATTGCAGGAATGTCTGGTTTTGTATGGAAACGCTTCCTCAGCTAGGGTTGATTGGGGTAAGAGTGAGGCCTGTTTGGTGGGGCAGTGGAACTTGTCGTGTATTCCCAAGCTTCCTGGGAACCTTCGCTGGGGTCGAAGGGGCATTAAAACTCTTGGGGTTTACTTGGGGAGTGATGACTTTGTGAAACAGAACTGGGAGGGAGTGCGGGAAAAGGTGGAGGCTAAGCTGTCTAAATGGAACCGGTTGCTCCCGTACCTGTACTACAGGGGTATAGTTCTAGTAGCTAACAATCTAGTTGCCTCATCTTTATGGCGCAGATTGCTTGTTTTAGTGCCACCACCCGGTCTTCTGGAAGAGGTGCAGGGGCTTCTGGTGAAGTTTGTCTGGTCGGGACAGCATTGGCTTCGTGCGGCGGGCCTGTATCTTCCTGTGGCGGAGGGGGGACAAGGCCTAATAGATGTTTTTTCCAGAACAGCAACCTTTAGACTACAGATGGCACAGAGGCTGCTGTATGGCTGTGGTCACAGCTGGATGACTTCTGCTCAGTTGCTGCTTAGGAGAGCGGGCCGGCTTGGATTGGATAAACACCTCTTTCTTCTGAAGTTGGATCAAGTGGATCTGTCTGGACTTGTGCCATTTTGTAGCTCGGTGGTTAACGCCTGGCGGGTGCTGAAGGTCGCACGTACTCCTGACCCCAGACCTGGGATGTGGCTTTTTGAGGAGCCGCTGTTTTTTAATGACTTTTTCCCAGCACTGTATTTTCTTCTGCTACAATAAGGACCAAGTTTGTGGAGGCTGGCGTTGTCAAACTGGGTCATCTTACAAGGAGGTCTATGGGTGCACTTGGTGGTGTCACAGGCATTAAGTCCTACAGAGTGCTGGAGAGAATTATGGAGGAAGTTTGGCAATCTCTGTCGCCATCACTGAGAGACTTTGCTGGAGATCGTGTCCTAGCTGATCAATGGGCTGATGACAGCGAATATGTTTTCCCTTCATTGATGGTCAGTCCTGCCTTTGAGGAGCAACCTGAGGGGAGTGGCATGCTTCTCTCCCTGGGGACACCAGTGCTGGATAGTTTCAGCTCTTGTGGCAAGAAGCAGCTTTATTTATGCTGTGTTAAGGTGCTGAATTTCCGCTCTCTGGTTGGAATCAGGGAGTCAAAATGGAGTTTTTTGCTTCAGGTTCTACCCCTAAAGGCAGGTGGAGGATCCTGTATAAGCCTCCTGTTGAAAAACTGATGGCTGACCTCCAGTGGAGGATTTTACATGGAGCAATAGCCACGAACAGACACAGAGCCCACCTGGACCCAAGCACTGGGGAGGGTTGTCCTTTTTGTTCAGAAAGGGAGACGCTGGAGCACTTAGTGGTCTGTTGTCCGCGGCTAGTGTTCTTATTTTCTTTGTTGCAGGAGTGGGTGGAATCTTTAGGGGAGACTTTCTCTATACCTTTGTTTGTCTTTGGCCCGAAGTATTCAGTGCAGAAAAGACAGACATTGGTTCTGATTAATTTTTTGTTTGGCACAGCTAAGCTGGCGATATGGAAGACTAGGAAGAACCAGATGCTAGGTCAGGATTGGACTGATGTTGTGCAAAGTCTAAAGGGCCTGTTGGCATCCTGTCTGAGAGTAGAGCATGCTTTTTACTCTCTGACTAATAGTCTGGACTCCTTTGAAACTATGTGGGGGATTGGATGGGTTTTGTGTTCAGTAGGAGCAGATGGGACACTTGTGCTTAACTTTTAAGTGTGTGTGCTGGGTACCTTAGTTAATGGTTAGTGTACAATGAATGTTGTGATTATGTGGTAGCATTTTTGTGTTGGTTTTTTTGTTTTTTGTTTTGTTTTGTTTTAATTCAGTGTAAATAAAGTTGTGTGAAAAGTCAAAAGTCTCTGTTCCTCTCTGTCTCTCTCTGCTCCTCTCTCTCTCCCTCTCTGTTCATCACGTTCAGTCACTGAGAAGGCAGGCCTTCATGTACCTGAACGATCCTTCGCAGACACTGGAAGTGTTGTTTAAAGTACGATATGAAAATGGCTTATATACTGTTTACACCAGTGCAGGTAGCATGAAGTGCTTTGAGTGTGGTGATGTTGGCCATAAACGCTCATCCTGCCCTCACAAAGAGCAGGAGATGCGCCGTGAACAAGGGGCTCATGCTAGTGGGGCAAGTGAGCAGGAGCGCGCTGTAGATGCCAGTGTTCACAACACCGGTACGGGAGAACAGCCGGGCCGTAGCGGTGCGGATGAGCAGCCGTCTACAAGCAGTGCTGTCATCGGCGAGCCGCTAGCGGCGCAGGGTGACAGAATGGAGGTTGCAGCCAGTGCTCCACAGGCTGCGCTAGAAGAACAGGGGATAGTACAGGGGACCAATGAGGTGGAGGATGGATGTGATGACATGCAGGACATGGAAAGTGTGGAGGAAAATCAGGACATTGGACAGACCAAAGCAACGGCAAGTGAGGTGGGTGTTGTGAATGTAATTTCAGGTTCTTTGAGCGCGGAAAATGAGGAAGAAGACTTGTTGGAAGATGATTCCCTGTCACAATGCCCTGATATTGTTTCACAAGAAGACCATCAGCAGTCGTATTCCTTAGATGATATAAACCGCTTTTTGGATGAGACATTTGGCATGCAGTCTGTGGAAGTCACTGAATTTTTTCCAGATGTTGATCTTTTTATGAAATCTGTTCTGAAAATAAGAAGAGCTGTTGGTTATGAACAATTGAGCAAACAGAAAAGATTCCGTCTTAAAAAGATCCTGACTAGGTTGAGGAGGGAAAAATGAGGAAAAACTCCTTTAAACGCATAATAAAATGTTTGGAGCACTAAGGGTGTCTTTCTGGAAGTGTCTCACTGTCTTTTCTCTTTTTCTCCTCCTCTTCTCTCTGTCTTATATGGCAAGCTTGAGAGTAGGTACACTTAACATTAATGGGGGTAGGGATAGGGAAAGGCGTGCAGTCTTAGTGGAGCTTAGCAAGAACAAAAACACTGATGTGTTCCTTTTGCAGGAAACACATAGCACTATAGATAATGAGACAGAATGGGGAATGAGTTGGAGTGGGCAGGCTTTTTTAAGTCATGGTACTAACCTCAGTGCGGGTGTAGCAATTTTTTTTTCTAGACACCTTCAACTGTCACATGTTTCTGTCTGTGAGACAGAGCAGAGAAGGGCACAGGTAGTGAAAGCAACCATCAAGGGAATATCTTTTGGTTATGAATGTATACGCCCATAACTCAGCTGCAGGTCGTGTGCGATTATTTGGTAAAATTAATGTTAGTTATCAAAATTAATAGTGGTTCAATAATAGTGGTGGGAGGGGACTGGAATTAATGAGTTATCAAAATTAATAGTGGTTCAATAATAGTGGTGGGAGGGGACTGGAATTGCACGACCGACCCTTCGGTTGACAGAAACACAGGAGAGCCTCACCCACCTTCAGGCTCACTTTTGTCTACAATCGTTCTTCAGAATGATTTGACTGATATGTGGAGAAAGCTCCATCCCACAACCAGACAGTATACATATGTAAAAGTTTCTGAGAGCAATGTGAAGGCAGCTAGGCTTGATAGATTATATATCAACCAGATGTATGATAATAGACTGGTTAAAGCAGAGATTTCACCTGTTGGTTTTCTGATCATCACTTAGTGACTGCAGATATTTCCTTATTGATGCACTCTAACATCTGTTCACACTGGCGCTTTAACGTGCAGCTGATTCATGACAAAGAGTTCTGTCGAGCTTTTTCTGACTTCTGGTGTCACTGGAAACTAAGGAAGACGGACCTTTGCATTTTGGCTCAATGGTGGGAGGTGGGGAAAGCACAGATTAAGCTTTTTTGTCAACAATACACATCACATGCAACGGCCACTGTTAAGGACTGCTTTGAGGACTTAGAACGAGAGCTCCAGAGGCTAGAAACTGAGATTATAAGTGGGACAGATAATACAAATAGTACCTGGGACAGTAGGAGGAAGGCTTTGGGCAAGTTTCTTCACGAAAGAGCAAAGGGTGCTCTTATTAGGACTCGGATTTCTACTATTAAGGAAATAGATGCCCCGACAAGGTTCTTTTTTAAGCTGGAGAAAAGGGTTCGAGAGTCACACCAAATGTTGCACCTAAGGCTTCCAAATGGGAAGGTGACATCTGACTCAGTGGAAATGAGGAAGCTCGCCATTGACTTTCATGCCAGCCTCTGTAGTGCTGACCCGTGTGACCCTGAATGTGTGACGAGGATGCTGGTGGGGCTGCCACAGCTGGATGAGGCTGAATCGGCTGTGTTGGAGTCTGCTATTTCCTTTGAGGAGATGTCTTCAGCGGTTCATCAACTCAACGGTGGTCGGTCATCAGGAGCTGATGGTCTTCCTGCGGAATTTTACCAGGAATTCTGGTTGCTGCTAGGAGAGGACATTCATGAGGTTTTCACATACTGTATGACCACTGGGATCTTGCCAACAAGTTGCACGAGGGCAGTTTTGAGTTTACTGCCAAAGAAAGGGGACCTGGGCTTGCTCAAACATTGGAGGCCTGTCTCTTTGCTTTGTACGGACTACAAGATTCTTGCTAAATGTCTTTCTAACAGGTTGAAGACCTGTATTGACATGATTGTTGATGTGGATCAAGCATACTGTGTCCCTGAACGAACTATAATGGACAACTTGTTTTTAATTCGAGACATTATTGATCTGGCCAAGCTCAGGGACTTGGATGTGTTTTTTTTTCTCTCTGGATCAAGAAAAGGCCTTTGATAGAGTTGATCACCACTATTTGTTTAAAACTTTAGAAGCTTTTGGGTTTGGGAACATTTTCATTTCTTGGATCAAATTTTTGTATTCAAACGCTGCTGTCATGTTAAAGGTGGGGGAGGGTTAAGTCGGCCTGTTCCAGCTCAGAGGGGCATCAGGCAGGGATGCCCTCTTTCTGGTATGTTGTATACCCTGGCCATTGAACCCCTTTTACACCATCTTAGACAGGGACTCAGGTTTTACCTTTGAAGAAGCAGGAAGTCCAGTAAAATTGTCAGCTTATGCTGATGATGTTTCGGTCTTTATAACCAGTCAATGTGATATTACCACACTCAGATAGACACTGGACTTATATGAGCGAGCATCCTCCGCAAAGGTTAACTGGTCAAAGTGTGAAGGTTTCATTTTGGGAGGGTGGGTTGATGAAGAGGAGCCAGTGTTACCGGCAGAGTTACAGTGGAACAGGGAGGGACTAAAGTCTTTGGGAGTGTTTTTGGGAACTGATGCTTTTCAGGGGAAGAACTGGGAGGGTGTTGTTGAAAAAATTGCTGCCCGGTTGTCTCGATGGACTTGGGTCCTGCCACAGTTGTCTTACAGGGGAAGGACTCTGGTTGTTAACAACCTGGCCGCTTCTGTACTCTGGTACCGTGCCACTGTTGTTGAACCTCCAGCCTCTCTTATCAAGGAGATACAACAAAGACTGGTTAATTTCTTTGGAGGAGGGTTTCATTGGATCAGGTCTGCTGTGCTGTCTCTACCTGTGTCAGAGGGGGGTCAGAGTTTGATTGACCTTCGCAGCCGTATCACAGCGCTCCGTCTTCAGACAGCACAGCGTTATCTTTATCAAAGACAACAACCACCCTGGTTCAAGACTGCATCTACGCTGCTTCACAGAATAAAGGACCTTAACTATGACAAGCACCTGTTTCTTATAGACCTAGCTGGCATGGACCTTTCACAGACCTCTGTTATTTATCAGTCTGTTTTGACTGCTTGGAAGACTGTTTTTAAAGTATAGAGAGACTGTTCTCAATTTTATGGTGATGTTGGTGAGGAGCCTCTTTTTTACAATCCCTTGGTGCCAAACAGGATGCTAGTGTGCAGAGGTTCCTCGTCAATGCTGGTCTTACCAAGCTGGCGGGCCTGAGGACGGCAGGGCAGTGGAAAACGGCTGCCAAGTTGGCTCGGGAGACTGGGATCAGGTCTCTGCGCTTTCTGGAGAAGCTGGTGGAAGAAGTCATGGGTGGTCTTCCTGGACTCATAAGGGCTGAGCTGGGGACTCGCTCTGCAGGTGGTCAACCAAGTTCAGCTGACTTTCCTTCGCTGTCTGTTTGTGCTCCAGTTGGGGAGCAGGATGAGGAGGGAGGCTCTCTTCTTTCCTTCCTACCTGTTCTGGGTGACCTGTCAAAGATCTCTAAGAAGGCTATATATGAGGTGGCTGTAAAGGTGCTGAACAGGGGATTGTTGGCTGGTGTTCTGGAGTCGAGGTGGTCGGGTGTGTTGGCTCCGGGGTCATCTCTGAGGGGCAGCTGGAAGTCCCTGTACAAATCTCCCATAGAGAAACGCAGTGCGGATCTCCAGTGGAGAATAGTGCATGGGGCCGTGGCTACGAACAGACACGTGGCACATATGGATCCACGAACAGGGAACCACTGTCGTTTCTCTCTGACTGAGGCTAGGCTGTTCCAGGCTAGCTGGCCTTTTTTCATTGCTGCGGCAGTGGCTTGCTGCCTCTGTTCCTCTCTCTCTCTCTCTCTCTGTTCTCTCTCTCTCTCTCTCTCTCTCTCTCTCTCTCTCTCTCTGTTCCTCTCTCTCTCTCTGTTCCTCTCTCTCTCTCTCTCTCTCTCTGTTCCTCTCTCTCTTTCTCTCTCTCTCTGTTCCTCTCTCTCTCTCTCTCTCTCTCTGTTCCTCTCTCTCTCTCTCTCTCTGTTCCTCTCTCTCTCTGTTCCTCTCTCTCTCTGTTCCTCTCTCTCTCTCTCTCTGTTCCTCTCTGTTCCTCTCTCTCTCTCTCTCTCTCTCTCTTCCTCTCTCTCTCTCTCTCTGTTCCTCTCTCTCTCTCTCTCTCTCTCTCTTCCTCTCTCTCTCTCTCTCTGTTCCTCTCTCTCTCTCCCTCTCTATTCCTCTCTCTCTCTCTCTCTCTCTGTTCCTCTCTCTCTCTCTCTGTTCCTCTCTGTTCCTCTCTCTCTCTCTCTCTCTCTTCCTCTCTCTCTCTCTGTTCCTCTCTGTTCCTCTCTCTCTCTCTCTCTCTGTTCCTCTCTCTCTCTCTCTCTCTCTCTCTCTCTCTCTGTTCCTCTCTCTCTCTCTGTTCCTCTCTCTCTCTCTCTCTCTGTTCCTCTCTCTCTTTCTCTCTCTCTCTGTTCCTCTCTCTCTCTCTCTCTCTCTCTGTTCCTCTCTCTCTCTCTCTCTCTGTTCCTCTCTCTCTCTGTTCCTCTCTCTCTCTGTTCCTCTCTCTCTCTCTCTCTGTTCCTCTCTGTTCCTCTCTCTCTCTCTCTCTCTCTCTCTTCCTCTCTCTCTCTCTCTCTGTTCCTCTCTCTCTCTCTCTCTCTCTCTCTTCCTCTCTCTCTCTCTCTCTGTTCCTCTCTCTCTCTCCCTCTCTATTCCTCTCTCTCTCTCTCTCTCTCTGTTCCTCTCTCTCTCTCTCTGTTCCTCTCTGTTCCTCTCTCTCTCTCTCTCTCTCTTCCTCTCTCTCTCTCTGTTCCTCTCTGTTCCTCTCTCTCTCTCTCTCTCTCTTCCTCTCTCTCTCTCTCTCTGTTCCTCTCTCCCTCTCTCTCTCTCTCTCTGTTCCTCTCTCTCTCTGTTCCTCTCCCTCTCTCTCTCTCTCTCTCTGTTCCTCTCCCTCTCTCTCTCTCTCTCTGTTCCTCTCTCTCTCTCTCTCTTTCTCTCCCTCTCTGCTCCTCTCTCTCTCTCTGTTCCTCTCTCTCTCTCCCTCTCTCTGTTCCTCTCTCTCTCTCTCTCTCTCTCTCTGTTCCTCTCTCTCTCTCCCTCTCTCTGTTCCTCTCTCTCTCTCTCTCTCTCTGTTCCTCTCTCTCTCTCTCTCTCTCTCTCTGTTCCTCTCTCTCTCTCCCTCTCTCTGTTCCTCTCTCTCTCTCTCTCTCTCTCTCTGTTCCTCTCTCTCTCTCTCTCTCTCTCTCTGTTCCTCTCTCTCTCTCTGTTCCTCTCTCTCTCTCCCTCTCTCTGTTCCTCTCTCTCTCTCTCTCTCTCTGTTCCTCTCCCTCTCTCTCTCTCTCTCTGTTCCTCTCTCTCTCTCTCTCTTTCTCTCCCTCTCTGCTCCTCTCTCTCTCTGTTCCTCTCTCTCCCTCTCTCTGTTCCTCTCTCTCTCTCTCTCCCTCTCTCTGTTCCTCTCTCTCTCTCTCTCTCTCTCTCTCTGCTCCTCTCTCTCTCTCTGTTCCTCTCTCTCTCTCCCTCTCTCTGTTCCTCTCTCTCTCTCTCTCTCTCTGTTCCTCTCTCTCTCTCTCTCTCTCTGTTCCTCTCCCTCTCTCTCTCTCTCTGTTCCTCTCTCTCTCTCTCTCTTTCTCTCCCTCTCTGCTCCTCTCTCTCTCTCTGTTCCTCTCTCTCTCTCCCTCTCTCTGTTCCTCTCTCTCTCTCTCTCCCTCTCTCTGTTCCTCTCTCTCTCTCTCTCTCTCTCTCTCTCTGTTCCTCTCTCTCTCTCTCTCTCTCTCTGTTCCTCTCTCTCTCTCTCTCTCTCTGTTCCTCTCTCTCTCTCTGTTCCTCTCTCTCTCTCTCTCTTTCTCTCCCTCTCTGCTCCTCTCTCTCTCTCTGTTCCTCTCTCTCTCTCTGTTCCTCTCTCTCTCTTTTCCTCTCTCTCTCTCTCTCTCTCTCTCTGTTCCTCTCTCCCTCTCTCTCTGTTCCTCTCTCTCTCTCTCTCTGTTCCTCTCCCTCTCTCTCTCTCTCTCTGTTCCTCTCTCTCTCTCTCTCTTTCTCTCCCTCTATGTTCCTCTCTCTCTCTCTCTCTCTCTGTTCCTCTCTCTCTCTCTCTCTGTTCCTCTCCCTCTCTCTCTCCCTCTATGTTCCTCTCTCTCTCTCTCTGTTCCTCTCTCTCCCTCTATGTTCCTCTCTCTCTCTCTCTCTCTCTGTTCCTCTCTCTCTCTCTCTCTGTTCCTCTCTCTCTCTCTCTCTGTTCCTCTCTCTCCCTCTCTGTTCCTCTCTCCCTCTCTCTCTCTCTCCCCCTCTCTGTTCCTCTCTCTCTCTCTCTCTCTGTTCCTCTCTCTCTCTCTCGCTCTCTGTTCCTCTCTCCCTCTCTACTCCTCTCTCTCCCTCTCTGTTCCTCTCTCTCTCTCTGTTCCTCTCTCTCTCTCTCTCTGTTCCCCCTCTCTCTCTCTGTTCCTCTCTCTCTCTCTCTCTGTTCCTCTCTCTCTTTCTCTCTGTTCCTCTCTCTCTCTCTCTCTGTTCCTCTCTCTCTTTCTCTCTGTTCCTCTCTCTCTCTCTCTCTGTTCCTCTCTCTCTCTCTCTGTTCCTCCCTCTCTCTCTGTTCCTCTCTCCCTCTCTCTCTCTCTCCCCCTCTCTGCTCCTCTCTCTCCCTCTCTGTTCCTCTCTCTCTCTCTCGCTCTCTGTTCCTCTCTCCCTCTCTACTCCTCTCTCTCCCTCTCTGTTCCTCTCTCTCTCTCTCTGTTCCTCTCTCTCTCTCTCTGTTCCTCTCTCTCTTTCTCTCTGTTCCTCTCTCTCTCTCTCTCTCTGTTCCTCTCTCTCTCTCTCTGTTCCTCTCTCTCTCTCTCTCTGTTCCTCCCTCTCTCTCTGTTCCTCTCTCTCTCTCTCTCTCTCTGTTCCTCTCTCTCTCTCTGTTCTGACAATCAAGCCAAACACCAACATCATCAAATATACAGTTGAAACCAGATATTTACAAACTCTTCAGATAAAAACACTTTTTTAATTGTAACATCAAATCAGACTAAATGTTTATTTTTTAGATAAATATAAAAACATATTTGTTAACTTTAAGAGTAAAGAGAGAAACTGTCTGTATTTCTTAATTGTAAATGGCACCAAATTGTATTCAAACTGAGCCACACTTATGGAGCTCCACAATTCTGTTCCTGGTGTTTTGGTTGACATCTCTTGATTTTCCCATGTCACAGAAACAGGCTCTGTGTTTTGCCTTATATGCATCCACAGCTGTGTCACCAATTTACTCACATACATGGACCAATCGGAAGCTTCTTCAGCTCAGAATCGTCTGGAGTTTTCTTATTAATTAACAATAAACTTAGTGTATATGTACTCCTAAATTTGATGAAAGTGATTAAAATAGAAGCGCTCTCTCTCTCTTTATTCGGACAGTTAACTAATTCAAAAGATATTTCAATATTTATTTATCTAAAACAAAACAAGTTTACTCTAAATTGATGTTGTACAATAAAAGAATAAATAAAGTGTATGTAATTATCTGGTTTCAACTGTGAATATACTGCTGTGTATTGAAATTCATCTTGTTTTGTCTTGATTTAGAGTGCTTTGTTTAGCCTTGGAGGGAAACAACTGAGAATATGAAATAAACACACATGTAAGCTAAGACTCTCTAAAAAAACCCAGCACTGTTGTCGTTCAGCTTTTCATTTCGCCATTTGTTGATTCACTCGAAGAGCAAGTAACGTAATATGAGTAAAGTGATCAGTTTGACATCAGTCTTTGGTGATTCACCGTCATATTTCCATTATTTGGACAGTACAAATGATTTGCTTTGGTACCTGGTTAAACTTAAGCTCTCCTCTGCCTGCCTGGCTGCACTTCTCCTACAACACCTCGCAGGCAGCAGCTTTTCCCCCCTCGCTCACATGCTTAACTGTTGTGCTCAGTCGGCAAGTGCCTGAGCTCGGATCATACCAAAATTAGGGGGAATTTACGACTGTACGCTATGTGCGTTGAATATTGGTGTAGCTTTTGTTTTATACAGTTGTCAGTCATGCATCTAACTATGAAACAAATTACACTCCAAAAGACCCCGGGCTTCTGAAAAAATGACCATGGCTTAAGCCTAGTAAGCCACCCCCCTGCGCCACCGATGGTTGACTCCAAATCTCCCGAACACTATGACAATCTGAGAAAGCAAGACCGAGACAACGAGACCAAGACAAGACCAAGACCAAAGTCCGTCGAGACCAAGACCACATAAAAGTGGTCTCGAGACGAGACCGGTCTAGAGACCAAGACCAGTCTCAAGACATCCAACTCCATAACATGGTGAACGCAAAATACAAGCAAACATGAAGGAACTGAATATTACTAGATGTGAAGGCTTTATTTACACACAGGAACTTGACACTTTGACTTTTTAACATGAACTGTGAACTATGGCAGGAGTGAAGTGGGCTCTGTGGTAGGTTTCGGGACATGGGTCTTGGTTCCAAAGATAGTGATCTGAGTCACTGTAACAGAGGTAGAGCAGCGTCAGAAAGATCACTGGTGGAGGTTATTGTAAGTGAACAAGGTTATTTTCAATATCTTACTTGTCAGCAGGTGGAAAGCAACTTGGGGATTGCAGGTAGTGAGGCCTGGGTGAGTACTTGTTAGCTTTGAATCCAGTCAAAGTGGTCCAGTAAGTCTAAGAGACGAAAGGCATCAATGTGGCTGTGAGTGAATCAAGAAGACCAGCATGAACAGGTTGACCAGGCTTCACCGAAAGGCAGAAACCAGAGTCTAGTGGGAAAACACAGCCGCTCACACACCAGCATATGTTTTATTCTCCAGCAAACATTGGAAAAATAGCATGGACATGGGAATGATGTTCCTCGCAGGTTTTGGGAAAAATGAGGATATCATCCAGATACACCAATACGAACCTGTCAAGGAAGTCCTGGAGGATATCGTTAACTAATCTTGAAACATTGCGGGAGCATTAGTTAACCTTTGGCAGCATGACCAAATACTCGTAGTCCCCCAGTGGCATGCTTAAAACTGTCTTCCACTCGTCCCCCTGATTGATCTGGAAAAAGTGGTAAGCGTTACGGAGGGGGGGGGGGGGGGGGTTGTAAACACTGTGGCACTGTGAAATCGCCGGAAAGCGGAGCTAATGAGGTAACAGGTACTTATTCTTGATGGTAATCTCACTGAGGCCGCTGAAGTAAATGCATGGCCAGAGAGATCCATCCTTTTCCCCCAAAAAAAGGAAGTTCCAACTGGAGATGACAATCGTTGGATTATGCCTGCAGGAAGGGATTCCTTAATGTACTGTGTCCTCAATGCTCAGTTCTCAGTCCTCTACCCTGACAGAGCTGGACCTGAGTATCAAAAATGTCCAGGATTCAGGGGTGAAGCTTCTGTCTGCTGGACTACAAAGTTTAAACTGTAAACTAAATACTCTGAGACCAGATCAATTGACATTTTGTTTTTTAAAAAGAACAAAATTCAAATTCAAATTCAAATTTTATTTGAATTTACAGTAAAAAAATGTGCAAATAGCAGAAAGAGATTATCAAGATTATAAATTATAGGAATTATAGGATTATATGAAGTGTGTGGTGGTGCGTGTGGTGATGTGATGTGTGTGAGAGTCCAGTTTTATAGTGATGTGTGTGGGAGAGTCCAGTCCTACACCTGGTTCTTGGCCCGAATAGCCTGGGGGAAGAAGCTCCTCCTCGTTCTCTCTGTTTTGGCCTTAAGGGAGCGGAAGCGCTTCCCAGACCTCAACAGTGAGAAGAGTCCATTGTTAGGATGGGAGAGGTCCATCATAATCTTCCTAGCTTTGGACTTGCACCGCTTGGTGTAGATGGACAGCAGGTCAGGGAGCTCTGATTGAATGATGCGTTCGGCTGAGTGCACCACTCTTTGCAGATCTCGTCTGTCCTGCTTGGTGCTGTTCCCAAACCAGGTGCAGATGTTTGCCATCAGGACGCTCTCGATGGTGGAGCAGTAGAAGTTCTTGAGCACCTTCAGTGGCAGATGGAAGTCTCTAAGTCTTCTGAGGAAGAAGAGACGCTGACGGGCTTTCTTAACCAGGGTGTTGATGTGGCAGGACCATGACAGGTCCTGAGTGATGTGGACACCCAGGTATCGGAAACTGTCCACTCTCTCCACTGGCGTGCCACTGATGATGAGGGGTTTGTAGTTCCTCGCCTGCTTTGTGGTGAAATCCACGATCAGCTCCTTAGTCTTGCTGATGTTTAGGAGGAGGTTATTCTCCTGGCACCAGGTCTCCAGGTTCCTAATCTCCTCCAGGTAGGCCGTCTCGATGTTGTCGGAGATCAGGCCTACAACAACAGTGTCGTCAGCAAACTTGACAATGGAGGTGGTGTCTGATGTGGCTACACAGTCATAAGTGTACAGTGAGTACAGCAGGGGGCTTAAAACACAGCCCTGAGGCGCTCCAGTGCTGAGTGAGATGGAGGGGGAGACTTGTTTTCCCACCCTCACTGATTGGGGTCTGTCTGTGAGGAAGTTGAGGATCCACTGACACAGTGATGAGCTGAGTCCTTGATCCGTCAACTTGGTGAAAAGCTTAGAGGGAATTATTGTGTTGAATGCTGAACTGTAGTCCACGAACAGCATCCTAACATAATTCCCTCTGCCAGTGTCCAGGTGACTCAGGGATGTGTGGAGCCAGTGAGATATGGCATCGTCTGTGGAACGATTAGTCCGGTAAGCAAACTGAAGTGAGTCGATGGTGGCAGGAAGTGAAGAAGTGATGTGGTCTCTCATCAGTCTTTCAAAACACTTCATCACAATTGAAGTCAGTGCTACTGGATGGTAGTCATTGTGGCAAGCGGGCTGTTGTTTCTTTGGAACAGGGACAATGATGGACTGTTTGAAGCACGTGGGAACCACAGCTTGGGCCAGGGAGAGGTTGAAGATCTCCGTGAACACTGGTGCTAGCTGGTCAGTGCAGGCTCTCAGGACCCGGCCAGGGATTGCATCTGGTCCTGCTGCCTTCCTGGTGTTCACCCTCCTGAAGGTGTTCCTCACGGCATGCTCTGTGATGATGAATGCATTTTCTTCACTGGTGCACTCCGAGCGCGCGCAGCCGTTTGTTGTTTTAATTGCTGCAGCATCAAAGCGAGCATAAAACGTGTTCAGCTCATCAGCCAGTGAAGCATCGGCATTCATCATTGAAGAAGCTCATCGTTTATAGTCCGTTATAGTCCGCAGTCCTCTCCACAGGCTCCTAGAGTCGCACTATCGTAGCTGTGACTCTAGTTTTTCCCCGTAGCTCCGCTTTGCCTTTCTGACCGCGCTGCGCACGTTGTAGGACGCAGCCTTGTATAGGTCCATATTACCGGAGACGAGCCCTTCATTGTAGGCAGCGGTGCGTGATCTCAGAGCGTCGCGGATGTTTTTATCCACCCACGGCTTCTGGTTGGGAAACGTTCGGATGATAGTTCTTTCTGCTGTGTCGTCCGCTAGTTTCCCGATAAATCCCACAACCACTTCCGTAAACATGTTGATGTTATCAGAGCTGCGCCGAAACATGTCCCAGTGTGCGTCATCCAGTGCGTCCTGCAGCACGGCCACTGATTGGTCCGTCCAGCGAGTGACCTCCCTCCTGATTGGTGGTTGCTGCTTTAGCCTTTGTTTGTAAGCAGGCTTGAGGAAGATGGCGGCATGGTCCGATTTCCCAAATGCCGGCAGGGGTTGAGCCTTGTAACAGTTCTTGAACGGTGTGTAGCAGTGGTCTAATGTCCTAGTGCCCCGGGTGGGGCAGTTGATGTGCTGGTGAAGGTTGTGAAATGTCTGTTTGAGATTCACTCTGTTAAAATCTCCCATAACAATGAGTGCGGCATCTTGGTGAAGTGTTTGTTGATGTGTGAGAGCCTCATGTAGCTCACATAAGGCAGTGTCCGAGTCCACGTGAGGCGGTATGTAAACAGTGTAGGCAATGACCGCAGTGAATTCCCGAGGGAGATAGAAAGGGCGACATTTAACGATCAAAAGTTCCAGATTGGGCGAGCAAGAGCGTGTGAGTGGGGAGATGTTTGTGCTGTCGCACCATCTGTTGTTCACCATCAAACACACTCCACCACCGCTTTTCTTCCCCGACTCCATTGTCCTGTCCATGCGTTAAACCGAAAAGAACCCTGTCGGCTGCACGGCGTGGTCTGGTATCGCTGGGTTCAGCCAAGTCTCGGTGAAGCAGAGGAGGTTGCAGTCCCGAATGTCTCTCTGGAACTTGATTCTGGCTCTGAGGTCATCAAGCTTGTTCTCGATGGATTGAACATTGGCTAGCAGGATACTGGGCATGGGTGCGCGGTGTGCGCGAGCCCGTAGCCTGTTCCTGATGCCGGCTCGTTTACCTCGAGGCCGTCGCTTAGGGTCGCGTCCTTTGTTCTCTCTCAGGATCTCCTTTGGCCAGGTTGGGTCCGGAGTTAAACATGGTGAAACACTCGTGTATTGTAGACCAATAGAAACCAAAGTGTCTCTACTCTAGCGAATTTGTGGGTTTTGCATGATGCCCATGCAAGATTATGGCAGATAAAGCAAAAAGTGATGAAAAACTGCAAAAAGTGGAGAAGTTGGGGCAGAGCATCCAGCACGGCAGCCGACCTCACCGGCGCCATTTTTCCAGTTAAACCAGTTAAACATTTTATTCAAGTACATCCATATGATGTTGTATCTTAGTAATGTTAAGTTTTCCTTCAAAAATAAATAGATGGCACGTGTAATAGAATAATATAATAGCAAACTTTACATAAGTATTATAGATTATCTTTTATTTTTCAGACTGAGTGGCTGTAACCTGTCAGAGAGAAGCTGTGAAGCTCTGCGCTCAGTCCTCAGCTCCCAGTCCTCTACCCTGACAGAGCTGGACCTGAGTAACTGTGACCTGCAAGATTCAGGAGTGAAGCTTCTGTCTGCTGGACTAAAGAGTTCACAGTGTGCAGTGGAAACCCTCAGGTCAGGATTCAAACGTTAACACATATGATCATTTAAAATGTGAATTATATTATTGATTGACTTATCAATAAAGCTATTAGCTGAACTTATATTTATATTTGAGTGGATTATTAGACTCTGAATTACCGTGTAAAATTTGTCACAGTCATATGTTCTGGCCAATTTACATAAATTTGGCTAATCTTCCACAATATATACATTTGATTTCGTTAGGAACAATATGTACAAATTACATATTTTGCTGGATATTGGGTATTAATGAAATTATTATGTCTTTAATGACACCCCATTTCCATATGTAGGAGGTTACTGGTGGTAATATTTCAGTGTTTGAGTTTTCCTTGCAAAGAAACATCTGGAATTTAACAATACATGTTTTAAAGCTGTTTTCTCCAAAGGGATTTGTATTAGTGATGGTAAATTTGATTCTTTTTACCGAATCGAGTTTAAATGAGTCACTCACCAAAATGAATCAGGTTTTTTAAGTCATTTGAGTCACTGAGTCAGTTGCCCAGACAAAAATGTACTTTTTCACTCAAACTTAATTTGTTTTTATTTTCATGTAAATCCTACTGCTACGATGAGTGATTGAAAAATCAAAACAACCATTTTATAGAACAAAAAAAATTAAGATTTCTAAATCGGACATTTATTTAGTTTATTTTATTAGTATTTCCTCAAATGTGTTAAATATATATTTTCTCATCTAAATAATTTAGTCAAATAGTGACTTTCAGATTATTTTACTTGCAATCTGCCGCTACAGTAATGTGAGTCAGACACTGTTTTCTTTTTTTAATAGTGGTGGAACTGAGTTCATATATTTTTCCTTTAGTCTGCTCATCATCTTTGCACAAAAACGAAAGTGTAGACTGAATGTTATATTGCATCAGTCAGACTATCAGGCTTCATCTCAGATGAAGGAGTGACTCTCCCATTGTAACAAACTGTGAGCTTCAGCAGCTGAGAGGCAGGAGGGAAGGGTGAGTGAGTGGTCTTGATGCACGCTCAATCATCCAGGTAAGTAAATGTCCAAAAGTTGATTCTGGTCATCTGGACATAGCGTTTTGTGGAAGAAACATTTCATCACTCATCCAAGTGACTTCTTCAGTCTCAGCCAGTTTTGGGCAAGTTACTTTGAACAAGTAATTAATTATAGTTACTAATTACTTCTTCAAAAAAGTAACTGAGTTAGTAACTGAGTTACAATATTCTAAAATTAATTAATCACTCAAAAAGTAAACTATTGCGTTACTTTAAAAAAAACGTTTAACCCTCTGGGGTCCAGGGTAGGATTGGCCATTTTTAACTACTTCTGATGTTTCCTCTACATTTCACTTTAAAAACTATTTACTTTGCCTTGTTTGGTATCATTCTTTTCAGCACAACCTCACATGTCTGAATCTACAGTCATGTTTTCATTTTGACAAACTGTATTAACACAATTGATCTAAAATCAGACAAAAAAATTAAATCAGAGTAGAAAAAGTTATATTTTTTTTACTGTAACAACCACAAACAATGAATCATATTTCATAACTTTAAATGCAAATATAAATTTTCAATTTTAAAATCCTATGCACTAGATTTGCAAACAACAAAGTATTTGCATCTATTTACCTTTTATCTTGATTTTTTAAAATAACCACTTCAAATTATTTACAGAACAATCAGCTGTTCTTCAATAAGATGTCACACAAATTATTTGTGCCACTCCAAAAAAATAATTTCTGTCCACTATATATATATATACTTCTACCTGGAGACAGCAGTCGCCTCATTGTTCTGACACACAACACAAAACTATCCACAACACTACACACTAACTACACAAGACAACACATTAACTACACACTGCAAACACACTAAACGTCAAAACTCGCTCTCTCTTTTCCTGCTCTCTCTCTCTCTCTCTCTCTCTCTCTCTCTTTCTGCTCTCTCTCTCTCTCTCTCTCTCTCTCTCTCTCTCTCTCTTTCTGCTCTCTCTCTCGCGTCACTCCTAAAACTTCCCTTGTTTTTTTTTTTTCTCTCATAAGCAGAGAGGTCTCGCTGCGCTGTCCTTAGACAGTAAACGTGATGAAACTATTGAGGAACAAACACGCGTATATATTGTTTATCATGAGTCATGACTCTGGTTTTTCGTGGCCTATCAACACAGTTTACAAACTGGTATATGTCACCTTGTTGCTTTGTCTGTAAGTGGTCATGTGATTGGCTTACCACGACTACTTTATTCTTCCTCAGTCAAACAGCAGCACTCATACCATTGTTTTGCCCCCTGAGCTCCAGGTGTTGTGCTAGACAGTGATCGTGATCACCGTCCGCGGGAGCGCAGCTGCTTAAAGCTGTAGCGTCCAGATTACTTACAGCTACTTCCTGCAGCTGATATAAAATGAGGCTGAACACAGCTTCAACTGTCTGTTTGTTGAAAAATAGTAACGGATTGCATTTTCTTGTTAGTAACTGTAACGGTGTTGTAATGATAGAGATAGTAATTAGTTAGCTTACTCATTACTGAAAAAAGTAACGCCGTTAGTAACGACTTATTCCCATCACTGGTCTCAGCTGACTGCAGGTTTCCAACCCTATAAACAGTGCATCTGCATAATGACTGAAACCAGCCCACTGAATGAACAATGGGCTGGGAGCTCAGTTCCTTAATCATAATTATGCAAATTCTCATGACCATTGAGCAACAACAACTGATCAAGGCCCACTGATCAATGGCCATGAGAACCATTCACAGAGAGTTGGGGAGTGGCTGCAATCACAGCATTTTAATCATTATTTTAAAGGCTGTAGATTGGAGCCATTACTCTAACTGTATGAATGTAACAGGGCTTGGTGCTGATGCTAACAGTGCTAGCTGCTTCAGCCTTTATTTACACATTATAAGCACATTTAGCTTATTTTAAACAGTATATAAAACAGCTAGTACTGCTGGGACTTTATATTTTCACAAGCTAACATGAGCCAATCAGTGAGATGTCTAGCCATGACAGTTGTATGTTGCTGTGAGAAGAGTCGGGCTACATACAGTGATGCTAGTGTTAGCCATGTTAGCATGTTAGCTTCTGTGTTTTTATAGTTTAGACTTCTTGTTTATTGTTAGCTGCTCTGTTTAGTTGCTTTAGGGTTTCTTAGTTTACTTTTCCTGCTTTATTTTGGTAGTTATCGTGCTTGGTGTCATACGTTCAGTTTGACTTCCTCCCCTAACATTGTCTACATTAGTTTCAGCTGTCGAAGGTTTTATTGAGTGTTTTCTATTTCTTCCATTTGAACAATAGTGGTGCACTCTATGCTTGTAGCTGCTGTGTGCTAAGTTCTTCTGTCAAACAAGATGGCGCCTGTGTTTGGCTTTGCCGCTGCTGCAGCCTGCTGGAGGCAACAATGTAGTTTTTCACTGTCGTCAATCATTTTTTGTAATGTCATTTTTGCTCTTTTGAGTTCTGACTTAATTACTGCTGCTTTAAAATATGATTGGGAGATACTGTTAACCCTTTAAGGCCAGTCAGAGCGGAAAACACTCAGTTTTGTGCAACTATTTTTAAATGCCTGTAGATCTGCAACCACATAAGCTAGCGCAATAATTTTTATTTTTGCATGTGAAACCGGAGTTGTGCTTACATCTTATGCATCCAGCTTATCCAAGGTCATCGTTTTCTTCCACACATAGCTTTGCAAAAGTTGCATGAAAAGCACTTGCAGCAACAAAAAAGTAATATGCCAGAAACATGCTTTGCCAATCCGATCAGCTGTTCATAGCACTTCCTACGTTGGAAAAGATGTCAGCGCGAACTATCATATGTCCGCCATTACCTGCCCAAAACTTGAAGTGACGTCATTTTTGCAGAAATTGTAGGGTTTTTTTTTACCTTCAAGGCCTTATAAGCCTACTCTGGTGTTTTTAAAAGTCATGTTTCAGTTTGTGCTTTTCTGTATAGTTTCTGGGATGTTTAGAACTCAAATTACACAGTTGGTAATAGTTTATTTTGATGCACTGCAGTTTTTCCTGCAAATTCTCATTATAATATTTATTTTTGTTTTTCATGCAGTATATAAAAATTGGTGTATCTCAAAAATAAAACTATGGATACACTCAAATTACATTTCCTGTGTTTGGAAACTATTTTGTACAACTTTTTTTTGGTTCTTCAGTTTTGAGGGATAAACCTCTTAAATTTCTCTAACTACAAATATATGTACAAAACAATTTTCATTTTTTTTTTGTAGTTTATTGCACTTTTTGCTATATATGTAGTTACTATGGACTGAATGCATACATATTATTAAAATTTGGGCTATAACAGTTGTATTGATGTATAGCAACTTGAACTGCTCCCCAAAAATGGCACTACAGCATGTAAAAATATAAAGATAAGCTCTGGCGGACGTGGTTCTATTGTAGGTCTTAAAGGGTTTAACATCAACGATTCAGTGGAGAGCTACTGTAACAGCTGAACAGAAAAATTCTTCCCCCTCCTCTGGTGTGCTACTGTTCACAACCCGCAGGACTTCCACCCTCAAGAGATGGAAAAGGGGAACAAGGGCCAAAGTCCAGGTGAAACTGAGAAGGTACTAGAAGCTAGCTTCTTGGTTGTGGGGAGAATCCTGGTGCCTGCGTCCACTTCCTCTCCTGACATTTAGTTAATATGTTACGCCGGTGCCTGGGACCTGGGCTCCGTGGCTCAAAAGCAGTTTGCTCACGGTGTGTCCGTCAAACGTTCACTGTTTTTATTGATAACAGCTATGTCTGCTCATCGATCATTGCTTCCCCCAGCTCTGGAGTCGCCGCCCTGCCCTGCAGGTCCACAGGTGTGCATTGGTTTTTATTTCAAGTGCCGCTGCAGTCAGCTGTTGATTTTGCAGATCGACCGTCATCAACTCGGTTGGCCCTGCTTAACGTTCGCTCCATAACGAACAAATCATTTATTCTAAGCGATCTCTTTATTAAAGAGTCTCTAGATTTGATGTGTCTGACTGAGACGTGGCAGCAAAATAAGGATTATGTCCAATGTTCCCTCTAATGTTTCATGTGTCTGAGCAAACACACAAACTCCCTGAGCGGTCCCTTGGATCACTGGATCACGTTGTCATTAACGTGGCTTCACTCCACATCAGCCACGCCACTTTGCTCGCTAAAACACTGGTGTTTGCACATGAGGACGCTGTCATAGCCTGTCAACCACGTTGATCAGCTGCGTATATATAATGATGTGAATCGCATCATTGGCTGGACTATGGGATAAGGTGGCATCGTTCTGATCCCATACTGGAGCAGCCAGTCACTGACTGACTAACACTGCAAAACAGAATTGTTAACGTATTCATTTTAATTTCAATTCAGGTTAGATTAAGTTTTTTGTGCGCAATGCAGATTTTCTGTGTGCAGAGACCGTGTCAGTGGATTGCGCACACGCGCAGCTTGGAGGGAACATTGATTATGTCCACTTGAAGGAATTCTGCCCGGCTGGCTGCTCCGTCATCTGAACTCCGCGTCTTTTAGGACGTGGTGGAGGACTCGCTGTTGTTTACCAGGACAGATTCAGATGCAGTCTGATGACCTCGGACTCCTTTTCTTCATTTGAGTCACAGATGATGGTCAGTTCTCTAAAAAACATTTATTGTATTTTATTCTACCTGATGGGGTCTTTCTAACTGAATTTAACGACCTTCTGACATCCATCATTACATTGGAGAAGGTTGGGAGATTTGAGCCTTCATATTGATGACGCTTCCTGTAACACTGCTGCTGAGCTCATCACTGTCACTGAGTCTTTTAACTTGAGGCAGCATGTTTCTGGCCCCACACATACAAAGGGTCACACACTGGATCTTGTTTTCTCCCTGGGTTTAAATATACATGATGTATGTGTGGAGGATGTCCATGTGAGTGACCATAGCTGCATATTTTTTAACTTGTTATTTTACTTGGATCCTTCATCTCCTAAACTGATGATCCAAAGGCGAATTATAAACCAAGATGCTGCTGGAAGGTTCTCTGCCATGTTTGTCCCTCGCATGGCTCGTAGTGACCTCGACTCACGTATTTTATCTTTTAATGATCATTGATAGTATTTTCGCTGTAGAAATTATGTCCTATATTATTGAACCCACCATGTCTATGCTGATGCTCCTTGAACGCACCACATAGGTACTTGAGGCCATGCGATGGCTGCTAGTCTGTGTTCTCAGTATTTTTTCTCCTCTCACCGCCAACCAGGCACGTGCAGAGGGGGGGACTAGAGGGGCTTGAGCACCCGCCCCTTTCCTGATGGGTGCCCAAAGTGCCCTTTTGTTGAGGCAACGTTTTAAAAAAAATATAATTTTTTTTTTATGTGTGTGTGCGTGCGGAGTCCTGTCTGTGCCCCTCAACAATAATATTTAACTATTAATCACAGTTTTGCTAAATAAAAGGATCTGGCTTGCATCAGTCACATGATCACATTTAACCAATGATCGCCCTTGACGGCAGAACGCGCTGGTTACGAGCCGGGAACGAGCTCACAAAGAGCACGCGCATTTTTTGCGGTCCAGAGCTTTAGGAGAAACACAAGTTAACTCAGAGACACAGACTGATGCGACAAAACCAGTAAGTAGGTGTACAGCGTACACTGTAGTGTATAGCACACAGGAGTATTAGCTTATTACGTACACGTTGGTAAGTGTAATGGTTCTTTTTGATTTGGAAAGAAAAGTAAGCGCAGACAGAGTCCTAGGGGGTGTCCAAAAAGTGATTTATTAAACACACACGTATTACACAGTGTGGGAAGCCGGACTTCCCTTTCTGTTCACTACAACAAGCTTTATAGCCTTTATGACGTCAGAACAATTCCTGGACATCATCTTCTTCAGAACAACAACAACTCTTTCCCGGACTCGAAACCAGATGTTTCCCATATATAGTCTGGGAACATATCAACTGTGTACTCGAGTGTGAAAGTGTGATTTATTACCGGCCCAGGCCACCGAAAGTTCAGCGTCCTCATCTGACTTACTGTGAATGTGTTTGATTCTGCGTGCTCTGGCAAATATACTAAGTGGTAAATGATACATGATAATAAGGATGATAACCGGATAATGATAATGATAAGTGATGAAGACTAATGAAGTAATGATGAAATAATGACCGTGCATGTGAATAATAACATAGTGACAGAAAAATAACATTCCTTTACGTGACATAAGCTGTCTTGTGGCAACTGACGAACTGAAACAAACGAGCGTGCTGTGTTTGCAGCAGCGCAACAAACATTACCTGTCCTTTTATTAACTGCACATGTAGTGCTGGTCATAGCTGCTGGCTACCTGTGTAAGGCTGTCATGGGTCTGTAGCTCTGTCACCGTTTTAAGGAACATATTTAGTTTTAAAGTAAGTTTCTGGGCTTTTCCTGCCTTTCTGGTGGGATTATATTTCACTAAAAAACGATCTAATATGCATGTCCACATAATTATGCAAATCTTTGCATTTTGTTATTATCTCATAACACTTGTTTAATCAGCTACCATCTCTCCTATGGACTTTTTACTGTCTACAGTATCAGATCAACAGAGCCCTGCCCTTCCCATATTAGATTCTTGATGAATGTGTGTTGCTGTTATTCAGCCTGGTTCAATGTTCCCCTTTTTAACTTTGAGCACCCGCCCCTTTAAACCTCTCTGCACGGCCCTGCCGCCAACCTGTGTTTCCTTGGTTTATTGCTGTGTGTGAATGACAGAAGGTGGGTTCTGATTATGTGATGTTGTGTAGGTCAAATGTTATTGAATGTGTTTGTTCACTTGTGAGGATGCTAATGCTATCTTACGCTAATGCGCTGCTAAGCTAATTGATACTAGTTGTAACTAGTGATGGTAAATTTGATTCTTTTTACTGAATCGAATTTTAATGAGTCACTCACCAAAGTGAATCGGTTTTGAGTCATTTGATTCACTGAGTCAGTTGACCAGAGAGTGCAAAAAATTTACATTTTCACTCAAACTTAATTTGTTTCTCTTTTCATGTAAATCCCACTGCTAAGATGAATGATTCTAAAAAAAACAACTATTTTATAGAGCAAAAAAGAGCAAAAGCATTTCTAAAATTAAGCAATTTCCTATCAAAATTGCTTAATAAACATTTCTTTTGTTTATTTGTATTTTATGAGTATTTTCCTTAAATATGTCAAATATATATTTTCTCATCTAAATGTCCACTGAGCTGTGTATGGAACACCAGGACTGCCATAATGAATTAATTAAATACACCATTAAATAATTAATTAAATGTGGCAATAATTAATTAAAATTGGAATTAATTGATTAAATAAATAGTTATGACACATGTAATTAATTAATTATTGACACATTTAATTAATTATTTAATGATATATTTATTTATTTCATTTTGGCAGTCCTGGCGCCTGGCTCTCATCTTGAATTAATTTTATCTGTCAACCTCACCCATCAAACGCAGGGGGCGGGGTTAACGCTGCCCATGCAGCTTCTCTAACATTTGATTGGTTGCCGTGCAAAGTAAGTCAAAACAGGTCGATCCTAGATAATCGATTGCTTGTGTAGACTTGGGGTAGCCAGGTATCCCAGAATGCATTTCAAATCACAGGCAGCAATGGTGGTGGTGTAGTTTTAAAATACCCCATTTTTCTGTCACCAACTACACTTTTAACAGTGTTTTAGCCGCGAATGTCGCGCTGTAATCTTCACGTCTGGTCAGGTTGTCAACATAGAACATGTTTGTGCTCAGATGTTTTCAGAGATTTCAGTAGCTCTGCTAACAGTCAGCATGCAGAGTGCACCGAGGGGGTTACGTTAACCGGTTTGTTTACATATTCAACTCTCCGTGTTCCACATGTTGCATTCGCAGATTCTCATTTTCACCGAACGATCGTCTCTTTCCACCTGCTCTTGTGTCGCTGTGCTTCTGTAACATAAAGAACGAGCTGACATTTTTCTCACGAAACCAGCGATCAGCTCAACAGACCCTCAGTTTACCTGCATGCATCCTCCTCCTCACCTGTCAGCTGTTTAACACCTGCTGCTAATTCAAGAAACACGCCCACGTTACCTGGTGATAGTCACAGTTTAACTGGGCAGCCGGTGCTCGATATTACGCAACGTCAGCACATTTTTCTGCACAAGATAAGTAAATATAGTTTTTCCCGAGCGCAGAGTTGCTGGAGCTTGTTTCCCAACAGAGCACTTTATAGGCGAACCCACTTCATCAGCGGCTGATGTCCAATCACAGCTTTGAAACCTCACCTGAGTTTTAGCTCTCAGTGTTAAACGCTGGACTTAATTCACTCAGGTTTTTGTCTGTCGGGTCACGTTTACTTCGCTGTTTTATTTACAACTGAGCAAATCGGTTTGGCTGAGGTTAAAGTTATGTTTCAGAACTGCACAGTTTTACAGACGTTTAATGGTTCACTGGCACATGTGTTAGACTGAACTATTTATCTGGTGTGTTTTGGATTTAACAGTAAATTTTGAGATTAAACTGACTTTTAAAATGTTTTTATACAAAGAGGAAAGAGAAGGCGCATTTCCACCGAGAGGAGCAGAGTTTCCAACTACATGTTCATAATGCAGACTGCAACCTGGACAGAAATATTATATCATCTGTTTTTTAATAGTTATTCTAAGCACCAGCAATCTGTTAGAATTTTTAGAGTTTACTTAACTAAAAATAAATGAGGTTAACATATAGTTTGTGTGATTTTTTTCTCTCTCTCTCTTTTTATTCATTTATTTATTTTTTTGCTTTTTCGGTCATGTTATGTTTAACTGTCAAAGGTTTGTTACAAACTATGAAACACATGGTGCAGACTTCTGGATGTTAGAAGAAAACTAATACTGCTCATGAATGAGACTAAAGGCAGGAAGGTGTCCTTTAAAACTAAACATGTTAGTAGGACCTCCCTATTTATATCATAGTTTATGAAATAGCACGTGTATTTCAGTAATAGCTACTGATTTCAGTGTAGTGGTGAACAGTCACACAGCTCACGTGGGTGTTATCTGTGATACTCCTTAACTATCATTTATCCAAGTTAACTTCAGTTAACTCTGAGCGGCTGGATCGACGGAGGTCAGACAACAATTTTACATGTATGATCTTAAAACAGGACACAGCCATTATCCGTCCTGGCCTCATATCAAATGTGAACGCAGACTGAGTCTATGTTTGACGTTTGCTTTATATCTAATCTTCCTCTCAAACATTTAAACAGCAGCGAGTCTGCAGCTGAGGGAACACAAACTCAAACTGTCTGAACAGGTTTGCTCGTTTCTTGCGTTCATTTGGTAATTTATTAAATGTATAACTGTTATTCTAATCTGCTGCTGAGTCTCTTACGCTGATGAAAACACAGAAAACACAGATCACACCTTTTCAACCAATCGCTTTCATTCCACTTTGATCTGCGACAAACTGACGGTTCATCTCTGTTACAGTGTTGCGTTAGACTGCTATATTTGTGTGTTCTTTATGCTGTAGATGTTCACGTCTCTGGAATAGTTGGCAGTAATAAGGAGGATTTTCTGTAAAATCATATTGATATGAGCCGTGAATTATTCGTAGATGACAGTTAGATTAGTCAGCTGGGAAACTCTGTGTTACCTCAGAGAGCTGAAGATATCGTGGACATGCTGACCTCGCTCTGTGGTGTACAGGTCCGTTTACCCTCATGATTAATATTCACAATAAAAATATTAGCCGAACATCATGAAGTCTGTATGTGTGTCATAGTGTCAAACAACCTTTGTACAGTTAAAGCCAGCAGTTACTACATGACGGAAACACCAACGTTATCTCTTTTATGCGTTTATCAGGTCACGCTGATTACTGAACAAAAACCCAAAGATCAGCTGTTAATCGAATTTATTTGCTCTCTCTCCTCCTTAAACATGTTTTTAATGTTAGTTATAATTCAGAATTGGCGACTGGAACACGTAGGACACATAAGAACATCAGGAAATAAAACCCTGATAAATATAACCTCAGTAAAATAAGTCCGTGTCAGCGGGGTTATTACAGCTGTGTACCGGGGCCTGCGCTTTGTCGGCGGTAATAACAGCTCGATTGCTTGCGAGGCGAGCGGGTCTATCCACGCTTTGCCGTGAGACTGGGCAGACATCTCCGAAATCATCGAAGCACTTTTGCAAAGAGGCTGTATCTTGACAAACCGACCAGACACATGAAGATTAAACCACTACATTCTCAGCTAAAAAAATATTAAAACTGTATTTGGTGACACACAAACAGGGTTTTTCAAAGTTCAGTTCTGTTAGTTTCCACATGCTGGTTGTTGTGTGCTAAAAACAATGGCCACCAGGCCAAAGCAATGGTTTTGAGTCGATCAGCGTTAGCCCCGCCCCCTGAGTTTGATGGGTGAGGCTGACAGATAAAATTATTTCATGGTGAGAGCCAGGCGCCAGGACTGCCAAAATGAAATAAATAAATATATCATTAAATAATTAATTAAATGTGTCAATAATTAATTAATTAAATGTGTCAATAATTAATTAAAATGTGAAATACATAAATAATTAATTAAATGTGTCAATAGTTAATTAATTACATGTGTCATAACTATTTATTTAATTAATTATTTCCCATTTTATTTAATTATTGCCACATTTAATTAATTATTTAATGGTGTATTTAATTAATTCATTATGGCAGTCCTGGCGTTCCATAGCTGTGAGCGAGGGGGCGGTAATGCGCCTTAACAGTGGTTGCCAACCAAGAAGAAGAAGAAGCTTTGAGCCCAGAGGGAGGGGGTGAGTGAGAGATTCGTTCGCTCCATGATTCAGCACAGGAAGGGAGGGGGTGAGTAGCTCATATGTGCTGTTAGCATGTTAGCAGAGCGATGCTACTGTGAACTGAGGAGCTATTTTCTTCATGTGAGCTTCTACTCAGGGTTTTTTCTTCCAGTTCAGAGCAGAAATGCTTTTGTTAAGAAACTGGCTGTTGTTGTCCCCCCCACACACAATTTTAATTATAAGCTAGATACATTTCTACCAATGGAATTAGTTTGCTAACAGCAACAGGAATGAGTCAGTGAGTCAGTTGGGCTTGGGAATCATGATTCACGAGTCAGTAAAGTGATTCTCGAGTATTTAACGATTCGTTCACGAATCGAACATCACTAGTTGTAACCTTGTGTGCAGTGATTGTTGAGGTGTTGGTACCTGTGAGTGCTGAGCACAGTTTCCTTGTGTAATCGTGGATCTATGTTTGGGTGCATTGAATGTTTGACGCGTGCTTTACTGATGGTTCACTTTATGTATCATCACTACAGACCTAATAAATCACCTGAACTTGGAAGTCTGCCTCCATGTTCTTTAACCGGAGCACACCCACCGTACCTGGCCACTCTAAATAAGCTAAACTCCTGGAGACAACACTTTGTCCATTTTATTTAGATACAGTGGCACCTCTGAAGCAAAGTGTTGTCTATTCTTCAAATTTCTATCCCTGGATAAATGAAAATACTCAAAATTTCAGGAGATATTGTGGCAAGTTAGAACGTTTATGGAAGGCTTCCAAGCTTGAGGTTCATCGAGTACCAGAGATGGGCAGTAACGCGTTACTTGTAACGCGTTACTGTAATCCGATTACTTTTTTCAAGTAACGAGTAAAGTAAGGGATTACTATTGCAAAAACGGTAATTAGATTACCGTTACTTTCCCGTAGGAACGCTGCGTTACTGCGTTACTAAAACCGTGATTTTCTTGCGAGAATGTCTCATGACAGTGACGTAAGCGAGTGTGATGTTCGTGACAACAGCTGTGTGCAGATCAACAATGGATCATATATCGAGTGCGGAGAGAGTATGAGCGTGCAGCGTTTAAAGCGTGGAAGTACTGACCTTACTTTGAGTTTGATTCCGTAAAAAGTGACAAAAACATTAGTGTCCGCTGTGCGTGGGAAGAAAACTTCTTTTTACAGCGAAAAAAACCCCTAAACTTCCAAGCAAGCACCGAGTAGCTACGACGTAATGAGAAACTCACAGAGAAACTGCGGTATCCTTCCACTGACCGCTGCAGCACACCTGCACCAGGATAAACCTCCGCCTACCCCACTCCTGCTTTACAGGTGAAAATAGAGCAAAAGGACCGCTAGTCTTTGACTTTATTTATTTTCTGCTGTGTTTTACTTGCATCTGAAAGAGTGAGTGTAAACACAAAAAAATAAAAAAAATTAATATATATATATATATATATATATATATATTTATTATGTGCTGGAATGTGCAGAAAATAGGTTTAAATGTTAAACTAATTTCTTCCAGTCAGATAATGGTGCATATAATTAAAATTTTGCTTCATGCATAAAGTTAAAAGATTAAAACTAACAAAACAAGTTTTAAAAAGAGACTTTTCCATTTGATTACATTTTGTATGATGGATTATGTAGAAAAAGTAGAATTGGGCTGAAAGATCTATCGCTTTATCACCTATTCAGGTTGTAAATCATGTTTTTAAAAAGTAACTAAGTAACTAAGTAACTAAGTAATTAATTACTTTTGAAAATAAGTAATCAGTAAAGTAACGGGATTACTTTTTTGGGGAAGTAATCAGTAATTAATTACTGATTACTTTTTTCAAGTAACTTGACCAACACTGTCGAGTACATCTCAAGGAATCAATATCCTCACTTAACAACATGATTAAAAAAAAAGCTGGAACTGGATATTTTTCAAATCTAATAGCTTCAAAAAAGAACAATCCCAAAGTATTGTTTGATACAATTATGAAAATGGTCTCTCCTGGTATTCCTCGTGTACCAGTCTATACTAAATCTGATTGTAATCAATCTTTGAACTGTTTTGTAAATAAGGTCACTGCCATCAGCTCTAATATTTCTCCATCATCCTCCCAGTATCACACTGACATGTTGCTTACTTCTGATACCTGCTCCTCTTTTACTCCTGTCACCTTACAGGACGTCAGTGCTCTGCTTGGTCAGAGGAAACTGACTTGAAGCCACCTTGATATAATTCCTCCACCATTTTTCATTAGTGTGTTTGACTCTATTGGCCCCTGTATTCTGGACATATTTAATACTTCTCTTCATGCTGGCTCAGTTTTAAACAAGCTGTCGTTGAACCATTATTAAAGAAACCAAATTTGGACCCATCTCTTCCAAGCAGTTACAGGCCAATATCAACGTGACCTTTGGTGTCAAAGATCTTGGAAAAAACAGTTACAGAACAACTTAACAACTTTCTGGAGAAAAACAATGTTGTGGACATTTTCCAGTCTGGTTTCTGTAAACTGTCCTCCACTGAAATAGCTTAACTTAAAGTGTGTGGTGACATTCTGATGGCAGAAGACTCTGGAGAGTACACAGAGTTGGATCTCACCTCTGCTTTTGATACTGTTGATCACAGCATCATGATAAATAGGCTGAAGGACTTGTTCAGGATTACTGGTGTTGCTTTAAAATGGTTTTAGTCGTATCTATCTGAGAGGTCTTTGACTGTCTGTATGAATCATGTGTTGTCTGAAACATCAGTTGTGCCTTCTGGGGTACCTCAAGGATCTGTTTTAGGTCTGATTCTCTTTTTCCTTTATATATTTCCTCTGGGCCACAGGTGTCCAACTCCAGGCCTCGAGGGCCGGTGTCCTGCAGGTCTTAGATGTTTCCTTGATCCATCACATCTGATTTAAACAGTTAAATTCCTCCTCAACATGTCCTGAAGTTCTCCAGAGGCCTGGTAATGAACTAATCATGTGATTCAGGTGTGCTGACCCAGGGTGAGATCTAAAACCTGCAGGACACCGGCCCTCGAGGCCTGGAGTTCCCCACCCCTGCTCTAGGCCAAATTATCAGGCGTCTTATCATTTCTACGCTGATGACATTCAGTTATACTGTTCTTTCAAAGATTCTCAGTTTGATACATTTTCTTGTTTAAATAATTGTCTGTCAGGAATCAAACAATTGTTAAACTTTCCCCAGTGTAATACGGATAAAACAGAAACTTTGATCATTGCTCCTGATCACATGTCTTCAGAAATTAGGCAGCAGATCAGTTTTTAGGTCCTTCCATTAAATCAAGTCTCAGAAACTTATGGTGTTATATTCGACAGTTCAATGTTGCTTTAGAAACTCTCTAAACAACTGGTTCAAAGCTGTTTTTATCGTCTAAGAAACATTTCTAAACTCAGACTGGTGTCAAAGGCAGAACTTGAGATGATTCATGCTTTTATCTCTTCTCACTTGGATTATTGTAACGGTCTTTTTACGTGTCTCAACAAATCAGCTCTGGAGCTTCACACTGTACAGAATGCTGCAGCAAGACTTTTAACTGGCACAAACAAGAGGTCACACATTACTCCAGTTTTGGCTTCTCTTCATTGGTTGCCACTAAATTTTAGGGTTCATTTTAACATTTAGTCATAACTTTTAGAGCTGTACATGGTGAAGCTCCTCAGTGCATCTCTGACCTGTTGAAACCTCATGCTTCATCCTGAGCACTTAGGTCTTTAGGTCAGAGGTCACTGTTGGTCCCACGGACACACGTGGGGATCGAGCTTTTCAGGCACCGAGGCTGTGGAACTCCCTGCTGTTGTCTTTACGCTGTCTAGACTCCACTGACTCTTTGAAAAAGCAGCTGAAGACATTTCTATACAAACGAGATTATGTGCTATATAAATATATTTTACTTACTTACTTGAATAATATTTCATTTATGATTTTTTTTATTAAAATATTTATTTTATTTACTTTATCACCTAATTAAATTATAATTCTGTAAATAAGGGTGATAGTGTGGCCTGTGTAGGTTGTCTTCAGGTTCTCTGCTTCCCCCCGCAGTCCAAAAACATGCATGCTGGGTTAACTGGAGTGATTGTGAGCATAAATGCATAAGTCTTTACCTGGCTACATCACCGTGGTTACTGATGCTGAACCTATAACCTGGTCTGGATCAGGTTATGTTCAGAGTTTTTGTTTAAAATCAACTGAAGTGCCTCATTTTCACTGATTCTTTCATTTACAGAAAGCTTTAAGTGTGATATAGATTCAGTCATATCTGACTAATGTCAGTGAATGAGGCCCAGCTGTAAAGTCACAGCAGTCACACTGTATGTGTCTCATTGTCACTGGAGTTTAGGCTCCATGCATTCAGCTGGTGCTGCAGAAAAAGTAGAAATGTTTCTGTTTGGTTCTAATGCTGAATCTCTTTTACAAAGATGGAACTGCAGCTAATCCTGCTCATGTAGCCTGTTAGTAAAAACTCAAGTCACTGTCAGACACAGCAGACATTTACTGATAATCTCACTGTATGTGGTCTTTTAGCACCTCCTAGTGGTGAACATGTGGAGTGTTGTTAGTCTGGGTGACGAGTGTAACTGTTGAGTGAGAAAGACTGTGGTCGTGTCCAAATTCATGGGCTGCATCCTGTTGAGAACCCGGCCTTCGCGGTCTACGTGGGCCGGGTCCTCAGAAGGTCGGGTAGGCCGCAAGTAAACGGCCATGGAATTGGACGGTCTAGCCTTCTGATTGGTGTCACCGTGTCTCGGTGGAGTTTAATAAACTCTGCTGTCTGCTCCTTGCTATCTAAAATATAACAGGACTCTGGCGTAAATTGTTGACCATCTCACACTTCTGTTTAATCAGTGTTTTGTTTGACATTTATTCAGTTGTGTAAAAACCAAGGAGGAACCCACCCGGGGGATAAATAAAGTTTTATTTTATCTAATCTAATCTAATAACTTTAATCTCAGCCAAACCGATTTACTCACGAACAAGTAAAACACTGAAAAAAGCCAAACAATAAATTTTTTAGGTTGACTTATATATTACTTTTAACCTGATTAGGGAAAGTCCGCGGTGATCTGAAAATGATGTGCAGGGAGTTGTGCCGTTCTCGGCGGCTTCAGTAACCCTCGAGCTTTCGGCCAGCTATCGAGCTGGTGGGTAACAGACGTCTCCGAAAACGTCGAAGCACTTTTGCAAATATGCAATATCTTGATAAACCGAGCAGATATTTGAAGTTTACACACTCACATTCTCGCCTGAAAATATGTTAAAAATTTGTGACCCAGGAAGATTAATAAGAGTAATTTTATATCTTAGTAGCGGTCGCCATTACCAGAAACTGGAGTTTGGCTGGGCCGCAATATGAATTCTGGGATATGGTGGGCCACGAAGGACACACCCGACACATCCTTCAAATTCGGGGAAAAGGAGGACGCATTTATCGGCTGCATTCGGAGGAGTCCACGAATTTGGACAGCCTTTGGTGCATCGCTGTGACGTTATCGGTCTACAAATGCGTCCTCAGGAGGACGCGGCCCATGAATTTGGACACACCGAGCCTGCGTGCTGGTAGCACCTTAGCCACAGCTCGGGTGTGGAGGAGAAGCTGAAAAAGAAGGTTTTCTAGTTTGTAAGGAGGAAAAAAACTAAGAGGACTAAGTGAAAGAGAGGCTGGAGAGTAATACAGAGCAGGAATGAATGCTGCTCACACAGTTTAGACAGTTTAGCATCAAATGTTCAAGTGAGTTAGCTCCCAGCTAACTAGCAGAGCAGCTAACTAGCAAACCAGCTAACTGCACCCACAAGCTGTGACTGCGTCTTTCTAACAAGAGCGTCAGACACTCAGACTGGTTTTCTTTGTGGATGATGATTTATTCTCACACTGATCCTTCATGATGATGCTGCAATCCACCCACTGCTCCTAGCAGTGTTGCCAACTCCTCAGTAAGGAAAATTGCTATTGGCTGTCCTAAAAGTTGCTGGAAGTCGCTAAATGACGTCATCGCCTAATTTGGATAAATGGTCATGCTAATGTAATTGAAACGTACATTGCAGGAGAGAAAAATAACATCGTGGAAGCGACATAACGTGAGTAAAAAACGTCCTGGAATGCATTTAAATAAATAAATCATAGTTCTGTCTGTAACTATTACAACACTCTCACCACATTTGTTAACAATTCTCTCAACAAATGTGTTTTTCCTCGTTCTTTGTTATCCAGCTGAGACTTTGGGTATAAATGTGTCATAAACAGGAGAAAGCAGTGCAGGTTCAATGTAATCAAACCTCAGACTGAGTTCAAAATCATCACCTGTCCCAGATACCACATCAGCACCAGAACCATGATGTGTTTACTCACATTTAAAAAGGTGGAGGTCAGTGTGAATGGACTGTTGTCATTGGTCTGAATGTGCCTCTATAAACATGTGCTCTTCATTATTGATGTTTTCCTAATGAACAGAAAATGAGACTTAATAAAATCCTTCTGACTGTTGTTGGAGCAGGTTGGGTCCTGGGTTTGAGTCCCCCACTGCACCACAGGGGCTTCTAGCTTTGTTTCACAGTGTGTAGAACAACAAATAAAACCAAATCACAAAAAGCTTCAAGTCAAAAACGCATCAAACTTTGAGGGTTTTTCCCAAGGATGAGGAAGCAGACTCGGCCACAAACAGCTGGATATATGAATGGTTACCACAGCAACCACAGCAGTGTGCTCTCACGTATATTTAGTTGTATAAAGGTGTTTGTGGTGTGTTGCAGCTGAAACAGCCTCATGTATGTTGACACAGGGAGAAAATAGTGTGAGAACACTGTTCACAGCAGTCACAGCTCGCTGCCTTCAACAGTCTCTTCCTTCCTTGTTTGGATGTCACTGATATCATCTTCTGCTCTCACACTGACCACCTGTTGAAGCTAACATGCTAACATGGAAGCAGCAGGTATGCCACCTGTGGCAGCTGAGGTCACGTGATCTGAGTGTTTGAACCACGTGTTGGAGCAGCGTTTCCAAACATCTGCACTTCAGAAGCTCCAAAGTGTGGAAACGTCACTGTGGAGCGTCTCATCCCTATCTAAGAGATTTTCTTGCCTCTGCAAAGCTAAGCTTGCAAACAGCACCATAGTTTGTCAATCCCAACAAATCAGAGCACTACTTATGTCACGTCACATGACTCGTGTGTTTACCTCTTTGATTAGCACCCAAAGAACTAAAGAAAGGCTAAAAGGACGTTCAGCCAATCAAATCCCTCCTAGGAACAGGAAGTCTAGAGAGGAAATGGAGCAGAGAACGAGAATCACCAGTTTAAATGTCTGAGTTTTAAACTGGTGACCCTCTAAAGAGGCTTTTATTGACTCTGTTTTCTTTACAGCTTTTTTCACCATTTAAACTGTTTAATATCAGATTTAGAAATAACTTTTGGACAGTTGTTGTACATTTCCACTAACATGTGACACAAATAATGACTTTCTGACTTTACTTTGGACTAATCTAATAACTCAGCCTGGCTATGTTGGACTTGGTGTGGAAGCAGCTCCCAGTTTGAGTTCAGGAGACACACACTCTCTACTTTGAAGATCAGCTTCAAACTTTCCTTTTTGATAAAGCTTATAGTTAGAGCTGGATCAGGTGACCCTGAACCATCCCTTAGTGATGCTGCTATAGGCTCAGGCTGTTGATGATGCTCTGCTTTCTTCTCCACTCTTTTCACTTCTGATGCTTTTATATGTCACGACTGTCCTTAACTTTTGTGTCTCTCTGAGCTCATCTCTTCTCTTTCCCCTCACCCTGCAACCAGTCATGGTAGATTTTTTTTTAAGCTGAGCTTTCATACATGATGAATTGCTCTCTTCAGTTGGGTGTCTTCCCTGCTGCCTTTAAAACGGCGGTGGTGAGGCCCCTTCTGAAGAAGAGCAATTTGGATTGTAATGATTTTAATACAGACCTGTATCCAACTCACCATTTTTAAGTAAAATTTTAGAAAAACTTGTTTTTACTCAGATTAATGGTTTTCTGAATGATAGACAGATCCTGGAGATATTCCAGTCTGGATTTAGGGTGAACCACAGCACAGAGACTGCTCTCCTAAAGGTTTTAAATGATCTTAGATGTAACTGGGACTCCCAAAAGCTCTCAGTCCTGGTGCTGCTGGATCTAAGCGCAGCCTTTGATACAGTAGACCACGCTATTCTTTTAAACAGACTGAAACACATGGTGGGCCTCTCTGGTGCTGTACACAACTGGTTCACTTCCTGTCTCTCAGACAGAACTTTTATGGTGAGTATGGATACATGCTCCTCTAAGATCCATAAAATGACACGTGGTGTGCCTCAGGGGTCGGTTTTAGGCCCTGTACTTTTTAATTTGCCCTTTTTAACTGTATTTTAGATATAAGATCTTGAATGGCAGAAAACTTTTTACAGCTTAACCAGGACAAAACTGACGTTTTAATCGTCGGTCCTGAGGCTCAGAGAGAGAAACTCTTGTCTAAATTACAGGCATCTTCACTATGTCCTTCACTACAAGTGAAAAACCTGGGTGTTATTTTTGACTCTGAGCTTGGTTTTATCCCACATATTAAACATGTAACCAAAATTGGATTTTATCATCTAAAGAATATAGCCAGAGTCCGCCCTATTCTCTCTCGGGCCAACACGGAGATGCTGATGCATGCTTTTATTACCAGTCGCATTGATTACTGCCCTGCTCTCTGGTCTCCCCAAAAATAAAATTTCACCTTTACAACTTTCACAAAACTCTGCAGCTCGTGTGCTGACGAAGACCAGAGGGCAGGCCCACATTACACCGGTTTTAGAATCGCTGCACTGGCTCCCCGTGTGTTTCAGGATCGATCTTAAAGTTCTTTTATTGGTTTTTAAATGTCTTAATGGTCTTGGGCCTTCTTATCTCTCAGATCTGCTTTTACCATATGAACCCTCGCGGACCCTGAGGTCCTCTGGTACTGGCCTTTTGATTGTCCCCAAAGTCAGGACACATACTCACGGAGAGGCAGCGTTTCAGTGGTATGGTCCTCGTCTGTGGAACAGCCTGCCGGAGGAGCTCAGGGCCGCAGAGAACGTACATGTTTTTAAGAACAAGACCCACCTTTTTAATTTAGCTTTTACTTAACGTTTATTTATTTTATTCTTATTGATTCTATCCTGTTATTCTATTTATATTATTAATTTAGGTTTTACCTAATATTTATTGATTTTATTCTTATTCATTTTTTGTCTTCTTACTCTATTTATATTTATACTGTATCCCATTCTTATTTATTTTATTTATTTTATTCTGTATATACTCTTAGTAGGTCATATCTCCAGTGTTTCCTCGGAGGGAGCTCTCTGCACCGGGGTTGTGATCGACCGTGGCTGCTGGGGCTCTGTGGGTCCTCTCAGCCTGGCTGGGGGGCTTCTTTGCCTCCCTCCTGCTGTGTGCCCAGCCTGGAGGCTGTAAAGCACTTTGTGCTACATCTCTGTATGAAAAGTGCTTTATAAATAAAGATTGATTGATTGATAGATTCTCCTCCGGGAGCCTGTTTTCACTGGGAGAATCTTTGTGTCAAAGGGAGTTCTTCCTTCCCACCATCACCAAGTGCTGCTAACAGTGGATTGTCTGGTTTTTGGGGCTTTCTCTCTAATATTGGAGGCTGTTACCTTACACTGTTAAACAGCTTCAGACGACTGTTGTTGTCTGTTGGGAATTGTCACTTTTAAATAAAGTTACATTGAATGGATGTAAATGGATAGATGTTATTGTGACAAACAGAAAATGATCTTTAAAAGATTGATTGTTGTTTTGTGTGTCTGCAGTCTGTCAGGCTGTCTGATCACAGAGGAAGGCTGTACTTCTCTGGCCTCAGCTCTGAGCTCCAACCCCTCCCATCTGAGAGAGCTGGACCTGAGCTACAATCATCCAGGTGACTCAGGAATTAAGCTCCTGTCGTCGGGACTGAAGGATCCAGGCTGGAGACTGGACACTCTCAGGTATGGAGAGAATGTCTGATAGAGGAGGACGAGCTGGAAACATTTCCTGTGTCCTTCACTCACTTCCTGTTTGTTTCCTGCAGATGAGACATGAACAATCACACATGCAGGAATATTTTCAGGGACAGACACACTAGTCTAGCTGGATAGTACGTAGGGGGTCTCCAAGGAGTCTGTTTGCAGGAACATTAATGATAACTGATAAGTCATGTTGAGAGTTTCATTAAAAGTAGACCTACAGTTAGGTCCATAAATATTTGGACAGAGACAACATTTTGTAACTTTAAATACACTTTATTAGGTCACCGGTTTACCTGAGACAGTGGTCACTGTGTACCTAATAAAGTGTCAGCCATGTGTATGTTTCACATGCTGTATGTCCACAGTCACAGTGACAGTCAGTGACACTGACAGAAGGATGAAACAAGGCTGTGAATCATTTCAGTCTTTGTGTGTGATAAAGAGGCAGACAGGAGCAGCTAACATCACCATCATTTTCCTGTATGAATCGCTGTTACAATGAAAAATGTCACTTACATATATCATATAGGAGACACACACATTGATATACACTAAATATTTATTTCATTTCTCTTTTTTTGTGTTGCCAATTTATGCACCTGCTTGATTTAGTTTAAACAGTTATTGCACACTTTCTGTAAATCCAGTGAACTGCATTTCACTTCTCAAATATCACTGTGTGTGTCTCCTATATGATATATTTAACTGACAATTTTTATTGTGAAAACCAACGATTTGTACAGGAAAATAATTACTTTTCACAATGTTGCCCAAACTTTTGCATCCCACTGTATTAGTATGTTTTGTCATTAGTATAATATGAAATAAATTCTACTTGTGTCAAGTCGGGTGCCAATATTTGCTGTGTAGTAGAACAGAGACATTTGTCATTATAAATGTTTATTTGAAAAAATATATAAATTCAGTAACAAAAACATTAAACATAAATATATGAAATGTAACTATTTACAGAGAGACAGGAATAAAAAGGACCCAGCTTGGAGTAGAAGAGCCTCAGGGAGAAGGAGGAGAAAAATAAGAACATTGTTTCTGCCCTGGAGAGCTGCTGCCTCATCAGAAAACTACTGATCATTAGGGTCCAATGTTTCCAAATTTAACACAGCTGTGCTGTTTTCAAAAGCTAATTTATAAATTTGAAATTTCACGAATTCTCGTGTCTGAGGCGGCATGCTCTCCAGAGCAGGAACAAGGCCGAGGAGGAAATGTTCAGTTGGAGACGGGCGTGGCCTCTTTAGGGACTCCAGGATGGCCAGCTCCACCGTCCTGGGACCCGTCCCTCGCCCGCCTTCGAGCTGTCCTCCTCTGTGGGCCTGTAAAACACAGCACAAAACAACACAAAGTAATGAGAAGGCTGCTACTAGATTTTCATTTTCAAAATTGAAAAAAACAGGATATAAACAGATTGGTTGTAGATATTTAGTAAAGGTGATCACAAGGGAATCCAAGCAAGTAAAAAGCTGTCAGTGCTTGATGTTCATACCTGTGGGTGCAGCAGCAGGAGCTGAGGGACCAGGGACTGGGGAGCCAGGAGATTTTAAAACGTAAAAGTATTATGCCGTGCTTTTTCTCCGTCTGCGGCGCCACTTTTGTGCGCCTTTTTTGCTCCCGGTGCAGGTGTCTATTTCCGAATGAGGCTCATAGTTATGGGTGTTTTTGTGCTGTTTTTTTCTATTGGACGTGATGGTTATCAAAACCAAACATGATAAGTTTGGCAAGCGCAGGAGACACGACACGGAGGAGATTTGTCATTTGGGCTGCAGAATGCAATGCACATCGTTGAAAGCTGTACGGTGCAATAAAAAAAATCAGTGAAAAGGCGAAGCAGTGACGGATGACCAGCGGGACTACTGTATACTGTTTATTAATAAACAAAATATATTCCTGTATGACAACACGCATAAATTAACTGCCTACATTAATTCATTGTAAACATACCTTCTGACTGACACTCCCCTGCTGCCTCTCCGGGCTGTCCCTGGTCCTCGGGGGAGAAGTTCTCCACGGTCAGCACCATATTGCCACTTGTCTCCCGCGGGGTGAGGAAGGGGTCCAGAAACCCCATGACCGTGAAGAACTTCCATTTTCTCCCTGATCCTGCTGCAGACCCACTCCTCTTCTCCTTCTCTGTCTTCTTCTCCTTATTATAAGTGTCCCTGAGGCTCTTCCACTTTCTCCTGCAGATGTCCTCTGAATAAACGCATTATCTTGTTAGTGGAAAGGTATTTGTACATCAGTGGGAAAATAGCGGGACAGTAGGCGGACTTGCTTGCTTTTGCGCGGGTACATCGGGTCAGTCTGAAAATTAAAAAGAAGAAGGAATGAACCTACCAGGTTGCCCGATCTCCTCACTTATGTGTCTCCAAGCTAGGTCCTTTTTATTCCTGTCTCGGTAGAAGTAGCAGCTAGCATCATATAGCTCTGGGTGATTAGCCACGGCACTGATGAGCTTTTCCTCCATACTGAATGAAGAATCAAGGGCTTTGGCTGGATCTGCCCCTTTGACCTGGGTCAGAGCCACGTCACCAGGCTCCTGATTGGTTGTCGCGGCGCGATTTGATGCTGGAGTTCAGATTTTTCCAACTCGAGCGGTAGACGCGAAACGCGCGTATGGACAAAATGCAACACAAAAACTCACGAGCGTGTTTTTTTTCGCGAGTCAAACGCGCCAGACGCGCTACACTGACGCGCATTTCACGCGTTTTGGCGTTTTCGCGACGCAAATCTGCTTCCGAATTCACGCGGGACCTGCAATCGCGTGTCATCGCGTGTGTCACCCCCATTGACTTTACATGTAAACCTGACGCTCTATTCGCGTCCATCGCATTCGGTGTGAACACACCGTAAGGCTACGTCCACACGTACCCGGGTATTTTTGAAAACGGAGATTTTTCTATGCGTTTGCACCTTTCGTCCACACGTAAACGGCGTTTTTGGTCACTGAAAACAGAGATTTTTAAAAACTCCGGCCAGGGTGGATATTTTTGAAAACTCAGTTTTTGCATTTAAGTGTGGACGAGAAAAACGGAGAAAACGCAGAAAACGCAGCATCAAAGGTGTGCGCCTTTTTTGACGTCACACTGTGCGCCACGTTATTGTTTCGGTGAAATGAATTTCTACAATACTGTTACTGTTAATTGTCTCTGCAGTGTTTAAATGCTTACATATACACACACAGTTACTGTCCCTCCACACATACGACTCGGTTCTGCTTCTAGGCCCCATCTTTGTTTACTTTTTCCCACCGAGGCTTCTAGACTTCTGATTGGCCAACATTTCTACACGGTTAGGAATATAGCGCCACCTGTTGCTTTGGCATGTTCCTAGCAGCGTTTTCCTTCATTTCTACGTTTACGTGTGGACGGGATTATTTTTTAAAACGAAAATGGAAAATCTCCGTTTTCAAAAATACCGTGTACGTGTGGACGTAGCCTCAGTAGTCTGTAAAGACTCTGTGTGCCTTCCAGAGTGCTCCGGCATGCACACACACCTTAAGGTCATGAGAGAGGTCGTACCTTCTCTTACTGATTTATGGCTTAGGAGGACACCTACTCTGTATCTGGTTAAGTATAAGAGCCCTTTGTTAGGGGGACCGCTGGACTCTTAGCACCAGCTTTGGGGTCACAGGGTCACATCTGGAACACACACACACACACACACACATACCTACACTATGCATAGACTGGTACTCTTTGTTCATGCCTGTGTAAGACGTCACATGTTAATGAACTTATGCATATTCATGTAACCTCAATAAAGAGCAGTGTTACGAGGGAGCAGACGAGAGCGACTGAGGTCAAGTGAAGGAACGGCGCTGTCACAGTTCTCTCCCTCATGAATTGTCTGGTTCCAGCGGTGGGTCTGTGCTAGACGACCCATCACCAGCTTTTTCCAGCTTTTTCCACTGGTTACCAGTACGTGGTAGAATCCACTTCCAGATCTTGTTGTTTGTCTTTAAATCTCTGAGTGATTGGCTCCATCTTATCTCTCTTTAACAAAATAATCCAAGTCGAGCCCTCAGGTCTGCAGATAAGTAGCTTCTGACCAGAACTAGACGTAAAAACAGAGGTGAGCTTTATCGATCGCTGCAGCCAAACTCTGGAACAGTCGCCCTTCACATCAGGTCGTCACCAACACTCGACATTTTTAAAACCCGGTTGGAAACACATTTGTACTCTGTAGCTTTCAATTCTGACGAGTCTTTATAGTAATTACTGTGTATGTTTCCTATTTTCTCTCTACTCTGTGCAGCACTTTGGCTCAAGCTGTTTTTAAATGTGCTGATAAATAAATGTAGATTTCTTTGAATAAAACAGTGGAGCCGAGCTTTGAGCTCAGTGTGTAACAGTGTGTGTATGAGAGCCATGTAATGTCCATGTGTGCATGCTGACTGTGCTGCTCTGACCCCCCTCCTCCTTTCAGGGTGGAGCCTGCTGGAGTCCGATGGTTGAGACCAGGTCTGAGGAAGTGTAAGTGTGTTTTTAATGGGATTCATGAAAACAAAGCAGCACACATTCAACCATCTTCATCATGTCAGGAGTCATCATCAAAGTGTCAATCAATGAACAGATGATGGATCAATAACTGCAGCTGGATTGTGTTTGTTCTCTCCATCAGATTCCTGTCAACTCACAATCGACACAAACACAGTGAACACAAAGCTCCAACTGTCTGACAACAACAGGAAGGTGACACATGTGGAGGAGGTTCAGTCATATCCTGATCATCCAGACAGATTTGATGGTTTATTTCCTCAGCTGCTGTGTAGAGATGGTCTGACTGGTCGCTGTTACTGGGAGGTCGAGTGGAGAGGAGACGTTTATATATCAGTGAGTTACAGAAGAATCAGAAGGAAAGGAGGCAGTGTTGACTGTTTGTTTGGATACAATGATCAGTCCTGGAGTCTGAGCTGCTCTGATGATGGTCCTCAGTCTGTTAGGCACAATAACAGTCGAACATCCATCTCCTCCTGCTCCTCCTCCTCCTCCTCCTCCTCCTCCTCCTCCTCCTCCTCCTCCTCTGTCTCTAACAGAGCAGCAGTGTATGTGGACTGTCCTGCTGGCACTCTGTCCTTCTACAGAGTCTCCTCTGACACTCTGATCCACCTCCACACCTTCAACACCACATTCACTCAAACTCTTTATCCTGGGTTTAGGGTCTGGTCTCCTGGTTCCTCAGTGTCCCTGTGCTGAGTGGGGTGTAAAGAGTGTCTCCTGTTACAGAAACACTCTGACTGTTGAACAGATAGTTCAGTCTGTACATGTCTGTCTCTTTCACTCACAAACACGTTTTCAGATTCATGGATTCAATCAGTTGATGTTTGAAACTCTTCTAAATGATTCCTTGTAAACTTCTTCCTCTTCAGTCACAAACAAACAGGAAGTGATGTCACATGTGTTCCTGTCCACACAGCAGAATGAGTCTATTGCTGACAGTGATGTACAAACAGAGTGAGCATTTCTGAGGCCCAAAATAAACTGAGTAGTTCACTGAATGAACAATGGACTGTGAGCTCAGTTCCTTCATCATTAGTATGGATTATATATGTATATGTATTATATTAGTATCATATATATCAGGTGCTGCTGGTTTCAGTCATTGTGCAAATGTGCTGTTTGTAAGGTTGTAAAGCTGCAGTCAGCTGAGACTGAAGAAGTCACCTGATCAGTGAGCAAACGTTTGTGAAAACGTCCAGATGAACAGAATCAACCTTTTGGGATCAGCCAGCAATGCAGCATCATTGTTGTTCAGGTTCAGAGGTTTGCAGGAATGAACTGATGACCAGAAACAGCTGCAAAGTCCAATAAAATACCAGCTGGAGTTCAGCTGCATTTGAAGAAGTCAAAGAAAAGTAAGGATGGCAAAGGGCGATGTTTTCTTCCAAAGAACTGAAAACATGGTCGACGCCTCATTAGAAGAATAATCTGGACATTTGTGAGGAACTCTAACCAAGAAAGCAACACAAGAAAGCAACGTCAAACAGATCCAACAGACAGTTTCATGACTGGAAGTGTTGAGTGTAAAAATGCTACATTGCATTATTGCATCCTCTCACCACAGGAGGTGCTGTTGGCACCACTGATTGCTGATCAGCTGTTCTCTGATGATCTGATTGATACTGTGAATAACGGGACTCACTGAACTCTGTGACACAGTGAAGATTACAGAGTTTAACTTCAACATCTGACTGACGTCACACAGACAGAAGGATGAACCAGTGAGGCACAGAACACAGTTACTGGAGATACTGGATCAGCTCCATGTGAACCTCTGATGGAGAAGCTGCTGAGCCAGAGAAACATCAGGACATGACAGGCAGCTGCACTTATCTAACAACATGTAGCAGAGCTGATCTATGTTAGAGGATCTATCACAGCAGCTGAAGCCAAAGTCCAACACTGGATAGCAGCTGAGCCTGTGCTGAGTGTAGTGTTACAGGAAAAGGGCAGAAACACTGACACTGGTAGCTCACAGTGATGCTGACTGGGGCACAGAGCTGAATGATGCAGCATCAGGACACTGTTTCAGTCTGACTGACAGAGAAACCTGTAGCTGTATCTACATGTGAGGCAGAGGCTACACAAGCAGCTTTCTATGTTTCACAGTGACTGAGATCTTCAGTGGGGGTGGACATGCTCCTGTACAGACCTCTGAGGAGAACCAAGGTGCAGTCAAAGAGTCCAGTCTGTCCAAACAGATGTGAACATGTGGTTTCATCAGGTCTGCTGTCAGCTAGCAGGCTCACATCAGAATCACTGTTCCTGAAAAACACAGTCTGTGTGACATCATCAGTCAGCTGATCGTCCCAGATCTGAATGGTTTCTGTCTCTACTGAGGAAGTCAGAGAATATCACTGAGGTGTGGATCAGGTCTGAGTGAGCTGTGGAGGGACAGCTTTAAACAGTCCACAGGTCTCACGTCCTGCTCAGTCTGGTAGCAGATACCTCGTATTGTTCCAGATGTGCTGACATCACCAGCAGCAGCAGCACAGCTGTGTGATACCATGAATCTCAGTTATTGATCCAACACACAGTAAATACAAAGATCAGGATTTATGAGAGGAATCATTATGAGTCTGAACACATGATCACTGAATGTTAGTCTCCACAATAATAAGCTAACACAACCAAACACAGCTTTCAGCTCTTATTTTGAAACTGGCTTATTTAGAGAGCTGTGATGTGAGCGTGCCTGGCTCTGAGGCACTTGGGTCAGCCTCTGTTGTTTAGAAGTGTTACAGACTGTGAATGACACAGACCTGTCAGTTTTCATGTTTGTCTGTAACACAGCTCAGGGGCTCCATGCTGAACGCATCCATCCAGTGTTATTGATCCAGGACTAATACCAGCATTGGGATCAATACTACAATACACAATCACATGTGTCCACGTGATGCAGTTTGAAGAGCAATAAGATGTCTCTGTATGAGGAGGCGGGGTCACAGGAGGTTCACAGAAACTCTGCAGCAGCATCATCAGCTCACATGGAAACTTTGATGATTCACTTCTGTGGTGTTTTTACAGAAACACGTCACAAAATTAGCTCCACCTGTTTTGTGTGTGAGCTTTGAGTTTCTTGTCTTCATTCTGGATTCTTGTGTTGCTGTTTTTACACACAGCAGATATTTCCTGGTTGCTTCCTTGATGACCACATGAAGCTTTCTGAAGCTTGGATTGAAAGCGCTTCATTACTCAAAGCTTTCCAACACAGGCCTCTGTGCTGCCATCTGGTGGACAAACATATGAAGTGCAGCGTGAAGCTACAAATTAAACTGCTTCAGCTACGTTTATATATAACATACTATAACCTATATAACTATATGTTTAGTGTATTATGTAGGTTTTAGAGCTGGGGGTAGAATTGCTGATGGCCTGGTTGTTATTTATGTTCCCCATGGTTCACCAGCTCTCACACAACATCAGCACCAATGATCCACGTCCTTATAAACCTGTGAATCAGGTCCTGAAGCTGTGACGTCCTGAGTGAAGACCTCACTGATCACATGACTCTGGTCACCTGGACTCAGTGTTTCTGAAGCAGTGTGCTGGGTTTTTAAAAATACGTGGCTGCTGCCTGATGTTGGGCCCACAGAGGAAGACGACTCACTCACTCTTCTTCACTTCCTCCTTAAACATGTGGAAGGAGAGCAAAGTGCTGCCAGACTCTTATTTCTGACAGGAACAGAAGAAACCACAGCAAACTGTTCCAGTTCTTCATCTTCATCACAATTTATTTCTGATGGTGTCTTCAGTCTGAGGGTTTGAAGTTTCCATGTCTGTGTGATGTGTGGTGTGAAGGCTGTTGGTTAAACTGGGACTCACTGTTTAAAGCACTGAGTGCTCATAGAGAGATGCTCCATGAGTCCCAGTACAGACTACAAACATGGTGGAAACTTAGCTTTGATATCCACACACTCTGCACGTCTGTGAGTAACTGTGATGAAGATGTGCAGAGATCTGTGTACAAACAGGAGAAAGACTGTAAAGACTCTGTGCTTCTAACAGCCTCTGTTAACATATGTGAGGCTGTTTGTTGTTGTTGCCATGGAGCTTTTCACTGTTTGGGTCAGCAGGTCATGTGATCAGGTTTGTTCTGTGAAAGCTGGACGATGGTTCAGTGTCAGGGTTTGTTTGCATTCATCAATAAATATCTAAATAAATCAAAGACTCCATGTTTGTTCTTTCATCATGTGACCTCTGCTCATCCATCTCTGTGTGTATCAGGATACATTTAGTTCATAATACACAGAAAAATCAGAGTTATTACCTGTAATAAATGTGAAAGTAAAGATTCCTGCAGTGATAACCAGGCAGGACTGAAACACATCCAAGCTGTCACCACGGTAACAGCACCGTCCATCCACAGGTGAGGGGAGGAGCTAAGAATATATCGCCACCTGCTGCTTTGGCATGTTCCTAGCAGCGTTTTCCTTCATTTCTACGTTTATGTGTGGACGGGATTATTTTTTAAAACGAAAACGGAAAATCTCAGTTTTCAAAAATACCCGTGTACGTGTGGACGTAGCCTCAGACCTTCCCAAAGTGTGGGGCCCGCACCCTAGGGGGGGCGCAGAGCAATTGGAGGGGGGGCGGTATGAAAAGGAAAAAAAACAAAACGCTTGGACACTGCTAGCACGGTGCCCACAGAAATGCAAAGCAGGAGATGAAGCATCGCTGAATATGTTTCCAAACCAACTTCATTTTAAGCCAAAGACTAAAAAATATGGTGAAGCAAATCTTCCCTTTGGCTTCACCTGCACAAGTGCTGAGGTAGGTCTCCCTGCAGGATTGGTTTTCCCTTCATCAGGAGCAGCGCTGGGCTGTTTAAATCACAGACAAACAGGATCCCACAGCTGTTTATGTTTTTAAACCCATTTTGCACAGAGAGGAATTTTTTGAAAAATGTATTGACAGCAATGTTGAACATTATTACACAGGAAAAAAACAACTACATGTAAAATAATCACAGCGTGACGCCTCTGCCTTTGTAAATGGAGGGACAGTAACTGTGTGTAAAACCTGCAGTCAGTCAGATTAACAGTATTTTGTCTCTATCATTCTGCAATTCATCTCATGTAAACAATAACGTGGCCACAGCGTGACGTGAATAAAGGCACATACCTTTGACGTGGCGTGACGAACTCTGTATTCCTCGTCCACACGTAAACGCAAAAAGGAGTTTAAAAAATCTCAGTTTTCTGTGATTGGAAACGCTGTTTACGTGGACGAAACAGCTGCGTGTTCAAAAACACCCGTGTAGGTGTGGACGTAGTGTAAAAGAGTTAGTAGTTTATTTTATTACTACCTGTAATTTATTGCAGATTACTTACATTTTTCTTGTAAAACAAAGGGGGGCGCAGCAGAAAAAGTTTGGGAACCAGTGCTGTAACTATGAGACAGATGGCTGACACACGAACCTGTGGGAAGTAACATGTTTGTAGAAATGTGAAAATGTTCATGCCATAATCCCTCCCATGTTTCCGTGGGGCACTGTGGAGTAATGCACAATTCTTCCAACAGAACAGTGAAGATTACATAACAGAAGAGCTTCACAGCTCGTCAGGCAGCAAGTGGACACTGAAGAGTGTGTGTGCCTTATCAGAAGGAAAACTGTTCTCTGCACCTGAGATAAAGGATCGTATAAAAGAAGAGTGAGCGCTCCCTGAGGTCTCCTACTTCTTAGACATTTGAACCTGGACAGGAGGAGAAAGACGTGTGAGAATGGCAGGAGAGGCTAAAAGGAGAGATGAACGAACTGCTGGAGGATCAGAAGGAAAGCAAAACAGGTTGGAGACAAATCAGTTGCTCTTTAATAAAATAGATGAAGCAGCATGTACACTTGTGAGACATGCACGTGTAAGCTCAGGTAAACCTCTACAACATGCTGAAATGCTGCTTCTAACACAGAATAGACAGACGAGCATTAATCGTGTATTCCCACAGGATGGAGCCCGAGGCTGACGATCAGCGAGTGGAGCGAGGTCAAAAGAAGCGTGGCGTGCTGCCCAAACGACTGCTGATAATGTCGTCTGTGGCTGTTGTGCTCATCGTGCTGCTGACTGTCATCGTTGTGCCTGTTGTGCTGCTCACTAAGACGTCAGGTACATTTTTACAATATGTACGATATAAATGATAAAACAATGATGCAACTTTATGATCCAGATGATGAAAAGTACCTGAGTAAATGTATTTATTACTCATCACCAGTGTTGGGTAAGTTACTTTAAAATAGTAACTTAGTTACATTACTAGTTACTTCTATCAAAAGTAACTCAGTTACTTCAAGTTACTCGTTACTTTCAAAGTAACTAGTTACTAGGGAAAGTAACTTTGGTTTTACTCAGAATTCTCTTGTTAATATGTTGCTTCCACAACTTTGCCAGTCTTCTAGCTTGCTCACTTGCCACAAGTGCACTGTGCCACCTACCAATAGAAAGGAAAAGATAATGTGCATATTTCCACGAGAGAAATCCCACGCCTGGACCGTCATTTACTGCTGCCATGATTCTAGCCTACGTCACAGCGTCATGTGCGCCTTTTACATCCAACACAAAAACTGCAGTCGTGGTGCTTTTGATTGTACTCAGAACTCGGAAATTCTGCCTTCTGAATAGGAAGATGTAGGTAACACCAGACTGCAGATGAGCTGCATACAGGGCTGGACTGGGACAAAAAATCACCCCGGGCATTTTGACTAGAGACTGGCCCACCATTATAGGAAAAATCATAAAGCCTTTGAATGAAAACAAACGCTGTTGTGACAGTGATGTACACTGTTTTGATGGTATATATGCATCAATCTATCAATCGTTTGTTGTAAGATTCAGATTATTATTTTTATTTTTTAAAAGCTAGACATTTTAAATGAGAATAAGAAAGAAAAGTATTCTTTGTCCCCCCCTCTCCCTGTTAATGCCCTACCTGCCCCCCCTGGCAAAACTTTGCTAGATCCGCACCTGCACAGTTACCAGCTGTCAGCTACCTAAAAAGGATCCTGGGGTTATCTGTCTCTCAGAAACAGTTCATAACTTCCCTTCAACTCATTCATGTCACCTAAAAGGTAAACCTGTTTCTCCATCACAGCTCTGATGATTCAGTAAGGACATCTCCTGGTTTCATCTTCATGTTTCCCTCTCACCAGATAACCAAACCGACATCATGACCAGCAGCTTTTTTGCAGCTGTGGCTCCAGCAAACATCAGCTGATACTAGAAATTAATATTAAATAAATTCTAACAACAGCTGATCAAGCTTAAACGTGTTGCTGCTGTTTAGCGCGACATCGGCTGGTTTCCTCTTTCTGGCGCAAAGTGGGCGATAAACAAACAAGAGAGCCGATCAGCTGATCATTGATCAGTTTTCATGATTGAAGTAGAAACGGGAGAGGGAGGGGGGAGAATGAAAGAAGAAGAGGCAGCTGTTCAGCAAAGACACAGATTAACTCCAGCTTTGTGTCTTTTTCATTGTAGCTGAATTACGGGACAAACTGTTCCTTTTCACCTCAATAAGAAACGCTTAATATTTTCTCTGAATACCAGACGGGACGGTTGGCAACTCTAATAACTTATGAACAAAATAAAGTTCAACATCATTAACTTCATAGCACCCACCCAGCTGTATAGAAACTCCGTCATGCTAGCTAGTACGCAGTACGGAAAAAGTCAGAATAACGAAGATAAACTCCACCTAAACTTGGTTTATATCCAGATAGACTGCAGGTCATAACTTCTTACCTGAAGTTCAGTTCACACTTGGACCGGCGGCTCTCCTCGGGTCTCTTTTCCTTCTGCGTCCCCTTTCCCTCATCCACCTGCTGCCTCCACCACTTGCTAATGTTACAGAATCTGTGGAAGCTCCGCGATAGCCACCACACGAAGTAACGAGTAACGACCCTATCTAAATCCCAGTAACGACTAACGCGTTCCTGATTTTGGCATAATAACTAGTTACCGTGCTCGTTACCACAATAATAACGTAGTTACTGTAACGCGTTACTTAATAACGCGTTAGTCCCAACACTGCTCATCACCATGCAGCAGCCTTTACCCACCTGTGGCCTTTCTTCAAAGCATTTTCTCTGCATTGGATCTGAACAACAGTCAAATCTGAGCAGACGTGCCAAAGCTTTGTTTCTTGTTTTCTATTTGCACCATAGTTCTTCCAAATATTTCAGTTCAGGATTTTTTACCTGCTGTCATTTATACCATCAGTAAACTGTGACATTACTGCTTTTACCTAACCTTTTACCTGTATCTCAAAGACCTGCTTTAGTTGGATGAGCAGGCGACCACATTGGTTCGAGTCCGACCTGCGGCCCTTTGCTGCGTGTGTCCCCCTCCTTCCTCTTCACCGTGTCTGTCTAATAAGGCCAAACACAGACTGTAGGCTTAGCCGTGGTTCTGAAAGTCGAATGGAAGGTCAAAGTTCACGACTGGCAGTGTTGTGACATACATACCTACTGCATGTAGAGTTCACCTGAGTGTACAGTGACAGTAAGATGTCTTTGCACAGGTGAAACAGCCCACAGTGTTGCAGGGTTTCACAGGGTGCTGCAGCCTCCAGCAGTGGGCCTTCTCCAAACGTGACACTTAAATACTCGCTGTGTCAGCATCACAACTTTATATTGCTGCTGCTAAAATCAGTGGTTACAGTGATCAAAGTTCATTTGATATCATACTGCAGCTCATTGCAATGCCATGATGCATGAGTGCTCATCATTTGGCTTCTGGTCTTATGACAGGACCATAGTCATGTGGACAAAAAGTACACGGCTGCTTTGAACTGTGTGACTTTTGAATCAATTGACATGAAATGTAACAAAGATAATGTTACACAATGTGTTTTGTGCTATTAGACCTTGGTCTCTTTGAGTAATATGTGACAGTAGCTTCTTTAAAAAAGACACTAAGAAAAAAGCATTCATGAGTATCTGCAGCGTTAAGCCAGTGCAGACTTTCAAATCCCATCTGTCTCACAATGGCTTCATGCTGACAATCCCAAACACACTGCCAGTGCAGTAAAAGCATATCATGATAGAAAAACACACAGTGGGTCATTGTTGTGGACTGGCCACACTGGACCTGGAGCTTCAGGTTAAATATTCCCAAAGAGACGAGAGCTCGTGTGAGACAGGTTAGGCTGTTTGGACCAAATCTTTGAAGCTCGTTAGACCTGTACAGGCTGCATGTTTCATACATTGCTCCCATTTAGTATTTTCCTAGGAAAACATAAAGAAATAAGAGGTGGCTACTGTAGCTGTTATCTTGTAGAATTAATATATTGATGTAAAAATAGTAAAACATGGGGTGTTTTGCACTTGGACCTACATCCATATGAACCTGATAACCTGCTGATGGCTAAATGATGTCACAGGGCTGTTACTGTCAAAAACACTGAGACCACTTACACTTTTCTGAGTCTGGGGTTGATGTCATTCAAACAAAGAGTTCATACACAAACCATCAAAATTCAAGTCTGGCACCAGTTTTGCCACAAAGCAGCATTTCGACATCTTTATTGGGCAACAAACAAAAAAGAAACGATATAATTATATGCAGAGACCTGGAGCTGACTGTGTGACTATGACAGGGATGGGTTTAAACAGAATCTTTAAGCTGAAGAAATGAATGAACTTTAAACAAACTGCTCTCCCAACAAAGAGCAGCCTCCCCAAAAACACACCGTCGGCTGTTTGAGTTGAAAGCTCCCAGTTCTGCTGTGACAGGGACTACGTACCTATGACTCTGTCACTGTCTTGCTGTCCAATCGTGTCCCTCAGCTCCTTCTTCTGCCTCGTTCTCTGGTGGAGACATGCTGGAGTACTTGGTGCAGACGGGGAACATCAGTGAAGCGGACGGCCTTTTGGCTACGTGGTTTCACCGAGCCAACAGCAAGGAGGACATGTTCAAAGCTCTCATGGGTAAAAACACCCAAACTCACACAGACAACACTGCATTATTTGATGGTGTTGGTGCCTGAACCTACAGTCAGGTACAGACAAAACACCGCCTCCTGTCATCTTTTCAGGTGACACCATGATCTTGGAAGCTGACGTCACTCTCATGGGTTATGGGACCCCTGATGAAAAGCCAGTGCCGATCATGGCACACCCTCCCGACATATATAGTGACAACACTCTCGACGAATGGTTAGATGCTGTACTGGCTTCTGGAAAAGGTACAGATCAGAGCTGTCTCCACAGAACATCCATCAGATCAGTTTTTAAAGGCGTGTTTGTTTGCAGGCATCAAGTTGGACTTTAAGGCTCTGGAATCAGTGGGTTTGTCACTGGACCTGCTTAAACAAAAGGAAAGCAACAAGGGAATAAACAGACCTGTGTGGCTGAATGCAGACATCCTCAGAGGCCCCAACGTCCCAAGCTTTGTAGCTCCAGTCAATGGAAGCGGGTATGAAATCCTAGCTAGACCGGACACAGACCCTCGGACAGAGTTCAGAGTTAGGAAGGGAAAATGTCTAACATCTAAAGACTGATCGGAAGGTTGGTGGTTCGATCCCTGGCTCCTCCAGTCTGCGTGCCAAGTGTCCCTGGGCATGATACTAGCCCCAGGTTGCTCTCCGATCTCAGCATGAATGTAGTTAGGAAGCACTAAAAAGCTTAGAAGAAAGTGATTGGGTGAGTGTGGTGTGGAGAACCTGGGAGAGCAGGAAAGCGCTATGTAAGAATCAGTCCATGTCTCCCTCTTTTTCAGGTTTTTGGAGCTCGTTCAGGACAAGTTTCCAGATGTGACTTTGTCTCCTGGATGGAAGGTATAGCATGCTCACAGTAAGAATCCCATTGAACCACTGTAGCAGGCATGTGACGAGGCTCTGGGAATGTTCCTGTCAGAAACAGGAAGAGACTCAAGGAATCCTGAACTGACATTTATGAGAGAATTCAAAGAAGAATTTTAACTTTGAGCTTCAAAACAATCCTTTGAGCTAAAGTAGACAAAATAGCTTTTATGTTCTTGTGATCCCTAAAATTAAAGACAGTTGGATTAATGTTGACATACATTACCCATCAAGAGTTTGGACACCTTCTCATTTAATGGTTTTCTTTATTTCTACTACTTTCTACACTGCAGATACTGAAGACATCAAAGCAAGATATATGGAATTATGTAGCAAAGGAAAAATGATAACTCTAAATGTATTTAGATTCCTGTAAGTAGGCGCCCTTTGTTTTGTTGACAGAGCTGCGGCCTTCTCTCAGGTTCATGATGTCGTCACCTGAGATGGTTTCACCTCACAGGTGAGCCTGTCAGGGTTCATTGGTGGTGTTGGGACCATCAGTCGTGTTGTGCAGAAGTCAGGGCTGTTAGCTGTGTACCAACCTATTTGACAACTGTGGAAATTCATATTATGGCAAGAACCAATGAGCTAAGTAAAGAGAAACAACAGCCCATCATTACTGTAAGAACTGAAGGTCAGTCAGTCGGAAACTTTGAATGTGTCCCCAAGTGCAGTCAGAAAAACCATCAAGACTACGATGAAACTGTCTGACATGAGGACGTCCCAGGAAAGGAAGACCAGGAGTCCCTCTGCTGCTGAGGATACATTCATCCGAGTCACCAGCCTCAGAAATCACAAGTTAACAGCAGCTCAAATTAGAGCCCAGATAGATGTCACACAGAGCTCCAGTAGCAGACACATCTCTACATGTTCAGAGGAGACTGTGTGAATCAGGCCTTTATGGTCAAACAGCTGCTAAGAAACCACGACTGAGGAAAAACAACAAGATGAGATTTGTTTGGGCCAAGAAACACGAGGAGTGGACATTAGACCATCTGTGCTTTGGTCTGATGAGTCCAATTCTGAGACCTTTGGTTCCACTTTGTGTATGGATGGTCTCTACATGCATGGTTCCCACTGTGAAGCATGGAGTTGATGGTTTGCTGGTGTGGGGGGCTTTACTGGTGACACTGTTGGAGATTTATTTAAACTGAAGGCACACTGACCCAGCATGGCTACCACAGCATCCTGCAGCAACATCCCATCATGTATTGTTCAACAGGACAATGACCCCAAACACACCTGCAGGCTGTGTGAGGGCTGTTTGACCAAGAAGGAGAGTGATGGAGGCCTGGCCTCCACAGTCACCTGGCCTGAACCCAGTGGAGATGGTAAACACATGGTTTATATTTTTGACTGAATAACAGCTGTACCTGCTTTATTTCTTTAGGTACTCTACATTCACCAGCTCACAAACGAAACCTACTCCAGAGCCAAGGTGGAAGAAATGTATAACATGATCAAAGACGTACCTCAAAGGGTGAGTGTGAATCCAGGTTTCAGTGGTCCCAGTAGGTGTTCGACACGCTCCCATCCCAACACGCCTGGGACAAATCGTCGGTGTGTTACGTGCTGGGATGAGAACGCTCTGAGGTGTCGGAGAAAGGCAGAGCTGACTGTTCAACGTTTCATCTCTTAGGTGACGTTCCCAGTCCACGCCATGCTGGTTCGCAGCGGCTGGCAGCACCTGAGCTGGCTCCTCAACTTGTCACCACAGTAACAGATAACTTCCAAGTTCACTATGGCAATGACTGAAAATCTGCAAATCAAACCAGTAACTGGGGGCTGCTGTCTATCCATGAGCGCCACAGACTGACTGGTATGTTTTGTGTCTAGGTTCAGCCTGACTTTGTGTCAGGGCTCTGTTAACCCCAGCGTTAGCGACCTGCTGTTTGTCCGTGACAACACCCACCCGTGGCAAGTCTACTATGACATATATGAACCCACGCTGTCAGAATTTAAGCAGGCTGTAGGTGAGGAGCGTTTATGTGGAGCAGATTTACACAGATTATGTTTGGGTAAAATAATAATTGTGTTTGTGTGATTTATTCAAATCAACAGATTTGTTTTCAATGAGTTCTTCCTGACTGTTGTTGAAGAAGCAAAACATTAGAAAACTACATGAAAAATCAGTGAAAACTAAACCTTTTGTTCATTGTGTGTATTTGTTTAAGCTTCTGAGATGAAGAAGAGTTTGCTTCTGTTTAGTTCTTCCTGCGTTCATTGTGTGTGTTCACAGGTAAGAAGGACAGCGTGAGGAGGTTCTATCCTGGAGGAGATCTGATGGAGTTTCTCCACCCAGGTTACAGCTCAGACCTCATGAACCGCCTGGCTGTGGCTTTTCTTCCCGTCACCGGCCGGGCCTCCCTGCTCCATCGGCTTTCAGGCAGGTTGACACAAACGTTTTACACCTCAGGGTTTATAACCTGATTTTAACGTGCCAGACTGAAACGCCCGGGCAAAACACGCTCTCAAAGTTGTACTTTACATATGCTAGCGACATCTGGTGGTAACATTATGAATGACAGTGTGGCACTGTGGCGAGAAACACCAAGAAACTGCCTCATTTGTGCCACGAAGCATTCAGAGATCCCTCATGAGGTTTTTCTCAAGGTAATTTTAAAGTGAACTTGATGTATGACGTCATGTGGCAGCTGAACCTTTGTGTTCACATTGGTCATCAGGATGATGTTCTTAGTGACTCTTGGTGGCAGAAAAGCTGGTTTGAACATTTCTGAACCTGCTGATGTCCTGGGATTTTGACCATTACAGTAACAATTGTGAAAAACGAAAACTATCTGTTGTTTTGGTAGAAATGAAAGCGACAGAAGTGTTCACAGCTGTGCTGAGCAGAGAGTACAGAGCACAGCTGCTTGATCAGAAATCAGTGTTTGAAGCCGCAGTGGACAGAGGCGGCGTGTTGGACAACGGGGAAGTGACTGCTGCAGAGGTGCAGCAAACATTTGTGCCTTTGAGTATCAGTCGTGATCACAGCAGGTTTCAATGTGCTTTTATATTCAAAGTCACCACAGAGTCTCAGTTTGTCTCAGTGTGTAGATAAATGCTGCTGCTTTGGGTCGCTGAAGTTAACATCATCATACTGTATATATATGATTCAATGATTATTATAACATTCATAATAAATTCTATTAAAGGAACCAAGTCCAAAACCAGAATTAGCCTCTGAGCCTGTGTGAGCCAGTCCGAGGTTTGTGATTGGCTACAGCAGCAGCTGACCACAGCGCACACATATGAAACGCTCTCCTGCTGTAGCTAACACTTCACATGCAGCCCGCCTCTCTTACTGACTGCAGCACTGCATTTATTTGCATCCATAAATCTTTAAAGTGTCACAGGTGACATCAGTGCTCTCAGTCTCACTCGGTACTTTTAATGCTGATTTTTGAACGTTTACAACAAAGAAAATCATCCATCACTCGATTAAAACAAGAAAAAAATACAACACAACACTTTATTGTAGTTCAGTGGAAAAAGTGAATATTCATGTTTTAAACCAGCTCGTCATGTTGAACTGCAGCAAACAGTTATAGTGTTAAAATGAACCTGCATTAAGTACAAGCCCACACCTGTACAGCTGTTACAGTCATGTACCTCAAACATGAACAGCAGCTTAACAACTCAGTAACTGACACAGCGGCTGATTTTACTCACTTAACAAGTAGATTTTTACTGCTGACCTTTGTATCAATCCATGAAATGATCATAAAGACCACATAAACCAAGCAGGCTGTCCCTACAGTGAGCGTCTGGTGCTGAGCAGAGCCTCGGACAGGCTGCTGCCGCTGTCACAGTCTGTTCCTGGTCAAGTACTGGCTGCAGGAGCAGAAGGTGTGGTAGAAAGAGGAGGACAGGCCGGCAATATCTGTGGAGATGTAGGGAAGGACCTCCGGAGACGCCTGGTTAAAGTAGCTGATCTGAAAGAAAGATAACACACTAATAACAGCCAGCTGTGATAAGAGTATATGTACGACTGCTGCTTTGCTCACCAGTGACTTGTTGTCTTTGGTCTCCAGTATGGTGAATCCAGCACACAGAACCTCTCCTCTGTTATAGCCTTCAGTGGGAGGCTGAGTGGGCAGGGACACTGAGCGTAGGGCGATGACATATGGGTCTCTGAAGGAAAACAGAAAGGGAACGCATCAGGAAATCCTGCAGGACACAGGTGGATGGATCTGGTTCTACTGACCCGCTGCCACATGGCTTCCTTTTGGAGGCCAACAGGATGAAGTCCTGGAGAATCCCTTTTGCCTGATTGGCCGCAGTGGGAGATCCCATCGCGCCATGACGCACCGATGGAGTCACCACACGATATATGAAGTCATCGTTGTCGACCAGCTGAATCAGCTCGCACTTCCTGTTTGAGGAAACACATACACACTGTGAAAAAGGTGACTGACAGCACTGTTTAAAGACTGAGCTGCAGTTTACTCCACATGTATCCACGGCAGAGGCAAACAGCTGCTTCTGTGCTTCACCAGCTGAGGGTGGAGCTCGTGCATAGGGACACTGAAGGGGAAAACTACATAACAAAGGGCTTGGTGATGACATCACCCAGATCTCCACCCATCTCTGCTGCTTATCCTTCTCAGGGTCGCAGGGGGTGGAGCCTATCCCAGCCGTCTTAGAGGCAGGGTACACACTGGACAGGTCGCCAGTCGGTCGCAGGGCTAAACACGACCATTCACACCTATGTGAGATTTCCAGTTAACCTAACCCACTAACTGCATGTCCTTGGACTGTGGAGGAATCTGGAGGACAGGGGAGAACCCAGGGGGACGTGGGGAGAACCCAGAGAGACGCGGGGAGAACCTTCCCAGGGGGATGCGGGGGGAACCCAGGGAGACGCGGGGAGAACCAAGGGGGACGCGGGGAGAAGCGGGGGGAACCCAGGGGAACGCGGGGGGAACCCAGGTGTTAGGAGTTGGTGGGGTTTCTGTGGTGTGGTGTCACGGGGTCTGCTTCTGTTTTCAGCTCAGTTAGGCGGGGTGGTGTGTCACGGGATGCTGACACACCGGCGGTGCATCAGACGTCATTTGATGGAGCGTTACTTAGGAGCAGCGCGACTGACGTCTGGTGTCGGAGTATTTGCCACCTCCTCGAGTGCCGGATCCATCACCCGCTTACCTGTCAGCTGTTTGTGACGCCGCATTTCCGGGATCACTACGGAGATCATTTACAGCGTTTCTCCCACATCCCGAGGATCCCCGCCCTAGCCCGTACAGCCAGTGTGACAAATCCACCCTGCGTGCGCGGGTAACCCCTTTCCCTTCGAATACGTGTCAGCCTCCTCCCCTGGTTTCCCTCTGTTTGTCCCTCTGTATAATTTCATCCCATGAAAATAACTTTGACACCACAAATAAAGAGCACTCCCTGCATTTTCTGCGCTTCTGTGTGTTCTGCCATAGAGTCCGTTCACTCAGCATAACAGAATACTCCGACCATTCTATGGACTCTGCAGAACGCACAGAACTGGTTCCTGGTGACCAGCTCCAGAGACATGAAACATCTCTGTCAAATTTGACCCGTCAGTTCCGTGAGTCTGAACAGTGGGCCGGTCGAGTTAATGATACTCTGACAGCCATTCAGGAAACACTGGCTCGGCTTGTTCCACCCTCGACCCCTGATCCCTCGCCCCCTCCACCCGAACTTCCTGCGTCGCGGAGTACATGTTCGACTCGGGACCCCGCTCCCCCGTCACTGGTGCCATTCGCGGGGGAGCTGGGCTGTTGTGGGGTTTTTTTGATTCAGGTGTCGGTGCTTTTTCAGCGTTCTCCCCATGCATTTGCCGACGACGCCTCTATGATTTCATATTTGATTGGCGCCCTTCGTGATCGGGCCTTAAGTTGGGCCGAATCGTATTTGGCTCTTCATCCTCTTGAGTCTCTCACTTATGTTCAGTTTGTCCAGGATTTTAGGTCCGTTTTTCACCACCCTTTGCGCGCGGACGAAGCCGCAGCTGGGTCGCACTAGACTTACCCCCGAGGAGCGTCAGAGGCGTTTTAAGGGGCGGCTGTGCTTATATTGTGGTCATATTTATATCTACTTGCCAGCTTCGGTTAAAAGGCGGGGCCCACCAGTAACTGCGGGGGTACTGGTGGGTGGCACCTTTTCTCGGTCTCAGGTTCCCCGCATGCAGCTTTCCGCTGTCTTATCTAATGACGCCAAGACTTACTCTACTCAAGCTCTTCTAGATTCTGGGGCTGAACAGAATTTAATTGACAGCGATCTGGTGCGTCACCTCGGTATTAACACACGGCTTCTTCAATTCAATTCAATTCAATTTTATTTATATAGCGCCAAATCACAACAAAAGTCGCCTCAAGGCGCTTCTTGAGGTCCCTGTTTCTGTTGTAGCCCTCAATGGACAGTCCTTGCCCTCGGTCACCCATGAAACGGAACCTGTCTTATTAATTCTTTCGGGTAATCATCGCGAATTTCTCAGGTTCTTTGTTTTTGCGTCCCCTGATTCCCCCGTAGTTTTGGGTTACCCTTGGTTCGAGCGCCACAATCCCCATATTAACTGGGCCGCCCGTCGCATAGAGAGTTGGAGTAGTCACTGTTTGTCACACTGTCTGCGGTCTGCTTTACCACCTCCTGCGACCCGTGCGCCCGAATCAACGCCAGACGATTTGGATCTGTCGTCGGTGCCGGAGACCTATCATGATCTGAGGTCAGTTTTCAGCAAACGTCGCGCTCTGTCTCTGCCTCCTCACCGGCCCTATGACTGTTCTATTGACTTGTTGCCTGGAGCTTCGCTGCCTACTAGTCAGCTGTATAACCTGTCTGGGCCGGAGAGGGCTGCCATGGAAACCTACGTCACGGAGTCCCTGGAGGCGGGCTTGATTCGGCCGTCTTCTTCGCCCGTGGCTGGTGGGTTCTTTTTCGTGGGGAAAAAGGACGGCTCTCTCAGACCCTGTGTTGATTTTCGTGGACTCAATGCCATCACTGTGAGGAATAAATATCCCCTTCCACTGCTTTCTTTCGCCTTTACTCCACTGCAGGAGGCGGTTGTTTTTACTAAGTTGGACCTTCGTAATGCTTATCATTTGGTCCGCATGCGTCGGGGGGACGAGTGGAAGACGGCATTCAACACTCCGCTGGGACATTATGAGTATCTGGTGATGCCATTTGGACTGTCTAATGCGCCAGCGGTGTTTCAAGCTCTGATTAATGATGTGTTGCGGGATTTTTTGAACTGTTTCGTCTTTGTGTATCTGGACGACATTCTCATTTTTTCCCGTTCACTGGATGACCATGTCCGGCAGGTGCGCTGTGTGTTACAGCGGCTGTTGGAGAATAAACTGTTTGTGAAAGCGGAAAAGTGTGTCTTCCATGCGGGGTCGGTGTCATTTTTGGGTTATGTGCTGGAAAAGGGACGGCTTAGGGCTGACCCCTGTAAGCTCGAGGCCGTTGTGAGTTGGCCGACCCCTTCTACGCGCAAGCAGTTGCAGAGGTTTTTGGGATTCGCTGATTTTTATCGGCGGTTCATTAAGAATTTCAGTCGGGTTGTGCTCCCGCTTACAGGTTTGACGTCTCCTGCTCGTGTTTTTCAGTGGTCGCCGGAGGCTGATCGGGCTTTTTCACGGCTTAAGGATTTATTTTGCTCCGCTCCCGTCCTCGCCCACCCGGACGTGTCCCGACAGTTCGTTGTGGAGGTTGATGCTTCCGATACGGGCGCGGGAGCCGTGCTGTCTCAGATTTCGCCGGAGGACGGGCGTCTCCACCCGTGCGCTTTTTTTCCCCGGCGGTTTAGTTCCGCCGAGAGAAATTATGATGTTGGGAATCGGGAACTCCTGGCCGTTAAATTGGCCTTGGAGGAGTGGCGCCACTGGCTGGAGGGTGCGGTGCACCCGTTTGTGATTTGGACCGATCACAGAAATCTCGTTTACATTCGTAATGCCAAGCGGCTTAATTCTAGGCAGGCCAGGTGGCAGTTGTTTTTTAGCCGCTTTAATTTCACGATTTCCTTCCGTCCGGGCTCCCGTAACACGAAGGCTGATGCGCTGTCGCGCCAATTTTCTTCGGACGTCGAGGCTTCGAGCGTGAGCACGATCGTTCCACCCTCCTGCGTGGTGGGGGCTTTGGTTTGGGAAATCGAGGCTGTGGTGCGCCGGGCTCAGCGGCATGAGCCTGATCCGGGTTCGGGGCCTCCGGGTAGGCTCTTTGTTCCGTCCGCCGTGCGCGCTCGCGTTCTGCATTGGCTGCACACTGCTCGCTTTGCCTGTCATCCCGGCGTTCGTCGTATGGTGTCTTTGTTGCAACGGTCCTTTTGGTGGCCTTCGTTGGTAGCGGATGCTCGCGAGTATGTTGCGGCTTGCGCTGTCTGTGCGCGTTCTAAGAGCCGTCACCGGGCGCCTTCTGGGCTTTTGCATCCTCTGCCCGTTCCCAGTCGACCGTGGTCGCACGTCGCGGTGGACTTTGTCACGGGGCTGCCACGTTCCTCTGGTCACTCGGTCATCCTTACCATTGTGGATAGGTTCTCCAAGGCTGCCCATTTTGTTCCCCTGCCTAAACTCCCTTCTGCCCTTGAGACTGCTCGTTTGCTTGTTGTTCATGTTTTTCGGCTGCATGGGATTCCCCAGGACGTTGTTTCTGACAGGGGTCCTCAGTTCGTGTCGCATGTGTGGAAGGGCTTTTGCGCGGCCTTGGGGGTGGGGCGAGCCTCTCCTCGGGCTATCACCCGCAGTCTAATGGACAGACGGAACGGACCAACCAACAACTGGAATCAGCGCTCCGCTGTGTGGTTTCGGCTAATCCTGCTTCCTGGAGCTCTCATCTCTCATGGGTGGAATATGCGCATAACTCGCTCACCTCTTCTGCCACTGGTTTCTCCCCGTTTGAGGCTTGTTTGGGTTATCAGCCCCCGCTGTTTCCTTCGCAGGAGGCGGAGGTTGCGGTCCCAGCGGTGCGGGACCACCTTCGCCGCAATAGACGGATTTGGCATCAGACCAGGGCTGCGTTGCTTCGGGCGGTGACGTGGGCCCAATGTACGGCGGATCGGCGACGGTCTCCCGCTCCTCTATACTCCGTGGGACAGAAGGTGTGGCTGTCGTCTGCCAATGTTCCTTTGAAGTGCATGTCTCGGAAGCTGGCGCCCCGTTTTCTGGGCCCTTTTCCTGTTCAACGCCTCGTTAATCCTGTGTGTGTCAGATTGCAACTGCCCGCTTCCATGAGGATTCATCCCACTTTCTCAAGCCTGTTTCTCTCAGCCCGTTGTGCCCCCTGTCCGAACCCCCGCCCGCTCGCCCGTGTGGTGGATGGCGTTTCGACCTATTCGGTCCGGCAGCTGCTGGATGTGCGCCGCCGGGGTCGGGGATTCCAGTTCTTGGTGGACTGGGAGGGGTACGGGCCTGAGGAGCGGTCTTGGATTCCGAGTTAGTTTGTTGAGGACCCTGAGCTTATTGCTGACTTTTACAGGAGGCACCCTGATAAGCCCGGAGGGCGTCCGGGGGCCGCCCGTTGAGGGGGGGGTACTGTTAGGAGTTGGTGGGGTTTCTCTGGTGTGGTGTCACGGGGTCTGCTTCTGTTTTCAGCTCAGGTAGGCGGGGTGGTGTGTCACGGGATGCTGACACACCGGCGGTGCATCAGACGTCATTTGATGGAGCGTTACTTAGGAGCAGCGCGACTGATGTCTGGTGTCGGAGTATTTGCCACCTCCTCGAGTGCCGGATCCATCACCCGCTTACCTGTCAGCTGTTTGTGAAGCCGCATTTCCGGGATCACTACGGAGATCATTTACAGCGTTTCTCCCACATCCCGAGGATCCCCGCCCTAGCCCGTACAGCCAGTGTGACAAATCCACCCTGCGTGCGCGGGTAACCCCTTTCCCTTCGAATACGTGTCAGCCTCCTCCCCTGGTTTCCCTCTGTTTGTCCCTCTGTATAATTTCATCCCGTGAAAATAACTTTGACACCACAAATAAAGAGCACTCCCTGCATTTTCTGCGCTTCTGTGTGTTCTGCCATAGAGTCCGTTCACTCAGCATAACACCAGGGGGACGCGGGGAGAAGCGGGGGGAACCCAGGGGGACGCGGGGAGAAGCGGGGGGAACCCAGGGGGAAGCGGGGGAGACGCGGGGGGAACCCAGAGAGACGCGGGGAGGACGCGGGGGGGACGCGGGGGGGACGCGGGGGGGACGCGGGGGGGACGCGGGGGGGACGCGGGGGGAACCAAGGAGACGCGGGGAGAAGCGGGGGGAACCCAGGGGGACGAGGGGAGAACCCAGGGGGGCGCGGGGAGAACCAGGGAGACGCGGGGAGAACCCAGGGGGATGCTGGGAGAACCAGGGAGAAGCGGGGAGACGTGGGGGGAACCCAGGGAGGCGCGGTGAGAACCCAGGGGGAAACGGGGAGAACCACGGAGACACGGGGAGAAGCGGGGGGAACTCAGGGGGACGCCGGGAGAACCCAGGGGGGCGAGGGGAGAACCAGGGAGACGCGGAGGAACCCAGGGAGGCGCGGGGGGAACCCAGGGGGACGTGGGGGGAACCCAGGGGGATGCGGGGGGAACCCAGGGGAGCGCGGGGAGAAGCGGGGGGAACCCAGGGGGACGCGGGGGGAACCCAGGGGGACGCGGGGGGAACCCAGGGCGACGTGGGGAGAACCCAGGGAGGCGCGGGGAGAACCCAGGGGGACGCGGGGGGAATCCAGGGGGACGCGAGGAGAACCCAGGGGGTAACGGGGGGAACATGCACACTCCCCGGCCTGATGCAATGATAGCATATTAGATGAGCTGTAAATCTAAACTCCACATCACTGCTGACACTGCATAAACAGCTCGTGCTCCACCTTACAATCCAACGTATTAAAAACCCTCGCTTGGGGCAGACTCCTGCCCTCGCTTGTCTGCCCCAAGCGAGGGCAGGAGTCTGCCCCACTGTGATACCTCAGTGACCGATCCACAACATCTAGTTATTGTTTTAAAACTGGGATTTCCCACAGTGGTCTGCTCCACCAGCACAGGCCCACGGTGTTGACAGCATGGGAGACAAAGCTCCGCCTCCTCCACAGACATGTTCTTTCCACCACCTGCTGGTCATGAGATCAATGCAAAGGGTAAGGCTGCAAATCTAAGCAGCCAGGATGAGTTTCATCTGCAGGCTGGCTCGGCTGGGGGAGAGCCACTTTTATTTAAACGTGAGAATAAAGAGACAGACAGGCCCTCACAGCTAATGTCACTTTAGCCTTAACTGATAACATGTCAGCCTCAGTGCAAAGTGAGCAGCATGAACCTAAACCACACATCGCTTATTTTTAACCCTGAGCCTCAGAAAAGTCCATCATTGGAATCGGAGAACAATACCGAGGCAGCGAGTAGAAACAGGGCGGAGCGACTGCTGCTGTGAAGCACAGAAACCGCTGATCGTAGCAAAGGTCAAACAGACGAGTCCCAGAGTCTTACTTATAATGCGAGTCCCAGCTCGGCCTGTTGCTCAGCTCAGCGAGTAAATCAAAGGCTCTGTGAGCAGGAACGTCCACCTCACATTCAATCTTGAAACTCAGCATGGACTTCTGCTCCAGGGTGTAAAGCTGAACCTGTGAACACAACATAAAGCACCGATGGGGGCAGACTCACACAAACAAACAGCTTATTAATGAGAAGCACATACCTGGTCCTTCTCACAGCTCAGGCGCCAGTTGCTTCTGGCTGCCAGCATCTTCAGAGCTGAGACGTTGTTATAGCTCAGATACACCTGGAAGCACAAACACAGGAAACACCACAAACTCATCTCCAGAGCTCAGCGTTAGCAGGCTGCCTCCCGCCATTCAAATACAACTTATTATATATGAATCAGTGCCGTCCAACAGTTCAATTCAATTTCATTTATATAGCACCAAATCACAACTAAAGTCGCCTCAAGGCGCTTCATAGATACAGAGAAATACCCAACAATCATATGACCCCCTATGAGCAGCACTTTGGCGACAGTAGGAAGGGAAAAACTCCCTTTTAACAGGAAGAAACCTCCAGCAGAACCAGGCTCAGGGAGGGGCGGGGCCATCTGCTGTGATTGGTTGGTGAGAGAAGGAACAGTGTAAGTATTAAGGGTGCAAAATGAAGACAAACTGCTGCAGCACTATTTCTCATCTGCAGTGAAGGTGAAGCACAGCGGTGCGACTCGTCGGCCTGTCGACTAAATCAGTCTGCAGGCGCGGTGAGAGTCTGACTGTGGCTCAGCTTTGGAGCTAAGTGGGACATAAACACGCTGAGGTCTGCTCAGTCAGATCATACACTGACATATAAACTGCAGTGGAACAAACAAATAAAATCACTGAACATCCTTTAAGAAAGAAACAGAAATCATGTCCCAAAAGTCGTGACGACGCACCACCGACACACAGCTGAGACGCTGATGTGGGTGAAAAGAAACTAAATGAGCCTATTAAAGGTTTACTGTGTCCAGCTCAAGCACAGGCTGTGACATCATCAACGACAGCTGATGAGCAGCTCTGTGGAAATCAAAAATACTGTTTTATGTCCGGTTTTTATAGATTCAGCTACAGAAATGAGAACTAATGATGTTTTTGTGACAAGCTGCTAGCAACAAGGTGCCTACACAATCAGTGCCAAGTTGTCTGTTATTTGTAATACAGTAATATACACATGTATGTAAAGAAGGTTTGACTTCTCTCCTGTGAGTCGTGGACTAACGTGAGCAGTACAGGTGACGCGTGGAGCTTCTCCTCACCTGGTTGGTGGGATCCCAGGGAACAGACAGAGGCACCTCCCCCTGCGTGCGGGAAATGATGTACTTCCTAAAACACAGTTACAGGAATCAGGATGATGGCACTGTGGGTCTGTGCAGCTGCACAACAAAAGCTGATGTAAACGCAGAGACTTTAGGGGCTGTTTGGAGACATGTACCTGTCCAGCCTGATCTTTTTCCTGGCTGTTGCCTCCTGAAACCTCCTTTGTCCTTCCTGTAAATGAGAGACACACAGGCAGAGGGCACCAGTGTGTAACACAGCAGGCAGATTCCCAGCACCAGTTTATGACCAGTACACCGATCTGTGCTACAAACTGAGTGGAGTGTTATTACTCAGTGTTTGTTCGTGCTGATAACGATCTACGACTACAGCGAGCGCCCTTCAGCCTGTAACGACACCATGGTCGCTCCATCAGACGGGTTTATGACTGATAACATGATTTGAAGTTCACAGCTCTGATCTTTGCTCAGCCTTCGGCTTAATGGTTAATCGAGTGTTTCTGCACCTTCTGTTTATGATACTCATGTTTTATTCTACAGGACGATCTCCACAAACTGCTTCACCACAGTGTGAATGAAGCTGACACCAACTGTCAATCTACTGCTCCACCCTTTTTAACAACACCACCAGCACACACTCGCTTTCCCTAACCGTGCTTTCCTACAGGTGTATAACGTGTAACATCCATCCATCCATCCATCTTCATCCGCTTTATCCGGGGCCGGGTCGCGGGGGCAGCAGCCTAAGCAAAGAGGCCCAGACCTCCCTCTCCCCAGCCACCTCCTCCAGCTCATCCGGGGGAACACCAAGGCGTTCCCAGGCCAGCCGAGAGATATAATCTCTCCAGCGTGTCCTGGGTCTGCCCCGGGGCCTCCTCCCGGTGGGACATGCCTGGAACACCTCACCCAGGAGGCGCCCAGGGGGCATCCTTGTCAGATGCCCAAACCACCTCAGCTGGCTCCTTTCGATGTGGAGCAGCAGCGGCTCTACTCTGAGCCCCTCCCGGATGGCCGAACTTCTCACCCTATCTCTAAGGGAGATGCCAGCCACCCTTCGGAGGAAGCTCATTTCCGCCGCTTGTATCCGCGATCTCGTCCTTTCGGTCACTACCCACAGCTCGTGGCCATAGGTGAGGGTAGGGACGTAGATCGACCGGTAAATTGAGAGCTTCGCTTTTACACTCAGCTCCCTCTTCACCACGACGGACCGGGGCAGCGTCTGCACTACTGCAGCTGCAGCCCCAATCCGTCTGTCGATCTCCGGCTCCCTTCTCCCATCACTCGCGAACAAGACCCCGAGATACTTGAACTCCTCCACTTGGGGCAGGACCTCATCCCCGACCCGGAGTGGGCACTCCACCCTTTTCCGGCTGAGAACCATGGCCTCAGATTTGGAGGTGCTGATCCTCATTCCCGCTGCTTCACACTCGGCTGCGAACCACTCCAGTGCGAGCTGGAGGCCCTCCCCCGATGAAGCCAACAGAACCACATCATCCGCAAAGATCAGAGATGAGATCCTGAGGCCACCAAAGCGAAAGCCCTCCGCCACTTGGCTGCGCCTAGAAATCCTGTCCATAAAAATTATGAACAGAACCGGTGACAAAGGGCAGCCCTGGCGGAGCCCATCACCCACCGGGAACGAGTCCGACTTATTGCCGGCAATGCGAACCAAGCTCTTGCAACGGTTGTATAGGGATCGAATGGCCCGTAGCAATGGGCCAGACACCCCATACTCCCGCAACACCTCCCACAGGACACCCCGAGGGACACGGTCGAATGCCTTCTCCAAGTCCACAAAACACATGTAGACTGGTTGGGCAAACTCCCATGCACCCTCAAGTATCCTCGAGAGGATGAAGAGCTGGTCCAGTGTTCCGCGACCAGGACGAAAACCGCATTGTTCCTCCTGCATCAGAGGTTCGACTAGCGGACAAACTCTCCTTTCCAGCACCCTGGCATAGACATTCCCGGGGAGGCTGAGGAGTGTGATCCCCCTGTAGTTGGAACACACCCTCCGGTCCCCCTTCTTAAAGATGGGGACCACCACCCCGGTCTGCCAATCCACGGGTACTGCCCCTGATCTCCACGCAACATTGCAGAGGCGTGTCAACCAGGACAGCCCTACAACGTCCAGAGCCTTCAGGAACTCGGGGCGGACCTCATCAACACCAGGGGCTCTGCCACCAAGGAGTTGTTTAACTGCCTCAGTGACCTCGCCCCCGGAAATTGGCGGGTCATTCCCCTCATCCCCAGACTCTGCTTCCTCCTTGGAAGACGCGTCAGTTGGATTAAGGAGGTCCTCGAAGTATTCCTTCCACCGCCTGACAATTTTCTCAGTCGACGTCAGCAGTGCTCCGCCAGCACTATACACAGTGCAGGTAGAGCACCGCTTTCCCCTCCTGAGACGCCTGACGGTTTGCCAGAACCTCTTCGAGGCAGTCCGAAAGTCTTTTTCCATGGCCTCTCCGAACTCCTCCCACACCCGAGTTTTTGCTTCAGCCACTGCCCGAGCCGCATTCCGTTTGGCCTGTCGATACCAGTCGGCTGCCTCCAGAGTCCCACAGGCTAACCAAGCCCGATAGGACTCCTTCTTCAGCCTGGTGGCTCCCTTCACCTCTGGTGTCCACCATTTGGTTCGGGGATTACCACCAACCACCTTGCGGCCGCAGCTCAATGCAGCAGCTTCGGCAATGGAGGCGCTGAACATGGTCCATTTGGACTCGATGTCCCCAGTCTCCCTCGGAATGCTGTTGAAGCTCTGCCGGAGGTGTGAGTTGAAGATCTCGCGGACTGGGGCCTCTGCTAGTCGTTCCCAGCACACCCTCACTACGCGTTTAGGTGCACCAGGTCTGTCCAGTGTCCTCCCCCGCCACCTGATCCAACTCACCACCAGGTGGTGATCAGTTGACAGCTCAGCCCCTCTCCTTATCCGAGTGTCCAGAACATATGGTCGCAGGTCTGGTGATACGATTACAAAATCGATCATCGACCTACGGCCTAGAGCGTCCTGGTGCCACGTGCACTTATGGACACTCTTATGTTCGAACAAGGTGTTCGTTATGGCCAAACTGTGATTAGCACAGAAGTCCAATAACAAAGCACCGCTCGGGTTCAGATCAGGGAGGCCGTTCCTCCCAATCATGCCCCTCCAGGTCTCGCTGTCGTTACCCACGTGAGCATTGAAGTCTCCCAGCAGGACAACAGAGTCTCCAGGTGGAGCACCTTCCAGCAGCACCCCCCCCCCCCCCCCCCCCAGGGACTCTAAGAAGGCTGGGTACTCCGAACTGCCACTCGGCGCATAAGCGCAGATGACAGTCAGGACCCGCTCCCCGACCCTAAGGTGCAGGGAACAAACCCTCTCGTCCACCGGGAAAAACCCCAACGTACCGGCAGCAAGCCGAGGGGATATTAGAATACCCACCCCAGCCCGCCGCCTCTCACCAGGGGCAACTCCAGACTGAGACAGAGTCCAGCCCCTCTCCAGGAGACTGGTTCCAGAGCCCAAGCCGTGCGTAGAGGTGAGCCCGACTATATCTAGCCGGTACCTCTCAACCTCACGCACTAACTCAGGCTCCTTCCCCACCATGTGTGGGGAAGGAGCCACACATGGCCACACAACGTGTAACAATCATAGTAATTTAATACTGTATTTACATGTTTTTAACATTTGAATCGAGTTCATAATAACAGCGTTCACAGTGATGGGGCATGTGGACGTGCTCAGCCCTGTGAGCCACAGACGCTGTGACACTTCCACCAGAAACAAAGGAAAGAAAACGCACGCAGAGGCCATGTTTCCTGCTCATCCATCCATCAGCACCACGGGCGGTGTAAAAGACCGACCCAGCTACACTGATGTCACCCGCTGCTTTCTCTGAGCTCACCTTGGATCAGCTGTTATCAGGAGTCTGGCTGTGAAATCAAACGTTCACAGGCTGATGTCTTGTGACTGACACCTTGTTAGCCAATCAGAGTGCGGTTTCATACCACAAATTCTGAAGCAGATTTCATGTCTTTCAGTCAGTATTAGCCAATCACAGACAGCCGCGTCACATCCAGACACTTTACGGATGCAGCACGCTAACGAGCCGTTTGTGATTGTTAGCTTAACTCACCAGGGGTTCAGGTCGTATCCGTGGTAATGTGCGTGGCTTCCCGCCATCATCGAGCACCTCAAAGGTCATGAAGGCGGAGTTTATGTGTCGGTTAGGCCCCTCCTCGTGGTAGGCCTCCGCACGCACGCCCACCTCCATGCTGCAGTAAGGACACGTGTCAGTTCTCTGTCTGCTGCACAGCTGCAGCGCTGAGCCAGTGTTCTGGGATACCTGTTTCTGAAGGCGTTGTTCACGATCGCCTTCAGCAGCAATCTGTCTCCAACCTGAGAAGGTCCTCTGAAGGTGAACATGTCGATGGCTCGAAGGGTGGGATGAGCCTGAGACAGACGACTGCAAGCAAAGAGCACAGAGACAATAGGCCACGACCTCCCACGCGCTCGCCGTGTTCAGGTTACTCATACAGATACAGCTGGACAGATCCTTTAATCTGCACCAGGACTGAACTACACTGATCACAACATGGAGGTCAAAGGTCACAATGATGCATCCTATTTTTAGGTAAAAATATGAAGGAAAGAAGTGTTTGTGACTGTACCTGGCAGCGATTGTAGCTACATTCACCATCCAGGCCATGATCTGCCCTCCAAATGTGTTTACCTGGGATTCAAACACACCTCATGCATGATCTGACAGTCATGTCTCAGCGGTACGATGACACACTGATGCACTGAACAGTCACATATATGTGCACATGTAAAACAGCTGGGCCTCATTTACAAACCTGTGTGTAGGATCCATACGCGCTGATCCACACAGGTGTGCACACGGGTGTTCACTGTTCATAGACATAAACTACACCTTTCTTGCTGCTACTTCAAAGCACATTGTGCGCTGTCTGTCCTGCGTGCTGCACAACAACATTCAGTATTTAGTATTTACTGCTGTTTACACTTAGCTAGATTAACGTGATGGTGTTGTGTTTAGTATGTTGCTCTGTTTTTTTTGCTTGTTTTCTCTTCTTTCTCTTTTTATGTTTCCTTTCTCACTGTCCCTCTCCCCTTCTGTTTTTCTTTCTTTCTCCCTTTCCTATCCCTCAGTCATGTCTGTCCCGTCTGTAACAACTGAAAATAAAATAAAATAAATAATAACAACAAAGGTCGATCAAATGGACCAATACGGCAAAGCTGTGATGATCCACTTGGTGAAGTAAATCCATTGGGTCTCCTTGTTGGTCTTCAGACAACAGATCTGGCAAAGAAACCAAAACCAAATCGCTCTGACAGCAGCCGTCAGCGCCTCAGTTCACGCTCAGATGTAGTCAGTGTTTGGAGGCCATGAGCTGATGTTTTGAACCAAAAAAGGAGTAAAAGAAATAAAACTACTGCATCTCCACTTCATCGTATTAAATAAAAGCCAAATGTTTTGTTCGTACCCAACAGTAAGAAACGAGGCCACGCAGGTGTTTCTGGTAACAACAGGTTCAAATTCAGTCTGCTTCAAATATTCCACGTTGTAACAGCACGAGACACCGACCAGCGAGACGCCAACCAGCGAGACGCCGACCAGCGAGACGCCGACCAGCGAGACGCCGACCAGCGAGACACCGACCAGCGAGAAACCGACCAGCGAGAAACCGACCAGCGAGACACCGCCGCGCCCGCTCTAGTTCAGATGGGAAACACATGAAATGAACTGACCTGATGGTTTGCATGTGGAGGCAGAACCAGCTCCACACTCTCCACCCGAGTCCTCTCTGCTGCCACTGCATCGGCTCCCACTGAGCTGTCAACTGATACAGAAACAAGTCAAGTCGTTATGTGAAGAAAGTACTAATTAAAGTTTGATCGTCATTTACTGCCAGACTGTCGTTGTTAGCGACCACAGCAGACGCCATGGAAGCCACAGGCTAAAGTATCAGGTCAGTTCAAATGTTCTTCTCTCAGCTTCGCCGCTTCTCCTCCTGCCTGAGCTTCCTTTGTCCTCGTGAGCGCCCGGACCATCGCAGCCTTGCCTCCCTACGCTTAACCTGAGTCGTTCCTCTCATGTCCTCATTTCCTGTCCATAGTGGTCACTCCCAGTGGAAACCCCGACATCTTCACTCCTCCAGCTCGGCCTCTTGTTTTTGTTAGTGCCACTGCCTCCAGATCATAGCAGCTCTCACTACCATCGTTTCAATCCTCCGTCACATATCAACCCTGAAACCTGTCTGTTGCTCTGGATGGTTGAGCCCAGGTATTTAAACTCCTTCCTGTTACCTGCTCTCCCTACAGGTCACATCATCTGCAAACCTCACGTTCACAGAAGGGGCTGAGAGCAGACCCTCCCCATGTCATGCACCAGCCTCACATGCTTCTCCAGCACTTCTGACGTTCTCATGTAAACCCACAGCTGCTCTCGTCTGTCCTGTGCTTTCTACACGCACAAAGACGCAGTGAAGTGCAAAGACTGTCTGCCGGGACGTGGCCGGGTGCATCACTCACCCTGCTGCACAGACTCATTGGAAAGCAAATCCTTGATGATGTCATCGTGCACCATTCGGACCCTCCGCCTTTCAGCGGCCACGCTGTGTTCAACCTGCTCCTTCTGCGTGACAGGAACAATGGGCTTCAAGGTCACCTGTGAGGTACCACACACACACACACACACACACACACACACACACACACACACACACACACACACACACACACACACACACACACAGGTCAGACCACTAAAAGGCATGACTCTGTCTCACAATGACAGCTGGTGGTATGATGGTGTCTGTGGTGCTGCTGCAGTTCGTCTCGCCGTCACAAAGCTCCTGTATCAGTGCTGAGACTCTGACGTTGTGTCACAGCTTCCTCTGATTTAATAAAGAGAAACATAAGTCCTGACTAAGGTCAAGGAAACTGTCACATCAAACTCAGAGTCCACTTTAGGACTTTGACCTCTGAGCTCTACAAGGACAAACGTCAGCGATGTGTCCCCGAGGTCACGTGAACAGCGTGTGCTCGCTGTGCATCATACGATGCTGAAAACTAAAGCAGACACACGAGCAGCAGCCCCCAGACTCTGAGCTCCCCCCCACCAATCACAGCAGATGGCCCCGCCCCTCCCTGAGCCTGGTTCTTCCTGTTAAAAGGGAGTTTTTCCTTCCCACTGTCACCAAGTGTTTGCTCACAGGGGGTCATGTGATTGTTCTTCTCTGCATGTATCACTGTAGGCTCTACTGTACAGGATAAAGCAGCTTGGTGTGACTGTTGTTGTGATTTGATGCTGTGTAAATGAAACTGGATTGAAAAACAACTAAAAACTCTTTTCAGACTTTTGGTCAACCTTTGTTTTTATGTTGTGAAGCATTTTGTGATGTTTATCTTGAACGGTTGCTAGGTTACGTACTAAACTTCCTTTGAGATGCAACAACACATGAACAACATGCTTTTAAACAACGATCTTCATCTAGTTATCAGTAATGTGGCAAACGTCCACACACTCTCCAGAGTGTCGTGATCATGCACCTTTTGTCCTGTGCTTGTGCGCTGGGTAACAAAGGTGGCGTAGGCATGACAAACCCTCCAGTGACGATCAGAGAACAGGTCCTCACAGTTCACCTGTATGCCCACCTGAGGGGAAGTACGGGACAGTACGTTAAGGTAAACACACATGGTTGTACCCGTGAGAAAAGCACACGCAGCTAACTGATTTCAAAAACAACAAAAGGCACAAAGAACAGCAGAAGTTCACTGACCTCCATGCTGGTGTTAAAGGCTCTGTTGACCTTTGCCCTGATATTCACCACCTGACCCACACTGAAGAAAGATGGAAAGGCGGAGTTACTACCTTCAGCCCAACCCTTCCACACACTCACACACGCCTCCTCTCACCTGATGGTGTGCTCAAAGTGGATGTCGTCCATGGAAGCAGTGACGCAGGGACTCCCAGCGTGCCTCTCAGCTGCACGGTCGAACAGTTGGGTCATTACAACACTACACGCTCACAGCTTCCAACACACACCTGAGACACACAAAGCTCACCGGAGAGGCAGGCGGCGGAGTCGATCCATTTGAGCAGCTGACCCACGCCGAGCTCCTGCCGATGGTTGCTGTGACAGGGCATCACGATCTGACTCATTTTCACCTCTGTCGGGTTGTAGTTTTCTTCTTCTTCCTCCTCTTCTCCATCCTCTTCCTCCAAACAATCTGATGTCCTGGAACTCATTTGGAAAGCTGGGGAAACAAAGTAAAGGAAAGACACTGAAGCTACAGTACTGTGCAAAAGTCTTGAGTCACACCTCATTTTCTTTTGTTTTGCCCCAAAGAGCCAGACTTTGTGATCATTTTGAAACCTGATACTGAACAAGAGTTTCGCTCTAGTCCAATTTCAGATGAATGTCTTTTTGTTTGTTCAGTCACTTAAAACTGACCCATGACTCTTTTTGAAGCATTCAATCCAGCTTTATTTATAAAACACCAAATCACAACAACAGTCACCTCAAGGTGCTTTAACCTGTACAGTAGAGCCTACAGTGATACATGCAGAGAAGAACCCAACAATCATATGACCCCCTATGAGCAGCACTTTGGTGACAGTGGGAAGGAAAAACTCCATTTTAACAGGAAGAACCAGGCTCAGGGAGGGGCGGGGCCATCTGCTGTGATTGGTTGGGGCGAAAAAGGCACCTAACCCAGGAGGTGAACCAGTGCGTCTACACACAACAGACAATTTAGCAAAGAACCAACTAGGGCTGTGCGATATGACCAAACTCTCATATCCTGATATAAGACATCTATCGTCTGATAACGATATAAATCACAAAAATGTAACATTTTCTGTAAAGTCTGTGAATCAGCTCGACTTGCGTGAAGTGTTTCCAGCTGTGCGTCATGTAGCTGGAGTCGAGTGTTTTAACAGATGCATGAAACGATACATTTTTAGACATAAGTTGTAACGGCGCCGTTTTCTTTGTATTTATTACACGGCGTGCTGCGGGGAAAAGCCTGTTCTAACGTTTGAGTCTAAGGTTTATTTTTTAGCACCTGGCGTCTTTTTTACTTCTCATCCGTAAATAATCTGCATCTTTCACGTGATTCAGTTTATTTTGAAAAGTCTCAACAGGATCTTGAGCTTTATTGTGAAAGGTTTATGTGGAACAAGCGGACACGCGGTGGTTTTGCCGTCGTTGTTGCTAATGACAACACATAAAAACAGGCGCTTGTCCGTCCGTAGTGTGGTTATATTAAATATAAGAGAAAGAGAGAACTTTAAGAAATTAACAATAACTACGGTGACATCAAAACCATGAAAAATATTGCTGTAAACAGTTTATTTTGCGACACCATGAAACAAACGACAGCGTAAAATGAAACGATAGATGTTTTTATATCATCATCGATATATATCGTTATATCGAACAGCCCTAGAACCAACTGTAAACTGGTTGAGGAGCTGCTGCTCAGCACTCCCAGTCTGCTTCCCACCCAAACATTCATCAGGTAACTGACTGTAAGTGTCAGTCGATGGATCCACGTCAGCCCGTTATCAGTGGAAAAGAAGGTGCAGCACAGCTGAGGTTTGTAAAGATGCACCTGAGTGCACATAGAGAGTCCTGGAACAAAGTGAACACAAGTTCAGCCATAATGCACAATGCCACACCAGACCTCCTCATATGAACGCTCAATGATGGGGATTTTTTACATTTGCTTTGCAGCCACAGGATCCGGGCACACCATGAACTCCTCTGTACACCAAAGGAGTCCAGAGTCAGCTGTGAGGCCATCTGACAGCTAAAGCTGTGGGATCTATGGTGGAGCTGCATATCAGACTGTAGATGTGACAGCTGTGGTGGCTGATTGCTTGGTTCTGCTGGTCACTGTAAGCCTGCACAGCATTGTCTACGCTGCATGCTCCAGAACACAGTAGGTTGGTTTTTGAGGGGTTTTGTTCTTAATGCATCAGATTTTCTTTTTATTGTATCCTATAGTTCAGGTTCTAATACATAGTTTGATATGTTGTTGATTGTTCTTTGTTTTCATTGTATTCATTTATGTGCTGCACATGTGTATAAATACACAGATGCTCTGTTGTTGTGCTACATACAGGTTAGGTGTACAGCAGTTTGCAATGTTGTTTTGGATACAAACACATTATTATAATTTTATTATTATATTATTATAAATATTAACCTCAGTTACTGTTACAAATGGGATGGTGCCAAAAACAGTATGTTGTGTGTACTTAACAGCACTCGTGTCAAAGGCTAACACAGAATGAGCATTTAGAATAACCTAACAGGAAGTGAGGTAACCACAGGTTACTGACTGTAAAGACAGCATGTGAAACATGCAGAGCCAGACTTGTTCTCACTTGTTACAACTGATCTTTTGTATCGTTGCTTAAAGTGGAATAGGATAGAGGAGGTGGCTCCATGGTAACGAGAACAACAACAACAAAAACCAAACAGAAAATTCAATAAAACTCAAAGTGGATACAAAGCAAAGCACTCAGGCTGTACACGCAGCTGGATGAGATATGCTGTTAAAGCACTTTGAGGGCTCGACTAGAGTAAAAGCATTTACTACATGAAGACTGGATGAATATAACACTGAGACATTTCAGGGCCTCCACAGCCAGCACCGGCCTGATGAGTAAAAAGCCTTTCTCTTGGATGCCACCAGGGGGCGATGTCTTTGGCTGCAGAAACGCTTTTGCATACAAGTCTACGGAACAACAGCTTTGTGCCTTCAGCGCAGTGAAAACGTTTGTAACCTCAGTCAATGAGCAACACTGCATTCAAAACAAAGTCACTCCACGTATCAGAAAGGCGGTTAATGAGCCGCTTTCACAACACAAACCACAGTCTGTTTGTCAGCACTGTTGGAATCAGCTGGCTCAAGCTTCCTGCTCAGTGACCGACTGTGCTGTAAACACGTCGCAGTTTGACACGGAAACCTCAGATTAACTTTCACAGACTGTGGCCGTGACGTTTCTGACACAGCTCGTGGGCGACACATTAACGGCAACAGTTTCTTGAACGATACTTCGTTCAGCGACTGGTCTGCTCAGTCCCAGTACAGATGTTGTCCTGGTCTGGACAGGTGGAGCGGGGACCAGTTACATACCTGTGGTCTGTAGCTCTAAAACAAACAGCAGCGGTGTCCTCCTGCACTGTGCACACAACAGACTCACAGTGACTGACGGCGACGCCCAGTCTAACCACTAGTTTCTGCCCAGCAGCTCCCAGTTCACAGGTTTGCGCGTCCTTAGTTCCACAAACTGCGCCTGTGAGGCAGCCTGGTTCCAGTTAGAGCCGAGACCATTACCTACATGTTAGTCTACATTAGAGGAACAAACCTGAGGGCGGCCACTCACACAGCTCAGCTCCACAGACTCACGAAACACAACGACCAACACGGATTTCGCCAGTACCTTTCAAAATAAAAGCCACACACACAGTCTGGCACGCCTATGTGCGTCGATTTGCTGATTTTTACCAACCCTGTGCTGTACATGTGCAACTTTTAGCTCCTGGATAATAAGCTGAAGGGAAAAGCGAATTTTTACAAAGTCAACGGTCAAAAGTTTTAGATCAGCCCAGTTCTTCCAGTTATTTATTGCAGTTAGTCCTTCAAGTCCAATGAAGTCTGTCCTTGGAATGGTACAAAGAGGTGACCTACCAGCAGTTTAAAAAAAGGTTACCCGAAAGTGAGAAATAATGTACATTTCAGATTTATACAAAGAGGCTTTTTCAGGCAGCGCAGCGTGGGTTAACCAGCTGTTCTGCAGCGACGGAGGCTGAGCGAGCCTTGAAAGCTGGCGCTTCCTATTCCTGCAGGTAATGATGGCCAAACGAAGCTTGTGTTAGAAACGTTTCAGTCCTCTCTGGTGACATCTGGTGGCCACAAATATGAAGCGCAGCTTGAATTTAAAGCGCTCTTCTTCATTAAGACTGCTCACCACAGAGTGGACACTGGGCCACCCTTAGGTTGCTTTCACCTGAAATAATTATGTCTGTTTGATTAATAAAGTTTCCTTCTTTAAACATGCGCCATGGTGTGTTCTTTCTTTGCTTGATGTTGGTAAATACAATAATGTACAACAGTGTGGAGCATGCTTCCGCATTGAGGCCCCGCCTCCACGTACTTATGCAGCTAATCACTGGACAGCTGTGTTTATAAATAATATGATATTAGGCCAATTTTCTTAGACATATTTTTGACTCGGGGGTAGAACTGATTGTGAGCTGGGGGGGTGGTATGAACTTGTAAAGTAAAAAACATGATGCATTTAAGGTCATCCTGTTTGGTTTTTATTTAAGCAGAGAATTGGTTCCACTGTGTGATGGCCCAGTCTGCTTTCTCTGAGATGATTTCTCCTGCCTCAGAGGAAAAATCCTCTCATGGACAGAAGAGGCTGGAGTGCACAGGAACTGTAGAGATGCAGGTGTGCGCTCTTCCTGGTCCCACAGACTATCAGCTAAAGAGGATAAACACATTAAAGTGCTGCACATTTAGTAGGATAACATTTTAAGATTTTAAAAATAAAATATTTTTATTTTATTAAATTTAAAGAGTAATAAGGAAGTCTTTCTAAAGGTTCCGGGAGAGACCACGGGTTAAGAGAGTGTGGTGAATCTTTTTGTGCTTGGGTTTCTGGGTTTTTATAATATTGGGTTTGGTGTAAAATTAAAGTGTGAAATATTTATTTATATAAAAATGTGAAATGTATTTATGTATTTACTTATTCTAATTGATATATTGTATACTGTGGTGGAAGGCTGGGATTTAAGAATTTACCTGAGAGTGGAAGAATGGTTAAGTCTGTGACAGCTGAACATATTTAAGGCTGCCAGTTGTCATTAGAGGGTTGATTGTGCTGTGAAGAAGCTCGACGAGTGAATTGCTGTAAGGTAGTGATGGCCAAATGAAGCTTCCTGAAGCTTGTATTGAAAAATGCTTCATTACTCGAAGCTTTTCAACACAGTCCTCTCTGGTGACATCTGGTGGCCAAAACCATGAAGAGCAGCTTGAATCTACAAAATAAAACCAACCGCTTCATTAAGATTGCTCACTCTGCAGAGTGGAGTTCTGTCTGATATCGGGCCGCTGTTGTGTTGCTTTGAACGTATATTTTTTGTTGGTTAAAAAAATGTTGTTTATTTGTTTAATAAATAATTTTGACCAGTAAACTCTCCTTGGTCAAACATGCACCACGGTGTGGTCTTTCTTTGCTTGTGACTTCTTGATGTTGGTAAATACAATAATTGAAAAATACCACGTTACATATAATATACATATAATAATGTACAAAACATTATGGAGTATGCTTCTGCTGTGAGGTCCTGCCTCCATGCACTTGTGCAAGAGCTAGACGGGTATATTTATAAATAATATTATATTAGGGACATTTTCCTATACATATTTGTGACCTGGGGGTAGAATTGATTGTGAACTGGAAAGGGAAAATGCTTATGAACTTGTAAATTAAAAACATGATGCATTTAAGGTAACCCTTTTTCATTTTTATTTAAGAAGAAAATTTGTTCTAGTGTGCGATGGCCGAACCTGTTCCTTTTATATTTAGATAATTTCTCCTGCCTTAAGGAAAATCCCTTCACATGGCACAGAGGAGGCTGGAGTGCAGAGAAACTGGTAGAGATGCAGTTATACAGTCTATCTGGGCCCCACAAACTATCAGCTAAAGAGAATAAATACATTCAATTGCTGCACATTTGGCAAACTAACATTTTCAGATGAATTAAACAATAAAATATATATTTTTATAACATTACATGTAAAGAGTCAAGTGGAAGTCTAAAGTTTTCTAAAGTTATTTAATGATATTTATATTATGAAAGCAGATTTTTTGACATTTTAAGTTTTTTCTCATTATAAGATAAAATAAACGCACAAAACAAAAGCAAACAACAAGAACACAAAGCTGTAAAACCCATCCAACTGACCAAAATCAACTCAAAGTACTGCCACACAACAGAACCTCCTCTCTTCCTCGCTGGCTCCAAATCTCTCAGTGGAAATATCAGTGGTTCGCTGTCACCATCAAAACACCACAAATCCCGCGAATGATTCACTTCCTTATAAACCAGTGAATCAGACACCGAAGCAGTTAGGCTCTAAACGAAGCTTCGGACGTCACTGATCACGTGACTCTGGCCAAACGAATCAAGCTTCGACACAGTGCTTCTGAAGCAGTGTGTTCATTTTTTTGACCCACGCACCGAAGCGTCAGCTTCAAGCGGCCCATCACTATTGTAAGAGAGCTGTATGGCAAATAAATACTTTCTGTTCCACTACACTTGCCTTGGTCCATCTCACTGTGTTTCCAGCCCTGTTACAGTCGGTCTGTCTGAGAAACTGCAAAGAAAGTCAAAGTGTCAGTGAGTTCAGTTTCCTTCAGCATCCAAAGGCTCAGAAACAAACTATGACAGGAGGAGGTCTGCAGACCCAAAGACACGACTCAATCAGAGGATACGTTTCTGAGAGTTAACAGCTGTGTGATGGCAGCTCACAGGACAACAGCTTCAAGCATCTTCATAGTGGTCGTAGTGAGAAAGTCTCAGTTCCAGCTGTGAAGAGAAAACTTCGAGCTGCAGGTTTGACAGGACGAGTTGCAGAAAGAAAGAAGACGTCAGAATAAGACACAGAGGCTCGTCTGGGCCATGAAACACCGACACTGGACTACTGAAGGCTGGAAGAAGGTTTTATGGACTGATGGATCATCATCTTTGTACGGCGTTGAGTAGGTAAAGGATGGTTCTACAATGTGTGGCATCAACTGTCAAACATGCAGGAGGAAGTGTGATGGTCTGGGGCTGTTTGCTGGATCCAGGGTCGGTGACTCGTACAGAGTGAGAGGCTCCCTGAACCAAAACAGCTACCACAGCATCCTGCAGCGCCCTCTGGGGTCAGGGGTTCATCCTACAGCAAGATAATGACCCAAAACATGAGTTCAAGCTATGCCAGAACTACCTCAGGAAAATAGAACAAGGGAGTGTCCAGCACAGTCTCCAGACTGAAACCCCATCGAGCTGGTTTGAACTGGACAGAAGAGTGAAAGCAAAGCAGCTACAAGGTCCACATTTATGGGAACTTCTGCTACAGATATGGGAGAAGATTCGATTTCTATTGTAGAAAGAAGCCACGAGTCAGACGTTTAGACTTTGGTCTATAAATTGATTCATGATTTCTTTTTTAACTCCAATTTCTTATTTGTACCATGCTTTTATTTCAGAGTGCAATGAAACATTAAACGGAATAATTTTCCATAAAAAGCTTTAAAACTTGGGTTGTTCTTGGCAGCGTATTTGGGCATTTATTTTGATGTGTTTCAGTAAAAGGACTAGATGTTACAATCCCTGATTATGCACTGCTTTCAATTGAGAAAAGTTTGAGGGATGGCTGTTATGAGGAAAGCCCAGAAACTTTACCAGCAGCACACATCGTTGTGTGCTTCAACTTTCGGTCTTTTACCGACGCTAATCTGCCATTTTTCCTTCCTTGGTTAGGTTTAGGGATTGGAGATCTGATATAGATTATCATATTAAATTTGGGACACATCGTCAGTAGTGGACCTTGGATTCATCGGGTGTTTCGGCCATTATCACTAGACACCTTAGCTGCCCAAGTGATGTCAGCCCTTCGTAGCCATAGCCAGTGACTGGTCCTCTCAGCAGTGTTAGCTGGTTCTCTTATAGCCTGCCGTTGTGCCTGTCCTCTGATCCCAATCTCTCTGAGCAGTTTTGCTGTTGTACTGGCAACAAAGCCCCTGCATCCCACTTCCATCGGGCGCACCTTGATCTTCCAGCCTCTGCTTCAGCTGCCACGTTGGCATACCACAGCTTCTTACACTAAAACGCTTCCTCAATTGCTTCCTCCCATGGTACCGTCAGCTCAATGACGTACGCAAGTTTTTGGGGAGTTAGACCAGAGGATGAGGTCTGGTCGCAGAGTAGTTGTTACGATCTCTGTGGGAAAAATTAGCCTCTGATCCAAGTTCACCTGCATCTGCCAATCCCTGGCAGCCTTCAGCTGGCCGAGGTCTGGTGTTGAGGGGCTGGTCCTCGACTTGTCTCTCTTCTGGACAACTGCTGATGAAAACTGACGCTCCTCTTGGCTCGTGAAAGGTTGAGCGTTGATGGATTTTCTTTTGCGCTCAACTTTCTCGGCTAGGACCTGGTTGTGTCTCCATGTGTGTCTGCCCTGAGTAAGGCTAGTCCTACAACCAACCAAGATGTGCTTGAGTGTTGCTGGGACTGTACACAGGGGGCAGGCTGGGTCCTTTCCAAACCACAGCTGCAGATTTATTGGGGAAGTTAGAACATGGTACGTCGGTCGGATGATGAAACTTAGTCTATTAGACTCCAAGCCCCAGATTTCACTCCATGAGAGTTTCCTCTTTTCCTCCCAATTCACCCAGCGACCCTGTTTGTCCAGCGCCACGGCTCTGGCATGTCCGGCTGTTTCCTCCTGTCACTTTACCTCCTCCACTATCATTTCTCGACGTTCGGTTACAGACGCCTGTTGCCACCGAGGTGTTACTGCTCCAAGACCAAATCCTCCTCCGCCCTGTTGGACGTGACCCACCACGTCACGATGCTGAAGAGCGGATTTGGCCTGTAGCACAGATGTGGCCAGGGTCCACTTCCTCCCCGTTGCTAGGGTGGGAGCAGCGCCTCTCACTATGAGGTCCCGTGAGTGACATCTCAACCCTCACTTTTTCACTATTATCGTGAGCCACTGGCTATTACCGTAAATCCTGAACCATCTCAGTGGTTTCCACATATAGAAACTGGTTTCCCTTGGAAGGAATAATAATAATGATACATTTTATTTGAGGGTGCCTTTCAGAAACCCAAGGTCACCTTACAAAAGACAAAATAAAAGGGGCAATAGTTATAAAATACATAAAATAAGTTAAAATAGCAAAACAGAACAACAGATAAAATCAGCACTAAAGCGAATAAGCCAGTTTGAACAGATGTGTTTTGAGCTGTGACTTAAATATGGAGAGGGAGTCAATATTTGTTATGGCAGGAGGAAGAGCTGCAGAGCCGAGGAGCAGAGCGACTGAAGGCTCCCCACAGTGATGAGACAGGCAGAAGGGACAGTAAGATGAGGATGTGAGAGCAGGAAACAGCACTGATTGGTGGTTATGAAGCAGGTCACACAAACAGGAAGGAGCAGATTTATGGACACACTTGTATGTGAGAAGATTTTAAAGTAAGAGTGAAATCACAATCCTTGCTGTAGGTTTCAGGTCAGCGCTGCCACTTTTAATCCTGTTGTGACTTCTATGAGCATTTGTGTCTTCAGCATTTTGTCAGAACGACAATTTTAACATGAGCTTTAGATATCTGTGCCGTGATAAATCCACTGAATTACCTGCTGTTTTTCTTAGCTCCCCACTGTGTGCTGTAAGTTTCCTCAGACTGCTAAACTCTCATTGCTTCTGAGCTTCATTCAGGATGTATTTGTTCTGTTTAGGATGTGGAAGACTGACTTCAGCCTGAGCCTGGTGTGATTTACCTTGATAAAATGATATGTTACACTACAGAAGATAATCCTGCAAACCCACAAATGTGTCATTTGTGGTTGTTCTCAGAACGCCAGAGGCCATGTCCTAACATGAGCATAAATATAGTCACTGAACAGTAAAACCACTCATTGGCTTTTCGATGTGGAAGGAAAAGTATGTCTACACATTTAACATAGAATAGCAACCCAACGAAAACGTGTTGTGTACTGACATGCTTCAGGACTTAGCTTGGAGTGTAAGAGTTTACATATGAACAGCTGATAAACTTAATGAGAAAGAAAGAATAAACAAAGTGTTGAGAAAAGCAGCCTTTATTCAGAAGCTATCATAAAGATGTCGATGAAGTGTGAAACACCCGAACGCTGTTACTGACTGAAAGAAAATCAGGAGTTTTGAGAAGATGCTGATTTAGATCCCAGACACACACAAACACACAACAGATGTATGAGGTCTGCAGTCCTACACAGCTCCATGCAGGTACAGTGCCAGGAACTTGCTGAACACCTCAGGCTTGTATCCGGCCAGACCAGCTGGTACCTGTGGAGACACAAAGCAACCAATCAGAACCATTACATTTTCACTGTGGCTCCTCCCATCACACAGTCAAAAGGAAGCAATACGTCTGTAACAGTTTCCACCAGTGTGTTTAACTATGCATCAAAAATGTTGCAGCTAAAAATTCATGCAGAGTACAGTTACTGTACTCTGCAGTAAGTGTACTCTGCAGTAAGTGTACTCTGCAGTAACTGCACAGTAACTCTACTCTGCAGTAACTCTACTCTGCAGTAACTCTACTCTGCAGTAACTCTAATCTGCAGTAACTGTACTCTGCAGTAACTGCACAGTAATGTACTCTGCAGTAACTGCACAGTAACTCTACTCTGCAGTAACTGTACTCTGCAGTAACTGCTGAGTAGAGTAGAGTACTGCACAGTAACTGTACTCTGCATTTGTATAGCGCTTTTCTAGTCCTTAAGGACCCCAAAGCGCTTTACACTACATTCAGTCATCCACCCATTCACACACGCATTCACACACTGGTGATGGCAGCTACATTGTAGCCACAGCTGCCCTGGGGCGCACTGACAGAGGCGAGGCTGCTGGACACAGGCGCCACCGGGGCCTCTGACCACCACCAGTAGGCAAACATGGGGTTAGTATCTTGCCCAAGGATATTTGGCATGTAGCCAGGAGGCAGCCTGAGATCGAACCACCGACCTTCTGATTAGTGGCTGACCTGCTCTGCCACCTGAGCTACAGCCACCCCCCCGTAGTAACTCTACTCTGCAGTAACTGCACAGTAACTGTACTCTGCAGTAACTCTACTCTGCAGTAACTGATTACTGCAGAGTAGAGTTACTGCACTGAGGAGCTTCCTGCACACTGACACAAAGGCTGATAGCTACACAGATAAATAAAGTTAGTGAAAGCCACGCCTCCCCTCACACTGTACCTTGACTTGCTTCTTTTTAATGAGCGGTCGAACTTTTGCAAAATCATACAGCTCGACGTCTTCTTCCAGCCACATCTGCAAACAGACAAAATGAAACAGCTAAAACAGACTGCTGGGGTTTAACTTTGGGCTCATTAGCTGGAGGACAAACAACTTGTTGACACATCCATAAGCTTCCTGTCTTAACACTGAGTAAGCACACGAGACGCAGCCACGGTTCAGCATCTTCACAGCAGGCTGCTCTTATGTTTGTGGGCTAAACTGGGTAAGTTGTGGAGTTATTACAAACCCTCAATAACACAAGGAAGCACCAACACATGCATAGTATTTACATACTGGCGAGGAATGAGCCACGTCTTTGTGCACACTGACAGGTTTTGGAGTGATACTTACAACATAGCACGAGCTGTAAGAAGAAGATCATGGTGAACAATACAGCGAGCAAATGGACTGCATCTACAGCATCTACAGCAGAGATATTTCCCTACTTATCACGGGCGTGATGTCAGCATCCTGTACATGTACTGATGATTTCACAGCATAAATAATCCACACAGGTTAACGCGCTGTAATCTGACTGCATGCTGGCAGATTATTCTCCGCTCGTCCGCTGAGTTGTAGAGTTCATTTGAAGTTCTGGTTTGAAAGCTTCACTCTGATTTTTCTCCACGTGAAAACAAAACAAACATGAAGAAAAGCTACAAGTTTACAAAGTGATCAACTGATTTGAAGCAGAGCACAGTGCAGGTGTGAGGACACAGCAGGTCTGGGTCTTCATCCAGCTCTGAACAACTTAAACTGTTTGAACTGATGATCATGGAAACTGCAACATGACCCTTCTGACCAGTACTGGGCAGTAACTGAGTACTATCAAAGGAATCCTTCGTATGTAACTGTGTAAATGGAAACTACACCTGACACGCCTCCATGATCACTTATGACAGGTTAACCATTTAAGACCGACCATAGAACCAAGTCCGCCAGAGCTTATATTATATGTTTACATGCTGTGGAGCCATTTGTGGGAGCATTTCAAGTTGCTATACATCAATACAACCATTACAGCCTAGATTTTAATAATATGTCTGCATTAAGTGCATAGTAATTACATAAATTGCAAAAAAGTGCAATAAACTACAAAAAATTGAAAATCGTTTTTGTTTTTTAACATATATTTCTAGTTAGAGAAATTTAAGAGGCTTATCCCTCAAAACTGTAAATACAAAAAAGTTGCACAAAATAGTTTCCCACCACAGGAAATTTATTTTGAGTGTCTTCATAGTTTTATTTTTGAAATACACCAATTTTTATACACTGCAGGAAAAACAAAAATAAATATTATAATGCAAATTTGCAAAAAAGCAGCATATGCATCAAAATAAACTATGTCCAGCAGTGCAATATGAGTCCTAAGCATCCCAGAAACCACACAGAAAGTCATAAAGTCAAACATAACTTTTAAAAACACCAGTATAGGCTCATGAGACCCTGATGGTAAAAAAAAAAAAACTACATTTCTGCAAAATGACGTCACTTCCAGTTTCGGGCAGGTCATGGCGGACATGCGATAGTTCGTGTTGATGGACGTAGGAAGTGTTACAAACAGCTGATCGGATCGGCAAAGTGTGTTTCTGGAATATTATGTTTTTGTTGCTGCAAGTGCTTTTTATGCAGTTTTTGCAAAGTTATATGTGGAAGGAAACTGTGACCGAGGACAAGCTGATGGCATAAGATGTAAGTACAACTCCTCTGGTTTCATATGCAAAAAAATTATTGCGCTAGCTCACGTGGTTGCAGAGCTACCGGGATTTAAAAATAGTTGCACCAAACAGAGCGTGCTGCTCCGACCGGCTTTAAAGGGTTAACATGTTTTATCCTTGACGCTGCAGAGCCGTCAGCACCACTGATGTGTTGGAATCTGCACATATATGTTTAGAGAAAACACATTTAAGGTTTTACAGTCATTAAAGACGTGCTGTAGCCTCGGTCCACCCTGACCACACCCCTACAGGATTCCTCACATGCAGCTCACCTGGTTTTTAATTCCGTCGTCTCCTGAGAGGTCCGTGGTATTCAGCTGGAAAACCATGAACTGGAAAATCCTACCATTGGTCCCGACTGACTGCACGGTCACAGGACGGTCTAAGAGTCGCTGTGGACGAGTCTGACACGCATGAAGACGGACAATTAAGAAACACAACAGTGTTCAAACGGAGGTAAAGTGCTGCTGTTCGTTTGCTTACCCCGTGGAGCTTGTGTGCACGGGCCAGCGCGTTTCCAAAGGTAAACATGATCATCTTGGTTCTAAACTGCTCTGGGCGGAGCTTACAACGAGGATCAGCTGACTCCAGGAAGTACAGCGTGTGGGCGTGAGGGTAAGGGTAGTCATCTCTGAAACCTGAGTGGACGTGACAGACTTGTGTCACTGAGCGCGAGCAGCAGACACAAGCACACCTGCGCTACAGAAAGGACGACAGCTGGCTAACCTCTCACCTGTGTGGTTCACCTCCTCTTTGTACACGTGCACTTTCTGGAGGTCGATCGTCGGGGAGACGGGATAGAAGGCGTGCAGGACGTGATCCGCTGTGTCGGCCACTTCCTGTTTACCCGACATCTGTGGGAGAGGATCCATGCTGCTCAGCAGTAAACCGTTCTGACCTCGTATCTGCAGGAGATCCTCACCTGACACACGTTTGATCGTATTAGTCACGACTCGCAGTCAAAACGACCTGCTGAGCACGAGCGTACGATACCTCTGTTCCACGTGGTCGCCAGCGAGTAGTTCTCCGCAAGCATCCTCCTCCCGACGGCCGGGTGGCTGGACTGCAGCGTCGCACACAGGTGCAGCAGGTTGAGCAGCAGAGTGTTGCTGAGGAACAAGCAAAGGGACAGTTAGCTTATACCTTTCTCTTTTACATTTAAATAAATAATGAGCATTATTATGACTCAATGAAAAAATATTGCCGTAAACAGCACACTAGGGCTGCTCGATTAATCGAATTTTAATCTCGATTACGATCTGGGCTTTCAACGATCATTAAAAATGACTGAGCCGATTATTAGCCCCTCCCTCGTGCTTTACTCTCGCGCTGCTCCGTGTGGCAAATCGAGCGCACCTCTCTGCATTTCCAACACGTGTCACAACAATTAAGAGCAGCGGTCTCCAACCTTTTTTGCACCACGGACCGGTTTATGCCCGACAATATTTTCATGGACCGGCCTTTAAGGTGTCGCGGATAAATACAACAAAATAAAACTAGTACCGGTACAGAAAAAAAGAAGATTTATTCATAACACACGTGAAAAGACCCAGGAAAACCGAGTAAACGATAAAAACGATAACAAAATAACGCTGAAAACCGATAAAAACCCTGAAAACTAAACATTTCACACCTGAGCCTCAACTCTCGCGGCCCGGTACCAAACGACTCACGGACCGGTACCGGTCCGAGGCCCGGGGGTTGGGGACCGCTGATTAAGAGGAGCCGAGGGAAGCTCGGAAAGCTAAGCAGAAGTTATTTGGAGAGGAGAGTGACTGCTGTTGGTTGAAAAGAGGTAAAAAACTTGAGTGGTGTGGAAACATTATGGGTTCAGAGTCAGACGTGGATCAAGTAGACACAGTGTGTAAACTTTGCTACAGTGTCGTAGCTGCACCACAGAGCAACACTGCAAAGTTCACTAAACATAGATGTTTACATTTTTCATTTATTTCTTATATTGCAAACATTTGCACTGTTATCAGTATTTGCACTATTTTATATTATTTTTGACAATCTTTAAAGTCATTATTCAACACATTGTTATTGTTAAATAAATATCGTCAAATAATCGAGATCTCAGTGAAAATAATCGTGATTATCATTTTTGCCATAATCGAGCAGCCCTAAACAGACTGTATTCAAATGATGTCAGATCTTGCTTAAAAACAGTGGTGAATCATGGGTTTGCAAACACACATGCACATGTGTAGAAGCAGTTATTCCTGTTATCAGAATACTTTATTAATCCCTCAGGAAATGTTGCATCGTGGTCGAGTGTGTCTGTGGACGTCCACACTGCATTCTGATACACCACATCCCAATCACACCCACTCTCCCGAGCACTTTCTCTATACTAACTACATTCACACTCCGATGGACGCTTCGGAGAGCATCCATGGGGTTAGTACCCGAGGACACTGTGGACTGGAGGAGCCAGGGATCGAACCACCAACTTTCCGGTCAGTAGTGACCCGCTCTACCTCCTGAACTACAGCCCCCCCACATGTGTAAGCATAGATGTCACCCAACCTGTATTTCTCTTTCCGCGGTCGATCCTCTGTCGTGTCCCAGAAGCGTGCGTGTTTGATGGCGTTCTGTACGCGCTCGTCCTGATCTGGGATCTGGTTTTCAGGGTTCTCTGCGAGGGAGAGCAGCTGTGCAGGGAGACCTGGGATCACCTGGGTTTTGGTCAGCCAGGCAGCCTGACGCACACCTGACACCGACAGGAGAAATGTTATATAAATAAAACTGAAGATTTCAAATAAAAGCTTTTTAAATGAATCAAAGCTGCGTGATCACGTGGGTCTACGTTTAGCTACAAAGACTTTCAAAATAAACTTCTCTCAGAGTAAAGTCCTTTTGCGCCTATTTATTCAAATCTTGATTATGTTGCACATAAACAAGTGATTTCTGATGAGGCCCGTCAGTCACGCATCCCCTGCTCTCCCGTAGACTCCATAATAACGCTCATGTGTGTGTAATGAACCCCGGGCAGCGAGCACCGGGCAGCGGCGTGCTCACAGCCGTTACCTTCCAGCGCGCTGGTCCTCTGGTTGAACACATAACACGGCTTGTCCTTGTACAGCAGCATCTCGTGGGCAGGGGGAGACTTGTAGTATCGCGGGTCCTTGTAGTCCCTCTCCCAGTGCTGGGCAGCAGGTTTCGCCAGCCCCGGGACATAGTGCATCCTCTCTCCGTATGTGACCATCTCCAGTCCCGGGATTTCGACCCTCTCCCTGGGTTTCCGCGGAGGGGGGACCTTGGCTGTAAGGCAGCGGCCGACAGTGAGGTGTCTCCGGGCCCCTCCATGTGCCGACAACCGCCTCAAATCCGTCAAAAAGGCGGCGTGAGAGAAGAGCGGAGCCGCCGTTTTTAAACGCTGAGCCGTTTCAGGAAACATTTCTCCTCCCGTTGTTCTTCTCGTTGAGCCTTTAACAACAAACTCTGACCTGATTCATTGCCTGTCTGTAACCGTGCTGTGGGACGGCGCCATGACACTTCTTCTTCTTCTTCTTTTAATTTGTGTTGAGCTGTAAACGGGGGAGCATAGCGCCGCCTGCTGTTACGTGTTTATAATCTTAATCCCGCATTGTGGAGATTATGAAGCCGTTATTTTAAACAGCTTTGTGATTTCTGTATATGTTGAACAGGCCATTCTAGCCCGGTCCTGTATCTGATGACCGCTGACTTCTTCTCGGACTGTTTGCAGTAAATGTGACAGGATAAAGAGACTGGCGAAAAGACGGATGCAGTCAAGATGTAGTCACCAGTTCTGGACTCTGTATGAACCATAATAGATGATGCTCTACCACCTGAGCCATCCCAGCTACAGAAGCCGCTCATGTCTTTCTCAGCTTGGTTACTACAATAGTTGAGAGGAGGCAGGTAATTAGCGGGAGTTTAAGGGTGTTTTCCCATTGTAGGGATTGTTTGCGTTCAGAACTGGTCTATTCAATTCAGTTTTATTTATACAGCACCAAATCACAACAACAGTCGCCTCAAGGCGCTTTATTTTATAAGGTAGACCCTACAATAATACATATAGAGCAAGGGCGTAGATTTGGTTTAGGCGTTGGTGGGGACGGATGATTCAACCACCAAACCCTGCCCTGTTTCTTTTTTTTTCATTTTTGTCTTTGCTTCTTGATAAAAAAAAAAAAAGAGAGAGAGAGAAAAATATACTTGCCTACATATGTTATTCTACATGCTTTTAAACCATTTAAAATTACAATTCATAGTTTTATATGTGAATTATATAATGTTAAATTACTATTAAACAAATGACTGACTAAGTATTTTAGAGTTTAGTTTACTTCAGCCATATTTCATATAAATCAGGTATCATACAAAAATAAAAATAGCTTCAAATACAGTCATGACAATAAAAGAAAATGACTTTAAGGACTTAACAACATTACTTCAGTTATATTACACCAACATCTCTTATATACATCAGCACTAAGGGAACACTGAATGACCTGGTGGGTTTGGTCCATAAAACTATCTAAGATTACCACAAAGTAAAAGATCTCTCAGCAAAATTATGCAACATTTTAAGCACACTATACAAACATTACTAATGAGACACTCATATGGATATTGGTGAGGACATGTCCCTTGCGTCCATGCGAAATCTACGCCCTTGATACAGAGTAACCCAACAATCATATGAGCAATGACGTTGGCGACAGTGGGAAGCAGTAGCGGTTTTAGATACGGGCGACACGGGCGGTTGCCCGGGGCGGCATCGTGGTGGGGGGCGGGATCACGGCCAGCGCATAGTGGGAATGTCACAGGCACCGATCGGTTTTCTATCGCCCATTTGCTGGAGGGCGGCCTCCGCCTGCGAGGTACGCAGCAGCACAGGGAGGAGAGGGCGGGGCGGCGGGGAGTCTCTGGTGGCTGGAGCAGCTCTAATAACTCGCAAAATAAAACAAAATAAAAACAAAACAACAAACACGAAAACACCAGACATTATGATACAGACTTATAATTCGCACCGGTGTTTTTTCAAAATTCTGTACACGAAAAGTGAGCGAGAGCCCTCGGTGCGCCTGCTCGCTGCTGAAGTCAACGACGAGACTCCAGTTACAGCAGTGTAAGAAAACAAACAATAAATATAAGAAGAGTAAGAAAATAAATATAACTTTAGGACCAGGGGTCTGTGACACAGGACCCACACACACACGGGTTATGCTTAGTGTCTTTTTATTTTGGGAATAATCTGCAGTTTTTTGGCACCCGCCTCGGACGCAGCCACTCCCTCTCTCTGCCAGCATCTGCTCCATCTCACTGTGGGCACACAAAAAGACATCTCCCACTGTCCCGTACACCTGTTGCCTCCCCGCCTCCGTGCCGCCCAGAGAGTTCACTGTGTCACCCCTCCTCTGCAGCAGGCCAGCAAACCACGCCCCCGCCACAGCTTCCCCACCGCCCCACCGAGGCCGGGGACTCGGGATAAAGAGATCAATAACAATTTAAAATTTATAATTTACAGTTTGATGATTTAAAGTCTCACACACAACCCATCGAAAGGGGAGGGGGCCTGCTGCTTCCAAATAGAGCACATTTCATTCATAATGTTGTAAATTATGGATTCATGATTTGAATCCTGGGTTGTGTGAAATCTCAGAAATAAACCTTAGACAAAGTGAATCTGTGAACTAAGGTGTAGGTGTGTTAGATCATGTTGTGGTGATCCTCGAGTTGAGCGATGGGTGTTCATACTGGAGTGCAAAATGAAAACCAGTGGAAGATGGACAAGAAAAGTTCAAAGCCATCAGAAAAAAAGAGAAAAGAAGAGGAGAAACGAGCAAAAGATGCAGGTAAGCAGATGTGTGATTGGATAATGGCAGGTCATCCTGAAACAATCAGAATCAGAATACTTTATTAATCCCTAAAGAAATTATAATAATAATAATAATAATAATAATAATGGATTGGATTTATATAGCGCTTTTCAAGGCACCCAAAGTGCTTTACAATACCACTATTCATTCACTCTCACATTCACACACTGGTGGAGGCAGCTACAGTTGTAGCCACAGCTGCCCTGGAACGGACTGACAGAAGAGAGGCTGCCATATCGCACCATCGGCCCGTCTGGTCATCACCAGTAGGCGGTAGGTGAAGTGTCTTTCCCAAGGACACAACGACCAGGACAGAGAGCCCAGAGAGCGTATCTGTAACCGGCGACCTTCCGGTTACAGATACGCTTCCCAACCCCCTGAGCCATGGTCGCTCCAACTTTTTGGATTACAGTTACAAATTATGTGTGTTACAGTTGCTCCAAGAAGAAATGGTAAAAATAGTAACAGTAACAGACTAAACTCCAATCAATACATTATGTTACAGATTTGAATGTTAATTAGTCATTGTCAGTTGTTGATTTGTCCCGTTCTCACAGTATGATGAATTATGATGGCTGTTTGCATACAATGCATACTCTCTCTCTTCATATGTGTGTGTGTACAACAGTTTTATGTTAACGTACAATCCTTAATACGTTTTGTGTGTGTGTCTGTGTGTGTGTGTGTGTGGAGGGGGGGGGGGGCAGAGGGAGTGTTTGCCCGGGGCCCCAAACAGGCTAGGACCGCCACTGGTGGGAAGGAAAAACTCCTTTTTAACAGGAAGAAACCTGTGGCAGGACCAGGTTCAGGGAGGGGCGGGGCCATCTGCAATGACCGAAGGGAGGAAGGTCTGCCCCGTGTTAGCTAGCTGCTGTCAGCAGCACCCATATTTGTGCAGCCAGCTGATCACCGAGGGCCATCGGCCTCTTCAGCCAGTAGGCACAGATAATGTCAGGTCTTGGCACCGTCCAACGCTTCATTCTGAAGACACATTAGTAGATGTCTGCCTTTGAGATGTTGTCTGGCTCTTGCTCTGTGAGATTGTCGTGGTCTTTGGTTCTCCAGCTACCTTATGTGACGCTGCTTTCTCCACGAGTTTCTTTCAGTATTTCCCAAATTTCAGCCATGAGTGGTGTTGCGGCTCCTCCAACCTATGGCCGCGGCAGGCTAAACATGAGGACACAGATGACGCGCAACATTGAACACATAAAATACACTTCTGTACCTTTTGCTCCTTTTATTCCACATGCAACTGTTCCATATACAAATCAGTGCCTGGGATTAACGATTAAACAAATGCACAGACCACAAACAAATAACTGCAACTCAGCAATAACTGCACTAACTACTATGCCAAACTACAACTTGGTCCATGGCATCAAATTAGTGCACAAATACAAAAACCATCAAGTTACAGTTAAAATACATCAAAATAATTCAAGCTGCGCTCAAGCTGCGATCAAGTTGCGGTCAACAGAAAGTTCTGCCTCATGCTCACCCTACCTTTCTGCTCATCAACAACAGGTGCTGTGAACAAGTGAGTGCAACCACATTTATTATATACCACACCCATGAGACACGCCCCACACCCGTGCACCAATACAGTGAGCCAATTTAAACCAACCCACTTAGTCCAAAAAGGAACAACTCATATGGCTCCTACATACCGGCCCCTAATTATTTTAGAGCAATAATTACATCATACTCACCATGTAGGAGACATATTGAGAAACATGATCAATCCTTTATCAAACATTCAAAGATACAATTTTTAATTCAAAATAAGGAAATACACATTAATACAAGTAGACATTTGAAAAAGTCAATCTTTATGACTCTTCTGCTTCCTGTAGAAGACACACTTTAGTGATCGGCCTGTCCAAACAACCAGTCTTTGTTTTAACACGAACCTGACGTACAAGTCCTTTACCGTCAGAAATTGCTTCCACAATCCTTCCAGTCAACCAAGAGTTACGAGGCGCAGAATCATCGACAACGATAACCACATCCCCAGGAATGAAGTTCCGTCCGATTCTCTGCCACTTCTGACGCTCTTGAAGCTGGGGCAGGTACTCCTTAACCCAGCGCTTCCAGAACAGGTCAGCCATGTACTGTACTTGCCTCCATCGACGTCGTCCATACACGTCCCCCTTTTGAAACACTCCTGGTGGTATCAATGGCTTGGTCTTAAGCAGCAACAGATGGTTAGGAGTCAAGGCCTCCAAATCATTAGGATCAGTAGAGGCTTTGGTTATTGGTCTACTGTTTACAATAGCCTCTGCCTCACAAAGAACTGTACAAAGGCCTTCTTCGTCCAAATTCTGCACTTTTAAAATGGAATTTAACACCTTCCTGACAGACCTTATGAGACATTCCCAAACACCGCCATGATGGGAACCAGCAGGAGGATTAAAAATCCACTTTATGCCTTTTTGCAGCAGCATCTCATGAATCTGTGCCTGATTCCATCCTTCCACTGCCTCTTTCAACTCACGTTCACCACCCACAAAGTTCACAGAGCACACTTCTTCCAGTGTAACCTCCTGGTCCAGTATTATGTCATTTCCTCTGGGAATATTCCTGTCCTGTTGCTGTCGGTTGCCACCAAACACGAACCCAAAGTCACCAAAGAAACTGGAGAAGATATCGCTGTGAAAGCTGTGGTGACCCTCTTTGAGCCCGTACTCTCCATACATGCCATACTGTTTCCTTTTCTCCTTATCTGAGAGGACCTCATAGGCTGCCCCCAAGTCTGCGAACTTGTCCAGGGCTTGCGGGTCGTCGTGGTTTCTGTCGAGGTGTAACTGCAAAGCCAGCTTTCTGTAGGCCTTCTTGATGTCCCTGATTGATGCACTCTTGTGTTCATTTGCATCAACAGCATGAACTAAAATGGCCATTTTAATCTCTGGATCATTTAAAGAGATCTTTCCAAAATCAAGGTTCACTGACCAATTAATTTCTGGTTCAGCAAGAAACTTTGGCCCTGACAACCAGGAATCATCCTTGACAAACTTCCGTTTAAGGCTCATAGCTTGCTGTTCTACAGCCTTCCTATTATTTGGCATTTTTACCTGATTGCACCTAAAAGGTAAACCAATGGTGTAATGACCATCAACCAACTTAACAGAGTCCATCACTGACTTCATAAACTGCTGATCTTCTCTAGACAAAGCAAACTGCTCATCCTGAACACATTCTGGAAAATCAGCCTTCATTTGACATTCCCACAGCTCATCCATTCTTGCCACGGAAATCCTATTGACACTCACATCAAAAATGTCAGTCTTACAAGCTTCTCTGAGAGGACCATTCACCGTCCAACCCAGCATAGTTCTTACTGCATAGGGACCTCCATCCTGACTTCTAACAACCTCCCATGGCTCTAAAGCCTTGGGCACATTGGTCCCGATCAACAGGTCTACCCCGGAATTGATCTCCAGTATCTTAATATAGCGCAAATGTGGCCATCTATCGAGATCTTCCTGTCGGGGAATATTACATCGAAGAACAGGCATGCTTTTCTGAGTAAATAAGTCAGGCAAGTCACAGTAGTGATCTAAATCCAAACCAGCTACTTCCAAATCTGAAACCACATAACTACTGACCATTTTCTCCTGACCCATTGTCCGCAAAAGAATGCCAGTTTTCCTTCCTGAAAGATTTAACCTATTCATGAGCCCTTCAGTACAAAATGAAGCTGAGCTCCCAGGATCTAGAAAAGCATAGGTTATCAGTGACTGATTACCTTTCTTGGACTTCACTCTAACTGGTATTATGGACAGAGCACTATTTTGCTCACCGGCCCCAGTAACACCACTGCTTTGCACCGCACATGAAGGACCTTCATCTGGTGGTTCTCCCCCTCCTATAGTTTGCACTGAGACACTTTCCCTCTGCTTGGAGTGGATATGTAAGAGTGTGGGGTGTTTCTGTTTACAGACTTTACACAAGAGACGTTTCCTACAGTCCTTGCTTCTGTGCCCAATGCGCAGACAACCAAAACACACCATTCTCTTTCAAAAAAGATAATCTTTCACAGTGCAACTTTCTTTCAAATGAAGGACACAAATCCAACATATGCCCTGCTTCGCAAAACAAGCAAACCTTGGTCACAACTGAACCACTCTCTCGCCTCAACGCTGGCTCAATCTTCCCTTCCACCTCGGCCACTGTAGTAGCAAAACTACTCCTCTTAGCCTTAGGGTATAACTGAGACTTACCATTCCTCGCCTCTTTTCTGATGGCTGTCGGAGGATCCTGTATATCTCCAAACAATGGGTCACTTGCGATCTTAACTTGCCTCTCGACAAACTCAACAACATCGCAAAAAAAACACTTTACGTTGAAACCTCTCCTGCAAATCGCAGACAACATTCCTCCACTTATCCCTGAGTTTATAAGGCAGCTTTTTTATAACTGTTTGCATATTAGCAGAGACATCCAACTCATGCAAGGACTCAACGTCCCCCATTGCATTACAACATTGCCTTAATAAAAACCCATATTCCTGCAAAGCCTTCACATCATCAGATTTTATAGGTGGCCATTTAATGACCCTTTCAATGTAGGCAGCAGCAATTCTCAGCGAATTGCCAAAGTTCTCCTGGAGCAAAGATTTAGCTTTAGCATATCCATACTCAGCAGGCATATACTGACAGCTTCTGACCATTTCTCTTGGATGGCCTGTAGTGTATTGCTTGAGAAAACATAAACAGTCCTTAGCACTGTGAGCTTGACTCTCCACCACGTGCTCAAAAGCTCTCATAAATGTTTGATATTGCAAAGGATCACCATCAAATAACTGAATGTCACGCCTTGGTAGCAAAAACAGAGACTGCTGCTCAGCCAATAAAGTTGTAATTTCATTTTGCTTCTTCAAAACTGTGACTAGATGATCATGACCCTCACTACCTTGCGCTGTGTGTATAAGATGTTTTGATTGTGCGTGAGACTGCAACATCATCTTAGTTGAAACTGCACCTGGAAATACTTGTGGCTTCGTCTCTGACTGTTCCAACGAAACGACCTTAGGCTGAGAAATATTTTTAACCTTGGGCCTCACATCCAATACATGCGCTTGATGATCACTTGCATCAACACCCTGATATGGTTGCTCTGGTAACACAGGTTTGAACGTCGGAGCATTAGGATTTAAAACGCCTAAACTCCCCTGTTCTTGCTCTAAATATGAATTCATTCCATCAGATTCACCATTAACAGCACTTGAGACTCGGGACATTTCAGAAGCTTTTAAAACATTCACCTTTGCTGCTGAGGCTGCTATTTCAGTTTCTAAGTCAAGCAGCTCCTTTCTTTTCTTAAGCTGTATTTCTTGTTCTTCCAAAGCATGCTTTTCTTTCAACAACCTCTGTCGAACAAGAAGGGCTGCCATGTCAGCCTCTGCCATTATGCGTGCTGACAAGGCAGATGAAACCATGGAGCTACTGAGTGATGATTTGCTTTTCCTACAACTTCTGCTTCCAACATTAGAAATGCTATCACTTGGATTAACATCATCTATCACAGCACCTATACCAACATTCCCGGTGTGCCTAGAAGCACCAGAACCCTTTCCAGCAGGTAATACATCAGAGGAATCAACAACAGGTGGATTTAAATGTGGCAAATCAAGCTCAGACACCAGATTTTTACTCTGAGGGTTTCCCTTTGCATCATGAAGCCATTTCTTTATCTCTTCCATAAACTCAGTAGTGTGCTCGCACACTTATAAACCAAGCAGTTTGTTTTTCTTGCTCCTCTTGAGGAAGCAAAGGAAGCAAGGTTTCATGCAAATGAGTTGCCTCATTAAGCAACGCAGACAAACTCTCCAAGTGAGCCTGAACAATGGAAACATTATCCTCAGATTGCTTTAAATCTTTAATAACCTTTATGACCTTTTTAATTTAATTAATCTTAGTGTGACGTTCTGTTTGCAGCCTTTCAATCTGATTCTCCAAAGCCTTAGCAGTCGGTTTCAGCTGTCTTTTCTTTCCATCCACATCACCACATTGTATTAATTGGTGTGTCTCCATTTTTCTTCAAAATATTACAGAATCCAAACGCTGAACTGCACCTATGCCACACAGCTTCATTCCAACACATAAACTTGGTGACATTCACTTCATAAAACCTTGGACACACACAATTAACAGGAGCAATATCCCCCACTATCTGCCTATTAAACCTAACTAACTCAACCTAGTCTTCCGTACATACTAGCGGTGGGTATTTATGTACCTCCATACCGTCAGCTGTGAGGAAGACAAACTGTCTTAAACACAAACTGCGGCGGTACTCCCAAGCCAATGGCTTCAGCCGCCTGATGCACAATAACTAGAAAATAAATCAGCACAACGCCTAGTGCAGCTGTACTGATGAAACCTAACAGGGGAACAAAACTCCTGAAAGAAATCTGTTTTGTGTAGCCAAAGGCTTAATCTAAAAGCTGGGTGGACAAAGGCAACAGCAAACTATAAAACTCTCAATAATAAAACTCATCTATATATAAATAATCCAATAAAACCTACAAACTTTTCTGTTGACAATTTGTTGCGGCTCCTCCAACCTATGGCCGCGGCAGGCTAAACATGAGGACACAGATGACGCGCAACAATGAACACATAAAATACACTTCTGTACCTTTTGCTCCTTTTATTCCACATGCAACTGTTCCATATACAAATCAGTGCCTGGGATTAACTATTAGACAAATGCACAGACCACAAACAAATAACTGCAACTCATCAACAACTGCACTAACTACTATGCCAAACTACAACTTGGTCCATGGCATCAAATTAGTGCACAAATACAAAAACCATCAAGTTACAGTTAAAATACATCAAAATAATTCAAGCTGCGCTCAAGCTGCGATCAAGTTGCGGTCAACAGAAAGTTCTGCCTCATGCTCACCCTACCTTTCTGCTCATCAACATCAGGTGCTGTGAACAAGTGAGTGCAACCACATTTATTATATACCACACCCATGAGACACGCCCCACACCCGTGCACCAATACAGTGAGCCAATTTAAACCAACCCACTTAGTCCAAAAAGGAACAACTCATATGGCTCCTACAAGTGGGTCTGTCTTTGTGCTATCTCCCCTTTCCCCTCACAGCATGGAGCTCTGGAGAACAAGCCTTTTTTTCTGGACCTCTTCTTTCCTACTATATCTCTTCAGTGTACGGAGCTGTGAGCCTTTGTTTTGTACTTACAGACATCTTGTAGTGCTTCTTTTTCACCCAGGATATGTTTGTCATGGTGTCTATCTGCACCTCTGTTCACTGACTTCACTGATTTTGGCTTCCTGCCTTCTTCTCTGTGTGGAGCTTACTCTTTACAGTCTTATACCCAAGTTTAGTATTACTGTGGCATATATGACTCATTGTTTTTAGTGAGACTGGCAGTGGGGTCATGTAGAGCACATCTGCAACCATCCTCTGACGTTTTCAGTGAGCCAGTGGAGTCGTGTGTTTGGTCAGGTGGGTACTGTGACTGCAGCCGCTCCCCAGCTCTCTGTAAATGGCCATTGATCAGTGGTTAATAATTAAGGACCAGTAAACTGAACTCATAGTCCATTCTTAGTAATGGTGCCAGTTTTGACCAGTATCCAGATGTACTGTTTAAAAGCTTCAGTCAGACTCAGGAGGTCACATGTGTGGATGAGGACATGTGACCTCCACTGAACCCAGCACCAGAAGAACCAACTCTCTGGGAGGTGTAGCCCAGTGAGTTTACACGACTCAGTAATGCACTACAACATTGTTATTGTTAATTGTGATTCATTACTCTGTTAATCACTGAGTTGAGCTAAAGTAAATCAATAATAAAAGATAAATAATATAAATATTAGAATAAAACCCCAGAGAGTAAATTTGACACCACTACTGGTTAGGAAGGAACAAGCCCCGCCTTCCCCTGCTCTGCACCGCTGTTGGGCCAAAACCTGATGTCCAATGTTTCCGTGTGTGTTTTATGTGTAACATCATTACGTATGTTGCTAAATAGACTTTGGTGAACAGGTTATATATAAAATTAAAAAATTACCTGTTTCTCAAGTAACTTTGTAACTGTGTTATTGTTCTTACATTATAATCAATCAGCTCCTTTTGTCCACTTAAAATATGTTTACAGAACTATTTTTGCATTTGTTGCAGTTGCAGCTGTCCTCTTGGCCAGACTACTCTTAAAAGAGACATTTTTAAAGTCAACAAGAATTTTTTTTTTAACTGCATAAATAAAGAATACATAAAAGTCACTGCCAAAAACTGATTGCAGCTTCTACCTTGTTACAGGAATGTTGTTTGTTGCTCAAGATGACTTGATACCATTCATGAGGGATAATTTGACATATGTTTCACATATTATAGACCAACAAGTTATTTAAAGTAGTTTAAATACAAGCAATCACTTTTTGGAACAACATGTGCTCAGACACAGAGAGACGGATGTGCACGGGACCAGCTTGTTGCTGGAAAATAACTATAAACTTGAGAAACTGAGCAGATATCCATACTGGAGATCTGCATGGACCTTGGAGAAACGGACCTGATTTGTTGTGAACACTTTGGACTTTGGAACCATCGTGATCTGCACGGAGGAAGCGGACAAGATCCTCTCTGAGAGTTGAACATTAGAAGCATGCTGGCTTTTTTTGTGGCATCGTGAGGCCTGGACTTCTTCCTGACGAGGAAGATGGCGAGCCGTTCCCATTGAACCGAACCACAGCCATTGCGAGTTGGCCTAGAAGGGCAGGTTGCTCTTCTCTCATGAAGAATTGCAGCAGAGCGGTTGGACAAAAGCACACCAATCACAGACTTTTGACCTTTTGATTTGACTGAAAACGGACTATTAAGCCGGCAAGACGGACACATCTGAGCTCAGATAGGATTCTGGTTACTATTATTATTGCTGCTGTTGTATCTTATTTAATGTTTCATTCCTGTTTATAAAGTGCTGTTTAATTGTTGCTATATAATTCAATACAATTCAAAGCAACTTTCCCTGTGGCTCCACTCATTCCTCTGCACGCAACTCACCATGACCCTCCTGCGAATCGAGCTATTGGCCCATTCTCTCCATCGTACTTTAACCTCCCCTCCCCTGTCCTGTACTTGGCTACACTTGCCTGGATGGTTGAGCAGGACATATGATAATACAGATAAACCTGGACGATATTCCAAACGGTCATCATCTCTGTCAGCCGGGATCAGGAACACAGTTACATTACTGTTATTTTAGGCCCTGTGCTATGATCTTAATAAAGCTATGTTTAAACAAGCTCTCTAAAACTGGACACTGAGCACACAAGACCATTTTTTATTTGTTGCATTTATTTAGCAGCATGACTGAAGAGAACAGAAGAAAGCCGGGACAAAGAGGAGCAGCAAACAGCTCAGGGGCCTCTGCACCATCAGCCTTTCAGGGTGTAGATCACAACAGTGATCATCTAGTCCTCTCTGTGTGCAGACAATAACACTGAAGAGTACTGTCGTGTTCCCGTCCACTGAAGGAGTCGACATAATCTGGTGTTGGTTATGCAGCCACAGAGCAAACTATTGGAGAGTTAATAAGGGAAATATTTACTGTTTTTATGTCTCGAGTTGTTTTAAAAACACGTTTGTCATGTTTTCATTATTTTAAGCAAATCATGATGAAAATAATTAGCAAAATCATGGATCCTGGTGTTAATTTAAAGAGCAAAGCTTCAGCAAATCAGACACCACAAAAAAACAAATTTACTGCAAATGAGTGAGCCCCAGTATAAACTGATTGTTCCATGCAGTGGGTATTTAGTCAAATGTGTGTGTGCATGCATGTTAATTGCGGACTAAATAATGCAGAGCTTAAATTTAAAAGAAGACAGAATAAAAGAGGCTACATCTTCAAACTGAGTAATACAAACAAAGCGATGCTGAGAGGAGATATGGGCGTCCGTCTGATCTCACTCTGTCTTGTGTTTTACAGCCAGCGAGGCCAGGCTCAGGAGCAGGATGGTCGTTTTTCCCAGAAGCACCCAGAACCACATCTGACCCTTCAGACCTGCGTGGACACAGATGAATGTACACCAGGTTACATAAAATCCCTCAGAAGCTAACGAGCACGCAGAGAGGAGCCGCAGTTAGAGGGCAGCGATAGATTAGCATGTAGCACACATGAAGGAAACATTTGACTTTCTCCTCGTCTCTCAGTCTCAGTGTGTTTTCCTGTGCAGGGGTTGGAATGGATAGTGAAGTGTGAACCCCCGGGAGGGAGGGGGGGAAAGCCAACACATACTGGGAGAGAAGTCTGAGCCTCTGCACTGCTCTTTGGAAACTGTAAAAAACTGAAAGACTGAAAAAATCAGCACTAAAAAAAAAGAAACAGCAGCTGCTGTGGAAATCCTGCTCTGTGTAAGACTTTCAATCATACGTTATAACATATTAGTCCTGACTCTGATGAGCACAATCAGTGACATCCAACTGATAACATGCTTGTGAGCGCTCACCTGTTGCATTGTGGGTCTGCTGGGTGCAGTTACACTTTGGGCTGCTGGGGGTCAAGGAAGATGGTATTCCTGTGGAGTTATCTGGACAGAGGAGCATTAATCAGACCAGGAATAAGTCATGATAGCCTAAAAAAGTAATACACACTGTTCACATGTTCCAAACGGGGTTTTCTGGAAAGCTGGAATGTGAATGCACTTTCCTGGAAAACACTTTGGATCAACCTCTGTTGTTCTAAATGGGATCAATAAATAAATTCACTTTACAGTTCACACAAAAGTGTTATTACAGTCTGCCTTTTTCAATGATCATTTAATAAAATATTAATATTAATCTAACATGCTTCAGTGGGCTGAAGCATGTTAGCCTGTATATAACCCGTCGTTAAAGTAGCAACCAATAACACTTAAAATTAACTTTAATACTGCTGAAGATCTGCTGTGAGGTGACAGAAACACTGAGCTACCTGGGTTTTTATTGCCTCTCTGAAAGACCTCTGCTGGCAGGTCGTGGTACTACAACAAAACTCATCAGAGGAGGGAAGGAGCAGAGAGTACATGCCAGGTATGATAGGATCACTGTTTGCACAGTCATCTCTGCTTTCTGATTAAACAGGAGGGGCGTACTGAAGGAGAAATCATGAGTGAAATATCAATCTCTCTGACGCGATCCTCTCCGTGAATTGCTGTTTACAGAACTATTTTTGCATTTGTTGCAATTGCAGCTGTCCTCTTGGCCAGACTACTATTAAAAGAGACATTTTTAAAGTCAACAAGAATTTTTTTTAACTGCATAAATGAAGAATACATAAAAGTCACTGCCAAAAACTGATTGCGGCTTCTACCTTGTTACAGGAATGTTGTTTGTTGCTCAAGATAACTTGATATCATTCATGAGGGATAATTTGACATATGTTTCACATATTATAGATCAACAAGTTATTTATAGCAGTTTAAAAGCAAGCAATCAGTTTTTGGCAGACGATCACTTTTTGGCACAACATGTGCTCAGACACAGAGAGACGGATGTGCACGGGACCAGCTTGTTGCTGGAAAATAACTATAAACTTGAGAAACTGAGCAGATATCCATACTGGAGATCTGCATGGACCTTGGAGAAACGGACCTGATTTGTTGTGAACATTTTGGACTTTGGAACCATCGTGATCTGCACGGGCGCAGGTGAAGCGGACAAGATCCTCTCTGAGAGTTGAACATTAGAAGCGTGCTGGCTTTTTTTTGTGGGATCGTGAGGCCTGGATTTCTTCCTGACGAGGAAGATGGCGAGCCGTTCCCTTTGAACCGAACCACACCCATTGCGAGTTGGCCCAGAAGGGCAGGTTGCTCTTCTCTCACGAAGAATTGCAACAGAGCGGTTGGACAAAATCACACCCATCACAGACTTTTGACCTTTTGGATTTGACTTGACTGAAAACGGACTATTAAGCCGGCAAGACGGACATATCTGAGCTCAGATAGGATTCTGGTTACTATTATTATTGCTGTTGTTGTATTTTATTTAATCATCAGTGAAATATCAATCTCTCTCACGCGATCCTCTCCGTGAATTTCTACCTTATCGTGGTGGAGGGGTTTGTGTGTCCTAGGGATTCCAGGGGCTATGTTGTCCCCCGGACAACATAGCCCCTGGAATCTGCATGGACCTTGGAGAATTTGGGCAAGAGCAAGGGACCAGACAAAGAGCGATTCAGAAGACCCTTATGAGGAAAACATCAAAGGAACAGTTTACCCTGCCCGGGATAGGGTTACCGGGGCCCCGCCCTGGAGCCAGGCCCGGGGAGGGTGCCCAAGGGTGAGTGTCTGGTGGCCGGGCCTTAGTCCATGGGGCCTGGCCGGGCACAGCCCAAAAAGGGGACATGGGCCCATCCTCCTGCAGGCCCACCCACCCACAGGAGGCGCATTGGGTGCATTGTGTGCCGGGCGGCGGCCAGGAGCGGAGGCCCTGGCTACCAAGACTGGCATTAGGGACATGGAATGTCACCTCTCTGGTGGAGAAGGAGCCTGAGTTAGTGTGTGAGGTTGAGAGGTACCGGCTAGATATAGTCGGGCTGACCTCTATGCATGGCTTGGGCTCTGGAACCAGTCTCCTGGAGAGGGGCTGGACTCTGTCTCAGTCTGGAGTTGCCCCTGGTGAGAGGGGGCGGGTTGGGGTGGGTATTCTAATATCCCTTCGGCTTGTTGACTGTACGTTGGGGTTTTTCCCGGTGGATGAGAGGGTTTGTTCCCTGCGCGTTAGGGTCGGGGAACAGGTCCTGACTGTCATCTGCCAAGTGGCAGTTCAGAGTACCCAGCCTTCTTAGAGTCCCTGGGGGGGGGGGGGGGTGCTGGAAGGTGCTCCACCTGGAGACTCTGTTGTCCTGCTGGGAGACTTCAATGCTCACGTGGGTAACAACAGGGAGACCTGGAGGGGCGTGATTGGAAGGAACGGCCTCCCTGACCTGACCCCAAGCGGTGTTTTGTTATTGGACTTCTGTGCAAATCACAGTTTGGCCATACCGAACACCTTGTTCAAACATAAGAGCGTCCGTAAGTGCATGTGGCACCAGGATGCTCTAGGCCGGAGGTCGATGATCGATTTTGTAATCGTATCACCAGACCTGCGACCATATGTTCTGGACACTCGGGTAAAGAGAGGGGCTGAGCTGTCGACTGATCACCACCTGGTGGTGAGTTGGATCAGGTGGCGGGGGAGGACGCTGGACAGACCCGGTGCACCTAAACGCGTAGTGAGGGTGTGCTGGGAACGTCTAGCAGAGGCCCCAGTCCGTGAGATCTTCAACACACACCTCCGGCAGAGCTTCAACAGCATTCTGAGGGAGACTGGGGGCATTGAGTCCGAATGGACCATGTTCAGCGTCTCCATTGCCGAAGCTGGGCTTGGTTAGCCTGTGGGACTCCGGAGGCAGCCGACAGGTATCGACAGGCCAAGCGGAATGCGGCTCGGGCAGTGGCTGAAGCAAAAACTCGGGTGTGGGAGGAGTTCGGAGAGGCCATGGAAAAAGACTTTCGGACTGCCTCGAAAAGATTCTGGCAAACTGTCAGGTGTCTCAGGAGGGGAAAGCGGTGCTCTACCTGCACTGTGTATAGTGCTGGTGGAGCGCTGCTGACTTCAACTGAGAAAATTGTCGGGCGGTGGAAGGAATACTTCGAGAACCTCCTTAATCCCACTGACACATCTTCCAAGGAGGAAGCAGAGTCTGGGGATGACCCGCGAATTTCCGGTGGCGAGGTCACTGAGGCAGTTAAACAACTCCTTGGTGGTGGAGCCCCTGGTGTGGATGAGGTCCGCCCCGAGTTCCTGAAGGCTCTGGACGTTGTAGGGATGTCCTGGTTGATACGCCTCTACACTGGCAGACTGGAGTGGTGGTCCCCATCTTTAAGAAGGGGGACCGGAGGGTGTGTTCCAACTACAGGGGGATCACACTCCTCAGCCTCCTTGGGAAAGTCTATGCCAGGGTGCTGGAAAGGAGAGTTCGTCCGCTAGTTGAACCCTGGATACAGGAGGAACAATGCGGTTTTCGTCCTGGTCGCGGAACACTGGACCAGCTCTTTATCCTCTCAAGGATACTGGAGGGTGCATGGGAGTTTGCCCAACCAGTCTACATGTGTTTGTGGACTTGGAGAAGGCATTCGACCGTGTCCCTCGGGACATCCTGTGGGAGGTGCTATGGGAGTATGGGGTGTCTGGCCCATTGCTACGGGCCCTTCGATCCCTATACAACTGTTGCAAGAGCTTGGTTCGCATTGCCGGCAATAAGTCGGACTCGTTCCCGGTGGGTGATGGGCTCCACCAGGGCTGCCCTTTGTCACCGATTCTGTTCATAATTTTTATGGACAGGATTTCTAGGTGCAGCCAAGTGGCGGAGGGCTTTCGCTTTGGTGGCCTCAGAATCTCATCTCTGCTTTTCACGGATGATGTGGTTCTGTTGGCTTCATCGGGTGATGGCCTCCAGCTCGCACTGGAACGGTTCGCAGCCGAGTGTGAAGCAGCGGGAATGAGGATCAGCACCTCCAAATCTGAGGCCATGGTTCTCAGCTGGAAAAGGGGGGAGTGCCCACTCCGGGTCGGGGATGAGTTCCTGCCCCAAGTGGAGAAGTTCAGGTATCTCTGGGTCTTGTTCGCAAGTGATGGGAGAAGGGAGCCGGAGATCGACAGATGGATTGGTGCTGCGGCTGCAGTGATGCGGACGCTGCACCGGTCCGTCGTGGTGAAGAGAGAGCTGAGTGTAAAAGCGAAGCTCTCAATTTACCAGTCGATTTACGTCCCTACCCTCACCTATTGCCACGAGCTGTGGGTAGTGACCGAAAGAACGAGATCATGGATACAAGCTTCCTCCGAAGGGTGGCTGGCCTCTCCCTTAGAGATAGGGTGAGAAGTTCAGCCATCCGGGAGGGGCTCAGAGTAGAGCCGCTGTTCCTCCACATCGAAAGGAGCCAGCTGAAGTGGTTCGGGCATCTGACAAGGCTGCCTCCTGGGCGCCTCCTGGGTGAGGTGTTCCAGGCATGTCCCACCGGAAGGAGGTCCCAGGGCAGACCCAGGACACGTTGGACAGTTATATCTCTCGGCTGACCTGGGAACACCTTGGTGTTCCCCCAGATAAGCCAGAGGAGGTGGCTGGGGAGAGGGAGGTCTGGGCTTCTCTGCTAAGCCTGCTTCTGCCCCCGCGACCCGGCCCCGGATAAAGCAGAAGAAGATGGATGGATGGATGGAATATCAATCTGCCCTGCTCTAGTGGCACCTAGAGGAACTGGAGTTTTTTACACCAAGATTGAGAATCTTCATCAACAATTGCCCTCGTCCTGTGTTATGGTCAATTGTTCTATCTGCATTTTTTGTCCTTCTCAGCTGTCATCCTCTCTGTCCAATTTTGAACTTCCCACAATAACTCAGCCATCTTCCATAATTACTAACTTAAAGTCATCATCATGTAAACTTGATCCACTGCCGACAAATCTTGTTAAACTCTTATTCCCGTCTCTTGCCCCACTGATTGCTAATATCGTACACTCCTCTCTTATATCTGGTTCTGTTCCTTCTTCTCTTAAAACTGCAATAATAACTCCAATACTGAAAAAGAACGGTTCAGATCCCTCCAATCTAAATAATTTCGGGCCAATTTCAAATCTCCCTTTCCTAGCAAAAATTCTTGAAAAGATAGTGGCTGCACAGGTTCATCATCATCTCACTGGAAATAACTTGTACGAACAGTTTCAGTCCGGCTTCCATTCATGTCACAGTACAGAAACAGCCCTAGTAAAAATCACCAATGATCTTCTGCTTGCAGCTGTTTCTGGACTCATCTCCATCTTCATTCTCGACCTTACAGCAGCTTTCGATACTATCTCCCACCGCATCCTCCTTCACAGATTAGCATCTATTGGCATCAATGGTACAGCTTCTTCTTACTTCTTATCTCTCTGGCCGCTCAGTTTGTTCAGTTACTCCCTCACAGATCATTATCTACTCCAGGTTAATTCCGGTGAACCCCAAGGCTCTGTCCTGGGTCCTTTACTTTTTTTATCATCTATCTCCTACCCGTAGGTAATATTTTTAGGAACCATAACATCTAGTTTCACTGCTACGCAGATGACACCCAGCTCTACCTATCCTCCAAACCCACAGCTACTCTCCCACCCACATCCATTTCTGACTGTTTAAGTGAAATCAAGGTCTGGTTTTCTCACAACTTTCTTAAACTAAATGGCAATAAAACAGAATTCATTTAAATAGGCACCAGATCAAAACTGACTACAGTTCCAACCAGTCTTTCTTTATCCATTGATAACTCTGATGTCACCCTCCCCTCGGGTTAAGAGTCTTGGTGTCATCCTCGACAGCACTCTGTCCTTCACAGCACATATAAATAATATCACTCGGTCTTCCTACTTTCATCTCCGTAATATTAACTGTCTTCGTCCCTCACTCACTCCACACAGTACCGCCATACTTGTCAATGATCTTGTCACATCTCGTCTGGATTACTGTGATTCTCTTCTCTTTGGTCGACCTCATAAATCCCTCCATAAACTGCAGTTGGTTCAAAATACAGCTGCTCGTATTATTTCCAGAACTAGATTCACTGAACATATAACAGCTGTTCTTAAACAGCTCCATTGGCTCCCAGTTCACCTCCGTGTCAATTTCAAGATCCTGCTTCTCACTTCCAAAGCGCTTCATAACCTCGCTCCTCCATATCTATCCGATCTTCTCCACACATACTCGCCCCTTCGTACACTCCGCTCTTCCTCAGCTTCCCTTCTGTCAGTTCCACCTGCTCGCCTGACTACCATTGGACTCAGAGCCTTTAGTTGTTCTGCCCGAGACTTTGGATGCACTTCCACTTGTTCTCTGGACCACACACTGTCTCACCACTTTTAAATCACGTCTCAAAACCCATCTGTTTAGAATTGCATACACCTGATCTGTCTTAGGCCATTTTTACCTGCTCAGTTTTTATATTTGCTTTTATGCTTTTATGACTGTTTATGTCTAAATTTTATCCACCATGTTTGCTATATATACATTTTTCTTATGTTTTTTATGGTATTGTTTACGTGTTACTGTAAGGTGACCTTGAGGGTCTGAAAGGCGCCTATAAATAAAATGTATTATTATTATTATTATTACTATCTTTTACTAAATGATGTTCAAGTTAGATTTAAGACCATTAACTCATTAGCAAAGTGTTTACTGACATCACACATGCAGAGAGCATCCCCCCTACATCCTTCTGTACAACCAGGCTCATGGGTTCCCACAGAGCCGGCAAGTTTTAAAGCATTTCCACACTGACTTCACTCTTCAGACCTGGAAGCTATACTTCCATCTTTAATGTTCAGTCTATGGTAACATGAGGCATTCAATTCAGTTCAGTTTCATTTACACAGCACCAAATCCCAACAACAGTCGCCTCAAATTGCTTTATATTATAAGGTCGACCCTACAATAATACATACAGAGAAAAACCCAACAATCATATGACCCCCTATGAGCAAGCACTTTGGCAACAGTGGGGAGGAAAAACCAGGAAAACTTGCATTAGCTGCGTTAGATTTAAAAAAAGAAAAGAAAAAAGTAACTGTTATGTATCCTTGTTCAGCTTAACGTTAACGGGGTTAGGTTTACTTTCTGGCTCTGTCTGTTTTTACTGTTCTCATTTGGCTTTGTGGTCTAACTCATTAGAGTGATCACACTGCATGGTTAGAACACAACCACATATCCCTCGTCCTAAACTAATATCGATATCAATTTTTAGGAACAGTTAGCTGATGGTTTGTACACTCAGAGATCATTGCAGAAATAACAGTGATGTGTTCATTGCACACGTGGCACAGAAACACTGTCTCGCAGGGCTTTCCTTTCAGCTGCTGTCAGTTCTCCGCTCAACTGCTGTTCTCTGATTTTCTGACTAATACTAACTGATAATTTATCCATCTTTGGTGTGGTGCTAGAGTCAGGTGAGTAGGGCACTGCACACGTGACATAAATGTGATTGTGAGCTTTAAGAGGAAAGGTGTGGCTGAAGACGTCATTTGAAGGCATGAAAAATAAAAGTGTCATCTGGAAAATTCCACAATGAAATGCAAGCCAATAAAGATGCAGTAATAGTAATAATTAGTCCTTACCTGCTATTTGAATACTAAAAGCAGGACTAATGGTATGGGGTGGGTAGGTCTTGCATTGGTATTGACCAGTGTGTGCCTTTGTAAAAGACTGGACATTCAGGACCAGGGTCACATTGGGTAATGCAGAGGAAACGTTGACAAGACACTCGTTGTTCTGGAAGATAAAACAGTTACTGCAGTTACGTTAACCTGACAAACATCACAGCCATGTTACAGCCTATCATATGAATGCTTCAGACAAGGAGGTAAACATGTTAGTCAGCAGCTCATGCATCACATTGCTATGAGTATCAGTATTTTAATACATGATATCAAAGTATAGTACAGAGGTGTCCAGCTCAGGCCTCGAGGGCCGGTGTCCTGCAGGGTTCAGGTGTGTCCTTGATCCATCACAGCTGATTTAAATGGATAAATGACCTCAGCATGTCCTGAAGTTCTCCACAGGCCTGGTAATGAAGTCATGTAATCAGGTGTGCTGACCCAGGGTCAGATCTAAACCTGCAGGACGCCGGGCCTCGAGGCCTGGAGTTGGACACCCCTGGTATAATACTAAATGTATACTAATATCTGAGACGTGTATACCTTCCACAGCTGTGCAACGTGGTTGTTTTTTAAACATATGAAAGTACAGTTCAGCCTGAAGGCTTCTCCAGGTGAGATCACCATGTCTCCAGAGGTATTCACTCCAGCTTGGTCACAATCATCTACGAACAGAAAGACGGATTTTAAAAACCTACACCCAATTTTTTACATCCATGTTTAACTTTTACTCGTGTTTCATTAGTTCAGTGCGTATTTGTCAGCGAGCTTTCAGTTCCTCTGCTCTCAGAAACAGGCTCCACGTCTGCCCCAACAACTGCAGTTTACATGAAGGACGACCCGAGGACGACTGTTGGAGTAAGACACGTGCACTGAAGCAGCAACGTCTACACTCACAGGAAGAGAGTGTGTGTGTGTGTGTGTGTGTGTGTGTGTGTGTGTGTGTGTGTGTGTATGTGTGTGTGTGTGTGTGTGTGTATGTGTGTGTGTGTGTATGTGTGTGCGTGTGCCTGTGTGTGTGTGTGTGTGCCTGTGTGTGTGTGTGTGTGTGCGTGTGTGTGTGCGTGTGTGTGTGTGCCTGTGTGTGTGTGTGGCAAAGTGTTTCTGCGCAGTGTACCATAGGCACGAGGAGTGTGTGTGTGTGTGTGTATGTATGTGTGTTAGTTAATCAGCTTTGTTCTGTTTGTCTGGGACATTTGTTTCACTCAGAGATCAGATGAGTGTCGACTCTTTTCTAAATACAAACAGTTGTTGGTTTCATGACTCAGACTCCTGTAAAGCACAAACTACAGAGAGCAGCGTTTATAACACCATCAGTGGACAGTAGAAGAAGAAGAAAGTTCACTGGTTTTACAGGACGTAATAAAAATGTCACAGATTACACACTGAGTCTGGATTTTGCACAAAAACTAAAACACGATGTCACAAAGGAGAATTAGTGCCAATCACTTTAAAATAGCTTTGTTTTTCAGTTTAATTTTTTTTAAGTATTTGTCAGCTTCAGACTTTCAGAAACTCATAACACTGTAGCCACGCCCAGCGTCCATGACCAAAGCCAGTTTGAGTTTAGTAACTACAACAACACTGATACAGACTTAAACTAGTTGCTTGTAATTAAAATGTCTGTTATCATCATTGACTTTTGTGAAGTTGTCATGTAGCGTCTCACCTTCAGCTTCAGTCCAGCACAGCAAACTCACCACCAGAACCAACAGCTCTGCCTTCATCCTGTGTGTCTGTCACCTGCCTCTCACTGCCTGCATCTGGACACCTCTAGTGTCAGTGCTGGCTATATTTCACAGGAAATACGTGCGTATCAGGACTGGGAGATACGATCGGCTGACGTGAGTCCCCGACAGGATGTACACCTCTGCGCCTCAAGCAGAAGGAGGCTGTGGTAGCCAGAGCAGGAACACTGATAAAACTGAACATAACAGCATCATTCGACCGTCTTTAATCTTCATACTTTGTTCAGAAGAAAAATCCCCACATGTGCTGAGCACAAATACGGGATATTTGGTCGTTTCTGTGTTGACACCAACCGGACAAGGTCTCACTTGGAGATAATATCTGCCTGTCATCAGGAGCAACAATCCAACGGCTGCTGAAATCTGCTTCTCACCTACAAAATGGTCAAAAGAGCGTAGAGAAAGACAGGAAGTACTCTGTGGTAGCTAAAACTGGAGGCCTCTCATGTGCCTCAAAATGGGCCATTAGCCCCTCCCACCACCACAGAAACATACTGATTCCTTCTTTTCTTTTTTACCAGCAGCCTTAAATACATGCTGATCTTTGGTCAAATGCAGTTACCAACGTAAGTTTAAAAATGCATATCTGTCGCGTGGCCTAACTAACACCAAATGTTAGTTTTATTCTTTAAATGGTTAGTCTTCACAATAAATTGTGTGCACCCCCCCTCTCTCATTGGTCCTCTAGTCACATGACTTGAAGTAAGTTGTACCTTCAAGTACCAGAGTAAATACTTCATGAACCTTTCTTTCCTCATGTTTCAGAAGGGTTTAACATGCCACGATGTTGCCCTAATTTGTAGTATAAACTGATATGTTTGCACCCTGTTACTGTCCAAAGGTGGACACACAGGAGCAGCCACATTTGTCACTGATGTGATGATGTCATTGATCCAAAGCATGCTGTCGGGCAGGGGTGTCAAAGTCAAATACACAGTGGGCCAAAATTTAAAACTGGAACAAAGTCGCGGGCTAACATGAATATTTATTGAAAAAAAAATCTTCCTCCAGATATGAGAATGAATCTTTTCTTATGGACTCAAACACGTTTTGCTGAAAAACTGAATATGGAACAAGCAAAGCTTAATACTAAACAATATATATATTAGCTGTATAATACCAGTAGGCCAGCTCTGATAGTAATTTGGTATGGCTTCACGGGCCAAATGTAATTAGGGCCAGAGTTTGACACCTATGCTGTACGGGGTTCATCTCTCATTTGTATAATATCCATATTTTATTACGTAAGAAGTCACTTAGATGAGTGATTACACATTTGCTAATAATGCTGCAGACAGATGAATCATTTCTGGAACCTTCCAGTCTCTCAGCTTTTTGTCACAACACGTTATTTGCAGGTTGACTTTCCAGCTGATTACTTACATTCAGACAACTATTTGTATTGCAAATATTCTACAATTGCATGTTTACGTATGCAAATGTAGCATTAGCCTATTAACTGTGTGCTAATTTGCCTAAATATTTAGAAACATCTGGATTTTTTAAAAATGTTATTCTATAAATTAATGAAAAAAATGGTTATTAAATGTTATATGAAGAGGAATAAAGCTGCAGTTTGGTTCGTGTAAGAATCACTGAGGGGACGATTCCACAGGAAAGTTGTGGTCAGAGGTTTTCATCGTGGACATGAATGTCATAGAAACTTTTAATGATTGCTTTGAACTGATGTACAGCATACAACTGTGTTAGGTGCACAAGTTTGAATTTATTTTTGATTTTCTATACAGGCTCACATGGATACAGCCACACTAATATATGGTTAAATGTCCCTTAGCATGTTGCACCTCAGCCAAATGCTTTGGTAGCCATCAGCGAGCTCCTGGTATAATTCTGGTTGATGTTTGAGCACTGTTCTTGGCAGGATTGGTGAAATGAACCTGGATGCACCCACATTCAAGCATAATCCATAACCTTCAACAGGGTTGGGGCTTTGCTAATGTTAGCATGATCTATTCCAAAACCAGTTCTGATGTGTGTTGGAGGTCGTTACCGTGTTAGATCACATAACTGTGCCAAAGGCGTAATTGTTGATTTGATGAAAAATTCAATTCCATCCACTTTGTGAAGTGTAACGGTACAGCCTCGGGGTCGATGCTAACAGCAGGCTTCACAGTTGTGTTCTCATGTGTGGAGAAGTCATCTTTTGTCATCATGGCCAACTAGCTCAACATTTGATTAGAAACGGTGTCTCCAGAAGGCGTTCGGCGTGTTCATGTGGGCAGCTGCAAATTTCAGTCAAGTTTGAAAGTGTTGGAGCAGTGACAGCCTCCAAGAGACCTTCCCAAAGTATTTACATCTACAGTTTTCCTTCATTGAGTGCTTGAACCTTCTGACTGTTCAGCGAGTTCAGTTGTAGCCAATCATGATCACTGATACAGAACCCTCAGCACCACTCATTCAGAGATTTAGGGCAGCGTATAGTGTATAGCATATATACTGGACCTACAATCATTATAATAAAATAGCGTCATATTGATGCCTGTGATGATTTCTATCAACAACAGGTTGAAACAAACTAAACAAAAACTAGCTGTTAAAACAACGTTATTGTTGCTTGCACAGGCTGAGGGTTTTATGGAGCACGTGGGTATATGTGAAATGTTTAATTTAAAGAGTGTGGACTGTGTGTTTAATGAGAAGGTCGATTGTTATGTTTTTGTATTTTTGTCTATATTTTGTCCACATACATTTGAGAAAAATATGCTGAACTGCACACAAAAACTTTCACACAGCTTTGCATAAAACACGGACGGTGAGAGTGTCAGAAAGTAGTGGTGAAAGTTAATATTTAAACTTTTCTGCACAAACTGAAGTGTGCGTGGCCCCCTCTCACGTACAGGCGCAGACACGCACAAGAAGCGTTGCTGTGGGTATTCTTCAAAGGGCCCTGCGCGGGTTCCCTTCGTTTACTGCGTAGCTCTCGTCTACATCCACGCAAATTGCGTTCAGGTTCACTGGCGAGCCTTTTCAGCTGGTTAGCCAAACATCCATAGAAAAGAGATGAGCAGGAAAGCGAGACGAAGAAAACGCGAACAGTTTATAACAAGTTAGAAAAACAGAGACCAAAGGTCAGCGTAGAAACATCGAGAGCGGGTACGTACGTGAGCTCTGTGTGTAAACGAGCTAACCGTGTTTGTGTATGAGCACAAATTCGGCGTTAGCCAACATTGGCTATTTAGCTGGCTGCTTATCATGCTAGCCAGCGTTAGCTTCTGACAGGCAGTGCTTAGCTGCGCTAGCCGAATCCTTTAAGTATTCACTGTCGTGTGATTACCTTGGGAGTCATTTTATATGGCTTTGCTGCGTTTACTGTAGCACTGTCTGCAGTTAGCCACTTTAAATTTGTTTCAATGAAGCTGACATTGTCAAGCTGCAGTCTATGGGCCAACCTCACACAAACTAATGTGGCCTAAATCTAACTTCCTGCGCTACCTAGCTTGATTGAGAGTTGACGAACAGTAACACCAGAATAATTCCCAGCTCTGGCTAGCAGCTAACGTCGTGTAATAAATGCAGGTGTTTAGTTATCAGACTACACAGTGGCTTCTCCCCGTCCTGAGACGCGCTACAGTCCGATCAGCTAACCGTTAGCAGAGCTTCTCAGGTCAGCCTAAAGCTTTCTGTCTGTAACTGTAAAACGTTGACAGCCCGCGGAACCAGTGAACAAAGCTATGGTTTGTACTCCTTTAGCTTAGCTTTGAAGTATGCACTATTACAGAGACTCAGAAATGAGTAAGAACTGTGGAGTGTGGGTGGCGAGACGAGGCCACGGCGATGCATTTAGATATGCTGTGTTTCTCCTACAGACCTCATGAAGAAGTCATTTCTGCTAACAGTTGGTTAAAATGAACGGAGTGATGTTTGCAGCTGCACGACAGGCGCTCAGTAGGTTTTAATACGAGGAGCTCACTGATACACACATATCTGACAATCAGGACAGATGCGTTTCAGATAGGTCTGCTATAAGAGCAGGTGAACAAAGAGCAGGGGTAATATACTGTCATACACTGGTTGGCTCAGCAGTGTAAGGGTGCAGGCTGAGACCATGATGGCTAAGATGAGCCAGTAGTATTGTTTTTAAATCACCTCTGGGGAAGGCAGGAAGTACTTAGTAAGCAGTGCCTCCAAACTGTGGTCAGCTGGCAGAGGAGGATGTTCTTTGTGTTTGCTCAGGCTTCACACAGATGTGTGTTTTTATTACTCAATACAAATGTTGGAACCAGCCTTTAAGTTTTCATTGCTCTTTGTTACAAATTGAGAATGTAAATATTCTGAAACCACCATCCAAATACAAACATGTGCAGAATCACATCAAGGTCTCATACTCTGGTGCTGTGAGTCCGATGTAGGGCCGTGTATGCCCTGTCACTCTGGTCTCATTAACCTGTGACCTTCAGGTGGCTGGTAACACCTAACAACGCTGGAGTTCATCTTTTTGTTCAGAATCAAGTGATCAGGCCTGTTATTCTGTTTTTCATAATCCGCCCACACCTGACGTCACCCACTCACAGATTAGTTACAAGCTGTTTCTGAGCTTTAGCAGTGTGCATTTCTGTTCATCTTATAGATCGTGTTAAAGATCTGTCCTGCATACACCACACAGATGTTCACTCTCCAGCAAAGTCACAAGCTTCAAATCTGTGTCAGGTTTGTTGTAAGTGTGGTTTCAGTGCAGATAAAAGTTCAGCACTTAAGATCAGGACGCATGTGTAGATTTCACGGCTTCATAGATATTTGTTGCATGCTTTGACTGCTTTATTCATTTTCTTAAGTTTATCCAGGTCAGAGTTGTTTGGGGAGTGGAGCCTGTCCCAGGGAGGGGGGCACACCTGGACAGGGTGCCCCTCTCTGGCAGGGCTGACACATTTGCACTCACATCTTTGGGCAATGTAAAAGTTAACGTAACCCTGCTGACTGCATGTCTTTGGACTGCTCGAAGTCACATTCAAACTCCACACAGAAAGGAGCTGGCCTGTGTTGTGTAATATGCATTATGGACGCATGTTTTCCAGTCTAGCATGGATGTTGGTATTAAGCCTTAATGAAGCTGTAATTTTGTGTAGTTGAGGTTATTTATTTATTTGTCGTTTTTCCTGTGAGCTGCTCAACCTGACCAAGAGCTCTGTGTGAGGCTACAGAAGCTCTGCTGTTGCAGGGGATCGTAACAGAGCGACGGTTTATAACAGAGTCTAATGTGACGAGCCTTTTTGTTAAGTAGCCTGATTCCCTCATTTGGAGAACTAAACGTGATTAAAATAAATCAGTTCACTCTGTCAGAGCCGGTGGCAGCTGCAGGATGTGCTTTGGTAAATGTTATTCTTGTAGATTGGCACTCAGCTGTCACTTTATCAGTGTGGGTGCATGTCGTGTGTTGGGATGGATGCATGTGGAAGTTCAATTCAATTTCAATTCAACTTTATTTATATAGCGCCAAATCACAACAAAAGTCGCCTCAAGGCGCTTCATAGATACAGAGAAAAACTCAACAATCATATGACCCCCTATGAGCAGCACTTTGGCAACAGTGGGAAGGAAAAACTCCCTTTTAACAGGAAGAAACCTCCGGCAGAACCAGGCTCAGGGAGGGGCGGGGCCATCTGCTGTGATTGGTTGGGGTGAGAGAAGGAAGACAGGATAAAGACATGCTGTGGAAGAGAGACAGAGGTTAATAACAGATATGATTCAATGCAGAGAGGTCTGTTAATACATAGTGAGTGAGAAAGGTGACTGGAAAGGAAAACTCAATGCATCATGGGAATCCCCCGGCAGCCTACATGTATTGCAGCATAACTAAGGGAGGATTCAGGGTCACCTGGTCCAGCCCTAACTATATGCTTTAGCAAAAAGGAAAGTTTGAAGCCTAATCTTAAAAGTAGAGATAGTGTCTGTCTCCCGAATCCAAACTGGAAGCTGGTTCCACAGAAGAGGGGCCTGAAAACTGAAGGCTCTGCCTCCCATTCTACTTTTAAATACTCTAGGAACAACAAGTAGGCCTGCAGAGCGGGAGCGAAGTGCTCTAATAGGGTGATATGGTACTACAAGGTCATTAAGATAAGATGGGGCCTGATTATTTAAGAAGTCTGCACGAACAAGCGTTTGTCCCGTCGACAGGTTTCTCGTTGGTCCTGGTTGCAGTGCCCACACTTGTTGCTGAAATGAATCATGGGTCTGTGTGTAGTTAACGTTTCCAAGCGACAGCAATGGTGCGAGTCGCATCACGTTAATCCTTGCTGCGCTCAAACTTACTGTGTCGACTGAGGCAGCAGACTCGTGTACAGTCACCAATCGGAGCGCACCATTCTGGGAAACGCTCTCGTCTTTGCTTCCTCCCGTCCTGCACTGATACTGTGTGATGTTCGAGCACCGAGCTTCCCTCACCTGAACAAAGTTCGTACACATCAGAGTTACTACACGGTCTCGGTTTGGCTGAAACGACTGCCTGTTACAGTTTTATTTCAGAAACAGGAAGCACACAAAGCTCATCAACAGTTTGTCTGGTTGTGCTGAGATTAGCTGGTTTTTGTGTTTGTGGTATTGAAAACACACGTGTGTCCAAAGGGAAGTTGCAGAGTGCGCCGTGGTGCACAAACATCAACGCTCATAACATGATGATGTTTGCTTTCATGACACTCAGCGTTATCAGCTGTAACAGCGTACAGCTGATAACGCTGAGCTTCAGTTATGTTTCTGCAAACTCTCGGTCAACGTTATCGTGTTTCACTAAACTGAATGAAGATACATTTAGATTTCTCACATCATAATAATGCTTATTAAAACTCGGCAGCCTTTACTGGAATGATTTCTCTTCCGCTCACGGATCACCCGTTGTTCTGCTTCAGTGGGATATGGCTCAGTGTTTCCTGTTAGTGGCGGCGGAGGAACTCGCTGCTGTCTCCCAGATTTCCTTTCCCTCGTTGGTCCTTCTCTCGGTGCCCTTCACATCAACACAGCACAAGTCTGACTGACAGTTGAGCTTTTACACCAGTGTGAGTGGGAACGTTATTCTGACTAAACTTCACGTTTGTTGTTGTTTAGCTTGGCTTTGACTCATGAACCCACGTGAACCTCGGCCCATAAAATATCTACAAGTTTGACTTGAAGTCATTCTTCATGCTTGGACCTCAGTAAGCAGGAAGAGAATAACAGGGATGTGAAGGAACGAATGGAGTGAGAGGAAAACTGCAGGAAATGAAGGATTGGAGTATCCAGGATGGGTGTTCCTATCAGAGGAGACAAACACAAACCGGGCCTCCTGAAGGCAGATGTGCTCTGGGTTTCTGTTGCCATCCTGTGATGTCTGACACGTTTGAAACTCCAGACTCTTACTCCATGAAACGTTGTTAGATTTAAAAGGGGCAGTCGGCTGCTCCGCTGCCTTATAATGGCGGCAGCACAACTATCAGCTGTGGGTTTCTTTCCCGTCTCAAGCCTGAAGCTCTCTCACAGTTTCATGCTGCTTGTTATCCGAGTCGTCCTTTAATGTAATTTGAGTTCAGCGCTCTCAGATAAGCCACTCTTCTAATGAGGAAACTCTCTGGTCCACGTCTATAGTTCACACAGTGAAAATGGCGGCACTGAAATATTTGATATTCATTTTTTTCTCTTTTTTCCCCTTAGGTGGTTCAACACGCGGCCCTCACCCCGGGGTCAAAGCTTCACCTGTTGTGTTACAGGAACAAGCAGCCGGGTTGTCTCTGTGGGACACGTGCACTAAAGCAGCGAGCTTACACCTGTGTCAGATGTGGAAAACCCTCCCGCCTCTTCCTGTCTGCTGTCATGTCTGAACCTGAAGCTGGTTTAGCTTCCACGTCCATAATAGCATGTTAGCATATGGTTAAATACGGGCCTTTAACCTCATCCTTCCCATTAGCATCTCTGGCCCCTACAAGGGGGTTTACAGTCATTCGTGGCGGTCCCCCCTCACCCCTTCATCTTTTCATTTCTCATTCATTCACTCATCCACATCATCTCACCGTCTCTGCTGACTGAAATCAGCTAAACCAAGCTGCCTCAGCTCAGTCTGACAGGCGAACTGCTCGGCTTCTGTTTTGGTGGTTATTTTGGTTGTATGGAATCGGCTTAATCGTGGAGAGGCCGGGCTACCACAAACTGATGGACTTTGACAAGCGAGGAGTCGGGGGAGGAGGGGGCGGGGGAGGAGGTGGAGGTGGTGGCGGAGGAGGTGGAGGTAAGGGGGAGACAGAGGATGCAAAGAGGATGTCTGGGAAGCCAGGGAGCCGACCGGGGCACGGGCGGGGAGCCGGCTCCAACTCTGGGGTTCTGATGGTCGGCCCAAACTTCCGGGTTGGGAAGAAGATTGGCTGTGGGAACTTTGGAGAGCTCCGGCTTGGAAAGAACCTCTACACCAACGAATATGTGGCCATCAAACTGGTAAACGTTTCTGCTTGTTAACATCTTAGAACTGTAGCAACACACGTGGTTGGTTTAACAAGGATACATCATAGGATACATCATAGGATACATCATAGGATACATCATAGGATACATCATAGGATACATACGCATGGTTACGCTGACGTCTGCTCAGGGACCGCTGCACAGACACCATCAGCTTACTGGTCACCTCCTGTTGTTGTTGATCAGTTTGACCAGGTGGGGAGCTCTGTGGCGTCCTGATGTCAATCGGTCGATTAAAACGTCTGCACTCAGATTCAAATCCACGGTGTTCTGATGAGCTCATCGCTGTGAGGTTAATTCTAGGAGTTTGTCTAAATTAACATTATTCTCTTTTGTAGGAACCAATTAAGTCACGAGCACCACAACTCCATCTAGAATATCGCTTCTACAAACAACTGGGAAGTTCAGGTGAGGTCTCTGTGCTTACCCCCCTCCCCATTGGACCCACAAGTGCTGGATTAATGCTACGAATGAGCTGCATTACTGACTCTGGAATTGTCTTAAATAGCTCTTTAGTGTTTAGTCCTGAGCTGTCAGCGTTCTTAGGGCTGGGCGATATGAGGAACATCTCGTATCACCGTACGCGATATACAAACGTCATTTTCAGCCATACAGTGCTGCAGAATTCAGGAGACAAAATAAAACAGTTGAAATTAAAAATGTGCTCCTTTGTGCTTATAACATATAAAAATTATAAGATTAAAAAATGTGACGACCTCAAATTACAGAAACTAAAGTGCAGACAGCGGCTGACGTAGAGCGGTCACAGGTGTGTTGTTTGGGGAGACGTTGACATGCTGAGTTTAAAACACTTCGTGTTGCAGTGGACGACTTTTCAGCTGGTGGAGTAAATTCGTGGTACTGCTGCCTTTTGCAGCAATCGTTTTACAGTTTGTAAAAATGCAGCTTCAGTGGAACTGGTTTAGCTTTCGTCAGATACACAACAAAGCACTATTTTTGGTAGAGCATGCTAGCGGGCCGTCGTTATTACCGTGTTGTTTGGAAAATACGGCGCACTTAAAATCATCCTTTGATTTTTCTGAAAGTCGACAGAGCTCCTTATAATCCCGTGTGCCTTATGTATGAACTCTGGTTGTGTTTACTGACCTCGAAACGATTTTATGTACACGGCGCTCGAAAATCTGTCAAATGTTTCAGTACGACTTTGCTAAGCTACGAAGCCGCACCACTCGATGGATTGTCGGAGCATTACGGCTATCGTAGGCGGAGTGATACGTACTGTGCTTCAACATATTACCGTATTGTGTGTGTATAACCTCTTTTTAAGTTTTGTGGATATTAATCATGGTTATGCTGAGGATATGTCGACCAGTTTCCACTGGAAATGCCTTTTGGTTAAACTGTCAGCGAGGAATTTGCACGGTTACATTTTTATATAACTTGTGCTTATAACTTTTATATAACTTTATATAATGTAATAATATAATATATAATAATATAATTTATATAATATATAATGCAGATAAAATAAAAAAAACAGCTGCTTGTTTCAGTGAAAATACATTGATGGTTTTTGCACTAGTAAAGTTGTGGAGTTGTAAAGTATTTTCTCTCGTTATCTCGTTTATATCGTTATCGCAAATTTTCAAATGTATATGGTGATAAATATTTTTGCTCTCGTTTGCACTATAACTTGAATAGTACAGTTTTCTGGTGCGTGTCAGACCTCCCATGACCAAACCGTGTCCGTGCTGCAGAGGCCGCCCCTCATTTAGGAATAAGGTCCTCGGTGTGTCTTCACCGGCCATGCTGGGATTCCCTGCGCCTGCATCAAACCATGAGAAAGTATCGTAAACAGTGGATTTTGCGAAACCACCAAACAAACGATGGCGTCTAATATGAGACGATAGATGTTTCATCATATCGCACAGCCCTACATGTCGTTATCTGTTAAAATGAGGAGTGATCACAGTCCATCAACTATGCTTTGTTCTTTCATTGGACCCCCAGAGGGTGTACCCCAGGTGTTTTACTTTGGACCATGTGGTAAATACAACGCTATGGTTCTGGAGCTACTGGGACCCAGCTTAGAAGATCTGTTTGACCTGTGTGACAGGACTTTCTCTCTAAAGACTGTACTTATGATAGCCATACAGCTGGTGAGTCAGCGTTCACATTTGAATGTTCAGACGTTAACCACCGGGAGTTTACCGAGTCGCTGAATCGCTTCTGCTCTCGTCTCGTCCCCTAGATAACTCGCATGGAGTTCGTCCACACCAGAAGCCTGATCTACAGAGATGTGAAACCCGAGAACTTCCTGGTTGGCCGACCGGGTTCCAAGAGGCAGCACACGATCCACATCATCGACTTTGGCCTGGCGAAAGAATACATTGACCCAGAGACCAAGAAGCACATCCCCTACAGAGAACACAAGAGTCTAACTGGCACTGCGAGATACATGAGCATAAATACTCATCTAGGCAAAGGTGAGCGTCTTCATCCTGTCATATATATGACAGCAGCTCTTGCATTGTGTGCCCACTGTGCCAGCTGATACTTCACATAAACCTATTTTAACATGTGATATTTCCAGTGTTCGCTTCGGCCTCAGTTTTTAGTTTTTAAATCACGGTTAAAAACCTATTTGTTTAATCTCGCCGTTCCTGCTTGTTAATGCTCGCACCTGACTTTTAGACTTTATTTTTTCTTATACATATTTTTTTATGGCTTGTGCTTTTATTATGTTTTTATTTTGATATGCATTTTATATTACCCCTGTGTATTAGTGGCATTGACCTGTGAGTATATTTGATACTTTGCTAAGGCCTTATAATACTCGTGTTACTTCTCTGTCTCTTATGTTAAGCACTTTGGTATACCGCTGGTTTTAAATGTGCTCTATAAATAAAGACTGTTGTTGTTAGTTAGACAGGATGCATTCAGACACAGCACTAAGTGCTGGTGAAGGACTGAAATTGCAGCTGGTGCTTCAACACGTGAAGAGAGGAGCTGAGCGTCACGTGTTCAGCCTGACTTTGTAACGAAGTGATGATGTGGTCAAACACTGATATGACACCTTTACCATTGTGGGGCTGTCTGTAGCAGACTGTCATGTTATGGTCCAGCCATGCCGTCTAAGCCTGGTCTCTCGTGTTGTTTCAGAGCAAAGCCGGCGGGATGACCTGGAAGCTCTGGGCCACATGTTCATGTACTTCCTGCGAGGCAGCTTGCCCTGGCAGGGACTCAAGGTGAGTAGACGGTCCAGCCCCTTCTTGTTTTCTTCGCCTTCCTCTCATGTTCGGACTTGTCAGTCACTCTGCATACAGACGGCTCACTGTGTGTCTCTTCATTAGGCTGACACTCTGAAAGAGCGTTATCAGAAGATAGGAGACACAAAACGAGACACCCCGATAGAGGTCCTCTGTGAGAACTTCCCAGGTTTGTATTGGCTCTTTAGAAAAGCCTGTTTCATGTGTGCGCCTGTGTGGGTTGGGTGGTCTCATACCTGTCTGTGTGTTTGTAACAGAAGAGATGGCCACCTACTTGCGGTATGTGCGTCGGCTTGACTTCTTTGAGAAGCCGGACTACGACTATCTGAGGAAACTCTTCACAGACCTCTTTGACAGAAATGGATACGTCTTTGATTACCAGTACGACTGGACTGGGAAGCCACTGGTTAGTGTGTGTGTGTGTGTGTGTGTGTGTGTGTGTGTGTGTGTGTGTGTGTGTGTTGAACGCACTTTGTGTTGCAGGCTCAGAGCTAAGGTTGGCTCAGTACGTGATGAAGTGATTGATGGGCTGTTTACAGGAACTGAAACTGCATCAGTTTAGATCCTGTCGTCCTCACAGACGCAGTTCCTCATGTATTCTTCATTATGCAGCATTTTATATGAACGGCTGGAGCGAGGGTGCCAGAAATCACAAACCAAAGGCTGCCCGTACAGTCTGTCACCAAGGGTCAGGCCACAGGTTCTGATGGCCCTGAACATGGGTGGTTATCAGAAACAGAACACACTGCACCATAACAGAAGAGAGGGAGCCACCTTTAACAGGGGACGGACTCCCTCTGCAGGCAGACTACACACCAACCACAGTGGGACCAGCAGCAGTATTTAAGCCGTTTGCAAGTTGGTAGACAGCAGAGCTAACAGTGTGTGGGCTCTGAGGGCAGCAGGAGTGGTTCACATCTTAGTGAAAAGGGTTTAAACTAAGGGATGACTGTGATTACAGGGCTGTATACGTGCAGGCGGGGCCTCAGATATCACTGGTGATCCAGTTTGAATGCTTGACTAGAGGTGTCTCCAGCCAGGGCACGTGGGAGTGTGATATCCCATAATATGTGTTGGAACAACTGAAAGCCAACAGCAGTGAGGAACAGCTGCAAAAAATAGGAGCATTGAGCTGCACCCCCGAGTACGTTAAAACAACAAAGTTTATAAAAACAGTCTCCCTCCATGGTTCACTGTGTCTCTGAGAACAAGCTGAACACAGTGTCCAGCTCAGCTGTCTGCAACAGCACTGCTTATTTCTACTCAATTATACAAAGCTGACTTATTATAACGTTTTCTTTTCGGATTGACTGCGTCGTGTTTCCCACTGCGGCTGTGACTGCACGGTGTGTCCGTGTGTCCCGCTGCGACTGCGGCGTGTGTCCCGCTGCGACTGCGCCGTGTGTCCCGCTGCGACTGCGCCGTGTGCCCCGCTGCGACTGCGCCGTGTGCCCCGCTGCGACTGCGCCGTGTGCCCCGCTGCGACTGCGCCGTGTGCCCCGCTGCGACTGCGCCGTGTGTCGTGTAACTGCGCCGTGTGCCCCGCTGCGACTGCGTCGTGTGTCGTGTAACTGCATCGTGTGTCCCGCTGCGACTGCGTCGTGTGTCGTGTAACTGCATCGTGTGTCCTGCTGCGACTTTGTCCTGCTGCAACTGTGTGGTGTGTCGTGTAACTGCATCGTGTGTCCTGCTGCGACTTTGTCCCGCTGCGACTGCGTCGTGTGTCGTGTAACTGCGTCGTGTGCCCCGCTGCGACTGCGTCGTGTGTCGTGTAACTGCATCGTGTGTCCTGCTGCGACTTTGTCCCACTGCGTCGTGTGTCGTGTAACTGCGTCATGTGTCCCGCTGTGACTGCGCCCCGCTGTGACTGCGTCCCACTGCGACTGCGTCATGTGTCGTGTAACTGAGTCGTGTGTCGTGTAACTGAGTCGTGTGTCGTGTAACTGCGTCGTGTGTCCTGCTGCGACTTTGTCCTGCTGCAACTGTGTGGTGTGTCGTGTAACTGCGTCGTGTCTCCCGCTGCGACTGCGCCGTGTGTCGTGTAACTGCGTCATGTGTCCCGCTGTGACTGCGCCCCGCTGTGACTGCGTCCCACTGCGACTGCGTCATGTGCCGTGTAACTGCGTCGTGTGACCCGTTGCGACTGTGTTAGTGGGTAAATGGAGTGTTCCACACTGATGTTTCCTCAGTAATATTAAAGTGACATGTCGATTGACTCCAGTGTAAGCCCAAATAAGGAAACGTCTGATAGCACAGCTGTGTATTAGCTGTGTACATTTTCTGTGTTAACCCTTTGTTTTGTGCTTAGCCCACTCCGATTGGTCCGGTGGCCAGCGAGACTCCACTTCAGACGAGCAACCGAGATAAAGCACCACAAACCAAAAACCAGGTAGGCACTGATTATAGACAAACGTGGAGCATGTCCTGATTAGTGTTAGCACTCACATACACACTTTTCACCGTACAAAGGAAACACACACCTGGCTACATGTTGCTCCTTTGTCTTTTCATCTCTACTGGACAATGGGGGCTCTTTCTTCAGGGGTTCCCTCTGTAACAACAAACCATAGCAGGAATACCCATACCTGAACACGATAAACAGAATAAATTATTCATTCTTATTCTTCTATTTTTGTACTACTAAAGTACCATGATTACAAATATTTTAGTGATATAATATGGATCAGTCATATGGGTGGGATGTTGAAGCCTGTTTTACTGTGCATGGCTTAAAGAACTAAGGTGAGGCATGTCTTTCCCCATAAGTGTTTATAATGAAGGCACCACAAGAATTGCACTTTGATTATGGAACTTTGTCTTTTGGGTTGGGTCATGGTTATGGTTGGGTCATGGTTATGGTTGGGTTATGGTTGGGTCATGGTTACGGTTGGGTTATGGTTGGGTCATGGTTATGGTTGGGTCATGGTTGGGTCATGGTTATGGTTGGGTCATGGTTATGGTTGGGTCATGGTTACGGTTGGGTTATGGTTGGGTCATGGTTACGGTTGGGTCATGGTTGGGTCATGGTTGGGTCATGGTTATGGTTGGGTCATGGTTACGGTTGGGTCATGGTTGGGTCATGGTTACGGTTGGGTCATGGTTGGGTCATGGTTATGGTTGGGTCATGGTTACGGTTGGGTCATGGTTGGGTCATGGTTATGGTTGGGTTATGGTTGAGTCATGGTTATGGTTATGGTTGGGTTATGGTTATGGTTGGGTCATGGTTACGGTTGGGTTATGGTTGGGTCATGTTTATGCTTAGGTCATGTTTATGGTTGGGTCATGGTTGGGTCATGGTTGGGTCATGGTTATGGTTGGGTCATGTTTATGGTTGGGTCATGGTTGGGTCATGGTTACGGTTGGGTCATGGTTGGGTCATGGTTATGGTTGGGTTATGGTTGAGTCATGGTTATGGTTATGGTTGGGTTATGGTTATGGTTGGGTCATGGTTACGGTTGGGTTATGGTTGGGTCATGTTTATGCTTGGGTCATGTTTATGGTTGGGTCATGGTTACGGTTGGGTCATGGTTATGGTTGGGTCAGGGTTATGGTTGGGTCATGGTTAGGTTATGGTTGGGTTATGGTTGAGTCATGGTTATGGTTGGGTTATGGTTATGGTTGGGTCATGGTTACGGTTGGGTTATGGTTGGGTCATGTTTATGCTTGGGTCATGTTTATGGTTGGGTCATGGTTACGGTTGGGTCATGGTTATGGTTGGGTCATGGTTATGGTTGGGTTATGGTTGGGTCATGGTTACGGTTGGGTTATGGTTGGGTCATGGTTATGGTTGGGTCATGGTTGGGTCATGGTTATGGTTGGGTCATGGTTACGGTTGGGTTATGGTTGGGTCATGGTTACGGTTGGGTCATGGTTGGGTCATGGTTGGGTCATGGTTGGGTCATGGTTATGGTTGGGTCATGGTTACGGTTGGGTCATGGTTACGGTTGGGTCATGGTTGGGTCATGGTTATGGTTGGGTTATGGTTGAGTCATGGTTATGGTTGGGTTATGGTTATGGTTGGGTCATGGTTACGGTTGGGTTATGGTTGGGTCATGTTTATGCTTGGGTCATGTTTATGGTTGGGTCATGGTTACGGTTGGGTCATGGTTATGGTTGGGTCAGGGTTATGGTTGGGTCATGGTTAGGTTATGGTTGGGTCATGGTTAGGTTATGGTTGGGTCATGTTTATGGTTGGGTCATGTTTAGGGTTAGGGTGGGCAGAATAATAAAACATCCAGAACCACACCAAATGTATTTATGCTTATGGCTATGGGTAGTTTTGTTTATAACCATGTTGAAGATTCGAGTTGAGAGTAGTGATGTCATGTATGGTGTTGTGGAGAGTGCTGCATTATGAATTCTTTTCAGGGTATATTCAGTCTGTGTATAGTGACACTTTAGTCTGTTTTAACCTGCAGGCTGCTGTTCCACCTCAATGGCTTAGTTAGTGGTAGCAACATGTTTCAGGCTCACTGGGACATGTTTACTGTGGGATTGCGTCGCCTCTTCACCTTTTTAGAAAGCATTTGTTTTCTTCTCTCTCACCAGTGTTTTACTCGTCCACTGTAGAGTGTTTTATTTTTGATGAAGTGAAGATCAGTGTTGTTTTCCAGCCTTGTCTCTTACTCACACAGATTTGTATTCTTAAAGAGCCCGTGTGCAGTTTTACACTGACAGACACCTTCAGCACATACCTGTTATTTGTCATTAGAAGCACACTGTTACTGCTTTCTTGTTATTTACAGCAGGTAAAATAAATATGGAACACATTAGTTTTCCAAATAAATATATTTGTAAATGGCATGAACTTCTCACTAGATGTTAATAAACAACACAAGAAATGACACAGAGAAAAACTAGTGAACACATGAAGACTGTGTGGACGTCCTAACACCAGCTGGAGTCTCTCAGTAATTAAAAAGTGATCCTGCCACTAAGGCTACGTTCACACTGCAGGCGAAAGCACATCAAATCCGACTTTTTTTGACCCTGTGCGACTAGGGATGGGTACCTGTATCCGGTGCCATGATAGCACCGGTTCTGACATAAACGGTAGTAACCAGACCGAAAAGCAGCGCACATTTCGGTGCTTTTTTTTTTCCTGAGCTGTGATACACTTTAGATTCTAGCCAATCATTTTACGTTTCCGAGGATAGTAGGCGGGTCCAGGTACGTAGGTTCTTTTAGAGCAGAGCTACAGATTAAAAATGCCCAAGGCGAAGCAGTCAAAGTCTGGCTGTACTTCACAGCAAAAGATGCAAACTCAGCAGCTGCAACAAGTGCTTTAAGGTGATACTGTGATACTGTCAAAGGAGGTAACACCTCAAATCTGATGAAACACCTGGCGATGCATAGCGTTTTTTTAAAAGCCGAGAAATACGCCGTATTTGATAGCTTGCTGCGAGACCTCACACCGAGCACATCTACTGCGGGTGTGGTGCCTGTTATCTGACCCGGAGTTAGCAACATCCCCCAAAAACCCGAAGAGGAGAGTCCTGGCCCCTAGCCCTGCCAGTGTAGCAGAAATGATGATGATGATGATGCAGCAGCAGCCGTTCTTCTCTGCGTGAGTAGCTTAATGTTGTTCGTGTGTAATTTACGTTGAGTAGGCTAACCACGTTATTACATTAATGCATGTAAGGTGAACTAGCAAACATCATCATAGCTACATGCGGCTGTCTTCTTGTTTGATGGCAGATACTCCCTTCACCCTGGACAAAAAGGCTAAAATGACCAAAGAAAAAGTGGAAAACAGTTAAACATGAGAGGTTTTTGGACAAAGTTTGTGTTTTTTCCATTATCAGGCCAAATGTAAGTAATAAAATAACTTTATAACTTAAAGCAAAATTGGGAAACGTAAAGTCCGAATCAGTCAAACAACACTGTTGCTCTGGGTCTAAACAGAGCCGTTGTGTGTGACGTCTTCTTTTGCGCATGCGGCCGCTTTGAGCGTTCACACTAGAGCGCGTTTGCTGTCACATTTTATTTGTCGTGTGAACGAGCAGACAACAAAATCAGATTTGATCCAAAAATCTGAATTGAGCATCAAGACCTGCAGAGTGAACACAGCCTAAGTGCACATTGATACCAGCTGGTCCAGGCCCAACCAGAGGCCTATAAAAAGTTTCACCCTGAAACCTCTCATGATGTCATGACGTGACCTCTGTTGGCACTGGTTACAGAAGCTTTACTGGACAACTGAAGGTTCCAGTGAGCTCTGTTAATAATAATCCAGAAGTGGGAAAGACATAATTTCACTGTAAACCAGGTGCTTCCTGCGAGTTTCAGACACAGACGAGTGAAACGACTTATCAGCAGGTACAGTTGTTTCAAAGTAAACAGTAATGCACTCGTATGCTCACCACACAAGACTTTATAGCTGAAGCACAAACATAATGAGGTACATTTAAAGTTTGCTGAACAACGTTTAGACAAGCCAGTGAAACACTGGGAGAGTAGAGTCTGGTCACATGAGAGCAAAACTGACCTCTGGATGCCAGAATACACCCATGTTTGGAGGTGAACGTCACTGCACATCACCAAAAACACCAAACCAACAGGTGGGAACATCGTGATGTGGGGCTGTTTTCAGCATACAGCACTGTGATTCAGATCATTAAAGGATGAGTGGAAAAATGTCCTGAGAGTGTTGATAAAAACCTGCTGCCACCTACCAGGATGATGAAGATGAAACGAGGGGACACTGATGCCAAACACAGCCAACAAACTGTTAGTTTCAGAGAAACAAACCAAAGCTGCTAGAATGACCCAGAACCCTCTGGACTGTGTGGAAGCATGGTGCCTTTGTGCACGTCTTCATGTGTTCAAAGCGTGATTCCTGTGTCATTTCTCATTATTACACGTACTTGGAAATGTGCAAAGAATCAAAGCATAGCTGCTTTACACTGAAAGTAAAAATGAGCACATGTGTGAAATGTGTGCTTTGAATGATTAGTTTTGTACAGCTTACGCTGTGGGAGATGGTTACAGCCACGCCAGTGTGAGACCTTTGATGCTGTTTCCATAGTAACCATATAAGAAGCTCGCACATGCAGACTCAGCAGAGGAAACATGCATGTTTGTTCAGGCTCAGTTTAATGTGATGACCCAGCCTTGAACTGTGGTTCAGCAGTTAGTCCTCATGGCAGCTGAAGGATCCTTTCTGTGTGGGGGTCTCCCCTCGTGTGCACTTTCCTGTGCACTCTAATGCTGCTGCACACTCGAGTGCTCAGCTTCATGTTGCACCTCCACCAAATACTGACCGTTTCTTTTCTGTTTCCTTTTCCACTCTTTCTCCATTCTCATCTCTCCTCACCCGATCCTCTGCTCCATCTGCCTCTCTGCTCCCACCACCTCCTCTTCCCACCTCACCTCTGCGGCCCTCCTTTCCCATCACCAATTCACCTTTCCTCCTGTCTACCTCCACCCTTCCTGTTTCTCCTGTGATCGGCTCCTCTAGTCTCCAGAGGGGAAAGGCAGCGAGTCCCAGCCCACTCCAGTGACCAATCGAGAGCTTCTGGGCTCCCATCTCACTGCTGATAGGCTGGGCGGGTCTGTCCAGGTACTGAGAGGAAGGGTTGGCTCTGTCTGTCTGTCTGCCTGTCTGTCTGCATGACTTCCTCTGTCTCTGCAGAAGGGCTGATCTCAAGTCTGTTACAAAGCTGAAACATCCCCACACGTGGGACCAGTTCTTACCCACATCATGTTTGATGGTGTCCTACATTAATTTGGCTCTGTTACTGTCAGCTTTAGAGTAATGTGGGGTGGGGGAGGGGGGGGGGGGGGCTGCTCTGTAGATGGGGAAGAGGTTATAAAGGTCACGTGATGATGTTTGAACACATCAGTGACAAAGAACCATCAGTTCATAATTAGCAGATTAGTTATTGCTGAAAAACCAAAAGTGGAACTTGTGGCTCTGCTGATGAAACGTTTCGTCAAGTATCCAGATTACTTAAACGTGTTGTTGGTCGTTTGTGTGCACAAGTTACACCTTTTCCAATTGCCCCATCAAATATCAGCTGCTACATGAGGTGAGGTAGATGTGTCGGGTGTTGCTGTTTGCCTCGAATACATGTGACACAGCGGTAACAGCGTCATGACGTCAAACACTTTAACTGGCAGCTGTGTCGCGCTGCGTCGATCTTTGTGCTCAGCAAACGTGCGGCGACATCAAATGTTTGGTCTGTGATTTCTGCAGGTGTGGAAGCTCATGTTGTTTTCATGCAACACACAGAGCTTCACAGCAGCATGTGTAGTGCTGTGAAATCAATATAAATATAATAAACAAAGCAAAGATTATTTGTATAAACTAGGGATGCACCGATACCGATACTGGTATCGGGTATCGGGGCCGATACTGTAAAATGTGTGTGTACTCATACTTGTAAAAGTTAACCGATACCATGAACCGATACTAACTTATTTCATTAATCAGAGGGTGGCTTGTCATTTCTGTTGTAGTTTTTTAGATTGGCCACTAGGGGGACATCCCACGCTAAACAGGCACAGGGTTAGGCGAGTGAGACTGGCAGCTCCAGATAAAAAAGAGAAACTGGAGGCTGCTGTAGCTAGGCTAAACAAAATGTCAGCAGTGTGGAACAGCCAACTTTAACTCAGGTTTTGGAAAAGCGATGAAAAATGTCAAGAGAAAATCCACGGGCAGTTAAAATAACAGAGGCTCTGACTCATTTTATCGCTCTGGATGACCAGCCAATGCTGGTCGTGGAAAACATAGGATTGCACCGTCTCGAGCCGCGATATGAAATTGGACACTCTGCAATAATTTAAAAGTTTATTTTATTCTCAAACCTAATTTGTATTTATTTTATTCCAAACAGAAGTGTTTATTTATTATTCTGAAAGCTCGAGACAGTGCCAATAGTTCAGTGATATTTTGTTAAATTACAATATGGAGACTCTGCAATAATTTAACAGAAGTGCTTATTTTTCACTTGAAATTTTTTTGTGGTCATTTTTATTACGATTTTATTTTTTATCGGCAGAGAATAAAATAAAACCTGTCTTCCAATTCATTGTATTTGTGTGTGTGTGTGTGTGTGTGTGTGTGTGTGTGTGTGTGTGTGTGTGTGGTAGAAGTATCGGTTTTTGTACTCAGATCCAAGTATCGGTATCGTATCGGTTTGAAAAAATTGGTATCGTTGCATCCCTAGTATAAACGAGTCTGCTGTCATGTTACTAAACACGTGTCCCCACTGGTGACGCTCAGCCTCGTTCTCGTCACTTCTCTCTGAGTGTGAGAGGTTTGAGGAAGATTTCAAAGAAAGGAAAAAGCAAACATTTTCATCAGCTGCAGAAACCACGTGAAACAGATCGAGCCATCAAGCAGACGTGCTGTGTGTGATGCATGGCAATAAGACATGTGGACGTGTGTGTGCAGAGCTGTTGTGTCCACATCAAGCTCAAATTCATCCTCTCGTCTGATGAAGAGTTTTAGTGTTTAATGAAAAACCCAAATTGAGCCCAAACTCCACCTGGGTGGGAACAAGCTTTCAAACACCAACAGCTGGTCTGACTTAATGTGGACATAATGTCGACTTCTTTGATTTCTTTGTTCCACCAAACGTCAGAAGTGTGACGTCTGCGCTCATCACGCTTCTTCTGTCCTTCAGGTGATGAGCTCAACCAACGGTGAGCTGAATACGGATGACCCCACTGCAGGACACTCCAATGCACCAATCACAGCCAACCCAGAGGTTGAAGTCGCTGACGATACCAAGTAAGAATCTTTTTTTATTTTTAACTTCAGTGTAGGTTCAGTTTTTTCTTTCAGCTCAGATTTAAACTGAGGAGACGAGGGGTGTTCCTGTGAGTGGTGCTGGAGCACACAGTCGACTTTTACTCTGAAAATTCCTGCTTCAGGAAGTGCTGACGCTGCATTCACTGTATGTTGACAAACCTGTCACAGTGCTCTTTAAACACACTGTGGTTGTATCATCAGCGAGCTGTGCGCCTCTCAGCCGCTGCACAGGCCGACACAGTAATAACTGTTTCTGGAACATTAAATATTAATGATGTAATCAGCAGTGATGGAGCAGACGATGGGACACACAGGAGGCTATAGAGATCGACAGAGCACGTGACTTTCGCGCATTGCATTGTGGGTACGAGTGGCAACAAAGTCAAAACACTGCATCAAGCACTAGTATTTCCAGCACCGCTAATCATTAATTCTGCAGTTTTAATCCCTACTTGCATTTTATTTGCCCCCAAAAACAGTTCTGTACAAAACAACAGAAACACGTCAGCTCCGTACAAAGACAGACGTGACGAAGAGGCAAAAGTGAAAGAGTCAGACCCACACGAGTGGAGTAAGGACGCTAGCGTGCTGGACAACTTTCATCACGCACATATTTATTATTATATGGTCCTAAGTGTGAGTGCACACACTCACAACATGTTTAGTAACTTCAGATCCTGCAACAAGCCCAGCTCCAGTTTACTTTGGTGATTTGGACGATTCCATCTCACAGCTGCTGTTACAGACAAACACAATCTGTTTGTCGTTTCAGGTTGTAGTGTTACACAACATTTTCAGATCTAATAGAAATAAAATGAGTTTCGTAATTCATTCAATTTATTGTCTTTATTTATAACTGCCGTTATTGTTTCATTCTGTTATAGAATCTGACCAGAAAGAGGCAAAATTGTAAAAATCCATCAGCTTTATTAGCTGCTTCAGTGAAAAACAAATCAACATATCAAAACAACAGTGGAAAACAGTTATTCATCACTCGATTACTTCAGTACAACTCTTGGGCACATATATGCGGACGTTTCGTGGCTGTTTCGATCTCGCTCTCTCTCTTCACCGATCAGATCTGGCTGTGGTAGCAGCTTTAAACTCGGTCTGACCCAGGCTGATAGAGAGGCCCAATCACATTCCAGCATTTTGTTGGCTGGTTTTCCTACAAAACACAACAAACACTAGCCCGCAAAGCCACAGCGAACAAAGCAGCAAAGCAACGAATTCAATTCAAATCAATGTAAGACTTATTTGTAACCTACATCAACAATTATGTTATGATAAACTACGTAATAACTAACAGAAGACTGACCTTTGTGGGAATGCTTGGAGCAACATGTGAGCTGGATGTTCTGGGACGTTATATTTGGTCTTTGAATGGCTGCAATCCAGACCATCCGTCGCCTCTTTGTTACCTCGGAAACACGACTTGAACAATTTCTCTTCAACGATGTAATCCAATAAAAAACGATCTCTTTACCCGTCGGCTTCCCGTGGCTGTCATGCGACTATTGCAGTTAATAACACAACAGCTTCTTGCCATTCTGTTTCTTTTTATCGCTGTGTGACTGTTTTCATATGAAAGCCTGCGTGCGCTAGTACCTCTTGCCACTCGTACCTACAATCCTTTGCGGTTTTACCCCAGAAATGACGTCACATTTTCAGTCTCTGTCAGCGGCCTCTTTCACTGCAGGAGCTACTGAGTGTTTTTTGGGTGCTACACACCTTTTTATTTGTACCCACTGCAGTATCGCCCCCTGTAGGAAGTCTTAAAACGCTGCCACAGCAGAGCAGCCTGGCAGAACAAATGAAGGGGATCGGTGATACTGTGTGTGCACCACATGCTCGGCTATGCACAAGCACGTGGTGCACACACGGTGTCACCCTGTCTGCTGCTGTGCACAGACACACAGAACATGTACATGAACGACTGCTAACAGCAGCTTGTGTGTTGCAGGTGCTGCTGTTTCTTCAAGAGGAGGAAGAGGAAAGCTCTCCAGAGACACAAATGAAGACAAACAAGGGAACCTGTGGCTCTCCTCTTCACATCTGTTCTTTTTGTTTCTTTCTCTCACCCCTCTCCTCTTCCTCACCTCTGCTAACGGGTGTTAGCTGGTATACTGGTTTCTACTGGTCCTGACTGAGCAGTGAGGAGAGCGTTGGCTGCCTCTACCAGCAACGAGCCCCTTGTGTATTTATGGCCAAAGACTGAAGTGAAACCAGAGCAGCACAGACTGCTGCGGGGAAACGTGGCCGTAAGAATACAGCTGATGGATGAGAAACAAGTGGACGACTGGATTCAGCTGCTTTCCTGGCCGACCGGCTGCTTCTCACTTTCCCCCTTTCTCCCGTTACTGAGCGGTTCAGAGGAGAGACGAGTGTGTTTGTGAGGATATGAGAGAGGACTCCAAATACAAGGGTGCAACGAGTCACACGTGCACACCCGACACAAACACACCACTGCACACTTTTCTGGAGCTCATCGCAAATCGATTTCATGGACAAAGAGATGCAGCTCGCGCACAGTCAAAGTTTTTATTCCTTAGGGTCAAAGGAAGAGCACTGTGAGTGGACCGGACTATTTCCTGAAATGGACCAGGCTCGGTGAATTCCTGAATCCCTTTCAGAGGAAAAGCCCCACGACCACCAGAATCAAAAGTTTAAAAAGAAGTTTATGTAAAATCGATGCTTTGTTTCCTGTTTTAATTTGTAACTACAAACAGAAAAGACTGTTGCTTTCCCATGATTTCAGTTGTTCAGAAACTTTGTGTTTGTAGTTTCTAGTGTGTTCCTCAAAATGTTTTTTTTCCTAAATAACTTTTTAATTTTCTTTATTTTCTTTTCCCCTCTTCCTCTCTGGGTTGGGGGAACGTCAGATAACTCCATTAAAAAACAACCAAACAACTTTAAGACCGAGCTTCATTCAGGCTGTGATCTGTTCATGCATGTGTTTCTACCTCTCACCAACAGTGCTGGCAGTCCAGTCCTCTTACATTCAGCATCTACTGGGACATGTTGAGGACTGGACCAGAACACGCCTGTCATGTTCTGGTCTGTTCTCCAGACTCTGCTGGGGGCCGCTACATGTTGGCATCATTGCAGCGTTTAAGACAAACATGACGGTGTTCATCAGCTCTTCCCTCAGGTTCATCAGCTGCATGTACACAAGGAGAAGTCAAAACAGTTTTAATAAGGAAGTAAAAAAAAAAGTGCAGTCACTACGGTAACAGCACAATAGATTTCTTTGTATTCATAAACACAAATGCAGTACAAGCTGCTGCGCTTCGACAATCCTGACATGAGAATGACTGAACTGAGGCAGGAAGCTGTGACCGTGAACAGGGTCCAGTGGGCTGATGTGTGCAAAGTCCGTCCTGGTTACCTGTTACCGTACTTACATTTCCTGACAAAGCAAAACGTTCAAGTTAAGCTGTTTCTAGTAATAAACCACCGTATTTAACAAGCACCTGAAGATGGTGCGAGTAAAGTAGCAGCTTACAGTAATTCATCCTGAGGTGAACTACTTCCCTGGTGTCCTCCAATAATGCCTAATGGAAACTCTAATTTAAGCTCATATTAACATATGCAAATGTTACAGCCCACTCAGCGGGTCATTGTTGTTGAATTTACACTTCTGGGATTTCTGGTCTGCTTCAGCGGAGCAGTTAATGTCAGGCTCAGAGGGAAGAGGAAGTGTTTGACACTGATACTAACAGCTGATGTATCCCTGCAGCTCTGATGGATGAACATTAGTACGTCAGTAACTTCCCTAATGAATGTGTCTTTGCACCAGGACACCGGGCCCTCAGAAATCCTTAGATGCAGTCTGCAGGGGTTTCTGCGACAGCAAAGACGGAGGTAACATTTCCAGAACTCTTAAAGTTTGATAAAATAAGAAGTTATTTTTGCAGCTGCTCAAAGTAACCGCAGATAAATGTCCGGGTTTGGGCTTGGACGGATAAAAGTAGTGTTGTTATACAACTTTGTCCGCGTCGCATTCACGGAGAAACTGCTGGATGCGCAGGTTGTTTCAACCATGTGTGAGTTTCCTGGAAGCCTCGTCCCTCGTTAGACGAGCTTTACTTCTGTGTGTGTTTAAAATAATCACTCGTGTTGATCGTCGCGCTGTTAAACATCGTCGCGCTGTCTCTCTGCTCTTTGAATCAAACGCTAACATCACGAGGTCTGAAGTCTGCTGTCACGTGAACAAGGTAACTCTGCGGGCTCCGGCTATTGGCTGAAAGGAGCGAGGCGGCTTCCCCATTGGACAGTTTCTACTACGTCATCTTCGCCGGTCTGCGTTCTTGTTTACATCTGGTTGTGTTTTGTGCAGGTTTGTAGCCGGTTAGCTGAAGGTGAGCGGAGGAGCTGCGCTTCTGTATTCACCGGTTACGTGTTGGAGCTGTGAGTCTCGTTACATTTCCGGTCTTTTCTTCATCTTTGTACCGTAACGTGTCCCGGGAGGACTTTTCATTCGCTGCCTGTTGTAGTGTGATGTAAGTGGAGCTGTGCGGTGAAAATCCCCTTCGCCCACTGATGCGGTTCTGTTTCGGTTTTCCTTCCTCTCAGACGCTCCTCCCGGCTTGGCCACATCGCTGCATGTCACCTGATGTCAAGAGGAAACTGGCACCTGAAGTAAAGGGACTAACCAGCTGGTTGAGTTGCGACACCTGCTCTTACTAAACCGGATGGTGAAACCGTATAGAGGAGATCAGTCGTAAAAAGGGAACCGAAACGGGGCTGTCGACATTCAGCCTCCTTCCCCCGGACGTGGAAAAAGCTAGCCGAGCTCCTTTCGTGTAAACTGGGCTGTGGTCCTCCTCCACCGGGATGTCGGACACGGACGGTTCTCTTCCTCTGCTGAAGAGGCTCAGCTACGCGGTCGGGCACTTTCTCAATGACCTGTGTGCCTCCATGTGGTTCACATATCTGCTGGTTTTCTACCATTCGGTGCTGGGATTCCAAAACACGAGTGCAGGTCAGTCCGTGTGTGGTCCTCAGCGCGGCCGATACTGGCCGCACCACAGGTCGCGGGTCGTGTTTGTGTGGGTGACCCTTCTGTAGGTGTGGTGACCATCGCCAGGCTTTCTCTTTCTCTGGAGTCATTAAGTCACCCAGTAACATGTGCTGCTTAACATCTTTAAAGTTTCAGTTCTGAAGTCTTCGTGACGCCATCACTGGATGACGTTCACACTCTGACGTCACCACCACGCCTATGTTTCACTGTGTTCGTCTCTGCACATCGTCCTCATTTAAATGTGAGGATCAGTCTGACAGTTTAGTGAGGAGCAGAGTGAGCTTCAGCATGGTGCACACAGATATAAGTGTCCTTGCTGTTGTTGTGTGTCCTCAGTGATTGTTGCCGTAGGTCACAGAACTGTGAATGTCTCCTTTGGTGCAGGTGTGCTTTTGCTGGTCGGGCAGGTAGCCGATGGCATCTGTACGCCTCTTATTGGCTACGAGTCCGACCGAAGCCCCGGCTGTAGAAACTACGGCAAGAGGAAGACGTGGCATTTAGTTGGTAAGTACACAACGTGACAAGTTAAAGGAAAAAGCAGAGCCCTGTGTCTCTCATATATAAATACATCTATATATGCACATGGATGTGTGTCAGTCAGATAAACGTCTGGCACAGTGTTCAGAGGTTAAGTTTCAACTGCTTTGGTGTTAATGACATTAAATCCGTGCGCCATAGAGGCAACACTGAGACGACCCCTGAACACGATGCTGCTGCAGACATTTCTCCTCCTAAAAGCCTGACTGGCATTCACCATGAATGCAGCACAACAGTTACCTGCAGCTCTGGTACCAACCAGCCATGCCTGTCAAACACTGTTTATCCTAGAAATGAACACATTAGATCAGGCTCAGTTCTTTGTTGCTAACCTTTGAGCATGAATAATAACTGAGATATTTATAAATAATGTCATACGGTCACCGCTGTCAGCACAGAGTGCAGGTTTGAGTCGTCACTGTCACATAAATGTGTGTAATTCTCTCAGAGGGCGCGCTGCAGTCATGTGCCCCGAGACTCATTAACCTACGTTTGAGTGATGTGTTCATTTTTATTTTTGGGCGTCGTTTTGTTTTAGGGCCTTGTGGATCCTCTGGTCATAGTTACTAACACGTGGGTAACATACTGTGAGAGGCTGCCTGTGTAGGCAGCATGTGCACAGAGTGGCAGTTATAGCCTTACTGGGAAATAGTGATGTTTTTGAAGATAAGCTGAATCTTTATCCATCAGAGTCTTTTCAGTTTTTGCTGAGTGGAAATAACAGCTGATTGTTTCTGAGCCCAAAACAAACAAATCAGCCTTTCAGGAAAAACAGTGATGTGAGCAGATTTACTGCGACATCTGAAAGCTCTGCTTTTTAGGGTTGGTGTGTAAACTCTCGTGACTAATGTCAGACAGAGATCGACGTTCCCACCGTTCCCATTTCAAGTGCATAATCCCAACTATGGTGGCTGCTGGAGACCAAACATCAAAAACATTCAGTTTAGACAAAGTTTGCCTTAAACGCTTCAATCCCACCACAACACACAGAAACACTGCTGGATATGACATCCCTGGAAAATGAAATCATCTTCATTCAAGTTGGATATTGTTTAGTTTGATGACAACAGACGTTAAGTTGTTTATTACTCCCAGGATTTTCAGTACATCAACTCGGTTCAGTTAAATGTGAGTGGCTGGTGAGAAAATGCACTTATAAAAATTTAGGGCTAAAGTCAAACATGTGCGTGGATATTGCCCTGTCTCATGACTTTAATGGTTTACCGTGCTATTTTCCAGGAAAGTCTGCCATATGAACTAAAAGGTGAAGGTAGGTTTGCACTGATTAACTCTGCTGTGCATAAATAAATTATATATATATATATATATATTAGGGGTGCAACGATACTTGTATCGATATTGAACCGTTCGATACAGTGCTTTCAGTTCGGTACGCATATGTATGAACAATACAACATTTTTAATTTATTTTATCAACTTTTCTTCTGACGGTGCTGTCTGTGTTGAGCGCTCAGTGGATCTGCGCTCGACAGTGCAGCCTAGGCGGAGTAGTCGAACACAGATTCACTGAGTGCAGCGCAAGCTAGCGAGACAGAAGCTAAGCTCGTTGCAACATGGCAAATTGAACCTCCCCCACCCTCATTCAGATCTGGTGTTTGGAACTATTTTGGTTTTCATGTGAAGTATGACCCTGAAGGTAAGCGTGTCATGGACTAAAGTAAAACAGTATGTTGGATGTGCCAGCAATGCTCAATTACATTGGTGGGAACTAGTGTGTTAGCGCAGTTAGCTCGTTAGCGCAGTTAGCTCGTTAACGTGTTGGCCGTCCAGCCCCACGCACGGGGCGATCCGCGGTAGCTCGTTAACGGAGATTTGCCATGTTGTGGCGTTAACGTCATTTCAGATTAACGCTGACAGCACTAGTGGGAACACAACGAATATGACTGCACATTTACTCCGACATCATCCTCGTGCAAAGACAAGTGGAAGCAGACAAAAACAACAAGCACGCATGCTACAAACTTTACCCGAGTCATTTAGACAGCCGTTAGCACATGATTCTCCTTATGGGGACCTGATATGTTTAATATGCTGCTGAGAATATAGCCCAGAAGAAGTGTATAGTTAGTGATGGGCAGATGAAGCTTCATGAAGCACTGAAGCTTTTCATCCAATTGGTTCACCCCAGCGCAAAGCTTCTTCAAGCTTCATTTGCTCTAGTAGGACACCTACTGGACATAAAAATATTAGTTGGCATGAATTTGAAGAGTGTGGCCTTTTGCACACAGCCTGTAAATGTCAACAACAAAAGGAGTGTGTAAAACATCTATATTGTAGTGATAGCAGTATACTGTGTATATTTATACTGGCAGTATGGAAAATGATCATTTGGAAATGCTTAAAATGGAAATGATCATTTACTGTGAGGTGTGGTTGGGGTGCGGACAGTGGCTGTGCTTTTGTAACGTTGAGGTATGGACAGCTACACACTGAGGCCTCAGTCCTGCCCACATTTTACTCTGTAAAAACTAAATTTTCACTGCTTTTATGACCTTTTAGTGGGGAGAACATAGCTAGGATTTAATGATTTAACAAATCTTTTAAATCCTTTGTCCTCCACAATGCTAAATGGCTGGGAGCCCTCAATCACCATGGTAACCAGGTCTTCATCTATTTGAGATTGTTCTCCTGAGGAAAGACAATAAAAACAAAGCACAAATATAAATATCACACATGTAACTTATAACAGTTGTATAATATTGTTATATCATTTAGTAACATTACTGCATGCTATATCATCATGGCATTTGATGGCTCACCTGGTCTTGCTCCACAATCGGTGTTCCCCTTATTCTCATGCAAAGCTCTGTAGTGCCTCAGCATGGATGAGGTGTTGTTGTTATATCCCAGCTCCCTGCACATAGCAAACACTTCACCTTGTACAAAAGTAAAGACAGCTTAACATAAGTTTTATTGCACCATCAGTATTATGAAAATACATCTTCTGTAGAAATTTACATACCTTGTTGAGAGGAATAAAATCACAATGTTCCCACACAGGGGAGGACATCCTCCTCTTCTTAGCTGGCTCCATTCTCTCCTGACTTTCTCTCCTCACTCTCATAAACCTCCAAACTGTCTCCAAACTCTCACTAACCACAACTCTCCATCAAACACCTACATTTTGAATGGAGTCTGAGGGGTTTATGTCGCTGTCGTAGCTCGCGGCAAAGTTCGAACCACTTCATGAACCAGTCACGTGGTACAGCCGGGCAGCGAGGCTTCGGACGTCATCATTTTCAGCTCCTCCCATAAATGAAGCAAGCCTCGATACGCGCATCACAGAAACGCCCCCTCAATTACTCGACACAAGCTTCGAAGCCTCGATACAGAACGTCACATCACTACGTACAGTGGGGCAAAAAAGTATTTAGTCAGCCACCGATTGTGCAAGTTCCCCCACTTAAAATGATGACAGAGGTCAGTAATTTGCACCAGAGGTACACTTCAACTGTGAGAGACAGAATGTGAAAAAAAAATCCATGGATTCACATGGTAGGATTTGTAAAGAATTTATTCGTAAATCAGGGTGGAAAATAAGTATTTGGTCAATAACAAAAATACAACTCAATACTTTGTAACATAACCTTTGTTGGCAATAACAGAGGTCAAACGTTTACTACAGGTCTTTACCAGGTTTGCACACACAGTAGCTGGTATTTTGGCCCATTCCTCCATGCAGATCTTCTCAAGAGCAGTGATGTTTTGGGGCTGTCGCCGAGCAACACGGACTTTCAACTCCCGCCACAGATTTTCTATGGGGTTGAGGTCTGGAGACTGGCTAGGCCACTCCAGGACTTTCAAATGCTTCTTACGGAGCCACTCCTTTGTTGCCCGGGCGGTGTGTTTTGGATCATTGTCATGTTGGAAGACCCAGCCTCGTTTCATCTTCAAAGTTCTCACTGATGGAAGGAGGTTTTGGCTCAAAATCTCACGATACTTGGCCCCATTCATTCTGTCCTTAACACGGATCAGTCGTCCTGTCCCCTTGGCAGAAAAACAGCCCCATAGCATGATGTTTCCACCCCCATGCTTCACAGTAGGTATGGTGTTCTTGGGATGCAACTCAGTATTCTTCTTCCTCCAAACACGACGAGTTGAGTTTATACCAAAAAGTTCTACTTTGGTTTCATCTGACCACATGACATTCTCCCAATCCTCTGCTGTATCATCCATGTGCTCTCTGGCAAACTTCAGACGGGCCTGGACATGCACTGGCTTCAGCAGCGGAACACGTCTGGCACTGCGGGATTTGATTCCCTGCCGTTGTAGTGTGTTACTGATGGTGACCTTTGTTACTTTGGTCCCAGCTCTCTGCAGGTCATTCACCAGGTCCCCCCGTGTGGTTCTGGGATCTTTGCTCACCGTCCTCATGATCATTTTGACCCCACGGGATGAGATCTTGCGTGGAGCCCCAGATCGAGGGAGATTATCAGTGGTCTTGTATGTCTTCCATTTTCTGATGATTGCTCCCACAGTTGATTTTTTCACACCAAGCTGCTTGCCTATTGTAGATTCACTCTTCCCAGTCTGGTGCAGGTCTACAATTCTTTTCCTGGTGTCCTTCGAAAGCTCTTTGGTCTTGGCCATGGCGGAGTTTGGAGTCTGACTGGTTGAGGCTGTGGACAGGTGTCTTTTATACAGATGATGAGGTCAAACAGGTGCCATTCATACAGGTAACGAGTGGGGGACAGAAAAGCTTCTTACAGAAGACGTTACAGGTCTGTGAGAGCCAGGGATTTTCCTTGTTTGAGGTGACCAAATACTTATTTTCCACCCTGATTTACGAATAAATTCTTTACAAATCCTACCATGTGAATTCATGGATTTTTTTTTCACATTCTGTCTCTCACAGTTGAAGTGTACCTCTGGTGCAAATTACTGACCTCTGTCATCATTTTAAGTGGGGGAACTTGCACAATCGGTGGCTGACTAAATACTTTTTTGCCCCACTGTATAGTAGAGCTTTTATTTTGGAAAGAGACATTTCTCTGTGATAAACTCTCTTTTCCAAAGATGAGTGATTTCTCCATCAGATAGATTTGTTTTTATTACTTTGTTGTTTCAGCAACATTACATTTAAAAACTGTACTTTTGAGTTAAAATATATATTTATAATTTTAATAAATGACAAATTAAAAAAGCATGAACATTTTTTTTGTATAGAAAAAATATCAAACTGTGACACCAAAGTATCGAACCGAACCGTGAATTTTGTGTATCGTTGCACCTCTAATATATTCATATACATGGAAAGACTGTGCTCCAACAGCTACGATGGATTTTGTTGATCAGGTTCACATGATACGTTTTAACAACTTAACGCTGTGCAAAATGTCATCAAAAGTGCAAACAAGAGCCCCGTAGGAAAACGGGCTGAGGCTTGTGCATATTGTTGCCTATTGTGTTACCAAAGCAGCTGTCAAGCAGGAGCAAAAGCACAGAAATAAAAGCAGCGGTGCTGAAACGTATGAAAGTTTCCTCAGAGTTCTCGTTGGGCGACGGCGTCATCTGGTTGCAAAGCTGCTGTGCAACATCTGCTGAAATAGTCCTGATGCGTGCAGAAGGCAGATGAGGTGAAACCCTGTTAGCCACTGAGGTCAGCTGTGAAGAGCTCTGTGTTCTCATGATGTTCCTCTGACTCTGCTCATCTGGTACTCGTTAAGGGGGTAAATGAAAAACCAATAATACACAGATCTGTTTAAAAACTAGAGAAATGATCCGTGTTGTGTCCTCTCTTTGCTTCTGTGTTTAAATCCAGGAACACTGAGCGTCGTGCTCTCCTTCGCCTTCATCTTTAACCAGTGTGTGGGCTGCAGCTTCCTCACCCCTCAGTGGGCCAGTTTAATCTACTTCGTCCCATTCATCATCATCTTCCAGTTCGGCTGGGCCGCCACGCAGATCTCTCACCTGTCCCTCATCCCAGAGCTGGTCACCTGTGAGCACGCTAAAGTAGAGCTCACCGCGTACAGGTATGGTTAGTACACGCATGCTTTACATGACGAGAATCTAAAGATGCACATCCCAAAGGCTGATGCTGTTCATCTGGATGATTTCAGTGGCAGAAACTGATCCAGGAAGTGACCTCACAGCGTTCAGTCAGCTGGTTTCAGTCATTATGTCCTGTTTATAAGGGTGAAAGCTGCAGTCAGCTGATGATGGTGAAACGTTTCTCCCACTGAAAACATCCAGATGAACAAATCACCCTTTTCATGTTTCCTTACCTGGATGGTTGAACGTGCTCTGTGTCCTCTTGTGTGTGGGAGCAGGTACGCGTTCACAGTGATAGCCAACATCACCGTGTATGGAGTGGCCTACCTGCTGTTTCACGTCCAGGCTGGAGAGGATGAAGACCCCGATTCACTGGGACCAGCAGATCTCATCATCTTCAGGGTGAGCAGCACGGTGTGGCTTCAGACAAGCCCAGCTGAGGCTCTGCAGCATGACTCTGGCTGATGTAGCAGCATCAGAGTGGGGCTGAGAGCTGTTGGAGTTAAAGCCTCTGGCTCTGTGAATGTAGATTTGTTCTGTGGAAAAAACCCAGACTGTAAACGTCTCTTACTACACTTGTTTTTGCAGAAAGGTGCAAGTTTCTATTAGTTTTTATTCAAGCAGAAAGTACAGACCCAGGATTCTTGTGTTTGTTGTTAATGTTATGTTTGTGCTTGGTGCCAACACCCCCTGCTGTGCTCCCACCTGCAGTTTTCTGTATACACGAGTAGCTCAGGACAGTGGTGAGGTTTCTCTGTGGCAGCTTTAAACACAAACACTCTGCAGGGCCGTGACGGAAAGATTTGCTCCCTCAGGTGTGATTCATTATTCACTTGTCTTCCTGTGAATGCTGCCTCCTCGATGCAGTCACACGATTAAGAAGCTTTGAGTTGATTGTCCAGGTTTCCCTCTGTTATAGACGAAAGCCTTCTTGAACCTAATTACCTTCATTTGCACACAGGAACAGGAAGTAACAGTGTGACAGCAAAGATGTGTACTTTTCTTTTTTGTATTTATATGGTGACATGAAAGTCATCAATGATACTTTTGCACTCAGCATATAAAGATGGCGGCCTCGGCTGCGTCTGGATGATATTTACTGTGTAGCTTTTTAAAGAGGGGAGACGAAGCTCGCCGGCCACAGCAGAAGCTGCCGGGCTGACAGGTGGGACAGAAAGGTCCCTAAAATGTGATCCCAGGGTTTGATAACTCTGCCCACTGTGTCCTCTGGTTATCTCAGGGCAGCGGGAGCGTGTTTGTAGCAGCGATGATGAGGTGTGCCACGCTGTGTGTAATTACAGAATCTGTCACTAATTGTTTTGGGGATCGGCGTCGTCTTCTCCGTCGTTTTCCACGTGGGAACAAAAGAGAACAATGGAGCAAGCGAGGAGTCGGAGGCAGAGGGCGAGCGGAGGCCACTGCTGCCGCGCTCCAACACCTTCTCGTCTCTCCTGCAGTGGAAATGCTGGCTGCGACAGCCTTCTTTCTACCAGGTATGGAGCTTTGAATGACTTAAGCACTGACGCCTCCACCCGAACCTCTTCAGAATGAGACAGGAACAGCTTCAGAGGCTGGGCGGGCGTCAGGATTTTGATATCGTAGATGCATCAGCAGACCTGCTCGCTGTGTCTCTGCAGGTGGCCGTACTCTACATGTCCACCAGGCTGATCGTCAACCTGTCTCAGACGTACATCTCCATGTATCTCATCAACACTCTGGGGCTGCCAAAGGTGACGGGAAATCTTCCAGTTCACCCGTAACACGTTGGGTTGTCGTCACGCGCTCATCTTCTTCTTCTGCTTGTTTTTTCCTCCAACAGAAGTTCATAGCTACCATCCCACTGGTGATGTACGTGAGCGGCTTCCTGTCCTCCTTCATCATGAAGCCTGTCAGCAAACTCATTGGGAAATGTGTAAGTAAAGCAGGCCAGGTTTCTGAGAGCAGCACGAGGGGCTCTGAGGGACTCGCTGCTCTCCTCTCTGTAGTTTTAGAAAACAAATGTTTTTATTAGAACAAAACGTCATATTTGTTCTTTTCAGTCACACTGACACTACTGCACCACAGAAATGGGGAAGGTGGAGCCTGTGCTGTGTTCACAGTAACAACTAGAGCTGCCACAAACGATTATTTTGATAGTCGACTAATCAGATCATCATCCATTGGACGTAAAACGTACAGCTTATTGCACCAGCAGCATCTGCTCTTATATAACTATCATTAGCTTACAGCTTTAAGTGTTTAAGGTATGTGCTAACTAAAAATAAAGACAAGATGATAGTTTATTACATTTTAATGAAATCTGCAGATTGTTTTGGTGAAGTTTAATAAACTCCTTGCTCTCTAAAATATAACAGGACACCGGAGTAAATTCTCGAGCATCTCACACTTCTGATAATCAGCTGTCTGCTTGACGTTTATTCAGCTGTGTAAAAACTATAACTTTAATCTCAGCCAAACCGATTTACTCAGGAACAAATAAAATACTAAAAAAGCCAAACAATAACATTTTTAAGTTATCTAAGTGACTTATATATCATGTTTAACCTGAGTAGCGAAAGACGGCGGTGGGTTTGAAAACGATTAGCCGGGAGTCCGGTGTTCTCACGGCTCTAGTTAGCCTAGCCCCCGGCTAGCTATCGAGCTAGTGGCTAACAGACGTCTCCGAAAACGTCGGAGCGCTTTTGAAAATATGTGGTGTCTTGATAAACTGAGCAGATATTTGAGGTTTACACAGCTACATTCTCGCCTGAAAATATGCTAAACGTTTATTTTGTGACCCAGAAAGAATAATAAGAGTAATATTAAAACTAACTAGCTGCCGCCATTGTTGGAAACTGAGCTGGGCTGCGCTATGAATTCTGGGACAGAGCTACTTCTTCTTCTTCGGGGTTTAACGGCAGCTGGCATCCTTGTACATGCAGTGCTGCCATCTTCTGTTTCAGTCCGTTATTACACTCTTAAATCCTACTACTTATTCCTGCGTCTTTTGGGATCTTACAAAGCTTCAAACGACGCGTCGACTATTAAATCAGTCGTCGACGATTTTGATAGTCGACGTAATCGTGACTATTCGACTAATCGTGGCAGCCCTGGTAACAATACTTCATTACTCAGTAACAGGATGTGATTGCTTCTGTATCTGCATCATCAAAAAGGCAGAAGTGGGTCACTGTCATGTGTCTTCTGTCCTCTGATTGGTCCAGCTTACATACTTCGTGGGCCTGCTGCTGATCATGGCGTTCTCGTATTGGGTGCTGCTGGACATCAGCATGGGTCAGCAGGTATACGGGGCGGCCGTGCTGCTGGGGGCCGGGTCCGCCACCATCCTGGTCATATCGCTCGCCATGACTGCGGAGCTCATTGCAGATCAGACGGTAAGACGTGTGTGAAAGGGCGAGACGGAGGACGAAGGGATCCTGTTGTTTGAGCGAATTTGTTCGTCTTTTTGCAGCAAAGCGGAGCGTTCGTGTACGGAGCCATGAGTTTCACTGACAAGCTGGCCAATGGACTGGCAGTGATGATCATTCAGGCCCTGCATCCCTGCCAGTTAGTCCACACACACACACACACACACACACACACACACATTAGAATCTGGCAGAGAGTGTGTGTCCTCCATCCTGGTACCTGAGTGTGAACGCTGCACCTCTGTGTCTCTGTGACAGTCTGAGAATCATTGTTTTTATTGTTAATTAAAGCAAAATTAAAAACTGGTGTCAGTTAACTGAAACTCTTCAGCAGATGTGATCAGTGTCAGTTTGTAGTAAGACTTGGTTACTTCCCTGTTCTGGTGAAAAACAAACCGTAAACATTTCAAACCTGTTTATTTTCAAACAGTTACATGTGCACACGTCCGGTGACTGCTGTTAGGACGTGTGTGTTTAAAAGAACCCATCCTGACAGTAAACTCTTCTGTGTGTGTGTGTGTGTGTGTGTGTGTGTGTGTGTGTGTGTGTGTGTGTGTGCGTGTGTCAGCACTGTGGTGTGCTGTCCTGCCTGTGTGTGGTTCTACCATTACATCATGGTCATTGTAACAGGAGGCGTTTCCATCGTCGCAGCTTTGGCGCTTTGCTCCATCCTCATCTGGCCAATCAAGATCAGAGGGCGTAAGTCTCTCTCTCTCTCTCACACACACACACACACACACACGTTGCATGTGCGTCTTCACCTCGTCACTGTGTGTGTTTGCAGGTGCTCTGCCAATCATCTCCAGTGAAGTAAATGGAATCAACTGACAGGGCTCCTCCCACATCATCATCTCGCCACGGGGAACTTTTTCAGGGAAACGGCGGGAATCCTGTGGGACTTCCTGACTCGCTGCTGACACCAAGAAGCTTTGTTCTTAAACTGAGATCTGCATCCTTTCATAACCTTGTTTTGTCTTCATTTTCCAACAAACGATCTAAAGTCCAGGCTGACGTCGGCCTGCAGGCCAGCAAACACCTGCACAGCTGCACCTGCACAGCTGCACCTGCACAGCTGCACCTGCACAGCTGCACCTGCACAGCTGCACCTGCACAGCTGCACCTGCACAGCTTTAAAGAAATGAATCACACAATAAGCTATTTTGTAATGATTTTTGAGTACACCTCTGCCCCCCCATGATTTTCACTGTGCACGTGAATCCGGCTCTGCAGCACTTTTACTACACGGGGTCAGCCTGAAACTCCCTAAATGTGAATGAAGCCACTACAGAGTTTGGAAAATGATGAGAAAACAGTTGTTAGACAGACGTCAAACATGTTGTTTCACACGTGCACGGTGCAGGAGAGCAGGGCTGGCTGCACGTCGCATTAATGTCCTGGATGACAAAGGGAACCGAGGATGTGAACGTGAATGACATTCAGTGTCCTCAGCAGTAAAATCTTAAAAGGGTCATTCCACTATCCCCCCCCCCATAAACTGATAAGCTACCATTGGACACAGGAAGGCCGTCTGCAGCGTGCAGGCTGATGGTGAGGATGCTGCACAGACGACACTAACACAAGCGTTTACCTCGAAGACGTTTGACTGGACTCGCTCAGCGACGCCTCAGAGGAAGTTCCTGCTGAGCTTCACCAGCTTGTTCCTGTTTGTGCTGGACTTTGTCATCAAATGTTATGTAAACTGGAATCAAATGGAAGACGAATCACACGTTTGTAATTAAGAGTTGATGAGCAGCTGTGTCTGATATTTAAACGCTTCAAAGGGATCAAAAGCTCTAATCTGTGATGTGATGTGAGCATTGAGGGAACATGGTGTTGGACCAGAGCTTTGTAATGATCAGCAGCACCTTTTTACTTTCTTCTACCTGTGTGATAAATCCTTTATTAAACGTCATTTCTCTGGTACGTTCTTCTTCTCAGCTGTGAACAGTTGACTTCTGTCCCCGAACAAAAGCAGATTATAATATTCATACAGTATGAAACAGCTGCTTCTAATTACAGCCAGTTAAAGCTGTGACCCATCGACCATAACAGCTTATTGTATAACTCAGGAGTGTTCGGCTCCAGGCCTGGAGGTTTAGATCTGAGCATCTGCTCTTATATAACTATCATTAGCTTACAGCTTTAAGTGTTTAAGGTATGTGCTAACCAAAAATAAAGACAAGATGATAGTTTATTAAATTTTAATGAAATCTGCAGATTGTTTCGGTGAAGTTTAATAAACTCCTTGCTATCTAAAATATAACAGGACACCGGAGTAAATTCTCAGTATCTCACACTTCTGATAATCAGCTGTCTGCTTGACGTTTATTCAGCTGTGTAAAAACTATAACTTTAATCTCAGCCAAACCGATTTACTCAGGAACAAATAAAATACTAAAAAAAAGCCAAACAATAACATTTTTAAGTTATCTAAGTGACTTATATATCATGTTTAACCTGAGTAGCGAAAGACGGCGGTGGGTTTGAAAACGATTTGCCGGGAGTCCGGTGTTCTCACGGCTCTAGTGAGCCTAGCCCCCGGCTAGCTATCGAGCTAGTGGGTAACAGACGTCTCCGAAAACGTCGGAGCGCTTTTGAAAATATGTGGTGTCTTGATAAACTGAGCAGATATTTGAGGTTTACACAGCTACATTCTCGCCTGAAAATATGTTAAACGTTTATTTTGTGACCCAGAAAGAATAATAAGAGTAATATTAAAACTAACTAGCTGCCGCCATTGTTGGAAACTGAGCTGGGCTGCGCTATGAATTCTGGGACACAGCTTCTTCTTCTTCGGGGTTTAACGGCAGCTGGCATCCTTGTACATGCAGTGCTGCCATCTTCTGTTTCAGTCCGTTATTACACTCTTAAATCCTACTACTTATTCCTGCGTCTTTTGGGATCTTACAAAGCTTCAAACGACGCGTCGACTATTAAATTAGTCGTCGACGATTTTAATACTCGACTAATCGTGGCAGCCCCAGCTGTGATCATAGCTTTGAGTCTGTCTTCACGTGTCCCAGCACCAAACACACTTCTTCACATCACAACACGGTGCAGCGTGGACCATCGATGAATGGCACGCATATCTACACCCTGTTTCTGCTCTGACTGGCAGCTCCGTGCTCCATCCCTCCTCCACACACATCAAAGTGCAACCTGAACTGTTGATATTCTCATTCCACCTTCACACACGGATCCTGTTTCTGCTGAGCTTCCTTTGTCGTTCTGTCCCTCCACCTCTGCCACCTTAGTCTCACCTAACAGTTCACAAACTCCTACACGAGCTGTCCATCACCACTGCAGAGGCTCCACCCTAAAACCTTTGACTGTAGACCTCAGCACCGTCTGTGCCCAACACTTTCACAAGCTTCTGTCCCTGCAGAGCACAGCTCTTCTTGTAGCTCCGATCCTGTGTTTCTCTATAGACGGTGCAGTTCCTGTACTCCATCAACACCCAAGCAAACGGCTCTGGTGGTTCCTCCATCTCTCCAGTGTCACCACAGATGCTGACATGTAGCTGCTGCTGCTGCTGAGCTCTTTATAGAGGAGAGCTCTATGACAGAGGTGCTGTCACCTCGATCTATGGGACGAAATCCCAAAATAAACGAATCACGTCCACAAAACAAAATGTGAAAAACTAAACGATTAAATGTAAAAACAAACAAAAAGTGAAATCTGTGATAAACAACACGAAGCTTTGAGTTGTGTAGTTTTATTGCTGTTGTGAGGCTGAGAGCTGCCAGCAGCAGCTTCAGGGAGCGCTGGCGTTCATCTTCTCCTGGCAGCCGTCCCAGAAGCCCTGAAGTCTGTTGTCTTTGTTGCTGCAGAAGTCGGTGAAGTCTCTGAGCAGCCGGTCGGCCAGCCGCTCGTCGCCCAGCACGCCGGTTCTCCACGCTTTGGTCAGCATGGTGTTGTAGGCCCAGTAGTAGCCCACCCTCTCCTCTCCTCCGAACGGGCCCTGGCTGTTGGAGGTGGTGGAGTTTCTACGGCGCCGCTGCTGCCCGCTCGAATACTTCCTCTTAGCGTACGGCAGCTGCAGGAACACGGTGCCTGAAACAAGGCGGTGAAACTGGTCAGCTTCCCACAGACACAGTGGGTCTTTGTGCCGTGACGGGACCAACCTGTGACGTGGATGTACTGAGGCTTGTTCTCAGATGGGAAGTTAAAGGTGGAAGCAGAAAACTTGTCGTGCACGAAGCCAAACCTGGTAGAAAGAGAACAGTGTTCACGTAAACGTCCCGTGAAGCACGACGGAGAACTGTAAGCTGAAAATCTTAAACGTCTGATTTCAGGAAAGGAGCCGAGTAGGGATGGGTACCGGTTCTGACATAAACGGTAGTAACCAGACCGAAAAGCAGCGCACATTTCAGTGCTTTATTTTTTTTCCTGAGCTGTGATACACTTTGGATTCTAACCAATCATTTTACGTTTCCGAGGATAGTAGGCGGGTCCAGGTACGTACGTTCTTTTAGAGCAGAGCTACAGATTAAAATGCCCAAGGCGAAGCGGTCAAAGTCTGGCTGTACTTCACAGCAAAAGATGCAAACTCAGCAGCTGCAACAAGTGCTTTAAGCTGATACTGTGATACTGTCAAAGGAGGTAACACCTCAAATCTGATGAAACACCTGGCGACGCATAGCGTTTTTTTAAAAGCCGAGAAATGCGCCGTATTTGATAGCTTGCTGCGAGACCTCACACCGAGCACATCTACTGCGGGTGTGGTGCCTGTTATCGACCCGGAGTTAGCAACATCCCCCAAAAACCCGAAGAGGAGAGTCCTGGCCCCTAGCCCTGCCAGTGTAGCAGAAATGATGAGGATGATGATGCAGCAGCAGCCGTTCTTCTCTGCGTGAGTAGCTTAATGTTGTTCGTGTGTAATTTACGTTGAGTAGGCTAACCACGTTATTACATTAATGCATGTAAGGTGAACTAGCAAACACCATCATAGCTACATGCGGCTGTCTTCTTGTTTGATGGCAGATACTCCCTTCACCCTGGACAAAAAGGCTAAAATGACCAAAGAAAAAGTGGAAAACAGTTAAACATGAGAGGTTTTTGGACAAAGTTTGTGTTTTTTCCATTGTTTAAGCTGCTTCCAGCCAAGAGTGATACCATATATGCCCCATAGCTGCAGAAAAGGCTAACATTGTTATCTTTTTACAAAAAACAGCTGAACATGAGAGGTTTTTGGACAAAGTTTGTGTTCTCCATTCTTTAAGCACTGCTTCAAAAGTACCGGTTTGGCACCGGTATCGGATAAAACCTAAACGATACCCATCCCTAGTTATAAGTAACCATGTTTAGAGTTAGCAGCTAAAGCTAATCGGCTTGTATCCAACGTCAAGTTAGCGCGCAACAGGGTCAACCAAAGTTTACAAGTGAGATTCAAACAAGATAAAGCCGTAGATCGATAGGATAACAGGAAATCAAAGAAACAAAGAGCAGAACATTCATGAGGATGAATCTAAAGCTGAAGTGTTTCTAACAGAGATCACAGAACAAGCCTGCGTGTCATAAAACTAGAAGTAGAGTGATGCAGGGCCTCCAGAGGCAGAAACTTCCTCCTTTCTTTACGTTTTCAGCCCTGCAGCTTGGCGCTAACGCTCCACGTGTAGCTGACAGCACAGTGCAAACAGCGACTACAACCTGTAGAGGACGGCCTCCTGAAAGAGCTGCATCCTGTCCCAGTACGTCTCCGGTTCAAAGCCTGTGTGAAGACAGGACACATGCTGTCACTGAGCCACACGGACGCACATGAAAGACTCGCTCAGAGAGGCGGGAACCTTCAAAAAGGTTGTCGCTGCCATTCTTCAGCAGGCAGTGGATGTTCAGAGGGATGAAGAGCTGCGCCCTCAGCGGGTCTCCGTACAGGCAGGACGTCAGAGCGAAGGGGACTTCCAGCACCGGGACCAACAGGAAACCACAGGACGCCGCCTTCCTGTGCCAGCCCTGGACCTGGTGGACAGTGACCGTTAACACCTGTGAATCAGACACTTCCTCTGGGTTCTTATAAAGATTATGGCGGCCTGACGGCTCTTAAAAGGACACGTTCTTACCATTTCAAAGAGCACTGCAGCAGTGACAGCCATCCAGTGCAGCTTGATCTCAAAGGCAGCGTTGAGGGAGAAGTTGCCGTGGTAATAACAGCTGCACCACTCGGTTCGGTCACTGCGGTTGTTGACGTCCACGTCGAGAGTGACCGTCTTCTGCTCTGGAACTGTAGCAGCTACAGGACACGTGGACAAGGGTGGGAAACAGGAAGACGGGAGACAAAGCAGCAAAGGAAAGGAGGCTGAGGGCGTGATGAAGAGCACAGCTGCTGACGGCTTCATGGACGATCCTCTGAGGTTGGATCGACACCGACTGACACTCAGGAAACTCTTTGTTTTCTATATTACACACTAGCTCTGAATAAGTATTCACATACAGTCTGGTGCAGACATGTGAGCCAACAATATTATTTCTGTTTCTTAATTCTGAATAATTATGTGTAAGACTGAAGCTCCAGATGTTTCTGCACATGGCTGCACAGATGCAGGAACCTCTGCAAACTGGCACCAGCGTCATCGCTGTGCTAACACCATCATTCATGTTTCCAGGTGCGAGCGCATAATTCCAGCTGCAAAACAGCAATGTTTTAACAAATGATGCATTTAATGGCTGCAGGAAGCAAGAAACAAGCATGAGTGCAGGCAGCAGAGGGACAGGAGAGGACAACGCACACCACAGCACTAGTAACCCACAGCCACTGACACCACAGCACCAGTGCAACTACTGCTGCTTACGCACTGACCACACAGCATGCACTGAGGGGGTATTTGATCACATGGATGCTATTAGAACTACAGGTACGGTGCATGCACTGGAGAACACAACACCAGCTGTCCCATGCAGACCTGCCCCCGTGAGGCCAGCTGAGCCCTGCAGGGCGAGGACGATGTCAGGGACGAATACGAACGATGGTGAATGAGGTTTGGATGTTACGTCTGTGGGTTTTACATGTAGAAGCTGTTACAGCAGCACACTGTGCATCAGGGCCACATCGAGTCACTGTTGTCTACAGTTGTCTATGTTGTGTGAGGGCTGCTGCTGCAAAGACTGAAGGAACAAAGGAAATGTGTACAAACTGAAAACATGAGTGTTGATGCCTCCAAGGACAAAAGCTGGAGGTGCAGAGTTGAGCAGATGTTGGCCGTGATGCTCTGCAGCCATAATCCTAAATAACTATCAGAGGTTATATATATATAGAGGTTATAACTATCACTCAGGGTTTCCCCTTTGCTTTGTGCAGCACTGCACCAACATCCCTACACAAAAGCAGCCTGTTCACCTTTGGTGACTCGCTGGGCTCAGCTGCCCTCTGAGGCAGGCGGGGGTACGATCTGCATCAGACTGCATCAGACGTGTGGGTCGGGCTGGGTGTACCTAGCAGTGCGGCGGCCTGGCTGCGTCCTCCAAAGCTGCGGCTGAAGGAGCTGTGCCTACTTGCGTAGGAAGCTGGCCGGCTGGGCAGCCAGGGCAGGAGGAAGGCCGGGAGGTCGCAGGGGCGCCGCTCCTCCAGCACGAAGGCCACCTCGAACCACTTTCTTTGGAACAGGGAGAAATCCTCCAGCGCTGCAGTGGACCAGCCCCCGCCTGCAGCGGTGGAGAGCGGGGGGGTGGCGCCTACAGGGGAGACGGCTGTATGAGAATAACCACATGTTTAAATGTATTCGCCAAGTTAGACGATGCTTGTCGTGAGCCCGTTCACTCACCGTCCTTCTCGCCCGCTATCCTGTAGAAGTAGAAGCCGTAGACGAAGGTGCGCATGGCGTCCCCCGAGGCGTGCGTCACCAAACCTTCATCCAACATTTTCTACATGAAAGTCAGTTGCTGAGTGGACGCCACACAACATGCATTCATAGATAACATGGAGGAGGAGAGTGGGTGTGGCTGCAAGCTGCAACCACACAGCTGTGGCCCTCAGGGTCAAACATGACCCCGTTCACCTGAGTTTAACTACAGACCAACACATCACCACAGAACTGACCTTTCATTTTGCATTTTAGGGCCACAGACAGTTTACATGAAGCATCGTCTGTTTGTGAGCGAAAATAAAATAAAATATTTAAATGTTCAGATTATTTTGACTGTCTGATGAGCCACAGATGCTGTGTGTTGAACTTCAGTGTTTTTTGAAGCATTTATAAATGTTAGATGGCAGCACAGAATCACAGCTGTGGTCTGATCTGGTTTGATTGATACTTAATTAATATGAGGTGGATTTTTCCCCACTTTTAATTAAAACTTAATTCAAACATTTTGACTTTTATTCCATTTCACATGTAACTCTGATAAAACCTCATTTATACCAAATGTTTCTTTGTTTTCGGGTAATAAATAAATAAAATCATCAGTTATTGTGATTATTGTTTCATAATCAGAGTCGGCTGCTTTAACAGATGATCACAGACGGGTTTGTGTCAAAGTTCATTTAGGAAGCTGTTTTTAAACTACTTATAATCACATCTGTTGTCCTCAAAATGACCCGTCTGCTTTGACTGTTTATAAACAATAAGTATAAAATATCATCTCTGTGTTTCAAGGTTTTTTCAACTTTATTCCAACTCATTACCTGATGACCTTCTATTGTGTCTTTATCATGAAATAATATCACTTTTGTGCTTCTGTGATTAATCTTGTGTCAGCATGAAAACTTCTCTCCCAGACTCAGGACGTCATAAACTGGCCGTAGCGACTCTACTGGATGCACAGCAGTAAGAATCAACACACACAGTGGTTTGCAAAAGTATTCGGCCCCCTTGAACTTTCCCACATTTTGTCACATTACAGCCACAAACATGAATCAATGTTATTGGACTTCCACATGAAAGACCAACACAAAGTGGTGAACAGGTGAGAAGTGGAACGAAAATCAGACATGATTCCAAACATTTGTTACAAATAAATAACTGCAAATAAAACTGATCCATGTTTGTGGCTGTAATGTGACAAAATGTGGGAAAGTTCAAGGGGGACGAATACTTTTGCAAACCACTGTATGCCTACAGCTACATTCGATCCATTTTTCTTCCTCTCTCGTCGTCCCTCCTTGTTCGTCATCGAGTTGGCTGTAGAGCAGCTCATCTGCTAATTGGATGGTTGTTGGTTCAGTCTCTGTGTGCTCTAGTCTGGAGTTCTTACCAAGGTGTCCTTGGGCAAGTTACTGAACCCCAACTTGGTCTCTGATGCATCCATTGGCATGTGAACGTTAAAAAGCAGAATACTTGTGTAATGCTTTCAGTACTCGAGTAGAGAAGCCACTGAAGGAGTATGGGACCTGGCACATGTGCTTGGACTGTGGTAGAGTCTTTGTCTGTGACACACGAGAGAGTCAGGCATCGTCTGTCACTGGGAGGATAGAAGACCAGATCAATGTTTCCTCACATTACTGCAAATCTGTCTCAGCTGACTCCTCTTTCCTGCTCGATCTTCATCATAACTGAAGTGGAAGATGTGCAGTCCTCTGACACATCTGCTATTTCACTTCATTCTTCCACTGCTGTGGGTGATGTGGGGGCTTCTTCAGAGAAAGGGGAGCATGTGCTCTAAATGTTTTCTTTATCCAACACCCCGGATCTTCCTGATCATTGATTCCTCCTCCTCATTATACTAGAGGACAATATCTGCTTTGTTCTACTGATCATTATTTTCCACAACATGGTAAAATTTATTTTACTTTTTCATAGTTTCTGTGTGTATTACTGTAGGGTCGACCTCACAATATGAAGCACCTCGAGGCGACTGTTGTTGTGATTTGGCACTGTCTAAAAAAATTGTGTTGTTGGTAAATGGCCTGTACTTGTATCGCGCTTTACTAGTCCCTAAGTCCCAACTCTTGAGCCACGATCGTGTTGTTGTTACACATCAGAGATCAAAGATGTTTGAAAGCAGTTTGTGTGACAATGCGGTCATTTGCAACACTCTGGGGTCGTTTTTGACCCCCGAGGACAACAGGTGTCAGTAAATCCAATAACAACCACATAAATAAATCAAATTACTTAAAACTTATTCCAATCATGTATAGCAGAGTACTGAATAACTCCTGTTATTTTCAGAAATGGTGGTCAAAAATGACGTGAGGACAACACAGGGGTTCAAGCAGCAGCTGAGATCTGCCGTGGCTCGTCTGCACAGCCTGGCTGAGCTAACACGACGTCCTTCCTGGTGCAGCGCAGATTAACAAACAGCTACATCGTATCCGACTATTGGAGACACACGCAGGCTGCAAACTGACGGCGTGGCCTACACTGCAGTTATGACTCACTCTAATCAGCAGCAACAAACATCCATCTCGTCACACTGAACCAAAGTTGGCACGAGGAAGTCCTACCTGCATGATATCCACAGCCATCCCCTGTGTGGCCACACCCTCCACGTTAGTGACCAGCCAATGAACCACTTCTGCGCTGATAAAGCAGTTGAGCGGCAGGCCCTTCTGCTCTGGGAGAAGCTGTACGCCCGTCCTGTAACACGACCACACAGAGTAACAGAGCAGCGCGATATGACCACAAATACTTATCACCATATACGTTTGAAAATTTGTGATAACGATATAACTGACACGAGACAAAACACTTTACAACTCCACAACTTTATTAGTGCAAAAAACCGCATCAATCTATTTTCACTTAAACAAGCAGCTGTTTTTTATCTGCATTAAAGTTATATAAAAATGTAACAAATTCAAATTCCTCGCTGACAGTTTAACCAAAAGGCATTTCCAGTGGAAACTGGCCGACATATCCTCAGCATAACCATGTATAATATCCACAGAACTTAAAAAGAGGTTATACACACACAATACGGTAACATTATGTTGAAGCACAGTACGTATCACTCCGCGAGGCTCCGCCTACGATAGCCGTAATGCTCCGACAATCCATCAAGCGGTGCGGCTTCGTAGCTTAGCAAAGTCGTACTGAAACATTTGACAGATTTTCGAGCGCCGTGCACATAAAATCGTTTCGAGGTCAGTAAACACAACCAGAGTTCATACATAAGGCACACGGGATTATAAGGGGCTCTGTCGACTTTCAGAAAAATCAAAGGATTGATTTTAAGTGCGCCGTATTTTCCAAACAACACGGTAATAACGACGGCTTTGTTGTGTATCTGACGAAAGCCAAACCAGTTCCACACCAGTGAAGCTGCAGCATTTTTACAAACCAGTTCTGGTTCATCTGTTTCATTCAACGATCTGCTTTCACTCTTCTCATTCTGCGTCACCGCAATGTGCGTATGTAAACAAAGACACTGCGCATGTGTGTTTTACCCATATTCTATCGCCATCATTTTCTTATCATTGCCCAACATTACACCGGTATTATATGGCCCAGAAGAAATGTTCTTCTTATCTCACCTGGAGATCTACACGAACCCTGAAGTTTGTTACACCTGTTTTTATCTGAGCACGTTGGTTTTGGCCATTCCTGCTGGCAGTGGCCCACAGGCAGATATATGTGCTGATGTTTCATAGCTTATGTTTTTACTCTGTTACCGACTCGTTGGGCCCAAACAAATCAGGAGACATTAAAAGGATCTTACGTGGGATGTTTGATCGCTTCCAGGATCTCCATGAGTGTGGAGGAAGAGGACAGAGAGAGGACTCCTGCTGCAGACTGCCCACTGTGAACACATCAGTGAGTATAGTTACCAGCTCTGTGCACGTGGGCGTGTCCTCTACACGAGGCACTAAAAGCAACGATCTCCGTTTAACCACAAATATTCAAAGTGTTGACTTTTAAAGTCACCTCATGAAAACTTGGATGAGCTTAATGTTTCTGAAGTATCCGAGTACATAAAAGAGCAGATCACCTGACGTCGGTGCTGCAGGCTGCAGCTTCTCCAGCAGGCGGCGCCGCTGCTCCGGGCTGAACTCCTCGGTCTGCAGCCTCGCTCGTCTCAGCCGCCAGCTGCACAGTCGCACACGTTTCACGTCACAAAGGTTTCCCACATTACACACTGTTTGTCACTCTGGAGGCTTCTGCACATGCAGGCGTGTCAGCCTCTGCCACACCGACACAAAGGACGCGTGTGGATCTGCACAGCAATGAGCCGCTTAGCACAAAATCATCTGTTCCCACAACGGGATAAGACAGGATGTCATTCCCAGTGTGTTTCATGGCTGATGGGAAGCTACCTTTGTGTTCAGGTACTGAGACAGCAGGAAACCAGCTCACAGGTTACAGTAGCACGCTGTGGTTAGAGGTAACTGCAGATAATATAATGTTTTACAGCTCGTGTGGCCGACGTTGCCTCATCCTGAGCTGTGGCCTAAATGACAGTTTTCTGCTTTCCTTGAGATAAAAACTGAACTTAACTCGGCTAAAATGTAGTTTTGTTTTTCTAAATGTCAAATATTGGATAACAACACAAACCTTTTTTCTAACAATGGCTCAGCATGTTTGTGCTCTCGGCTCACGGTGTTTATTTGAACATTAATAAAAACATCAAACAAAAAAGTCGCTTCAAACTGTAGAAACTGAGATTTCTACCAGGCTGTCAACGTTAATGTGTTAACATGTGGTAATCCGTCGTCACGGTTACACAATTCAAATTGTCAACACGATTAGTCGACTATCAAAATCGTCGACGACTGATTTAATAGTCGACGCGTCGTTTGAAGCTTTGTAAGATCACAAAAGACGCAGGAATAAGTAGTAGGATTTAAGAGTGTAATAACGGACTGAAACAGAAGATGGCAGCACTGCATGTACAAGGATGCCAGCTGCCGTTAAACCCCGAAGAAGAAGAAGCTGTGTCCCAGAATTCATAGCGCAGCCCAGCTCAGTTTACAACAATGGCGGCAGCTAGTTAGTTTTAATATTACTCTTATTATTCTTTCTGGGTCACAAAATAAACGTTTAACATATTTTCAGGTGAGAATGTAGCTGTGTAAACCTCAAATATCTGCTCAGTTTATCAAGACACCACATATTTTCAAAAGCGCTCCGACGTTTTCGGAGACGTCTGTTAGCCACTAGCTCGATAGCTAGCCGGGGGCTAGGCTAACTAGAGCCGTGAGAACACCGGACTCCCGGCTAATCGTTTTCAAACCCACCGCTGTCTTTCGCTACTCAGGTTAAACATGATATATAAGTCACTTAGATAACTTAAAAATGTTATTGTTTGGCTTTTTTTGTATTTTATTTGTTCCTGAGTAAATCGGTTTGGCTGAGATTAAAGTTATAGTTTTTACACAGCTGAATAAACGTCAAGCAGACAGCTGATTATCAGAAGTGTGAGATGCTCGAGAATTTACTCCGGTGTCCTGTTATATTTTAGAGAGCAAGGAGTTTATTAAACTTCATCACCTTGTCTTTACTTTTAGTTAGCACATACCTTAAACACTTAAAGCTGTAAGCTAATGATAGTTATATAAGAGCAGATGCTGCTGGTGCAATAAGCTGTACGTTTTACGTCTAATGGATGATGATCTGATTAGTCGACTATCAAAATAATCGTTTGTGCCCTACAACACAATGAACCCGTCTGGAGCAGAGTGGACACACTTCATACAAACTGCCTGAGATGCATTGACAGACACATTTCAGGGATTTTGGGTCATTCTGCTCCAGACGGTTCATTGTGTTGACAATTTGAATTGCGTAACCGTGACGACGGATTAACACGTGTTAACACGTTAACAGCCCTAATTTCTACATGTCAATATATGGGCCCCAAGTGGCCCCCGGGCCACGAGTTTGACACCGCTGCTCTATAGTTTGTCTCTGTGTTTATACAGTCATCATTAATGGAAGCACCAGCGTGAGGACAATACAGATGTGGTCAGGTACAACAGACATGTGCACACTATCAAACATCTGCATGTACAGGCACCACATGTGAGGCCCGCCCTGATCGTGCATGGAAACAGGACGGGCGGAGAAACTGAAGATGTTAGTGACGCAGAACCGAGTCTGTGACAGAAACCAGTAGAAACTGCACTGGATTATTACTAATCTACACTAGAGTCAACGCTTTAGCAATAAGCAGCTATAAAACATGCAAACAAACGTGATCCCAGTGCGAGGATGACGTGTGAGCGAGCACTGCTGCAAAGCAAACGACACACACATGCACACCCAGCAACCCCGACACTAACCTGAGAGTGACAGATGTAGGAGGAACGAGGGCTACGTATAAAATCCAAAATAAAGGCGGCGTCCTGTCAGCACACAGGAAGAACACAACCCAGGATCAAACACCCAAAGCAACAGGAACCAAACATTACGGCAGGAAGCACATGGAAGGAGAGAAAACAAGAGCTCCACACCAAAGCACTGTCAACGCACACGTGTCTGCAAAAGCTCAGCGCTGAAGCAAAAGGACGCGTTCTGCCGGGCGCACACGACATCCTCACCTTGCGGGGGCTGTCCACGTATGTGGGAGCTGCGGTCACACTTGCAGGGTCGCTGACGGCTGCTGAGGGCTTCACCTGCTCCTCCAGAGTCCTGACACGAAGCACAACATTTATAAAGACCACATCAAACCACAGAATAATTATAAAGTTCTGTGAAGAACCATGAACACAAGGCTCAGACAGCCACAGGTCCCAGGGCAGCACTCACTTCTGGTTCTGCTCCATCTCCAGCAGGGCTGATAAGGCTGACGTGCCTTTCTTGCCCTGTGGTGGCGCCACAGGCTCAGTGGGGTACGGAGAGAGTGGGCTGGTCACCTGGAGCCCTTTGAGGGGCGCACTCTTCTGCTGCACATCGCACAGATAAGAAAACGATGCATCAGTGCCAACACACACTGGACTCAGTGGTTTGAGGCTTGAGGTGAATCAGAGGAGTGAAACAGTGATTAGACGATGTACTGCTGTGTGACGGCAGCCTGGAGATCTCACCCTGATGATCCTGTCAGAGCGGTGCCGGCGCCGAATACGGTTGAGACCCTCCAGGAAGCGAATGAAGCCGTCCAACAGGACCCAGTCCCCGCTGTTACCCGCTCCAGCACCCGCTCCCTCCCCATAAACGTCCCAGTGTCCCTCCCCGTCCGCCACCCGGCGAGCTCCTCCGGCCGGAAGCAGGAGGAAGCGAGTTCTCCAGAACTTGAGCGAGTCAATCAAACTGTGGAGGCAGAGGAAGCGACTGACGTGTGCATGTTACAGACACAATATGGGACGTTATTCAGCAACGTGTGCGACGGCGCTGCTACCTGAAGTCCTCCGAGCCACCGGAGCAGATGTACTGGTCCAGGTAGTTCCACTTGTACTCCTCCAGCCTCTCGTGTCCAAACTCGACCCAGCAGCAAACAAACTGAGCATCCGAGTGCGGCGGACACAGGCTGTAGCTGTACTGGATCTGAGCCGACTCGTACGGGTACCTGCAACACACGCAGCTGCTGTTGGTCCCGTGTTTTACTGCACAGCGTGGCGTTCACGCCGGCAGGAGAAACTGTTCACTTATGTCTCCACGCGTCACATCAGCCAATGATTCATTCACACGTCAGACGTCCTGGAGTCGCAGCGACCAGTTAAACCAGATTATTTATGCTCATATACTTACTCTCACTCCCCTTAATGTATCTGTAACATGCAACTTCTTTCGGTGCTTTGCTGGAAACTGAATTTCCCGGAGGAAAACCAAAAAAACCACCCGAGGGATTAATACAGTTTCATCTAATCTAATCTAAGATTTATTACTTTTCATCACGCGTGCTCTGTCTGACAGCTCCATCACCTCCATCGTACATAACAAATGTAATTACTAGCTTCAGCCAACAGTTACATTCAGTTCATTTCAACCACTTAATCCGTTACTTTTACTAGTAATGGATTACTTTTCTGCTCAGTAATTCCAAACACTGCTTTAAGTCAGCGGTCGCCAACCCCCGGGCCTCGGCCCGGTACCGGTCCGTGAGTCGTTTGGTACCGGGCCGCGAGAGTTGAGGCTCAGGTGTGAAATGTATAGTTTTCAGGGTTTTTATTGGTTTTCAGCGTTATTTTGTTATCGTTTTTATCGTTAACTCGGTTTTCCTGGGTCTTTTCACGTGTGTTATGAATAAATCTTCTTTTTTCGGTACCGGTACTAGTTTTATTTTGTTGTATTTATCCACGACACCTTAAAGGCCGGTCCGTGAAAATATTGTCGGGCATAAACCGCTCCGTGGTGCAAAAAAGGTTGGAGACCGCTGCTTCAAGCTATCAATCTACAACAAAGTAAAGTTGGATTTTAGCCAAATAATTATTGTTTTTATCTCATTGCTCAATAAAAGCTGCTGCTTCGTCTGTTTCTACGCATCAGTTCGGTTCCTCGGGGGGGGGGCAGGTTAGCACCGGCAGGCCTGCACAGACCTGCTCTGACAGCACACGGCTGCTGGTTCTTGTGTTGGTGTGTTTGGGGCGGGTGCACTCACTTTGGCAGGTAGCGAGTAACCGTTATGATCTTGTCTTTGAGGCAGACTTTGTGGAAGGTGCGGCCCATGCTGAGCCAGTAGACGCTCTCCTCCTCCTCTGTTCGACGCAGAGACACCAGGCCTGAAGACACGAGAAGAATCAGGTCACATGTGGTGACAAACATCTGGTGTTTCTCTTTAAGAAGAGCCAGACGCCACAGCTGGCACATCTGTTATTATGACTGAAGGTTGAGTGTTGACAACCAGCTGCAGCCCAAACAGAAGACGCATCGTCTGCATCTACAGACTGGCTCTGGAAAGAACAATATCCAACACCACCACGTGCCCCCACCATCCAGTGATTAAAACAGAGCTCGCACTGTCACATACCTCGAGCCGGCCTTCTTCTAAACACTGAAAAAAACAAAACTTTTAAATTCAGTTTCAGCTGTAAACACAAACAAAGTTCAGCTGCTTTATTTGTTTCTGCTTATTCGTCCTCTGTGTTTGTTCACACTAATGATGATGATGATGATGTAATAGATTACAAAGAGTTCTTTCACCTCTGGAGTACAGCGGGCTGCTGCCGAGGGGCGTGGCCACAGCGGGCGGCTGTTTTCTGTTATTGGGCTGGACGATGATCTGGTAGCCCTGCATCAACCTCTGACAGATGAACTCCTCAAACACCTGAGATGCACTCATCACGGGGGCGTCATCTTCACGCCTGACAGCAGAACAAAGATGGAGGAAGTATCTTGTTTCACAAATATGATTGTAGACAGGAAACCTCTAAGTTTCTCTTTAACCAGAAAAATGGTAAATGGCCTGTATTTGTATAGCGCTTTACACTACATCCAGTCATCCACCCACTGGTGATGGCAGCTACATGTAGCCAGAGCCGCCCTGGGGCGCACTGACAGCGGCGAGGAAGAAAAACTGTGGTTTCGACCCACGTCTGTGTGGACTGGACACTCATATCAGTGTAAATGACTGATTCTTAGACAGCTTTTCTGCTCAGAGCGCTCCACACATGCCACATTAATCCACTCACACCCAGTCTCCCACACACTGACAACATTCACGCTCCGATGCATCGGAGAGCAACTCGGGGTTGGTATCTTGCCCACATGCAGACTGGAGGAGGCAGGGATGGAACCACCAACCTCCCAATCAGTAGGTGACCTGCTCGACCTCCTGAGCTAACATCATACCTGCTCTTTGTTCTTGCAAACATGGACGGGAAAAACGCCTGTTAGGAGCGTGAGAGCAGCAGGCTAGGGCTGCTCCATTAATCGAATTTTAATCTCGATTACGATCTGGGCTTTCAACGATCATTAAAAATGACTGAGCCGATTATTAGCCCCTCCCTCGTGCTTTACTCTCGCGCTGCTCCGTGTGGCAAATCGAGCGCACCTCTCTGCATTTCCAACACGCGTCACAACAATAAGAGGACCGAGGGAAGCTCGGAAAGCTCAGCAGAAGTTATTTGGAGAGGAGAGTGACTGCTGTTGGTTGGAAAGAGGTAAAAACTTGAGTGGTGTGGAAACATTATGGGTTCATGAGTCAGACGTGGATCAAGTAGACACAGTGTGTAAACTTTGCTACAGTGTCGTAGCTGCACCACAGAGCAACACTGAAAGTTCACTAAACATAGATGTTTACATTTTTCATTTATTTTTATTTTGATGCCGTTTTCTTTGCAAATTTGCATCATAGGATTGTTTTTTCATAAAACTATGAAGACACTCAAAATAAATTTCCTGTGGTGGGAAACTATTTTGTGCAACTTTTTTGTATTTACAGTTTTGAGGGATAAGCCTCTTAAATTTCTCTAACTAGAAATATATGTAAAAAAAACCAAAACGATTTTCAATTTTTTTGTAGTTTATTGCACTTTTTTGCAATTTGTGTAATTACTATGCACTTAATGCAGACATATTATTAAAATCTGGGCTATAATGGTTGAATTGATGTATAGCAACTTGAAATGCTCCCAAAAATGGCTCCACAGCATGTAAAAATATAATATAAGCTCTGGTGGACTTGGTTCTATGGTAGGTCTTAAAGGGTTAAATAAATATCGTCAATTTCAGTGAAAATAATCGAGATTATCATTTTTGCCATAATCGAGCAGCCCAGACACATCCCTCTGGTGCACTCAGAGCGTTTGCTCATTATCTCTACTTAAACATCCACCCTGTTCATCCAAAGTGTCCTCGAGTACGAGCTGTAAACCAGTGAAGCCGATTCTGACTCGTTCGGGTCAGAACCTGAAACCCCGCCTACAGACGGGGCGGAGCCTACCTGTCCAGGTCGCTGTGCGGCAGCAGATCGTAGCACCCCTCGGTGTAGTCGTTCTGCAGCGTCTGCCGGTCAGGGAAGTAGTCCGTGGTAAGCGGGAGGCACGCCGGTGTGGTCAGGGACTTCCAGTCCACTCCCACTGTGCAGCAGAAGCTGGGCACTGTGGGGGGTGCAGATAGCAGCAGGCCTTCACACACGCACACACACACGCACCCACACAGAGCAAAAAAACAAATCCCCGCAGCACAGACAAATGCAGGTACCCAGAGTGGAGTGGCACAAATGTGGGGGCAAGGATCAGGGAGCGTGGTGGGGTGGAGACAGGGAGGAGGTGCAAACGACAACAGAGTGGAAAAGAGGGGAAGAAAAAACAAGAGATGTGTTACTTTCAGTGGGCTGATCCTCCCGAGGGCCTGATGCTGTGCAGCAGTGATCACGCATGCAGATTGTGGTCACGTGACGTCAGGCTGTGATTGCATCACGCACAAGAAAGTGAAACATGTGATCTTAGCAAAGGCGTGAAGTTCTCCTTCATGCAAACATACAGACTGCTGTGAACAGCCTGGATTCAGAAGCTCTGCACGGCCATGCAACAACAGACACACGGCTGCAGAGAGCGAGGAGGTCGTGGCGTTTGAAGACGACAGGAGGGGGAATTAAGTTCAGCTGCGTCATCAGAAAGTGTTGAGAGAAAGCTAGAAAACAGCAGGACGGGGAGAGAGGGTGACCCGGAGCCACGTGACCTGTGACGGCGTTTATATCTGCCAACCCCGGAGAGGCTCGCCGCCAAAGCCCTCGCAGGGAACTCGGGCTTTAGTGGCAGTGTGGTGATTTCAAATATCAGAACGCCATTATGATCCCAAAGTCTAATCAACAATCTGTGATACTCATCAACTGGTCCCATTTCTATAAAGTCAACTGGAACTTACTGGGATCGGCACCAGTGGCAGAGACGTCTTGAAAGGAGCTGCGGTTGGTGAAAGTTCCTGTGCACAACAAAGACACACAGTGTTATCCTGCAAACACACACACAGCATCAACACGTGGCTTCACACAGTCGTACAGTCAGTAAAATAAACTCAATGGAAAAAACTAGGGGTGCAACGATACACAAAATTCACGGTTCGATATTTTTTCGATACAAAAAAAATGTTCATGCCTTTTTAATTTGTCATTTATTAAAATTATAAATATATATTTTAACTCAAAAGTACAGTTTTTAAATTTAATGTTGCTGAAACAACAAAGTAATAAAATAATAAATCTATCTGATGGAGAAATCCCTCATCTTTGGAAAAGAGAGTTTATTACAGAGAAATGTCTCTTTCCAAAATAAAAGCTCTACTATACGCTTCTTCTGGGCTATATTCTCAGCAGCATATTAAACATATCAGGTCCCCATAAGGAGAATCATGTGCTAACGGCTGTCTAAATGACTCGGGTAAAGTTTGTAGCATGCGTGCTTGTTGTTTTTGTCTGCTTCCACTTGTCTTTGCACGAGGATGATGTCGGAGTAAATGTGCAGTCATATTCGTTGTGTTCCCACTAGTGCTGTCAGCGTTAATCTGAAATGACGTTAACGCCACAACACGGCAAATCTCCGTTAACGAGCTACCGCGGATCGCCCCGTGCGTGGGGCTGGACGGCCAACACGTTAACGAGCTAACTGCGCTAACGAGCTAACTGCGCTAACGCACTAGTTCCCACCCATGTAATTGAGCATTGCTGGCACATCCAACATACTGTTTTACTTTAGTCCATGACGCGCTTACCTTCAGGGTCATACGTCACATGAAGACCAAAATAGTTCCAAACGCCAGATCTGAATGAGGGTGGGGGAGGTTCAATTTGCCATGTTGCAAGGAGAGCTTAGCTTCTGTCTCGCTAGCTTGCGCTGCGCTCAGTGAATCTGTGTTCGACTACTCCGCCTAGGCTGCACTGTCGAGCGCAGATCCACTGAGCGCTCAACACAGACAGCACCGTCAGAAGGAAAGTTGATAAAATAAATTAAAAACTTTGTATTGTTCGATACATATGCGTACCGAACCGAAAGCACTGTATCGAACGGTTCAATATCGATACCAGTATCGTTGCACCCCTAGAAAAAAATCAACCACGTGAGATTCAAATGTAAACTACAAACAGAGAGGACATGCTGTCAGCAGTCTGTGAGGCTCTAACACTTCTGTCTTTACTGTGACACGTGACTAAACCTCACACACACCTTTGATCCCAACACGTAACACACCGACGCCATGTGACAAATCGTCCCAGTGTTACGCGTTGTGATGAGGACGAATGAATCTGTGATGAAGGCGCCGGCTCACACGCCGGTTACGCTCAGCGGGCTCTAACTGGAACAATCCCAGCAGCTCTGTATCCGACTGCTTTACTAAACAGATTGTGTAAGAAACTCTACAATATTGTTTTAGTCTTAGATTTTCCAAATGAAATCCTGACGCAGATTCTTTCTGCTCAGTTTGGATAAAATGCATCTAGCTGAAGATAAGCGCTCAGGCTTCAGCAGCTGTATCACCACTGTTGTTGCTCCCCGGGCTTCCCGTGAACTCCTCCCCTCCCGCAGCGGGATAGAGGCCGTTGTCTCCTGTCTGGCGGGAGGTGCTTCGCCTTAAATGAAAAGAAACGAGCAGCGATCACTTGGCGTGCCGGGGCTTTGTTTAGGGAACAAATGTTTGCCCGGTGAGTGTGACTAACCTTCCGGTGGCCTCGTGATAGGCGAGCTCCAGCAGCTCCGCAGAGGTGTGGGCGGGGTCTCTCTGCTGGCTGTCCTGCAGCTCCGCCATGTTCTGCCTGGTCTGATGATGGATCTGGATGGCCTCCCCAGAAGGACCTGTTGAACAGGTTGAAAGGTTACGCGGGATAAGAAACATGGCTGACACGTTTATCTGGGCGAGGAAACCCTCGGTGTACGGATGCAGCAGCACCGACACACTGCCCGCTTTTCCATTTAACACTTTAATATCTGTCCTTGGGACTTTCTACAGAGACTAGCTGGTGTGTCAGGCGTTTTTGCACCTGGACCTCTTCCACATGTATTTTTGGGAACTTGTCAAGCACAAACTTTACTGGAACATTTAAATAAATGGGATTTACAGCTCTTTGTAGCACATGCTAAATGAAGCACTAGCTGGACGGTCCGAGGGAGATGTGCCCAGACGGAGTAAAGGTGGATCGTCCAACCTCTGAGCTCAGCGTCAAAGCTCTGACTGACTCTTTCTTTCAAACTGATAATAAAGCACGACGGGACAGAGCGTCCAATCAAACCACACTGAGTCTCTCAGCAGTGCCTCCTCGCTCTGAATTTAGAGAAATGCATAAGATCGAAGCTTACGCTGCATTATTATGATTAATATTCAGCTCACGAGGTAACGCAGCACTGTTGATACACTTGGGTGCTCAGAAATGTGATGTTTGTAAAACCTTCAACTCCCATCATCAAAACTGTGGACTTCAAACACTGTCAGCACCTCATCACTCATACAAAACTGAGCCAGTTCAGTTTAACTTTATGCAGCTAGCTCACAGCACATGCTCCTGTGCAGTCCTCCAAAGTCCACCTGCACGGTGGATGATGCTGTGAACTGGTTGGATGATGTGGGCTCGATATGATGTAAAAGTGTTACGTTTAGGCTACACATGAAGGTTTTCAGTGTAATCCTGAACCCACAGTGGGAGCCCACAGTGACCTGCACAGGAACTTCCCACCTGCCAGTTCAAAGAAGATTCACTGTTGTTGTTTAAGCACTAAGTTGAGTGAATGCACCTGGACACACACAGGCAGATGTTAGCGCTGATGTTTTGGCGCCTTTTTTTCCTCCTGTTTAAACTTTGCATCTCTAGTCAGAAATAATGTTGACCAGAGATGGGCAGTAACGCGTTACTGTAATCTGATTACTTTTTTCAAGTAACGAGTAAAGTAAGGGATTACTATTGCAAAAACGGTAATTAGATTACTGTTACTTTCCCGTAGGAACGCTGCGTTACTGCGTTACTAAAACTGTGATTTTTTGCGAGAATGTCTCATGACAGTGACGTAAGCGAGTGCGACGTTCGTGACAACAGCTGTGTGCAGATCAACAATGGATCATATATCGAGTGCAGAGAGAGTATGAGCGTGCAGCGTTTAAAGCGTGGAAGTACTGACCTTACTTTGAGTTTGATTCCATAAAAAGTGACAAAAACATTAGTGTCCGTTGTGCCGAAAAAACCCCTAAACTTCCGAGCAAGCACCGAGTAGCTACGACGTAATGGGAAACTCACAGAGAAACTCGCGGATTCTTCCACTGACCGCTGCACACCTGCACCAGGGTAAACCTCCGCCTACCCCACTCCTGCTTTACAGGTGAAAATAGAGCAACAGGACCGCTAGTCTTTGACTTTATTTATTTTCTGCTGTGTTTTACTTGCATCTATTTGAAAGACTGAGTGTAAACACACAAAATATTTTATTTTATGTGCTGGAATGTGCAGAAAATAGGTTTAAATGTTAAACTAATTTCTTCCAGTCAGAGAATGTTGCAGATAATTTAATTTTTGCTTGATGCATAAAGTTAAAAGATTAAAACTAATAAAACAAGTTTTAAAAAGAGACTTTTCCATTTGATTACATTTTGTATGATGATTATGCAGAAAAAGTAGAATTGGGCTGAAAGATCTATCACTTTATCACCTATTCAGGTTGTAAATCGTGTTTTTAAAAAGTAACTAAGTAACTGAGTAACTAAGTAATTAATTACTTTTAAAAATAAGTAATCAGTAAAGTAACGGGATTACTTTTTTGGGGAAGTAATCAGTAATTAGTTACTGATTACTTTTTTCAAGTAACTTGACCAACACTGGTGTTGACACGACGTCAGAGACGCTCCAGCCTTCATCGCCTCTTCATGTGTGGCACCACTAAACTTCATAAATAAATGTTGGGATGAGTTCATTCCACACTGTGTGAACCAAAGCGTGTTTGCTAGACTGTGTAAAACCTCACCGACAGGAAACGTGTGCATCCAGCGGCGGCGGTTGGACGTGAGCTTCATGGGCATCCTGGATGGGGTGAAGGGATTGATGAGCGCTCTCTGAGGAGTGTAACCTCCGGGCCGGATGTGCAGCGTGGACTCGGCACTTCCCACTGTGAACCTCCCCGGGGCGCTGGAGTCCCGCTGAGACTCCATCATCTTTTCTAAAAGGTCTGAGCGACACACTGAGATTAGAAAAGGAACGAAATGTTTACACGGCGACCCCTGCAGGTGGGAGGACTGTACCTCTGGTGCTGGTGTATCCCAAAGAACTGCTGACTTCATACTGAGCAGCAGGCATGCGGGGTATCAGCAGCATGTTGGACACGGGCCCCAGGCTGTCGTCAGAGGCCAGGCTTCGTTGTTCGTCGGGACCTCCTGAGCGAACCGGCGGGGACGCACCTATGCCCGTGCTGACGTCCACCGAGCCCCAGCTCTTCCTCCCGCTCTCTTTGTCTCGAGCCATTCTGAAAGACAAGCAGCCGCTACTGCATAACACAGCTGAGGGGTCAGCACAGAGAACATCTTTTACCTCCAGAAACACAGAAGCAGTCAGCTACCTGAAGTTTGTGCTCCTTTGAATTCGTGAAGGACCAGGAAGTCGGAACACCTGAGCGTCGTAGGCGTCGTAGTCCACCTGTATGGGCAGCGCGTTGTCACAGTCCTTCGGCACACAGAGAGCTGGAAAAATGACAAAGTCAGCATCGGACCTGCTTCACAAAGCCAGAGGACAGAGAGATCGATGCTCAGCACTTACTGTGCTCTTTGCTGCTCTTGAACTTCTCTGCTTGAAGCTACAAATATGGGTCAGTTAATGAGAAACACAATTTTTCATCCATCAACAATGCTGTGAGTAACATTACGCCGATGTACCTTATGGCCAGCAAGTTTGATTCGAGGGGTAAAGGAACCACACGAGTTCTGGCTGCTGGACGTGTAGAAGCTGTGGACGAGGAGCAAAACGGGAATCAATCACTCAGCTCCACCTCGCCATCGATCGCATTTCAATTCAACCGCAGCAGTTTACACAGAGGCTTCTAACGAGCTACAGTTACTCTGCACATCAGCACACGAGCACGCCTCGCTCCTGCTCGGAGTGAACGAGGCCGTGGTCAGGCCAAGCGTACGCTCCTCTCAGGAAAGCCTGTCGCTGTGGAGCACAGGAACCAGCAGCATCACTCAGGCTGGAGCTTTTTCACCAAAGACGTGAGATGAAACTCATCAGGTGACAGGAGCATTTTTCTCTTTGTTTACTAACGAGTCGCTCTGACACACTGAGGCTGACGCTGGTCTTACTGTCACCATCAGTCTAACCTGTGGTTGATCCAGTGAGGAAGGTTGTAGTCGTCACCCACACCAGAGTCTCCGGGTGGTGTCCTGTTGTGTAGCTGCAGCGGGAGAGACAGAGCATCAGGGACACACACACAGACACAGACACAGACACTCTCTCACACACACACACACTCTCTCACACTCACGCAGACACACTCTCACACACACACAGACTCACACACACACACTCACACAGACACACACACACTCTCACACAGACACAGACACAGACACACACACTCTCTCACACTCACGCAGACACACTCTCACACACACACACACTCACACAGACACACTCTCACACAGACACACTCTCACACAGACACACACACACTCTCACACAGACACAGACACACACACACAGACAGACACACACACACACACCTTGAATAACGGCACTGCGTGCAGTGGCTGCTCCCCCATACACACCAGATCCACGCCGATCCCTGGAAGGACACAGCTGTAACTGTAACAGTGTCTGCTGACTTGTTGGCGAGCCGTGTTTGTGCGTTCACTCACCGTTGTCGATCATTCGCTGTTTGGTGAGAATCATGAGCAGACGGTCGACTTCGAACACGCCCACCCCGGGCGTGATGACCACTGACATCTGGCCCGTGCGGTCGAAGTTGCGGTTGATGTAGTGCTTGTCGAACACTGAGGGAACAACGGTGACTGACTTTGCATCCCTGAGATAAAGACTGTTTGGTTGTTAATAGTAAAGAAAATGCTGCAGCAAGAGTCCTGACAGGGACGAGAAAGAGAGCAGATTTCTCCTGTTTTGGCTTCCTGTTAAATCCAGAATTCAAAATCCTGCTCCTCACATACAAGGTCTTAAATAATCAGGCCCCATCTTATCTTAATGACCTTGTAGTACCATATCACCCTATTAGAGCACTTCGCTCTCGCTCTGCAGGCCTACTTGTTGTTCCTAGAGTATTTAAAAGTAGAATGGGAGGGAGAGCCTTCAGTTTTCAGGCCCCTCTTCTGTGGAACCAGCTTCCAGTTTGGATTCGGGAGACAGACACTATCTCTACTTTCAAGATTAGGCTTCAAACTTTCCTTTTTGCTAAAGCATATAGTTAGGGCTGGACCAGGTGACCCTGAATCCTCCCTTAGTTATGCTGCAATAGATGTAGGCTGCCGGGGGATTCCCATGATGCATTGAGTTTTTCCTTTCCAGTCACCTTTCTCACTCACTATGTATTAACAGACCTCTCTGTATTGAATCATATCTGTTATTAACCTCTGTCTCTCTTCCACAGCATGTCTTTATCCTGTCTTCCTTCTCTCACCCCAACCAATCACAGCAGATGGCCCCCGCTGCTGGTTCCAAGATGGCTGCAGACCAGTTTGTGGTGTGCCTCCCCAGGACGCTGTGACTTAATGACACTGTCTCTGTGTGAGGACTCACTAGTTTCACCAAAATCCTGCACAGGGCCTTTAAACGACAACAAAACGTGTAAGACATTACAGGGAAGCTGCAGCAGCACCTACCATTGAACGACAGGTTAATGGCTTCCAGGTAGTTGCCTTGGGCAGCGGTGGAGTTGTAACCGACAGGAAAAGCATCTGTGAGCGAGCACACGGTTCAGACTGTGGATGGGAACGAATGCAAAGGTCTACGAGTGGGCGAAGGACACAGTCACTACCTGCTTCTTTCAGCCGCACCAGCACTGGATACTGGATGAAGAGCTTCTTGATAGTGACCAACATCGACGTCCACTCATCCCGTCTCTCGTTCTGAGCGACGACCCTGACGATTGGAATCAGAGTCACAGGCCGCTCTGTTGCTGGTATCCACAGGTGTCGGGATGCTTACCTGTAGAAGTCTTCATAGAAGCGTCCCTCGTGGTCTTCTCTGATGGAGCCTCTGAGGATCTCTGGAAACTCCTCTGAAGAAGAAACAGATTTATGTTGACCAGCAAACACACACGTTAAAGCTAAATGTTCTTGTGTCATGCTTACACACAAAAACAAACACAACAAGACAATGAGGGTCCCCACCACACCAGCCTGCACGAGCCACGAGCAGTTACTTTAAGCAGTCGGGAAAAAGAGAAATCTCCTGTTTGCAAACCAGCAGTGCAACCAGGCTGACCAAACATTTGTCTCAGCTCACACTGACCTAATGTTTTGGCGTTGTAGAACGTGCGTGAGAACAGCACAACCGTCACCTCGTGGCTGCAGTTCTTCTCCTGGATTAAACATGTGAGAATCATTCATATGGTCACAGAGGAAACAGCAGGGTGCTGATACAAACAGAAAGAAAAGCACAAACCTTCCACTTGGTGAAAAGGTCAGACAGAAAACCATTGACAGCCTTTTCAAAGTAGAGGTCCCCTAAGAGAAACGGCTGGGATTAGACACGGCATGAAGAGCTCGCCTTAAAAACAAAAACATCATCTTACCATAGACGTCAAAGTCCCACATCTCACAGCTCATCTGGATAAAGATGTAAACCATGGCAGACGTAGATCTGAACACCACCTGTGTCACAGCAGCACAGTGTCTGACAGCAGGAAGTTACCGACACAACATCTGTTGCTTCTTCATTCAAGTCTGAGTTCAGGTGTGATCTGTCCTATTCAGTAGGATAAATGTGAACTAACCTACATCCTACCACTGGCTAGAAAAACACTGATTTCCTTTCTTTTAGCTCTTTAGTCAGTAAAGCCGTGATGCAGGACCGGATTAGGTCAAACCTTTCAGTCAGAACTTTATTGATTTTCTTGGTTATTACAAACTAGGGCTGCCACAAACGATTATTTTGATAGTCGACTAATCAGATCATCATCCATTGGACTAAAACGTACAGCTTATTGCACCAGCAGCATCTGCTCTTATATAACTATCATTAGCTTACAGCTTTAAGTGTTTCAGGTCTGTGCTAACTAAAAATAAAGACAAGATGATAGTTTATTAAATTTTAATGAAATCTGCAGATTGTTTCGGTGAAGTTTAATAAACTCCTTGTTATCTAAAATATAACAGGACACCGGAGTAAATTCTCGAGCATCTCACACTTCTGATAATCAGCTGTCTGCTTGACGTTTATTCAGCTGTGTAAAAACTATAACTTTAATCTCAGCCAAACCGATTTACTCAGGAACAAATAAAATACTAAAAAAGCCAAACAATAACATTTTTAAGTTATCTAAGTGACTTATATATCATGTTTAACCTGAGTAGCGAAAGACAGCGGTGGGTTTGAAAACGATTTGCGGGAGTCCGGTGTTCTCACGGCTCTAGTGAGCCTAGCCCCCGGCTAGCTATCGAGCTAGTGGGTAACAGACGTCTCCGAAAACGTCAGAGTGCTTTTGAAAATATGTGGTGTCTTGATAAACTGAGCAGATATTTGAGGTTTACACAGCTACATTCTCGCCTGAAAATATGTTAAACGTTTATTTTGTGACCCAGAAAGAATAATAAGAGTAATATTAAAACTAACTAGCTGCCGCCATTGTTGGAAACTGAGCTGGGCCGCGCTATGAATTCTGGGACACAGCTTCTTCTTCTTCGGGGTTTAACGGCAGCTGGCATCCTTGTACATGCAGTGCTGCCATCTTCTGTTTCAGTCCGTTATTACACTCTTAAATCCTGCTACTTATTCCTGCGTCTTTTGTGATCTTACAAAGCTTCAAACGAAGCCTCGACTATTAAATCAGTCGTCGATGATTTTAATAGTCGACTAATCGTGGCAGCCCTATTACAATGACATGTTAACGTCTTTGGAACATGTCGACACTGTGGAATGAATAAAAACAGGTCAGCGTTTCCTTGGCTGCAGTAATGGCTGATCGCTGCATCAGCATCTTCTTCCACTCACCCTGGTGTCTTCACTGATGTAGCCGCAGGTCACCTTCTCTCCTTTCACCCAGAGTTCACTGGCCTGAGCTCTGAAGATTCAAACACACTTTAGTATGAAAAACTCTCACTTCCTTCACCATCGTGAACAAAGCGTAAATGTCACTAACACCTCCTGGTTAACCCTTACAAACAGCGCTGTGAAGTCATTTCATTTATGTACCTGATTCCTGCAAACTCAACCTTCTGGGTCACGTAAGCACATGTGCTCACCTGGAAGGACAGAGAACAGCAAACTTAAATACCACAGCACACGCAGCATTCAGATGGACCTGACGTTCACGTGGCCCACCAGGCTTTTCTTCAGTCTCCACATGTCTCCTCTGCCGATGTACTGGTCCTTGAACGTCAGCTCCACCAGGTCCAGCGTTACATCCTGACAGAAAGAAAGCAGACACTGTGTCCCAGCGACGGTGGAGGGGCAGAGGAGCGCTCAGAGCGAACGTACCTTAGGGTCGACGATGTTGACGATGACATCCTGGTATGCACGCAGCTTGAAGGCCTGTGCTACAGTCTGGTCCACACTGATCGTCTCTGTGTAACGACAACATGTTCATCAGCTGTAAGGCAGAGCTACCATTTTACCCATGTTGATGAACACCAGAGAGAACCTACCTGCAACTCAGGGAAATGCCTACATTAAAAAAAGTCAATCGTATTGTCTATTGCAGGAATAAGCCATCAGGTTTTACCTTATAAAGAATAAATGAAACGTTTAAACATCACAAACACGCTGCTACCTAAGATTACCTTTCTGTAGGTCCTCTTTTAGGCTCTTCACCTGCAGCAGGAGGGGACTGGGAATATTTCACAAGGGACACATTATAGTTTCAATGGCAAACGCTTAACCCTATAAAAATACAGCAATCTTACATAATCTCACCTGTATTCATCGGTGGGATGTGCAATCTCAATGATATTCCCCAAAGTGACTTGAGGGAAAACTTTTGGGTTCACAACCAACTCATCGTCTGTTCGGAGGATAAGTTCATTTGCAAAAGCAATCAAATCTTTGCAGAGAAACAAACACGGAGAAGAGTCTCTACTCACCGCTTCCACCGAAACCTTTCTTGTGCAGCACAAGCTTATAGGACTTACTGGTCTTCATGGTTTAACTGGGAAACAAAACCACGAGATCATCAGTGACATCTCAAACCAATGAGAGAGCTGAATTCTGGCTCATATGAAGGTATTGACCCTGCCCGTCATGACCAACAAGCAGGACTTCTGCAATAACGGTCTTAACTACTACTTAACACTAAAGGAAGACATAAACACGTGAACACGAAGAAAACAGTACCTGAACTCTATTTCTCCAACAATTCACTGCCAGCAGCTCAGATTGTCCACAGATGGTGATAGCATTGTAGCCTAGCAAACGACAAGTGGCTACAACAGCTTACAGCATCGACCTGACAGCAGCACCAAGGCGGTTATAACTGCCTACAATGAAAAGGCATCCAAACAACTCAGATCAGGTTTAACTACAGCTTCCAGGCAGACATACGTAGCAGTCGTGTGACTGACTATTACCTACACTCTGTACACTTCCTCCATATCATGGAAACGAGCGATGCGATTGGTTCGTGGCAGTTCAGAGAGCGTGTTAGAAAATCAAGAGACTAACTCCGCTCATTTCCGGCTTCGCTTTTTTTGGCACATTAATCCGAGTGTTAGATTCCCGGCCAGTGCAACACGGTTTAACAACACGTGTGTGCGTAAAACCGTGTACAGGTGAATAGACTTGACTTTCTGGGGATTTATTGGCCTGAATTATTGAGCATAGATTAAGCCAGGTCACACCATACACATACCCATTTTAGCCCTGAACTCATTAAAACAGCGTTGTGTTGTTTTTTTTAAACATTTCAGAAGAAAGGAAACGAATTTGATAAGATCTTTGTAGGAAGAACGGGAAAATGTCAACGCTAAAGAGACATATTCTGGGTGATCTTTTCTTTACATGTAAAACAGTAGATTTGCATTTGTCTGCTGGTAGGAGGAAATCGTTCACGAAAACTTTGCGTTGGCCGGGAATCGAACCCGGGTCAACTGCTTGGAAGGCAGCTATGCTAACCACTATACCACCAACGCATGTGTAAATGACCACGCGGTCTGGTAAACTGGTGTTACTGGTCATTCAACTTGACATCGACACCAGTGTCTCCGTAGCGTAGTGGTTTAAGATAAGATAAGATAACCTTTATTAGTCCCACACGTGGGAAATTTGTTTTGTCACAGCAGGAAGTGGACAGTGCAAAAGTTACTGTACACAACTGTACAGAATGACGTTCGCCTAACACGCGAACGGTTCGGAAGGAGTGGTTAATTGCTCTGGGTGTTCTGTTTTTGTTTGTTTAAATGGCTAAATATTTATGACCTTTTTTTGCTGTATGAAAAGACAAAACACAAAACCTATGCGCCCAACGTGGGGCTCGAACCCACGACCCTGAGATTAAGAGTCTCATGCTCTACCGACTGAGCTAGCCGGGCAACTGCAGACGAGGTAAAAATAATTGCGATTTAGCCTGCAGTGTTAGAGTACAGAGCTGGTGGTATTGTTTATTGCTGTGTGTATGCTCAACAATACTTTAAGTGTTGTTCATTGTAAACGGAAAAGTTAGTGGACTAAGGAAAAGACAAGATTTTTTTCGTCAAAGTTTACGGGTTTATTCTTCTTGAAGGGCTTCTGGGCTCGTGTGTCTCTGTGGCGCAATCGGTTAGCGCGTTCGGCTGTTAACCGAAAGGTTGGTGGTTCGAGCCCACCCAGGGACGGTGCTTTTTGTTCATTATTTATGTTGTAACGTTGCAAACTTTATTTTTTTGGGTTGTCTTGAATTAATAATGTTGGTAATTACATTAAATTAATTTTATAGGTGATTTGAAATTAAATCCCAATGTTAGTGAGTTCAAAATAAAATTCAAGTTGTAATTACTTAAAGAAATTCAATAGGTTACATATTTTTTCTCCACTATAACTTCTGATTTCAAGTTCCCTCCCCTGCCCACTTAACTAGCCCGGGCAAATTCACATATGGTGAATATGGCATGGTGGACTTGCAAGCTTATGTAAAAGACATAAGCTTGAAAGACATAAGCACAATGTGTAAATTTGAAACAAAAACAGGGTTGCTAAAAATTACAGATTACGCCATGGTTATGGTGGGGGAACGTCTCTCTTGTCTTCACTAAGATTGTTTTTGTTCCCTCAAAACTTGGGGTAGCCTTAGATCACATCTATCATCTTTAACTAAAGTATTAGAGCATTAATTAATGCAATATAGTCTGCAAGATTGAATTCTTCTGTTTGTGTGGTCTACAGATAAAGGAGAAGTTCAAGAGTTCAACCACTGTAAGCCTTGAATGGCTACACTTGACCATTGCACCCCAAAACTGATGGATGTCATTTTTTCAAGGGGAGGAGCTAAGGGCAGCTCAAGGACATGCTTCTTGAGGTAGGACAACTATTTAGACTTTGGGTAGCTTTGAAATGCACTTTGTTGGCAGTCACCCATGTAGTTTATACTCATACTTTATTTTTTCTTAAATAGCGCAAGACAATTGAAATACTTAGAGAAGTAGCCATCTGCTGCCTCATCACATACCGTGGAGAGACGGAAGAGGACCTTTTCATGGAGTTTGGTGTAAGTAATTCAGCATTGTGTGTGTGTGTGTGTTCCACACACACACACACACTGATCATCCACTGATCATCTGAATTCATTAAGATTCAGTACGTATAAAAGTCTAATGCAGGGGTCGGCAACCCTAGGCAAGGGTTAACTGATGGCACGGCCATAGCTGGACTGGCCATCGGGCATTTGCTCGGTGGCCCGATGATTTTTTTTTTTTGTAACCGTATAAACAATGAAAGGTGGTGGATTGGCCAGATGCTGGTCAGTGTGTAAAAATAACTCAGTTGTTTGGTGGTGGCATCGCGGAGCTTCCTCAGATTCAGTAACATTAGCAAGTGGTGGAGGCCAGCAGGTGGATGAGAGAAAGGGGAGGCAAGAGGAGAGACCCGAGGCAGGTGAACTGAACTTGAGGTAAGAAGTTATGAGCTGCAGTCTATCTGGTCAGATATAAACCAAGTTTAGGTGGAGTTTATTTTCATTGTGCTGACTTTTTACAGTCAGTTACAATAAGTCATACTGTGTACTAGCTAGCATGACGGAGTTTCTATACAGCTGGGTGGTGCTATGATGTTACTGATAGTGAACTTTATTTTATTTATAAGGTTAGTTAGTAGAGTTGCCAAATGTTCCGTAAAAAGACAGAATCCTCCCGCATTCAGAGAAACTATCACCTGTTTCATGTTGAGCTGAGATGCAGTTTGTCCCGAACTTCAGCTACAATGAAAAAAGACACAAAGGTGGATTTATTCTGTGTCTTTGCTGCACAGCTGCCTCTTCTTCTCCCGCTCTCTCCTGTTTCTACTTCAATCATGAAACTGATCAATGATCAGTTGATCGGCTTTTCTCTCTTGTTTGTTTATCGCCCACTTTACGCCAGAAAGAGGAAACCAACTGATGTCGCACTAAACAACAGCAACTAGTGATGTGTTGGTCGTGAACGAAATGGCTCTTAGAGCCGAATCTTTGACATGAACGACGCGAGCCGGCTTCTTGTCGCGAGTCGTGGGTTTTTTCCCTTTCTCTCACCCTCTCTCTCTCACTTTTTCCCGCTTCACTCAGCACGCGAGCCTTGTGCTTTACGCTGAGCAGAGGGGGGAGGGGCGGTACTTACACTCAGTAGCACAGGAACAGAGCCGGAGGGAGAGAGAGAGAAAGAGAGGCAGGGACAACAACGTCACATTACAAAGGTATAGTAATCATCCACAACTATTTTCAGTTGCAGATGATAAAGGATTCAGAAAGTTTATTCATGCAGGCCCATATGACAGAGAATATGCATCTTCTTTTAGTTTTATATTTTAATTTGAATTATGGATTGGATCAACTGGTCCCTAAATACAATTGACTCCCCTTTCTCAACGAGAAGTCTTGGCTTGGGTGAGCCTGAGTGCTGAAGATATCTACCTATCCTGAACCATGGTAACAGGGATCTGGCTGATCGGAGTTGGCTTGGCCCTGACTTATCGAAGAATTAAGAAAGCTGAACCGGCTGTTCAAACCCCCACAAGGCTGCCCGCTGGGATTGGAACGATGGGAGAGGCGTGAGTTTCTCAAAATGGCTCATTGAGTGCAGCACGGATAAGATCTTGGAGAGGCTACGGCTGCTGTGAATACTTGGAATAAGATCTCTGACTGCAGACTGGATACATCTCGGAAGGGCTAGCCCGGAATAACATCTCTGTGTGCAAATTGGATGACATCTCGGGGAGGCACACTGCCGTGAGTTCTCAGAATCGGCTCCTTGAGCACAAGAAATGACAACATCACAGAACGCAAGTATGGCGAAGCTCGCGGCTCTCCAACGGGTGATTGAGAGACCAGTGTTGGACTGTAGAACTGCTTTGAAATTCATATGAGCTGTTCGCACTAAAGTAAAACCACCATCACTTATGCAGATACCCCTTTGGCGCCAGCTGCGGTCTCGAGGCTGGAGCTGAACAAAAACACCCTGATAACGACTGTGTTTAGACTGTTCTTCCCATTCTATGCAAGGCCACCTGGGTTGGCTGGAAGACTGTTTACTTAGCCTGGCAGGGCGAAGGACACTGTCTCAGCTGAACTATGGACATGCACACACATATACACTGATATGCACACACTCATCCCCCCTCCCTTTCCAAACGCCTTCGACGCTTATTCCCCTCCGATGCTGACGGTGGATCAAGGAGACCAGCGCACAGGCTGCAGGCCCGGATGTGCTGTCTAAATCAGCTGTCTCTCACCCTTTACCCCCCCCTGTTACTTGTCATGTGTTTCTTTGGTGTATTCAGAGTTTTTCATGTGCAGAGGTGTTTTTCTGTTCTCAGACTGATCTCCCTGTGTGAGCTCAGTCTGGGGGGAGTTATTTTTTCTCCTTATCTTTCCTCATGTGGTGCATTTCCCATTGTTATACCTCTCTGACCTGTCTTCCCCATGTGATGTTTTGTGTATGTATGGTCGGAGGGTAAGATGGTGCCGCCATTGTGTGCAATAGGTCGGCAGCCTTATGAAATTTCCCCTTGTGGGACTAATAAAGGTATATCAATCAATCAATCAATCAATCAATCAATCAATCAATCAATCAATCAAAGGGCTTGTGTCTTCTATCCTTTCTTCCTTCCATCACGCAGAACTACTTGCGGCAGATGGCCCGCCCCTCCCTGAGCCCGGTTCTGGAGGTTTCTTCCTGTTGAAAAGGAGTTTTTCCTTTCCGCTCTTGCAATACTTACTCAAAGGGGGTTGTCTGATTTTCTCTGTATTATAAAAAGTTTCTATTTGAACATTTTGTGTTGCAGGCTTGTAGATACTACGATAAAACATAAGCAGAGCACACACTGCCACAGTTAAATTGCGATGTCCAAAACAAACCATAAAAAGTAAACTGAAGAAATAAACTCATTGTCTAGATAAGGACCATACGTCACTCTTTTTTTTTTCTTCTCAAAAGTAACCAAAGCAACAGACGACGACTTTAACTTGTTTTGTTTTCCATACGTAAAACATGTAAAAACGCTGTGTAACTTCAGCCTCCTCAGTCCATAACACTGAGGCAGGTATTGCACCTAATCATATTAAACAACACAACATTATGGTGACAGCGATTATGACGACTGTGAAGATTAAGCTTATTCCCTCTGCTCTAGCTCCGCCCTTTGTAAGCTCCCCGCTCTCAGCCAGATCTCACACTACCAGTGAATCACAACATTGACTGACTGGCTTTTAGAACCAGTTCTTATTCACCGGACAAAGGTAAGAGCTGGTCATTTCTTTCTTTAGAAAGCATGCATTGGTGCAAATATTTATTTTTGCATTGAAAACCGTTATTGTTAATGCTGCTGGTGTAAGTGTAGCCTTTGACACACACAGTAATGTCATTGTTCTGCAGATGTGGTTAACACTCAGTTACTTTGTGTTGGTTTGGTGTTCCACAAACATGTTGCATATAAATCTGTTTATGTGTGCTTCTGCATTTCTTCATTTTCTTAAATCAATTCTTATGTGTTTTCTTACTGACTCTTCAAGCCATGTCATGTTAAAAAGCATCGCCCTCTACAGTTAAAGTTCACCTCTTTAACTGAATGTTCATCGAAACCAGTGAAGGAAGAAATGAAAGCTTTGACAACCTGAACGAATTAGCTGCCTCAGCCTGACGGGCTTCATCAGTTATATGACTGACATAGCTTTGCTGTCATCGACCGCCCAGCTGTCTCAGCAGCTTTCACTGTGGCACGTACTGGTGTATGAAAGCAATATATCTGTGATATTTAGTGATCGCAGTTGCTAATCAGACGGATGCATAGCAAATAAAGAAATAAATACAACATTTTCCAGCACGTCTTTTTATGCACAATTGCCTGGTCTCAGTTCATGTGGGAGGCAAAATAAAATAAAAATTAGAGCAATGATATGCACGTAATGACGTGGCTACATCAATGTAGCCACGTCATTTTTCTGTTTAGTTTAAACGTTGCTGTCAGCTCGGTGCTGATACGTGAATGTGTTACTAAAAGAAAGACATCGTGTTGTAACAAATGGCTTTGAACTGGGAGTGCAGACAGAACTCCAACGTTTCTGTGTGTTTGACAAGCATACAAAAATGTTTGAGTAATGATCCATAAAACAGATAAATAACACAATCATGAGTCCATCAGCTTCTTTTTAATCAGTTACAATGTTACCATTGTAAAAACGGTCACAGAGGATTTTCAGGGTCATACCAATAAAATAAATATCTAAATAATATTTATTATAAATAATAAATAAAATAAAACTTCATTGTCTTGTTTAGCTTTCGTTAAATTTTATTGGTTTTAGCTCACAAATGATGTCATATCTCACTCACATATATAAGCTGTCCTAAGTGTGACTCCTGGTAATCTCATCTTAATCTGATAAGTAAACTTCAGCCTAGTTTAAACTAAATGTTTGTGACAACTGTGCTTAAATGCATGAATCATGCTGCAGATATTCAGATTTGGAGCTGTCACGATGTTGATTAGTTGTGACATGAAGCCAAAATGACACAAGCTTATTGAAGCTAAAGAAAACACTGTTATCTACTCTGTGTGTCGCAGGCTGCAGGATGTCTGCCACCACTCAGGAAGAGGACGACGTGCCCGCCAATCACACAGGTCAGCGACGTCACACGATCGTCTATTACAGCTGGGTGCAAAACTCGTGGATTCAGGCTGTTATTGCCTTCGATGCTGTTTTGACTCGTGGTCGCCGACTCGTGGCGTTTTGCACTCATGAAAACACGTTGCTTTGTGTGTCTGCAGGTCCCAAAGGTGTCATTAATGACTGGCGAAGGTTTAAGTTGGACAGTGTGGATCAGACTGTCCCTCAGAACAAGAGAGAGCTGCTGAGACAAATGTCCAGTCCTCGAGATGATGACAAGGAGAGACTCAACAGAAAGGTGAACGGAAACATCTGGAACAATACAATCATAGTAACGACACAGAGAGGCATGCAAGTGTAAAAGCAAGTGCAGCAGTAACATGTTTTCTCACCTGTAGATGAGCGTTCAGGAGTACGAGTTGATCCAAGAGGAGGACGAACGCTGCCTAAAACGCTACAGGAAACAGTGCATGCAGGAAATGCACGAGCGCCTGAGCTTTGGTCCCAAGTTTGAATCCGTCCATGAACTTGAGAGCGGAGAAGCCTTCCTTGAAGTCATAGAGAAGGAACACCGGTTGACCCTGGTGGTGGTCCACATCTACCAGCATGGTGTCAAAGGTCAGGTGTTTGAGGGGGGTGCATATTCAAGGGTAGTCTCAACACGACTAACTTCTTCTTCTTCTCTGTGCTTCGTCAGGCTGTGAAGAGCTGAACTCATGCCTGGACTGTTTGGCTACTGAATACTCCAGTGTTAAATTCTGTCGTATCGATGCCGTGGCCACCGGTGCTGCTGAACGCTTCTCCTCTGAGGTTAGTGCACTGCTACCTTGCTGATTTAGACTTTTAAATACACTTTCAGCTCCAGAACGTGTAGCACAGAACTTTGTTTTGGGTGTAGATAGAATTTTATTTTGAACGTGCAAATATAACTGAAACAAGAAGAACATCTGGTTGTCATGTGTATCTCTGTGTCTACACAATGTGTGCTTGAAGAGGAGTATGATGATGTTTACACTTGTTCAAATGTCCTTATTTACAAATCAATATTCAGAGTTTACATTATATGTTTAACTGTAAACACGTCTACACATAAACACACATGAAACAATTTCAGCACGTAAACCGAAACAACAACAAACTACATTTTTACATAAACTAAGCACGCTATGGTAACACACTAATGAGCTTATTTTATATCTGTGTGACAAACACCTTAATGAACACTAAGCTTGGGTTACTCTGGCCTTGATCTATAAAAATGAGGATTGGTGGACAACTCCATCCCTGCAGGGATTTCTCTGGGATCTTATTTCCATCCTGTTCCCTAAACTGAAAACATTATTTTTAAGGCTTCTTGTCCAGGAAATATTCCTGTGGCTGGAAGTTACTTCCAATTATAATGACTACAAGCTCATTTGGAGTTTTGTTGCTATTCTTGCAGGTTCTTCCAACCCTATTGGTGTACAAGGCTGGTGAGTTACTGGGTAACTTCCTGGCTGTGACCCAACACTTCAATGAAGAGTTCTTTGCGACAGATGTTGAGGCCTTTCTCAATGAATATGGCCTCTTACCCGAGAAGGAGTTTGAAGCGTGTGCTGCTGATGAGGATGAGGGAGGGGAAGTGGAATAGAGCATTTATGCAGTGTGCTGGAGGGCAGCAAATACAAGTAGAAACCAGGATGGGCGGATCTGACGGTAAGGGGCAAATGAAAAGGAGAGCTGAGGAAAAGAAGTGGAAGAACAGCAGCATGTTTAAAAAAAGTACAACACTGTGCATACAGATAAAGATCTAGCAGCTCAAATGCTGAATCTATTTAGAGACTGTTAGACGTAAACCACAGAGCAGGTCTGTGCTGAAATACTGCTTAGCAGTGATGTCATAACTCTCCAATAAAAGATTCTTCATCACAGTTCTTCCTGTCAGCGTCTGTCTTTTTTATAATTAGCAACATTCATATTTTAATGTGACGTATATGAAACATCACCATGGACTGCAGAGGTGGGAGGGAACAAAGTGCAAATACATCTGTGCTGTATTCTTCTGACAGCGTTTTACTTTTACTCCATTTTTAAACAAATTTCTGCACTTTCTCAAAACAGGTTCGTTACTTTTGTTTTGACAGATCTGAGTCATTATTTCACACTGCGAGCCTCGGTGCCTCGAAGAGTTTAAGCAGCTCTGAAGGCAAAAGAAGATCCAAGCTGGTGCGAGCAAAGTGTAACTAAGGAAGTAAACTTGTCTTTTGTCTTCATTTGGGTCACAAAATATAATCTATTCATTCATGTCTATGACAGCGTTTCCCCCTAAAGACAGTGAATTACTTTTCATGTCTGGAAAGACTCCACTATAATAGAGGTGGTGACGATGAGTCGAGGCTTTAATTATCCAGTCTGTTCTGTTCTGTCATCATTGCACATTAGGATTTAAAAAAGTACTTTGAAGAAGGACGATTACATGAACCTCAACAGGGTAAAAGAACGAGGCGGTGTACAGGGTGCATTTAGGTCATTATGCCAATATTTCATATCCATACTGGACTCAAAAGTTTCATTTTTTACTAAACTGATGTGTTTTTAGTGGAGCATCTTGATTTATTGGGCAACTTCTATGAAAATACCCTCCTGCTATAAACCATCAACGCATCGACTCCTGATTAGTGCAAATATCCAGTTAATTATATGGCAGCATGGCAGGAACTGCGAGCATTTAGACATGCAGGCATGAAGGAGAAGGGTGACTTTGAACCCTGCACAAACTGCTCATATATTAGGATTTTCCTAACAACCATGTATCTGTAACAGTTTATAGGGAAAGGTCAGAAAAAAAGAGAAAATATGTAGGGAGCCATATTTCTGTGGCCAAAAATACCTTGCTAAGAAATCAGATGAAAAAGGACCAGATAAGCAGATCAACAAGGTTTCCAACGCTTCTGTAACTAAATAAGGTTTTTTTGAGCTGTCATGTGGCGAAATTAAATAAACATGTCATTGTTATTGCCTGACTGCTTTCAGGTGATAGGAAGGCAACAGCAAGCCAAATAACTTCACTTCAGCAGCAGCCTTAACAATAGAAGATCCCTCCGAGCGTTACCACTCATAGCTAAGACCAGGAAACTGAGGCTCAACAAACCTGGGAAACATAAGATTGGAAAAACGCTCTCTGGTCTAATGAGTTTTGATTTCTGCTGCAACTTCCAGATGTTCTGGTCAGAATTTGGTGTGAACAACATGAAAGCATGAATCCATCCTGTCTCTCTGTCTGGTATAATGGGTTGGAGGACATTATCTTCTCACACTTCGGTCCCCAGCTGACTGTTCATCATGTAAACACCGAGGCCTGCTGAGTGCTGCTGACCACAGTAATGGCTGCTTCCAGCAGGGTACCATGGCACCAAGCTCAGATCACCTGTTGGTTTTTTACAGTTTTTCTCAGATCAAAATGAAAATTCTCAAAACCATTACTGCAACCTCCACAGATTGTTTTCACTTAATACAAGATATTTTGACTTGAAACAAGTGAAAATTATCTAGTTTTTCTGTAGCTTACTGGAATGCTGCTTTGTAGCTGTTTTTCTCTTATTTTAAGTGTAATGAGATATTTGACTAGAAATAAGAGAAATATACTTGGTAACATTTTGAGTTTTTGCAGTTTACCGTGCCACTATCGAGAGCGTGCACGCCATCCCTGTGTGGTACCCTGGTTGCACAACAGTTGCACAACAGATTAAAGTCAGAATTCTGAGATTAAAGTACTTTAATCACAGACGCCCTCAGACATCGGTGTGTTGGTGGTTCTTTGTGTCCGGGGATGGGCGTCCAGGTACCCACCGGCTCACTCCTTGGTGGCTGCTTGTCGGGGCCTGGAGCCTGGGGCTCGCTCGGGCCACTTCGGGGGTGGGGTGCCCTTGGCCTCTCGGCCTGGGGCTCGGTCACTCTGGCACAGCTGGCTGCTGGGAGCTCACGGGCACGTCACTGCAACCCCCCTGGCTTCTGCTCCCCAGCTGCTGAGTGACCCCTCATCTGGGACTCTCCTCAGCTCTTTCTGGGACAGTGGCTCAGCTGCCCCTCTGTTGGTCTTCCTTGGTCTCTTGTGTTCTGGGGGCCTCTGGATGTCTGGAGTCTTGATCTCCTCCATACCTGCTTCATGCCCTGGAGGACGGGGCTGTGGCCCCCCCACACCCTCTAGCAGATCATTACATGAAGGAACCTTTTAAAAACAAGCGCGTTCATGCTCACAGGTGTACACACGGGTGCTCACACACACAAACTACACCCTTTTTGGCTCCTACCTCAAAGCACACTGTGCTGTCGATCCTACGTGCTGCACAATAATGTTTAATATTTAGTATTTACTGTCATATTCACATAGATCATCGTGATGATTGCTCTCTTTTTCTGCTTGTTTTCTCTTTTTTCTTTCTCAACAGGTGATCCAGGTGATTGATAGATGGATTTTTGTCTGTTTGTTTTGTTGGTTTTTGCCCTTTATCACCGTCCCTCTTCCCCGCTGTTTTTCTTTCCCTCTTTCTTTCCCCCAGTCAAGTCTGTCCCGTGTGTAGCAAGTGAAAATAAATTAAAATAAACAATAAAAGGTGAATCAAATGGACCATTACGGCAAAGCTGGGATGGTCCATTTGGTAAAGTAAGTCCGTTGGGCATCTTTCTTCGCCTTTAGACAATAATTCTGATGCAAAAGAGCCAAACAGGACAGACGGGAAAACAAAACAAAACAAAACAAAACAAAACAAAACAAAACAAAACAAAACAAAACAAAACAAAACAAAACAAAACAAAACAAAACAAAAGGAACTGGGACTTCTCGGCTGTCAGTCGGTTTGTTTTCTTTCCAAGTCAATGAACATCCTTCTCTTTTGTTGGTGGTTCGTTCTTCTGACCTCTCCTTATCCTGGTCACATGTCTCCACTTACCTTTCACATGCAGTGATGCAGGACACGTGGTGTGCAGAGACCATCTCTAAAGACCTCACAGTGATTTAAGGGCACTATGCATCCAGGACAGGGACAGATCTCCTCACAGACTGTACAGCTGGCAGCTGTTTTACAACCCATAAAACAGCTGTTTAAAAACTTCAGCAACAAATGGAGTGACCTCTTCATTCTTCATGTTGTCATGTTTCTCTAGAGTTTCATCTCTCTGTGTTTTACTTCAGTGAATCTGATTCATTCGATGCAGGCTGTCAGTCTGATACTTTGCTTTAACATTTTAAATGCTGCTTTTGGCTTTGGAGGTGCAGTTTCTTTCAGGAAGGCTGTGAACTCTTACATTCCTCTCTCTGAGCTCAAAAGTTAGTTTCAGGTATTTTTCTTTCTTATCTTCAAGCTGGCCGCTATTAAACAGGAAGTGAACAGACCGATTCTTCTCATTTTTAGCACATTTAAGTTTTGCACCTTCAGGAGCTTAAATGTATTTTTAGGTTTTCTTCCATCTGAGTGTGATGAGAGCTGTAATTCTTTTCCTACATATCGTTACAAAGAATTTACACTGAATCAAAGATGTACATCAGTCAGTCACCCAGTCGATTGTCTGTCGCCTTCATTGCCAGACCCACTGCACTAACTTCATGAACTCCATCCAACAAGTCCATCATGTTCAGTCCCTCTGGAGTCTCCATATCCAGGAGTGTTGATGATGGTCAGAGAGTCGGGCAGAGTTTCATCTTCAAAATCAAAGATCTCGTACAGGATCACACCTGATGTCTGACTTCTTTTCTCCTAAACCAGACTTCATCCTCCCACTCCACTCCCATCGTGTAGTTGAGCAGAGTGCTGACCAGAGCAGATTTAAGCCACAATTAAGATGGTTTTATTTGTCTTGTCTTGATTGTTTTCTCCAACAGTCATTCTGTGACAAACATGTGGTCACAACTATAATTCAGTGTTGTTACATATGGAGGTAATTGCGCATGTTTCACTTTGCTGCTGTAATGAGGTTCACAAAGTGAGGGAGTGCCATATCACTTTGGACAGTAGAGGGCAGCAGAGTGCCTTGGGACTGAGTTCCTGTACACTTGTGTAACTTTGTCTTCATTGCAAGTTTTTTTTTTTGGGTAGCATGTGTGTAAAATGTTCCGAGGTTACATCGTTCATGATGCATAATTTGAAATTATTTATCTTTATTAAAGCAATCAGGGGAAAACTCTTTTTTTTTCTTCGTTTACTCCAAGATGTGGTGTGTGTATTTTTTATGGGGTTAACCTTCTTCTAAAATCTGTTGTTATTTCAATATTTCTGTTCAACTATTTCACGTTGTGTTTGAGCACAACTCGTTGGAAATACCGTTTACTCCTTTTGTTTTATTTTAATTTGTAGGAAACTAGCACAACTTCCGCTTTGTTCCGCGTACGCACAGATGGGCCTTGATGAAGCACAATTTCACCTCAGCGCCTCCTTATTGGGAAAATCTGCACAAGGGCTCCCACTACAGCAAGTCTGCCCTGATGTGGGAAAATGAGAAATTGAGCACAAAGATAAGGCTGTTGAAACACAACACCATCACCGTCCCTAAAACACACTGTTCTCTTTCATTTTAACAATCTGTTTAACAGAATAAAACAACTATTTCTGATGGTAAATAAAAGTCACAAAACATCATAAATGCATGTGTGTGTGTGTGTGATTATGGATAGATGGATAGATGGTTGTGCACCCCCCTGCAGTTCACCTACTGGTCTGGAATTGGGGTGGATGACGCTCTCATCTACCTGTTACGCCGATCCCTCTCTCACCTAGAGCAGGCAGGGAGCACTGTGAGGATCATGTTTTTTGACTTCTCCAGTGCTTTCTACACCATCCAGCCTGCACTACTGAGGGAAGCTGGACGGAGCCAGAGAGCCAATGCTACCTACAGAAGATGATGTTGATGATACAGCCATCATCGGATGTGTATCACACAGGAAAGAACAGGAATACAGGGGGGTCATCAGTGACTTTTTTGGCTGGTGTGAGACCAAGACAAAGGAGATGGTCATAGACTTCAGGAGGAAGTCACCCCCTACAACACTGGTGAACATCTAAGGAAAAGACATTGAGATAGTGGACTCTTGTCCTATGCACGGACAGGGACAGGAGCAGGACTGACAAACTGGTGTGGAGGTCTAGCTCTGTGCTGGGATGTCCTCTGGAGTCTGTGGAGGCGGTGGGTGAGAGGAGGATGTTAGTACAGTTGACATCCATCATGAACAACCCACATCACCCTATGCATGAGTCTCAAGTGTGCTGAGCAGCTCCTTTAGTCAGAGACTGAAACACCGTCGCTGCAGGAAGGAGCGCTTTGGCAAATCATTCATCCCAACAGCAGTTAGACTCTAAAACTCCTCAATCACTGTCATGAGTTACTGGACATTGTGGACATCCATGGTCACACTTCATGCATATTCCACCTTTTATATGTATGGACGTGTGCGTGTATATGTATACATATGCAGTGTTGGGGAGTAACAGAATACATGTACCGCCGTTACGTATTTCAAATACAAAATATGAGTAACTGTATTCTGTTACAGTTACCGTTTAAAAAGGTGGTATTTAGAATACAGTTACTTTGTTGAAATGAAGGGATTACACAGCGGTCTTTTTCTGTTTCATATGTTAGACTGTCCCCTCTCTATGTTTGGTAATTCCACGTCAGAACAAAACAGGCATTAAGAAGTAAGTCTAAGTCTAAGTCCTGTGTCTCATGTCACCTCTACTTGCAGCCTGCATAATAATGTGACAAAATAGTTTTCAAAATTATTGTTTGAAAAATTATTTAATAAGAAGGCAGTAGGCAGAGTGTTACAGGCATCGCCCTAAAGAATGTAGCCTCGTGGGCAGTGTAGCCCAGCTGTAAGTAAGCTATTAAGACTCGACTGTACACCGTGTTCGTGTTTTCCTCCAGGGGCGATTCTAGGATTAGAGCTTTGGGGGTGCTGAGCACCCAGAGAGCTGCCCAGCCAGGCAAGGTAAATCATATGATTCTTAAATTCATCAAGTCTCTCTGTGCCTGGGTCCTCGTTTCAAAACATGACTTCACTGTTTTGTACATTTTAACACAATTTAATCCCACATTTGTGAAAGAAAAGCAAAACACTTTTTTGAAAAGTCTGTAACAAAACCATCAAATCTGATAAAGGGTTTTTAAATGCGGCAAAAGAAGAATGGATTGGAATAAAAAAAATACATATCCTAACCTTAATTACCTGGGGAAAATTATGAATGATGCTCATAGTAAAAAGTAAACTGAGTGCATTTTTTGGACTAAGATTCACTTTTAATGTGTATGTATAATATAATACAGATACATAAAAAACACTCCCAAAACAGAATAAATTATTACAAATAAAAATCTTTACTGCAAATACTAATTTTGTGTTGTAAGATTTAGGAGTTTCATGCTTTCATAGTGGTACTTGGGAGAGCTTGACATTTTTTCAGGTGTACTGTAAAAAGTAAACACTGATAAGTGTTTGTGTGCTTTTGGAAAACATTTAAAGCTGCAGTACAGAATCTTTGAAACAAGCTTAAAACATTTTTAGAATATAAACAGAGCATCTGCTTCTCTTTACAGCTCCTCACTCCACCAGGGCTGTTTGGCACTTTCTGATAGTGTGCAAATGTGATGTACGTACTGCGACAGTCATACAGACAACTGGACGGTCCAAAAGCTGGCCTACCTATTACTGGCTGAGGTTTTAGTAGAGTTGTGGCTGAACCACATAAAAATATATCATTAATTTTAATCTCCCCGATCAATGATAATGTTATGTTGGAATGTTGTTAAAGAGGGTCAAAATGTTTCAACCAAGTTTGTTTTGCAGATTCTGTACAGCAGCTTTAATATGGGAGGACACAACTTCCAGGTTTTTTCTCTTTGTCAGTAGAACAGTTTCTGTTGTGCCTGTCTCTGTTCCCTGTCTGTTTTCTTACCTGGTTCTTCCTGACCTTCCTGAACTTTCTCTTCACGTTCCCCTCTTTCCTCTCTCCCTCTTTGGACTGACAATCATACACAAATAAATTGTATTCAATTAGATGAAAAATTACATTAATATGAAAAAATACTATTAAGATCACTAACAAAAAGTCCTCTCTCAGTCTACTTTCAACCAAAAGGCAAACAACCAAACCACATGAACATCTAATAAAATATATAAATATTGAAACACTGATCCAACATTATTCTTGATTGATGGATCATTTGTTCTTACACTTTTACCTGAATGTGGCTCCTTTTTTTGAAAAAAAAAAAACAAAAAACCTTCCTTATATCCATTATGAACCTGGCTGTCTCTCTGTACAAAACACACACACACACACACACACACACACACACACACACACAACAGGAGTTATAAGGTTAATGGGCATTTGGTCAGTTAGCTAGTTAGTATCCATTTAAAACAGGACAGTGGTAACAACAGCAGGCTACGGACAATTTTAAGTTTTAGCTTTTAAATAGGCTGTATACGTTTCAATGGGAGCAACAGGACGGTCAAATGTCACTGATTTTACTACAGTGTAGAACGGATTGTAGGGTAGCAAACATCACCGGAAAACAAGTTTTTTTACACAGCAGGTTACCTGGTGTAATGTTTTTCAGTAAAAAGAAACATGGTCTGACTCCTACCTAACTATATAAAGAGTAACTGAAGGTTAAATGCAGCTAACATGTCCTGTTTTAAGCCAGGCACTAACACCTCCGCTCCGCACCGTCTCAGCCACCATCGCTCCGGCAGCAAGAGCGCTAGAGCCAGAGCAGGAGAGAGCTGGAACAAACCATTTTGGGAGGGGGGGGGGGGGGGGGGGGGTGTATCTATACTTTTGTTGTTAAAATGTTACGTCTCAACCAAGTACTGTATGCTTTTTATATTTTCAGCAGTGTGTCACACAAACAGCAAATATTGTCAAAAAAAGTAAGAAATCTTTGGGGGTGCTTTGATTCATTTTGGAGGTGCTGAAGCACCTCCAAAATGGGCTAAAATCGCCCCTGTTTTCCTCTGAAACAATAAGCTCCGTTGGAGCAGCCTTTCAACGCCTCTCTCTGTCTCTCGCTAGCAAAGTTGACCCAGACAACAAAGTAAAGCTAGTTTTCAGCTACGAGCCGACACAGAACCCACCGTATAAAAGTAACCTTCCCAACACTGCCAACCACCTACAGTGAAGTTGGGAGAGCACTCAAATGACTTGGGGGGTTAAACGCCATCCAGTCCTGGTGTTTACATCAGCATCTACCACTCATCTCTGGAGACTTAGTTTGTCCAAATGATCAGCACTGGTATTTGCTGCTGCTGTTGCTTCAAATAGTGAATATTGTGTTTTCACCAGTGTTATCAAAAGGTATCACTATTTTCTTGAAACACCTGATCGCCGAACACCACAGGTTTGTTTCCACACAAGCAGCTGCTACCAAAGCATCACTTCATGGTGCATTATCCTACATGTACACTCAAAACAGGACCATGTTTGCATAGCTGATTCATGCGCCATGAAGCGAAACACAACTTCTTTAAGAAACAATTGAAAAGTTTAAAAAATGTAACTAAAACTATAAAACAATCAATAAAACAAGTGATTTTGCTTTCAGGTGGAGACATTTGACCCCAGGAGACTGACCACTGGACCAGGTAACATGCTTTCTTGAAATACATTGGCCTGGGGCTGTGAGATAGCAGAGACTCTTCAGCCAATCAACACCAAGGTGTTAAACATCAGATGGGCAAAACACCATAGAAATATTTATCTTGCAGATTGAGTTGTTTGTATAAAAGTCTGATGTGCAATGCCAGTTTTTCACACGTTCGACCATGCTGTTGTGAAGGATGAGAAGGTTATTTATGATTACTTTTGCACTGCAAACAGCACGTCTCAATGAGCATTTCAGTGCTTTTCTGAAAGTTTAACTCTGCTCTAAGAGTAAATTTAACTCCATTTAGACTGGGTCCAAATGCTGTCTTTTTTAGAGTAACATTTTATTCAGGTTAAGTAAAATTTACTCAGTGAATTTTACTGTGTACTGATTTAAAAACCCCCACAAACACACATATTGTGGAGGTATGTAAGGACGACACGAGAGCTCATACATTTTACTCAAACTTCAAATCTTGAAGGAGCCTTTACTCAAAATCTCAGCTTCACTTAGCTTTCACATCTCTTAGAAGCCAGAAACATGACTCCTCCCACTTCCCCTGGTGGTCCACCACAATATATATACATATCCTTTTAACTGTAATGCTAATTGACTTTATTTATGTAATTTATATTTTTTAGAGTTCCTGTGATTGCTCTGTATGACTTTAACTTGTTGGAAATTTTGCGTCCACCTTTGGGAACAAACTACTTTTGGATATGTAGTTTAATTTCCCCTTTAAATTTGTGTTGGTTCAGTCCAGAGCCTATTTGGGCTCTGGTTCAACCAGTCATCCAGTACTGTTTATGTGTGAACGTGTGATTGGTTCATTTGAATTGTTTTCTGCACAATACTTTTGTATTTAAACACAAACTTTTTGATATTTGTTAATGGTCTTGATGAAGGCCACGAGCTGAAATGGGCTGCTCTGCTAACAAAGTTGTTCCCAAGTGTTGCTGAGTCTTCACCTCACCTGGATTTAAGGCAGCTGGAAAGCTGTACAAGCTGAGAGTGAAGAAGCACTGTCGATAAACATTCACCTGTCTTGCAACACTGTGTGCGTCGAGACTTTCAGTCACAAAACTCAATACAGGACTTAAACCAAAAATACAGCTTTATCTGCTGGATGACGGTGATACAAAAAATGCAAAACTAAGCTGGAAAATTGTATTACTAATTCATTCGGGGAAACAGGGAGTGACACACAGCCATGAGGAAGGACAAAGGACTGAGGGAGACGCTGACCTGAATACACAGAGGGATAACAAGGAAGTGAGAACACACGAGGAACACAGCTGACATGAACTACCATAACGAGACAGGGAAAGCTAGACTGAAAAGAATGAACATGGAAACATGGGACCTTCACAACAAAACAGGAAACATGATACACGAGTGGAGGAGAGGCAGACGAGAGGGAGCAAGGGGACGCGAGGAGAGAGAGCACCAAAACTCAAAACACTGGGTCACAGTCCCAGGACCATGATGGCCGCGAGATGGTCACATATCGTTTTAGTCATCATGCGTTCCACATCTTGGATGGACATGATGAACCGATCACTGTAAACATTTGTATTAGGATGCAGCGTTTGAGACAGATGATCAATGACCAAGCCCCACAAACCCAGATCTCTTGGTTCTTCAGCCTGCTGAAGGAGTGCAGGTGCCCCTTGATCAATGCCCAGCACAATACCATCTGCTGTTGTGCAAACAAAGCTTTTTATGCCAACTGGGTTTGTCTTCATTGGCAGACATTGTCAACACGGACAAGCTCCTGTGAATTTAATCATCTGCCCATCAATAGAAACGCATTCTGGGTGAGCCTGAGATTTGCAGCCTTTCAGAAAAGGCCTCAGAATTGATTACACTCTCTCTGATCCTCTGGAGCATCATCATCAATGAGCCCTTTGACTGGTTGCCTCAGTCTGAAGAATCTGTCACGTGAACTCTTCAGTGATGGCAAGGAATCTCAAGGCTTTGGACCGGTACATCCTGATTGCAGGATACATCAAAATACAGGCACCAAAAAATGATAAATTTCATCAGTTGAAGTGTTGCGTGGGTTCCCACTTCTAGCCAGTGATGTAGCATTAGAGCAATCTGCAATCATTTTCATCAAATCTTTATCAATATACTGCTCTATGTAGTCCAGTGGGGTCCAGCCCTCTCTGTCCTGCACAGTTTCTTCCTCCTGCTTAAACTGGGCTTGATTTGGAGTTAGCGGAAAAGCCTTCCATCACATCCCACAACCTGTCTTGGACTGTTCTTGATGGCTTGGTCCTGGGGTTGTCTGAGACATCAGCCTCATCCTGTTGTGTTCAAGAGTGATGCCTGGGAGTGTGTGATCTGGCAATTTCACAATCTGAACAATGTCCTTCATATTAATCATGGAGACGTTTACGTCCCCTGATAAGCTGAGAGGGCAGTGGAATGGGGTCCTCACACCCACTACTGTCCTCCTCACTGCTGATTAGCTCATGTCATGGACAGGGGCGGATCTAGAGAAATCTTCTTAGGGTGGCATGAGGGGGACAAAGAAATCAAATGGGGTGGCAAAACCAAAGCCTTTTTTTCCAAACACATACGCAGGTGGTTACATGTGGTTAAAATGATTCAAATGCAGTAAGTATACACGTTTTCATATAAATATAGTCTATAGCTTGATTATTCTCTGTAGCCCACATGATTAAACACTTTAGTTACATAAAACATGTGAGTTTTGATGTTATGTACTGTATATATATATACTCACTCGGTGGGCAGTGTGAACAACTCAAGAACAAAGTGACCTATTAAACAAACAAAAAAGAATCAACGCAGAACATTCAAATAGACCCTAGAAATGTCATGTAATAAAAGTTATTGACACGAGGGAGATTTATTAGTTGATCATCTTCCTCTGAGATTTGGAAGTAGGCTGGAATCACATCCAGCACAGTCGACATTCCCAGTTTCAGCAGTGAAGTGTAGGTGTGCACCAAATACAGATCTTTGCTGTTTTTAATGAAAGGAAATATAAAACATTTGATCACCTTGGTACATTCATGGTTTGAAAAAAGTCTGCTATGTCAGCGCTCTCTGTTCACTTTGGCACTCCGGTTTTTTGTACAAGGATGATCTTGTTAGCTCTTTTCCCGCTTTTAGTGTTTCTACCCTTAAATGAACCTTGAAAGATCCCCCAGGAGACAACTGGGCACAGATGGATGTGGTGGAAGCCTGCTGCTTCCTCCTTACCCGATAAACAAGACATTTTGATTGTTTAGACCAAGAGAAGTTGTATTGCTATCATCACTGGTGTCTGACAACAGAGCCATTCATAGTTTTCAATAGCACGGCCTCTTGGAAATATTGCTTTCATCAGATTTGTGGGTTTTTTTAAAAAAAGTTTTTTTTCTGTGAACACTGACCAAGTGTCATGGAAAGCTTCTGCTGACACCGATTTCCTCTGGTTTGTGCCCTTATTCAAGGTTCAAGGTTCAAGGTCCTTTATTTGTCACATGCATAGTTATACAAGTATAACACACAGTGAAATGTAACCTGACACACTCCTCGACATGTGCAAAAATTGAGGGGGGGTAGAGGAAGAACATTATATATATATATATAGTATATACATTGGGTGAATGTGCAGTAGTAGCAGCAAGCAGGTGAATTCTGTACATTAATACGAATAGACATCTGACTATTTTACAGAATAGACAATATAAACATATTTAAAATTAAAGGTATTTGAAATGTACATTGTGCTGATGGGTTTAGAGTGTCTGGAAGAGAGTCCTGTCTCAGTCAATTATAGATGATGTGAGAGGGCGGGTGAGTGTGTTTAGGGCCCGGATGGCTTGGGGATAGAAGCTCCTTCCCAGTGTAATTATCAGTCCAAATATCAAAGAAAATGAAAGATCAAATATAAAGTATGAAAATGGTTCAAGTACCACATTTAGACACTTTTTCTATTAGTTTATTCGACTCATACTGGTACATGTAGGACAACTGTGGCTACACAAGCAAAGTGGATGCAGCAACAGCTTGTTTTTTTTATTAGATTCTGTCAAGGCTGACTGAACAGACTCAAGCACAGACTCTGGGATTAAATTAAACCGTCCTTTATTTACAACACAAAGGGAGCTCTATACAAAGTGAGGGGAATAGTCAGGGGCTCCAGGGATCCACGGGCAGGAAGGGGAATGGTGCTCCACACTCGCTTGCTGATCCACATGCCACTCGTTCCAGTCTCTGCACACACGCTCTGCTCTTGTGATCCAGTTCGCTCCACACTCCACTCCACACTGCAACACTCACTCTCAGCAATCAGGGAAAAGGGTTACGGGAAGGGTCCAGGAAATCTATGGAGAAAAAACCCAAGGATGATCAGAACCAGGAAACCACTAGGAAAAACATGAGGCATGATGAGAGCCGGGTTACACCAATGTGTGAAAAACAACAGTTCAGCGACGAGAAGCTTTGAGCCACTGCTTTGGCCAGGGAAGGCAGGATAATGAGCCACGGGTGCAGCCCGGCCCAGTGAGGCTATGAAGTTCAGAATGAAGTACGTGGTCAAAAGTTACTTAATTTATTGAAAAACTGTCAATGTATAAATGAGATAAAAGAAGTCCCATCAAAGAAATGCAATTTAAAACAGATTAAAACTGTTAAAAGAGTTAATAACTTTGTTCAAGAATGACTCTGACTACAACCTGTTTAAAATGTAATCAATGATCTACAGGGTGGGCCATTTCTATGGATACAGCATAATAACATGGGAATGGTTGATGATATTAAAGTCCTGTTTGTGGCACATTAGTATATGTGAGGGAGCAAACTCCTCAAGATGGGTGGTGACCATGGTGGCCATTTAGAAGTCGGCCATCTTGGATAAAACTTTTTTCAATAGGAAGAGGGCCATGTGACACATCAAACTTATTGGTAATGTCACAAGAAAAACAATGGTGTGCTTGGTTTCAACGTAACTTTATTCTTTCATGAGTTATTTACAAGTTTCTCTTTGTTCACAGCCATTGACATGTCGAAGAGGTTAACATGTGAGGAGCGGATCGAAATCGTGTTGATATCTGGTGTACGCAGTAACCGGGTCATTGCAGCAGATTTCAATGTAAGACACCCTACGAGACCACCCATCTCCCATGCTACAGTTAGCAAACTGCTTGCTAAGTTTCGTGAAACTGGTTCAGTGTTGGATTTGCCAAAATGTGGACGCAAGAAAACTGTCACTAATGAAGAAACATCAGTGGCTGTCCTAGCTTCATTCAGCAAGAGCCCACAGCGTAGCACTCGCGGCATGTCACTGGAGAGTGGCATTAGTCGAACATCCCTTCGGCGGATATTAGCTACTCATAAATGGCGCCCTTACAAACTCCAGCTACTGCAGCATCTCAACGAGGATGACCCAGATCGGCGCACAGAATTTGCAGAATGGGCAAAACAAAAATTGGAACAGGATCCTCAGTTCACGCAGAAGATTTTGTTCAGGGATGAGGCAAACTTTTATGTGAATGGTGAAGTTAACAAACAAAACCACCGCTATTGGTCTGACACTAACCCACATTGGATGGATCCCTCCAAGACTGTTGGAACAACAAAAGTGATGGTTTGGTGTGGTATATGGGGAACAACGATAGTGGGTCCATTCTTCATCAATGAAAACCTCAAGGCCACTGGATATTTGAAATTGCTACATGATGATGTGTTTCCCTCTTTATGCACTGAAGCTGGCACGTTCCCTGAGTTTTTCCAGCAAGATGGTGCACCACCACATTATGGGTGCCAGGTCCGAGCATTCCTAGATGAACAGTTTCCTGGAAAGTGGATTGGTCATCGTGGGCCAGTTGAATGGCCCCCAAGGTCTCCCGATCTGACTCCCTTAGACTTTTATCTTTGGGGTCATCTGAAGGCAATTGTCTATGGTGTGAAGATGCGAGATGTGCAGCAGCTGAAACTACGTATACTGGATGCCTGTGCTGGCATTTCTCCTGCGGTGTTGCTATCAGTGTGTGAAGAGTGGGAGAAGAGGGTTGCATTGACAATCCAACACAATGGGCAGCACATTGAACACATTTTATAAGTGGTCAGAAACTTGTAAATAACTCATGAAAGAATAAAGTTATGTTGAAACCAAGCACACCATTGTTTTTCTTGTGACATTACCAATAAGTTTGGGCTCTGGTCATGATTTCAGCAGGTTCATCACGAATGATGAACCTGCTGAAAGAGAAGCATCATGGCTGAGCATCTTTGATGATTTATCCCCTTTTTAGGACTTTTTAGGACACAAGGACAGCATCCTCTGTATGCTGGAAACTTTGGTACGCTTAAAATGAGTTATGGTAGATAAGTTTGTAAAAATCTTTATGTTTGAAACTGATGAGACCAATGTGATGTTAGAGTGAGAAGTCTCATAGCTTTGAAGCTGAACTGAGTCTGAAAGGTATTCACCATCACACAAACTCCTCTGGTGAGGTGATTTTGATGCACTTTCAAGTTTTTTGCTATATGTTCCTCAAGGCGTTTCCTTTAAGCTCAGTCTCTAAGTGAAAGAATAAATAATCTCATCTGACTTTCATTACACAGAATCAGGTTTCACCAAAGTTGAAGTATTTTTTAACTTCTCATCATACAGAGTAAATTTGCATTATTTCATATCTTTGCATATATAAAATGTGCTCATGCTCCCCAAAACACAACGTTATGCTTTCCACATATTAACTATCAGTTTAATTGCTGATATATCAGCATATATATCACTATATAAATAGTGTACAATCACACAATTAAAAAAAATATATATATATATTTTACATGTCAAACCATCTTGTCTTATTCCACGTTTGTCTGTGTGAGAAATGATAGCCGTTGTCGTTTCTAGCAAATAAGCTTGACAACAATAGACGATTATTGCAGTTGTGCTTTAGTGAATATTTGTGTATTTGTAGTAAACAGCAGGTTTGTTTACAACAAAGGAACATGGCTTGTTTTGAAGGAATAACATCACGTCTCAATATACACAAAATACAGAGTATTAAGAAACATGTAATGTAGCATCACATCCTATCAGCTACACAAATATACACAAATATATGATAGACACCACTCCTAGCTGTCATTTAATAGGACTCTGCTATTTGACTGTTATTGTCCACATTTTGACACTCATGGCAGAAAGCATCACTGCAACTCGCTCAACACTGGTGAGCTGAGAACAAGTACGAATAGATAGCTACACACATTCGCTCACACACTCAATACACATAAACAAACACACACACACACACACACACACACACACAGAGCCAGACTGAGTGTCAGAGGGAAACTGAAAAACAGAATCAGGTGGGGATTTGGGGATTATCGGGGATTGAACTCTTTTAGGAGGAATGGAAAACTCTAAATGTGTGACCCCTGCACACACTAGAAACGAGTAAAGCATACCTCGAGATTCAGCGTGATTGGCAGGAGTTCCCACGATAGCTACAGAACAGTAATTGTTGAGGGGGCGTGTGTCTATGTTTGACTGACTGTGATATTAACTGACAGTGTGCTGTGTGTAGTCATTATGAAACTCCACTGTGACCTTAATCCACCATTGCTAAAGGCACTTTGAAGGTTTTAGACGAACATTTGGCCCTCTCTGCTTACTCTGTTAAGGTTTCTGTCTCCCTCTCTTCCTGTCCATCTGTTGCCCACTTTTCAGTGGGCAGTTTCATGGCCTGCTCAGCAATTCAGAGGCTTTAAACAACTGTATTGTAACTTTGAAAGCTAGATTTAGACACAAAGCAAAAAAGAAAGTAAGGGGGAGCAAGAACAGTTGAAAGTGTATGAGAGACGGAGTGAGACACATCATCCACATAATGCTTCATCACTATTATGGGGGGAAAAAAGCCTCTACAGCTTTCCAGGGTATTAAAATGACACAAAATGACACAAAATGAAAGAGATTAAGATAAAGGAAAATGCTTTAAACTTTTTAATGACATACTCAGATGGAGAAAACAAGTGAAATGGCAGAAAGATCAGCCATTCTGCAAATTAAAATCTCTCCAGGTGTGATTAAATTTTGAAGTGCCTTGTTTTGTTAATGCATTGCTGCCTGGACTGCCATGTAGGACAATGTCACTAATTCCACAAGCCTGCTTTGTCTTTCTCAGTAGAACTTGGAGAACTATGCAGTTTAATGCCAATCCAATGCATTTCATCTGTCTTCACAGAGGGACACCAAAATATCTGGAGCTTTGTCCATAAACTTGAGAGTTCAACAGTATATAAACTACAATGCAAACCAAATGTATTTGTAACCTGGAAGACACACCAGTGATTCATGTGGGATATGGGGGAAAATTCCCTCTCATCAATCCAAAAACCCTAATCACCTCTTCCATGAGCAAAGGAAAGTAACACTGCTGTAGGATAGTGAGTCCAAACCCACCTCAGAGAAACTTGAATAACTCCTTGGGTTCCCTCTTATTTATCTGTTTATATGTGTTAAAGCCACAACCAATACAGCCTTCATTCTCACAATATCAACAACTGATTGTCCCAAATATCAGAACAGAATTAGGGAAAAGTCTTTTAAATAGCCCCTGCTTCCTGGAATAATTAAATTAAATTAAATTTTATTTATATACTTCCAAATCACAACAAGAGTCGCCTCAAGGTGCTTTAATATATAATCTACAGAAGAACTGAAATGATCTGAACTGGTTACCTGGGGGGAGTTTAAGTCCATCTTAAAGGAACGAGGGAAAAACTCTTTTACTCAGTGTGATTGTTTTTACTGTCTCTCTTAATTAGGGATGGGTACCGGTATCTGACATAAACGGTAGTAACCAGACCGAAAAGCAGTGCACATTTCGGTGCTTTATTTCAGTGCTTTTTCTTGCTGAGATGTCACACACTTTGGATTCTAGCCAATCATTTTACCTTTCCAAGGATAGACGTTCTTTTAGAGCAGAGCTACAGATTAAAAATGCCCAAGGCGAAGCGGTCAAAGTCTGGCTGTACTTCACAGCAAAAGATGCAAACTCAGCAGCTGCAACAAGTGCTTTAAGCTGATACTGTGATGCTGTCAAAGGAGGTAACTCCTCAAATCTGATGAAACACCTGGCGACGCATAGCGTTTTTTTAAAAGCCGAGAAATGCGCCGTATTTGATAGCTTGCTGCGAGACCTCACACCAAGCACATCTACTGCGGGTGTGGTGCCTGTTTTCGGACCCAGAGTTAGCAACATCCCCCAAAAACCCGAAGAGGAGAGTCCTGGCCCCTAGCCCTGCCAGTGTAGCAGAAATGATGAGGATGATGATGCAGCAGCAGCCGTTCTTCTCTGCGTGAGTAGCTTAATGTTGTTCGTGTGTAATTTACGTTGAGTAGGCTAACCACGTTATTACATTAATGCATGTGAGGTGAACTAGCAAACACCATCATAGCTACATGCGGCTGTCTTCTTGTTTGATGGCAGATACTCCCTTCACCCTGGACAAAAAGGCTAAAATGACCAAAGAAAAAGTGGAAAACAGTTAAACATGAGAGGTTTTTGTGTTTTTTCCATTGTTTAAGCTGCTTCCAGCCAAGAGTGATGCCATAAATCCCCTATAGCTGCAGAAAAGGCTAACATTGTTATCTTTTTACAAAAAAACACAGCTGAACATGAGAGGTTTTTGGACCAATTTTGTGTTCTCCATTCTTTAAGCACCGGTTCGAGCACTGGTTCGAGCACCGTTTAAGCACCGGCACAGTTTCAAAAGTACCGGTTTGGTACTGGTATCGGATAAAACCTAAACGATACCCATCCCTACTCTTAATGATCTGTTGTTGTATTTCTTTTTTAAAAAAATGTTATATACTTATGTGGTACATCTATTTTTGACATTTGTTGCCATGTTTCTTTTGAAAATGAGATTTTTAATCTCAATTAGATTTTTACCTGGATAAATAAAGGACACACAGCCTTGCTGGTTCTCCTTTGATTCACAGAAAACAGAAAAACACAGAAAAAATTTGTGAAATTTTGTGAAATATTTATTTCAACAATAACAGATTATCATTTTTAAAATGCTTTCATATGTTCCACAGTTTGATCATTTTTGATTTTTTCATTCTGTGGACAACAATGTGCATAAATGCAGATTCATTGCTAAATAAATCAACTTTTGTAAAGTTAATTTATTGAATACACAAATCCTTTGCAGTGTCTGAGGCAGCGTCCCATGTTTTTTGGAATTAGCTTTAGCCCTTCGACACACTGGTGACCTGTCCAGGTTCCAGGTTGTACCCCGTCTCTTGGCCTGTGGCAGCTGGGATACGCTCCAGCTCCCTCTGACCCTGATTAGGATGGATGGGTCTTTGTCATGGTCTGGGTGAACTACCTTTTCCACTGCCTCCCTGTGCATCTGTCCCTGGGCGGAGTCCACATCAGTTCACCTGCTCTACTCACCTGATCGAGATCCAGGACAATCAGCAAGGCAGTATTTAAGACCAGCGTCGATATCCCGTCTTCGCCAGTCCATCTGTTAAGCTCTTGTTAGTAACAAGCAGTGTTGGTCAAGTTACATGAAAAAAGTAATCAGTAGCTAATTACTGATTACGTCCCCAAGAAAGTAATCCCGTTACTTTACTGATTACTTATCTTCAAAGGTAATTAATTACTTAATTCCTTAGTTACTTTTTAAAAACACGATTTACAACCTGAATAGGTGATAAAGTGATAGATCTTGCAGCCCAATTCTACTTTTTCTGCATAATCATCATACAAAATGTAATCAAATGGAAAAGTCTCTTTTTAAAACTTGTTTTATTAGTTTTAATCTTTTAACTTTAACTTAACCGACCCCACCAAAGAGAAAACTGCACCCACCCCATCATCCACTCATCTTCCAGACTACACAAGACAATAGACGCCCAGGCTGAGATCTTCCTCCACCTCTCCTGTATCTCCCCCTCCTGCAGAGTGAGTTCCTGAAGAGAGGAGAGCTCCTGCAAGATGTAACACCCCCCCCCCAACAGTTGAAGAGCCCCCCAGGTGGCTCGATGCACTGGCGGAACCCTGCGCCAGGGCTGGGCCCCCATACACCCGCCAACACACCGACCAGGACCCAAGCCTCCAAGGCCCAGCCAGGGCCCCAGCCCAGAGACGGAGCACCCCCAGAACCTCACGCCCGTCCCGGACCCACCCAGGGGCAGCCAGGCTACCAGGTCAGTAACCCACGTCCATCAGCACAGACCCTCCCCTAGCCCCGCTGCACGCAGCCACGAGGAAACCATCACCTAAGAGCCAACAGAGCCCCTAATAGGCCATGACCGCTATCCCGAGTTGAGCCCCCCAAGGAAGATGCTCCTGGGGAACCCCCCCGACGCCCTAAGCCTGTCCCTACCCCCACACCAATCACAACAGCGAAGGTGGTACTAAACAAAAGGAATTACTAATGTAAAAAAAAAAGTGATTTTATTTATATATGTTTATATATAAATATATGCGGTGGCTCCTAGAGACAAAACACGTACAAACTCCAAAAAGCACGTACAAACTCCAAAACACATTTCTAGTATGAACTGAACTTCCAAAACAGAGCTACCTAGATCACTTAAATTACACAATTAAAAGCATGAAAGCATGTGTGTATTGTTTGTGTATTTATATACAAGCATTCATGTATAGTCAAATAATAAAAAAGAAAAATATGTTCATTTACCTGTTATTACCACACACCAAATCCGGTCGTTGGTACTTGCTGGCTTGTGTAGCCACTAGGTAACAAAAGTTCAACACTTCCCCTAGCATCCTGGAGCACTTCTGTTGTGTTTTGTACATGTTTTGAGTTTTTATGTGCTTCTGAGTTTTTACGTGTTTTGAGTTTTTATGTGCTTCTGAGTTTTTACGTGTTTTGGAGTTTTTATGTGCTTCTGAGTTTTTACGTGTTTTGGAGTTTTCATGTGTTTTGGAGTTTGTACATGTTTTGGAGTTTGTACGTGTTTTTACGTGTTTTGGAGTTTGTACGTGTTTTGGAGTTTGTACGTGTTTTGGAGTTTGTACATGTTTTGGAGTTTGTACGTGTTTTTACGTGTTTTGGAGTTTGTACGTGTTTTGGAGTTTTCACGTGCTTCAGGGTTTGTACGTGCTTCAGGGTTCGTACGTGATTTGAAGTTTGTATGTGCTTTGTCTGTAGGGGCCACCGTAAATATACTTTTATTTATTCACTCCACATAAAATGTAATAAATAAATCATATAATACCAAAATCAACTATTCACATTTCAACTTTTAACTATTTAAATTTTCAGCTTTTTCCTTTTACAAATTTAAAGTGAAACAACACAAAACACTGCAAACCACAACACAATTAAATATAAATTATAATATAAAACAAAAAGAAGATGCATATTCTCTGTCATATGGACCTGCATGAATAAACTTTCTCTTTTCTCTCTACTTTGATAAATAATGTGTTCCCGAGGAATCTCTCCGAGGCCATTGTGACATGCTTCCTCTTGTCTCAGTCTCTTGTCTCAGTCCTCTGTTGTTCCTCTGGTGTTAATTATATGTGCATTTGGGTCCTCCACATCAGCGGTCCCCAACCTTTTTTGCGCCACGGTCACAGTACCAGCCCGTGGCACGGGGGTTGGGGACCGCTGCTCTAAATTACAATCGGTGTGCTTATCTCACAGACCTTGATAGGTTATAGATTTTCAGCCTAAGCTAAGGAAAGCCAATGAAAAAAACCCACAAAGACTACCAGAGGTACAGAAAAACCAAGAGACCTTGAAAGGGTTAAGGCCATTGTAATACTGTCACTGAGTGTACAATAGATTCAAAGGTGTGTGTATGTGTGTGTGTGTGTGTGTGTGTGTGTTCACAAATGAGAAAATCTGTTCCACAGTAAATCTGTTATCCCCACAGATGGTTCCTGATGAGCTACAGACAACAGCCAAAAAAAGCCAAGGACGGTACACATCACTCTGAACTTCATGACACACACACACACAAACACACACACACACACACACACACACACACATTGTTTTTATTAGCATTATTAGAACTGTAACACTGTTAAATGTGACAAATGTTTAACTTAAATTCTTAGTTTATGTTTATTTTGACAATATTTGGGCCAGAGAATTGCAGAAAATATACACTCAACATCATCCTAGAAAGGATCAGAGTTACAGGGTTAAAAAAACTGTCCACCACCACTGACAACACTGCTGTTGTACACCCTGGAGACAACCCTTGACAGCTGATGTTATTAGTAGTTTTCTATTGAAAGATTTCTCAATTCTTCTTGGGTGTCAGCCAGCTACTCTACTGCAAATCTCTCCTCTCTGGAGTCTCACTGCCTACTACTTTAAGGTTAGTCCAGACTTCTGGTGTTTGTCCAGTCACCTGGTATCATGAAATTTTCCATTAAAGGCATGACAGTTTATTTGTTTGAACATAGAAGAACAAAGTTTTTGCATGGCATTTTGCACCCTGAACAATGCCCTAACCTCTACCTTCACCTTATCCTTAACCTAAGGAGCTTGCATTTGAAATATGTAGTGGTAAGTGGTAAAATACAATGAGGGTTTCTACAGGCAAAAAGATGGCTGTGCTATGGGCTCCCCAGTCTCAGCAATTGTAGCCAACCTTTACATGGAGGAAGTGGAAAGAAAGGCTCTTGGCTCTTTTAAAGGGAGAGTACCCAGCCACTGGTACAGATATGTGGACGACACCTGGGTCAAAACTAAAACACAAGAAGTGGAATCCTTCACTGTTCACATTAATGCTGTGGATAAAAACATCAAGTTCACCAGGAAAGACACAAAGGATAACAGTTTGCCTTTCCTGGACTGTGCTGTGCACATCGAAGAGAATGGAAACCTCAACATTGAAGTTTACTGGAAGCCCACACACACAGACCAGTACCTCCTCTTTGACTCCCATCACCCTCTGGAACACAAACTTGGAGTAATCATGTTCTACACCACTGGGCATAACATGTTCCCTCTAAGCCTGAAGGGGAAAAGAAGAAACACACACATGTAAAGGAAGCACTCAAAATATGCAGTTATCCTAATTGGGCATTTATATAGTCAGCAAAGATGCACAGAAAAGGAGATCAGACACCAGCGAGGGAGAATAAGAAAGACAAACGCAACAACATTGTCATCCCCTATGTAGCCGGTGTATCAGAGAAACTCAGGAGAGTTTTCTCTAAGCACGACATCCCAGTGTATTTCAGACCCAGCAACACACTCAGACAAAAACTGGTTCACCTGAAAGACAAAACTCCAAAACACAAACTTAACAATGTAGTGTATGCTGTACAGTGTAGCGAGGAATGCCCGGACCTTGCTGCACGTCTTGATTTGCGGCTACTTTACAACAGTCGACTGTGGTAGTACACTCTACTGGGAGGGGCTACGAGCTCACATGGCTTGTAGCTGTGCCGGAGAGCAATCTCAGGTGAGCTATTTACATTTGCAGTAGCCTTAAAGGACTATTGTTTGTTCTCCTGCCAGTGGACTACTTTTCTTCCGGTTGCAGAAGAACTCACACGCGTCCGCATTCAGTGCCATACACTTTCTTTATTTTGCTGGCCAGCTATCACGATTGTTTTCTCCCAGAATTCCTAGCGCGGCCCAGCCAATTCCAGTTTCCAACAATGGTGGCTGGTTTTTAATAACACTCTTATTGCTCTTTCTTTCTTTCTTTCTGGGTCACAAAATGAACTTTTAACATATTTTCGGTCGAGAATGTAACTGTGTAAACTTCAAATATCTGCACGGTTTATCAAGACATCACATATTTGTAAGAGTTCTCCGACGTTGTCGGAGATGACTGTTACCCACCAGCTCGATAGCTGCTCTGAAGCTCGAGGGTCACTAGAGCCGCAGAGAAAAGCAAACTCCCGGTACATAATTTTTTAGATGACTACGGTCTTTCGCTACTCAGGTTAAATATATAAATACTCAGCTAATATATAAGTCACTTACATAACCAAAAAATGTTGCTGATTGGCTTTTTCTATGTTTTATTTGTTCCTGAGTAAATCGGTTTGGCTGAGATTAGAATAGATTAGATAGATAAAGTAAAACTTTATTAAGCATAGGCTTCCTGTGGCTCGTTGGTCTAGGCGTATAATTCTCGCTTATGGTGCGAGAGGTCCTGGCTTCAAATCCCCGAAGAGCCCCCTTCACATCTCAAGCTCTTAGCTTCATGAAATTCTTTGGCAAGTCACATTGCTTCTGGGGCATTGTAAATGTGTTGTGTGCCAAACCTTTCAATGTGATCTGTGACACCAACTTGTCTTTCTAAAATGTTTTTGATTTTGTGAAGGAGTCACTCTCATGACTCATTGAGTGATGCCATTGACTGCACAGTCCCTGCCAATCAAACTGTATATGTCACATTTTGAGATTGCCTTGGAAACCTTACTGGGCAGGTACTAAAAAATACCTGTTACCAGGTACTATCACCTAATGGAAACTCTAAAGATCGAACTGAGTCAAGTTAAGCCAAGCTAGGTAGGTGCAAGTGGAAAAGGGCTATTAGAGATCACAAAGTCTGATCGAAATTGAGGCCATTCAATTTCGGTGTAAAGACATTAAACCACATATGTCAAGGTCTCATAATGGTTTCACCCGAAACCTCTGCTGATAATTACCCACGCCTTTTTTCACATCTTGGCTCATGTGATGTGTTTCATAGTTGGTCAACGACCCTGGTAAAGACAACCCCCTCTGGGGTTTAAATACCTGGGACTCTCCAAGATTTAGTTTTAGATCTAACGAAGGTTCTCAGAGGAGAGGTGAAAGGTCTTCAAGGAACTTAAAGAATTCCAGCTGCTTTCTTTCAAAGCTCATCAGACTACCATGACCTGGATGACTGGGAACCCTTTTTTCTCATTCACTGTGTGCAGTCCCTCTGGAGTCCTCCCTTTTGGAGCTTGTCAGTAGCAAAGGCCTGAAAGTACAAAAATGAATACTGAAGAGAGCTTAAAAACATTCCTGCTTGAATTTGAAGGCAGATTTAAGTCTATCATTTCAGAGTTCCAGACTTAAGCGCAGGTTTTCTGTGGCTCGTTGGTCTAGGCGTATGATTCTCGCTTCGGGTGCGAGAGGTCCCGGGTTCAAATCCCGGACGAGCCCCCTTCACATCTCAAGCTCTTAGCTTCATGAAGTTCTTTGGCAAGTCACATTGCTTCTGGGGCATTGTAAATGTGTTGTGTGCCAAAGCTTTCAATGTGATCTGTAACACCAATTTGTCTTTCTGAATTAAATTTTTGATTTTTTGAAGGAGTCACTCTCATGACTCATTGAGTGATGCCATTGACTGCACAGTCCCTGCCAATCAAACTGTATATGTCACATTTTGAGATTGCCTTGGAAACCTTACTGGGCAGGTACTAAAAAATACCTGTTACCAGGTACTATCACCTAATGGAAACTCTAAAGATCGAACTGAGTCAAGTTAAGCCAAGCTAGGTAGGTGCAAGTGGAAAAGGGCTATTAGAGATCACAAAGTCTGATCGAAATTGAGGCCATTCAATTTCGGTGTAAAGACATTAAACTACATATGTCAAGGTCTCATAATGGTTTCACCCGAAACCTCTGCTGATAGTTACCCACGTCTTTTTTCACATCTTGGCTCATGTGATGTGTTTCATAGTTGGTCAACGACCCTGGTAAAGACAACCCCCTCTGGGGTTTAAATACCTGGGACTCTCCAACATTTAGTTTTAGATCTAACGAAGGTTCTCAGAGGAGAGGTGAAAGGTCTTCAAGGAACTTAAAGAATTCCAGCTGCTTTCTTTCAAAGCTCATCAGACTACCATGACCTGGATGACTGGGGACCCTTTTTTCTCATTCACTGTGTGCAGTCCCTCTGGAGTCCTCCCTGTTGGAGCTTGTCAGTAGCAAAGGCCTGAAAGTACAAAAATGAATACTGAAGAGAGCTTAAAAACATTCCTGCTTGAATTTGAAGGCAGATGTAAGTCTATAATTTCAGAGTTCCAGATTTAAGCACAGGCTTCCTGTGGCTCGTTGGTCTAGGCGTATGATTCTCGCTTAGGGTGCGAGAGGTCCCGGGTTCAAATCCCGGACGAGCCCCCTTCACATCGTAAGCTCTTAAATTCGTGAAGTTCTTTGGCAAGTCACATTTTTTCTGGGGCATTGTAAATGTGTTCTGTGCCAAACCTTTCAATGTGATCTGTGACACGACTTTGTCTTTCTAAAATGTCTTTGATTTTGTGAAGGAGTCACTCTCATGACTCATTGAGTGATGCCATTGACTGCACAGTCCCTGCTAATCAAACTGTATATGTCACATTTTGAGATTGCCTTGGAAACCTTACTGGGCAGCTACTAAAAAATACCTGTTACCAGGTACTATCACCTAATGGAAACTCTAAAGATCGAACTGAGTCAAGTTAAGCCAAGCTAGGTAGGTGCAAGTGGAAAAGGGCTATTAGAGATCACAAAGTCTGATCAAAATTGAGGCCATTCAATTTCGGTGTAAAGACATTAAACTACATATGTCAAGGTCTCATAATGGTTTCACCCGAAACCTCTGCTGATAATTACCCATGCCTTTTTTCACATCTTGGCTCATGTGATGTGTTTCATAGTTGGTCAACCACCCTAGTAAAGACAACCCCCTCTGGGGTTTAAATACCTGGGAATCTCCAACATTTAGTTTTAGATCTAACGAAGGTTCTCAGAGGAGAGGTGAAAGGTCTTCAAGGAACTTAAAGAATTCCAGCTGCTTTCTTTCAAAGCTCATCAGACTACCATGACCTGGATGACTGGGAACCCTTTTTTCTCATTCACTGTGTGCAGTCCCTCTGGAGTCCTCTCTGTTGGAGCTTGTCAGTAGCAAAGGCCTGAAAGTACAAAAATGAATACTGAAGAGAGCTTAAAAACATTCCTGCTTGAATTTGAAGGCAGATTTAAGTCTATCATTTCAGAGTTCCAGACTTTAGCGCAGGTTTTCTGTGGCTCGTTGGTCTAGGCGTATGATTCTCGCTTAGGGTGCGAGAGGTCCCGGGTTCAAATCCCGGACGAGCCCCCTTCACATCTTAAGCTCTTAGCTTCATGGAATTCTTTGGCAAGTCACATTGCTTCTGCGGCATTGTAAATGTGTTGTTTGCCAAACCTTTCAATGTGATCTGTGACACGAATTTGTCTTTCTAAAATGTTTTTGATTTTGTGAAGGAGTCACTCTCATGACTCATTGAGTGATGCCATTGACTGCACAGTCCCTTTCATGCAATCTGTATATGTCACATTTTGAGATTTCCTTGGATACCTTACTGGGCAGGTACTAAAAAATACCTGTTACCAGGTACTATCACCTAATGGAAACTCTAAAGATCGAACTGAGTCAAGTTAAGCCAAGCTAGGTAGGTGCAAGTGGAAAAGGGCTATTAGAGATCACAAAGTCTGATCGAAATTGAGGCCATTCAATTTCGGTGTAAAGACATTAAACCACATATGTCAAGGTCTCATAATGGTTTCACCCGAAACCTCTGCTGATAATTACCCATGCCTTTTTTCACATCTTGGCTCATGTGATGTGTTTCATAGTTGGTCAACCACCCTGGTAAAGACAACCCCCTCTGGGGTTTAAATACCTGGGACTCTCCAACATTTACTTTTAGATCTAACGAAGGTTCTCAGAGGAGAGGTGAAAGGTCTTCAAGGAACTTAAAGAATTCCAGCTGCTTTCTTTCAAAGCTCATCAGACTACCATGACCTGGATGACTGGGAACCCTTTTTTCTCATTCACTGTGTGCAGTCCCTCTGGAGTCCTCCCTGTTAGAGCTTGTCAGTAGCAAAGGCCTGAAAGTACAAAAATGAATACTGAAGAGAGCTTAAAAACATTCCTGCTTGAATTTGAAGGCAGATTTAAGTCTATCATTTCAGAGTTCCAGACTTTAGCGCAGGTTTTCTGTGGCTCGTTGGTCTAGGCGTATGATTCTCGCTTAGGGTGCGAGAGGTCCCGGGTTCAAATCCCGGACGAGCCCCCTTCACATCGTAAGCTCTTAAATTCGTGAAGTTCTTTGGCAAGTCACATTTTTTCTGGGGCATTGTAAATGTGTTCTGTGCCAAACCTTTCAATGTGATCTGTGACACGACTTTGTCTTTCTAAAATGTTTTTGATTTTGTGAAGGAGTCACTCTGATGACTCATTGAGTGATGCCATTGACTGCACAGTCCCTGCTAATCAAACTGTATATGTCACATTTTGAGATTGCCTTGGAAACCTTACTGGGCAGCTACTAAAAAATACCTGTTACCAGGTACTATCACCTAATGGAAACTCTAAAGATCGAACTGAGTCAAGTTAAGCCAAGCTAGGTAGGTGCAAGTGGAAAAGGGCTATTAGAGATCACAAAGTCTGATCAAAATTGAGGCCATTCAATTTCGGTGTAAAGACATTAAACTACATATGTCAAGGTCTCATAATGGTTTCACCCGAAACCTCTGCTGATAATTACCCATGCCTTTTTTCACATCTTGGCTCATGTGATGTGTTTCATAGTTGGTCAACCACCCTAGTAAAGACAACCCCCTCTGGGGTTTAAATACCTGGGAATCTCCAACATTTAGTTTTAGATCTAACGAAGGTTCTCAGAGGAGAGGTGAAAGGTCTTCAAGGAACTTAAAGAATTCCAGCTGCTTTCTTTCAAAGCTCATCAGACTACCATGACCTGGATGACTGGGAACCCTTTTTTCTCATTCACTGTGTGCAGTCCCTCTGGAGTCCTCTCTGTTGGAGCTTGTCAGTAGCAAAGGCCTGAAAGTACAAAAATGAATACTGAAGAGAGCTTAAAAACATTCCTGCTTGAATTTGAAGGCAGATTTAAGTCTATCATTTCAGAGTTCCAGACTTTAGCGCAGGTTTTCTGTGGCTCGTTGGTCTAGGCGTATGATTCTCGCTTAGGGTGCGAGAGGTCCCGGGTTCAAATCCCGGACGAGCCCCCTTCACATCTTAAGCTCTTAGCTTCATGGAATTCTTTGGCAAGTCACATTGCTTCTGCGGCATTGTAAATGTGTTGTTTGCCAAACCTTTCAATGTGATCTGTGACACGAATTTGTCTTTCTAAAATGTTTTTGATTTTGTGAAGGAGTCACTCTCATGACTCATTGAGTGATGCCATTGACTGCACAGTCCCTTTCATGCAATCTGTATATGTCACATTTTGAGATTTCCTTGGATACCTTACTGGGCAGGTACTAAAAAATACCTGTTACCAGGTACTATCACCTAATGGAAACTCTAAAGATCGAACTGAGTCAAGTTAAGCCAAGCTAGGTAGGTGCAAGTGGAAAAGGGCTATTAGAGATCACAAAGTCTGATCGAAATTGAGGCCATTCAATTTCGGTGTAAAGACATTAAACCACATATGTCAAGGTCTCATAATGGTTTCACCCGAAACCTCTGCTGATAATTACCCATGCCTTTTTTCACATCTTGGCTCATGTGATGTGTTTCATAGTTGGTCAACCACCCTGGTAAAGACAACCCCCTCTGGGGTTTAAATACCTGGGACTCTCCAACATTTACTTTTAGATCTAACGAAGGTTCTCAGAGGAGAGGTGAAAGGTCTTCAAGGAACTTAAAGAATTCCAGCTGCTTTCTTTCAAAGCTCATCAGACTACCATGACCTGGATGACTGGGAACCCTTTTTTCTCATTCACTGTGTGCAGTCCCTCTGGAGTCCTCCCTGTTAGAGCTTGTCAGTAGCAAAGGCCTGAAAGTACAAAAATGAATACTGAAGAGAGCTTAAAAACATTCCTGCTTGAATTTGAAGGCAGATTTAAGTCTATCATTTCAGAGTTCCAGACTTTAGCGCAGGTTTTCTGTGGCTCGTTGGTCTAGGCGTATGATTCTCGCTTAGGGTGCGAGAGGTCCCGGGTTCAAATCCCGGACGAGCCCCCTTCACATCTTAAGCTCTTAGCTCCGTGGAATTCTTTGGCAAGACACATTGCTTCTGGGGCATTGTAAATGTGTTGTGTGCCAAACCTTTCAATGTGACCTGTGACACGAATTTGTCTTTCTAAAATGTTTTTGATTTTGTGAAGGAGTCACTCTGATGACTCATTGAGTGATGCCATTGACTGCACAGTCCCTGCCAATCAAACTGTATATGTCACATTTTGAGATTGCCTTGGAAACCTTACTGGGCAGGTATTAAAAAATACCTGTTACCAGGTACTATCACCTAATGGAAACTCTAAAGATCGAACTGAGTCAAGTTAAGCCAAGCTAGGTAGGTGCAAGTGGAAAAGGGCTATTAGAGATCACAAAGTCTGATCGAAATTGAGGCCATTCAATTTCGGTGTAAAGACATTAAACCACATATGTCAAGGTCTCATAATGGTTTCACCCGAAACCTCTGCTGATAATTACCCACGCCTTTTTTCACATCTTGGCTCATGTGATGTGTTTCATAGTTGGTCAACGACCCTGGTAAAGACAACCCCCTCTGGGGTTTAAATACCTGGGACTCTCCAACATTTACTTTTAGATCTAACGAAGGTTCTCAGAGGAGAGGTGAAAGGTCTTCAAGGAACTTAAAGAATTCCAGCTGCTTTCTTTCAAAGCTCATCAGACTACCATGACCTGGATGACTGGGAACCCTTTTTTCTCATTCACTGTGTGCAGTCCCTCTGGAGTCCTCCCTGTTGGAGCTTGTCAGTAGCAAAGGCCTGAAAGTACAAAAATGAATACTGAAGAGAGCTTAAAAACATTCCTGCTTGAATTTGAAGGCAGATTTAAGTCTATAATTTCAGAGTTCCAGATTTAAGCACAGGCTTCCTGTGGCTCGTTGGTCTAGGCGTATGATTCTCGCTTTGGGTGCGAGAGGTCCCGGGTTCAAATCCCGGACGAGCCCCCTTCACATCTCAAGCCCTTAGCTTCATGGAATTCTTTGGCAAGTCACATTGCTTCTGGGGCATTGTAAATGTGTTGTGTGCCAAACCTTTCAATGTGATCTGTGACACCAATTTGTCATTCTAAATTAACGTTTTTGAGTTTTTTGAAGGAGTCACTCTCATGACTCATTGAGTGATGCCATTGACTGCACAGTCCCTGCCAATCAAACTGTATATGTCACATTTTGAGATTGCCTTGGAAACCTTACTGGGCAGTGTCGGATTATGATATTATTTTATGCCATGTTAGACCCCTAATTAAAGATTGTGAATTATTGTGTAGTTTCAGTTTGCAATATGCTCCTGAACTAGAAGAAGGTGATAACTATTACATTTGGTAAACTGATTTGCATTACATTAGACTGTTGATTTATTGTGAATGAATGATATTGTTTTATGATGCATTATACTGCTGAGTTATAAGAAATACTGTTCACAGAAAGTCATCGTCTCATTTGTCTGATTAGAAGAGAACAGAGCATACTGCCCCATTTCATCAGGAGCAGATAAACAGGGAGCCAAGGTCGTAGCTTAGGCGCTGTGTGAGAAAGAATGTTTAGGCTCTGATGATTAGGTGGGGGCCACTAGAGGCTATAAGAGTTTGATCAAGGCTCCACCATTTTGAGATCTGATGCTGTCTGTTGTATGGTGTCCATCTCCCACGCGTGTGTTCATTAAATCATCGTTTGACTTGACCCGGCCGGACCAGTGTGGTTATTTTGGGTTTTCCTCCTGTATCCATTCCCAATATTTGAATCCGTAACAGTTTTGGGGGCTCGTCCTGTGGTATTGGGATGGAAGTTTTGGAGGTTTGGACGGTCCGAGGTGGTTGAACGGGCAGGCACGAGCCAGTGGTCTGACGTGAGTGGGCAAGCCGGCACATTTAAAGGTGAGGCACAACCTGTTGAATGTAAATCCAAACTGTGCCAAATTGGACTGTATAAATTAAAAGTCTACTCACTGAAATTACTGGTGAAGGCCTGTTTTGATTTTGATGAAAAATCTCATGAGTTTTGAAACTTGAAATAAGCTTAAAGGTAAAAATACTGAGTTAGAGTCTCAGGTAAAGGTAAAAATACTGAGTTAGAGTCTCAGGTAAAGGTAATAATACTGGGTTAGAGTCCCAAGGTAAAGGAAAATAATACTGAGTTAGAGTCTCAGGTAGTTTGATAGGGAATTGGTCATTTTGTGAGTTAGAGTCTCCATTGGTCTAAGGATTGCATCTGTGTTGGCCATGTTGTGAGTTAGAGTCTCCATTGTCCATAACGTTGCATCTGCCTCAGTCATACTCTTGTTTTTGGGTGTTGTCTGTTGTTTAAAAGTATTATAAATTTTGTTAGAACGGTGGTTAGAGTCCACTAGGAGGCGCAGTGCTCAGAGGTAACGCTTGCCAAGGCCAGGGACGCCTAGGCCTTGTCCTCTTTGAGGGATAGTCAGTTGGTCACTGTGGAGCTTGGGGCACTCCAGAATAACTAGGAGTTAGAGTCTCCTTACCGTGTTGAACGGTATCTGCGCTTTTTTGGACACTTTAAATTGAGTTAGGGATTTTAGAGATTAGGCCAGATACAGTTAGAGTCTGATACTGGTTAATTGATTACAAAAAAGTTGGACTTTCTTCGGTTGGACCCGTTATCTTAAATTTGTCAAAATTGTGTAGGCGCTAAAACTTTCAGGCCTGAGAGTGATTGTAAATATAAGACGTCTTTGTAAAATATAATAGAGAGTTGAGTGTGAAACGAGGCTGTGTGTGACGACAGCGCGCTGCAGCGCTGCAAGCTATTTTTAGACGGTGTGTGAACATGCAAATGAGGTGGCTGCTGTGAAGCCCACAGAGGACTTCCTGTTTAGCGTGTTATTGAGTTTTATAAGTATGATTTGCAAACAATGATACATGCCTGTAATTAAAACGCTGATTTTGCTGATTACAATATTACAAATAAAGTTTTGAATGACTACGGTGAATGTTTAATGTTTGGCTGAGTTTTGATATAGGAGAGACGGCTTCGCAGCTGCTGGGGGTAAGTGACCGGAAACTTGCATGCCCATAAAAGGCAGCTGCCTGACTGTGTGAACTATGCACCAAGAGAGAGTAAAATCTAGGTAGATGAACCAAATGGATGTTTTAAGAAAAATAGTAAATGAATGTTTTAGTCTCTTAATACAGGTGGATTTCTCTCAACCAGGAGACCTGAGTACAGCAGCAAAAGGATAGATTAACAAAATTGGGACGACACACATGCCAAGCTCTGGCTCAAAATTTTACAGTCTGACCTCTCACTTTGTCCCCACCCGAAAAAGAAGCTTAAAGGACATCTTCTCCTCCAGTTATCGGTTACCATCACTGGAAATTTTCAGGCAAGTTTTTCACTGAATTGTTTTTGGCACCATGTGTCCCTGAATCTCACAAGCAAGCTCTAATTCCTGGCTGAAGACATGGAATGCTGTTATTTAAGGTGGGAAATCAAAATTTGGGAAACAAAATTAAAAACATACACAATTAGAGAAATGCCTTGTTTGAGAAAAAAGTTAAAATATCCCACCCACAAACGCACACACACGCAATGAAGAAACAGCTTACATTCATGAACACGTGAAGATTTTCCAGCAAGGTTAAAGCAGCAAAACTTAACATACACCTGATGTTAAATGATAAAGTCTATCCACTACTAACAAATAAACTCTCTGGGTTGCAGGACAACAACTTGACTTCAAAAAGACAGACACTGGTAAATCACAAACCAGTGATGAAACAACAAATTTAGTGGTTAAAAGAGTCAAATTGTGACATGTTTTCCTCTGATTGATTAATATAAGTGATTACTGAATGAAATAAAATTCCTTTTTTGAATTATTAAACATGATCTTAAGAATTTTAACGTGTACCTGTGTTGTCCTGTCAACTTGGTGGGTTATGAGTTGATTATATAGTGAGAAAAAACAAAAAAAAGGGGGGGAGAAGGCTGACACAGGGCCTGGCCCCTCTCTGAATAACACAGCCAAAACAACATCATTTTCAAACAACATCATTTTCCTGTTCGTCTGTTTTTGTTTTGTTTTTGTTTTTTCTCTTTATGCTTAATTACAGGCTGCTTTGTCGGCCCGGAAAGCCGAGGCTGACCTGGACTCCTGCTCTCCCCTCTACCATCTTGGCTCTCCCTTCTACCATCTTTGATGTGACCCTGACCAAATGCTACAGCAGCTGGACTCACAACAACAGCCTGAGAATGTCAACAGTGCTGCAGGAAAGCTATCTCATGCAGCGGAGACGGAGAACGTTAAATCCAAGGCCCGTTTCACTACACGGGGGAGATTTCCAGACAGCTTCAGCTGACAGAGCTGTGACGAGACGCCTATTAAGCCCGGATGAAAAGTGAGGCCGAGCAAAAGAATGCTGACCTTAACAACTCTGCATTAAAACTGTGCAGGACAGTGATGGACCAACACGGAGGATCGGGCAGCAAAAAGGGCGTGCCAGAGACACGAGGAGTAACTGAGGTCAGAAGGCACCTCAGATTGGACAAAAGCAGCAGAAGAACATAAGCTGAAGGCACAGGTGTCGGGGCTCGGTCAGGAGCTGACCTCTGAGAAGAGCTGGACAGCAGAGCTGCAGAAGGCCGTGGAGCAAAGCAAGGAAAACATCAATAAACTTCAATCTGACGTGTACGGAAAAGACTCTGAGGTTTCTGCCCTCAGTGAGAGCTCAAGACATCAGAGCAGAAACTGAGCATGCCTCAGGAGGAGCTGGCTGCTAATCGAACCCATCAGTCAGGCTTGGAGTCCCAGATACAGGACTTGAAATCAGCCCGGAGCTTGCTGGAGCAGGAGGTTGCCAAACCTGACGAGAAGCTCCAACAGCAGGAGCAAACCCTGAAGGACTTACAGAAGCAAAAAGGGTCAAGTTAAGGAGAAGCTGGACAAGGAGAAGATGCAGGACACTGGAGAAAAGGACTGCCTCAATTGGGGCCAGAACCAGTATGGAGAGAACTTTGGGCAGCAGCACCAATGGACCCAAACGGACTGAAAAGGAGGAGAGCAGGACCCCAGAGCACGCTTCAGGCCATGGTTTACCCAGAACACCAGAACAGGAAAGTGATGAACACAAACACACACACAAACACACACCTCTACATACACTGACTCAGAATCAAGAGAAACACACATATGAACACATATGCACTTGTTGATTGACTGAGAAATGACACACACACACGCACACAAATCAAAATGCTGATTCAATTCACTGAGAAGTGATCCACACACACACTCACATACACACATACACATACACATGTTTGTGCAATGAAGAGTGATACACACACGCTGCTGCAATGAAGAATGCTTTACTAACAAATGCTATGCTGATACGCAAAATGCTGCACACAAACGTCCAAATACAGAATTTGTTACAACAACAAGAAGCCATTGATTGTTAATTGGTTAAATGCATTTCATGTCACCCAGAGGGCATTTGTGTAGATTTAGGGGACAGGGTCTAGAGCAGTTTGGTTATGAAAACAATGTCTGTGAGTGATGTCTGTTTATGGCTCAAGGCCTCAACTGAATTGTTTACTGTGCTTCGCACAGCCTGATAAGGAGCAGTGGTACAGAGTGAAAATGATGAATTAACGGTGTGAACCTTATTTCGGAGCGCCACATTTTTGTGATTGAGATTTAATTGAAGGAGGAACACACTGAAAGAAAAAAAAAAAATAATAATAATAATAAATAAAATAAAAAAAGAAGAAAAGAAAAGGGGGCCAGCCCTTGGATTTATGTAAGCATCCCACATGTATTTAACACAATTGCCTCAGGCTTTAAAGATTTGTATAAAATTCAACAGGAAATCATAGCTTCCCTGTATTTCCTACATTGTTGGCATGCTGGTGAGTGCTGTTGCTCCACAGTAAGAAGGTCCTGGGTGCAAGTCCACAGTCTGGCTAGTTTGCAGTGGTTTCTCTCTGGGTATTCTGGTTTCCTGCCACAGTGAAAAGTCATGCAGCTGTTAGAGCTAGGTTAATTGATGATTCTAAATTATCCGTGAATGTAAGTGTAAATGGTTGTTTGTTTCTAGGTGATAGACTGGTGACCTGTTCGGGGTGCACCCTGCCTCGTAACCTATCACTTTAGAGTTATTTCCCAGCCCTCGTGCAATTAGGATAAAGATAGGAGGATGGTAGTTGGTGTAGACCCATTCAATTTTTATGGTAATCAGAATTTAGACTTTGTTGAACCGTAGGCAATATGAAGACAACATGTAGTATTTAAGGGACCAAGTAGAATTTGGATAAAAGTTATTGAATAGTGTTGAAATAAAATGACAGAATTGTGAAGGATTAAAATATTCCAGGAGCTTAACTTACTCCATCTGAACATGTCTTAATCGTGTAATATAAACTCAAAATGCACAGGTTTACTGAATAATGAAAAGGTTGTGTTGATTTAACTCAGTTGTTTAAGTTTCTACCAAAGCAAAACATTTGTGGGCAACTAGTGTCCACTATTGACTGAAATAAGTCCAACATGTTTTTGTCAGTGCAAAAAGAAGTTACTGTACCTGTATGCCTACACAATATTGTCCCGGGACGGAGAAAAACTTTCTGGTGAAGTTTTGGTTGATTTTGGGTTTTGCTTAACACTAGGTTGATTTTATCAGTGAGGTTTGGATTGTTTTCTTTCTCTAAGAGAGAGAAAGATGGTTTTATGCTTGGACATGTTTCCAACGGGCCCCAGTATTTGTTATTATATGAGTATTTTATTGGTTACGTTTGTCTTTGCTTTTGTTACAGTGCACTGAAATAAGAACATCTGAGAGGAGTGATCCACCGGTGGTGATATTTTGGTATTTTGTGAGTTCCTGATTTAATAAATCAGCTCTTTAATCCAGGCCTGAGAGATTGAACTTTAAAGCGCTATAAAACATGATTACTAGAAACAGTCGCAAAGTATTTTTCTCCATGATTATAATGGGCTTGGGAGAAATTCACTTATATGGGACATTGATCACATGAGAAGTCCTGAGCCTAAAAGGATTGCAGCGAGTCAATCCAGTCAAAAAACAAGGAACTGTTTTCCTTTAAAATGATGACGTCATCTTGCTGGTGATGGAGCCTCGAATAGGTTGCGCGTGAGACTCCATTATCAGCAATATCTGGTATGAATGTGTGTGAATGTATGCATGTGACTGGACTGTGATGGACTGACGACTAAATGTTTAAACTGACTTGACACTGAGACAAAAACGATACCGACTTTAGGATTAGTACATGTCTACAAACAATTCACCCAGCTTGTAAAAGAAGGGTGGATGTTTTGTCTCGCTTTGTTTTGTTTTTGCAGGAGTAGGAGGACAGAGACTAGGGGGGGAGGCTGTAGTTTCACATGAGTGTGACTTAACCCTTTGGTTGCTAATTTTGAGCTACTGATGTTTCCATCAAGAAAATTGTGTTTTATTAGCTGTGTTTCGATTAATGCAGCACATTATATTGTTGGGAATGTTAAATGCTAAAGTGAAGAGAAGCTTTGATTTCACTCATGACTGAACATGTTATTATTAACCATAGCGGGCCACTGTAAAAAGTCAATCAATTTTGATAGAAAAAGCAAGAAAAAACTCTATTGATACCTACACAGCAAATCCACATGTCCAAATTAACACTGTCAGATTTGATTTCAACATTTTTAAAGTGTCTATATGGGTCCACACCAGAGAGTGTTGATTTGACTCTTTTTGGAGAGTTGGTACGTTAACTCTGATTTAGTGTTAAACACCAAATCTCTCTGGAATTGATAATTTGGCACTTGGTGTTAAGAGTTTATATATATTAACTCTCAAAGAGTATTTTAGTTTAGCTACGTAAGAGTTATCTTCTAATTAATTCTAAAAAGCGGGAATTTTACTGTTCTGAACTTCTAGAAATTTCTTTTGGAAATAAACATTTACTAAAAAGACGCAATGGTTTTTAAAAAAACATTTATTCTGAACTGTGCACCACAATTTCAAAACATTTTCTGAAAGATGTAACAGTGTACATGTTCTCACTTTCATTAGAATTTCGTTTATCAAAAGGTCTGACATAAGTGAGTTGGTAAACGCAAATAACAGCGTTCTCATCACTTATTTCAATAAATACAAAATACAATATGCATGTCCTTCATTCATCACTTTGTGGAACTTCAACGCACTTCTGCTCTCCCCCATATTCCATCTTCACAACCATATCCTATGTGGAGATTGAATAAAAATTAGTTGACACTAATCAATGGCACAAATCAATTGCAGCACAGTGAAAAAAAAAAAAAAAAAAAAGGAATCCTTTTTGAGCCATTACTTGTGTAAAGTATTTTCCCAAAAGACAAGGACACAGACAACAGGTAATACTGAACTAAATGTAAAACCTCAACCTTTTTCATTTTTACCTAAAACCGTGTGCACAAAACTCTGGAGGGATCTAAATGCTAACGTAGAACCCAGTCAGGACGTCTGCTACTGCTGTTTGCTCGTTTTATGGGAGATCGTTTTCAGGCTTCAAGTAGCACCATTATATCAACATTTCACATTCTAGACATTGTTTTAAGTGTATTTGACCAAGAAATTTGACTGAAAATTCACATGTAAGCTTTTTTCAAGGCTGTGGTATTTGCCCGCAAACAATACCTTTCAGCTAGCTAAAACAGAATATTATGCTATCAGCGAGCAACATGGCTAATGCCTTTCACACAGCTTTGTCTCAACTCCAAAGAGCCACAGAAGTAAAAGCTAATAACAATAATTGAAACAATCTTTGAAAACATGACTTACCAAGCATGGCAAACAACTCAAATATGTAGAGCAAAATGTTTTGAAACGGCTTCACTTCAGCTTCGATTGGAGCCGTGCTGGGGGCGGAGTCTGTGAATTTACTCTATTGGTGTCATAGCCCCTGTAGGAGTTCAGAGTTAAGAGGTCAAGCGTTAATGTTTCCATTGTAACACCTCCAGATTTGAAATAGAAACACTCATTTTTAACACTCGATTTTAACTACTATCATTTTACACCTCAGAGTTACATTAAAAGAATGTGACTCTACTTAGAGTAAAATTAACTCTAAGACTACTAATACCAAAACATTTAACACTTTTGAATTTGCTGTGTATGAATAACAGGGGAATGATAGACTTGTCACATTCAAAATAGAGATATGTAATGACAAACCTTGGTCCACGTCATTTAGGTTCTCCATTGAAATAGTCAATAATTTAGAAAAGTAAGATAGAACCGACAGGGGCATGTGGTGCTGCACAAGAACAAGAGCAAAATAAAGAAAAATTATTGTGTTTAGCTTTGATAAATTCAAATTAAAATGTACCATTACACTCAGAGGATCAATATGAAATTGAATATATGCTAATTTTGTATGAAGTACATGACTGATAATTGTTCTGTCCTGAGCTTTTGTTTTTTACAGCACCCACTTGACCACACCAACAGTTTCTCGCCACCAAAAGCGGGTACTTGCAAAGAATAGGGAGGAATATCATCAGAAGTGGGAAAGGTAAGCCCCGATGGGGGTGATAATGTAACACACCCAAAGAAAGATTTCAGGTCTGACCAACCGTCTCAGTCGTGGGCAAAACGATGACAGTCAATAAAATTCTAAAAGATAATTTAGTGACTAAAAATATCAAGAGATAAAAGATAAAACAGTCCAGTGTCCCATTTATGAATCAAATAAAAACACACAGTCCCAAGGCCAGAGCCAGCTATGCCACACGGCCAGTTGCACTCCACATGTTGCCTTTAACAGGGGTAGAAGTTGTCCTTGGAGACCCACTACCCTGCAAGCATATAGCCAGTGATCACTCCAGCCTCTGAAACTCTGCTGCCTTTAGGCTGTGGCATATAATAGGCCCTGGCCTGCACAGAGAGATAAAATGACACCTTCAGTATAAAATTCATAGCGCAAAACCCATCCATCCCAAACATATCAGATTATCACATTACATACATGCACAGAGAGACAAAATGACACAGCAGTGTTTGTAGTGTGGGCTATAAGTAGACCAGTGTATCAGTGCAATCAAGTACACCTGCCTGTAATTAGTCCAACCCAATTCCAGGCATTGGCTCACAAAAAATGTGACACACGCACAAAAAACCACTCCCAACCCAGTGCAACTTCACACAATAATATGGAGCTGAATTAACACAGGCACACTAGTCTACCATGTTACAATAACACCATTAATTTCACGTATGGTCAAATTCTTAAAACTTGACCCCAAACATGAAAAATTCTTCAAACATTTAGAGACAGAGTGGAGTTCTAGATAAACATAATGTAGCAAACCACATAAGGATGGAGCGTTGGAATTAATAAGATGGTGAAATAACATGCAGGAAAAATGTTGATCATGTTGATTATGTTTATTCTAGTGTGCAGGGATTGGCTAATCTGACCAGGAAATGTTATAAATGGATTGTCGGAACAATCAGCGTTAAAATCACCTTTGACAGTCCAGACTAAGATGGCGTTGGACATCTTCAGGGCGGAAAAGGGTTGGTGTGACCAAAGTGTGGTTTGGCTTGTTGTATGTATATTTGATAATGATACAGCTCTGGATGGACCAGTTACCAGGGCATGGAAGGAGGACAGACTCATTAAATGAGGAGAAGGAATTTTCTGGGATTGGAGATCCTGTGGGTGAGTGGTTGACTAAAAGCATGCATAAAATAAAAGCTATTTTTTGTTATTGATTGGTAATAGATTGATAATTGGCCACATTTACAGCTGTATTGACTTGTAGTGGACGTAGTCTACTTCATGTTTAAGTACTCTAATTAACAGATTGAAAATAGTGACATTAAAGGAAGAACATGCAGCGCCACGCTGTCAAATGCCAGTGCCGGTGGGGCTGAGTGATGAACCAGGTGAGCTGGATTCATGGCTGAATTAAAACATAGATGCCCCTGCTGTGGTCAGTAAGGGATAAAAAGGGTGTGTTTTACTGTTATTTTAGCATCAGCATTATTGTTACATCAGAATCATATAACAAGCATTGCATTGAACATTTATTGAAGCTATTGACATATTAACATTTGTATTACAGTGATTGTTATAACCCCATGTTAATCTTCTATCTACAGGTGTCAAAAGTAGTCAACAAGTTCATGTTGAAGTGAAGTTCATAATAATACAGGTTTTGTTTGTAGACGATTGTGAAGACGCAGGCTCTGGGCGGAGCCAGGAGTTGAACAGATCTAACATGACAATTAAATTGATTTCATTCCCTAACACAGAATAACAAGACTGGAGCAACGACACTGGATAGGAGAAAGTCTGATACTTTCTAAGATATGAGGTCACTAACCTTTTTTTTAATTTTCCAGCTTAATTGAATGGACACATGTTAGAATTAGAAATGGCTAATTTGTTTTTTATGTCTTTTATTAGAATGAGTGGTTTTAATCATTTTTATACATATCTTGCAAATGTGCTTATAATGAGTTGGCACTCGGTCTTTTGAAGGTCATAAGCTTCGTTCGGCGATAGTCCGGACTGATAAAGTGTAAGAAATGCCTTGAGTGCAGCGGGTTACATGCAAACACGCTTACACACACATACACTAAATTAGGATAAGTCCTTGGGACATTCTGAATGTTCTAAACCAATTCTGAATCACCAAAAGATCAGTAGACAGCAACATTAGATTGTTAGAGCTAGGAAGAGAGGTGTTTTGGTTTTCTGTCTCTTACAGAGAAAAGAACAGACACCAGACGAGGTCACAGATATACGAGGATGCTTGGCAGCAGAGACAGACACGGTGACTGCTGAAACATCAACGGGGTTCAAGTGTCATGGCATTTTGGGCTCGAGTTAGTCACATAAAAAGGATGGATCAAATAAACACAGCAATAACCACGAAGGGGTTGACGGAAATCCAGGAACACCACACCAACGACGTTCGAGAGGCTGTTGGTCATAAGGAGAACACCTTTCTGTTCCTTTTCCTGGGGAACACAGCTGTGATCCCAGAATACACAGATCATTGTTTGAAATCGGGGCAGAATAATCCCCTGATCTGTGCAACGACTGAAGGGTTGTCTAACCCCTGAGGTTGAAGGAAACAAGAGCAGAGAATAACCGACTGGAAGACACTGGTGCCTACAGCAATAAAATAAAGGTTAAAAGCTCCTCGGACAGAGGTTCTAGTCCGAGTACGTTTGGAGGGTATAAGGTAGCACCGAAATAAAGCTGTGGGAGAACTGGGGAGTGATGGGAGTATCATCTGTACCTACTATTGTTGTTGTAATAAAAGTTTTTCTTGCATCTGAACTGCGTAAACACAGAGGTCATCTCACATATGGTTCACCCAACAGGGGGACAAAAGGCCTGAGGAGTAAGGAAAAATGAACCCGGCAACACTGGATTGCAGGGTGTAAGTGAGCTCTTTATGTCTAAAGAGCTCAACAGGGGGAATTGTCGGATTATGATATTATTTTATGCCATGTTAGACCCCTAATTAAAGATTGTGAATTATTGTGTAGTTTCAGTTTGCAATATGCTCCTGAACTAGAAGAAGGTGATAACTATTACATTTGGTAAACTGATTTGCATTACATTAGACTGTTGATTTATTGTGAATGAATGATATTGTTTTATGATGCATTATACTGCTGAGTTATAAGAAATACTGTTCACAGAAAGTCATCGTCTCATTTGTCTGATTAGAAGAGAACAGAGCATACTGCCCCATTTCATCAGGAGCAGATAAACAGGGAGCCAAGGTCGTAGCTTAGGCGCTGTGTGAGAAAGAATGTTTAGGCTCTGATGATTAGGTGGGGGCCACTAGAGGCTATAAGAGTTTGATCAAGGCTCCACCATTTTGAGATCTGATGCTGTCTGTTGTATGGTGTCCATCTCCCACGCGTGTGTTCATTAAATCATCGTTTGACTTGACCCGGCCGGACCAGTGTGGTTATTTTGGGTTTTCCTCCTGTATCCATTCCCAATATTTGAATCCGTAACAGCAGGTACTAAAAAATACCTGTTACCAGGTACTATCACCTAATGGAAACTCTAAAGATCGAACTGAGTCAAGTTAAGCCAAGCTAGGTAGGTGCAAGTGGAAAAAGGCTATTAGAGATCACAAAGTCTGATCGAAATTGAGGCCATTCAATTTCGGTGTAAAGACATTAAACCACATATGTCAAGGTCTCATAATGGTTTCACCCGAAACCTCTGCTGATAATTACCCACGCCTTTTTTCACATCTTGGCTCATGTGATGTGTTTCATAGTTGGTCAACGACCCTGGTAAAGACAACCCCCTCTGGGGTTTAAATACCTGGGACTCTCCAACATTTAGTTTTAGATCTAACGAAGGTTCTCAGAGGAGAGGTGAAAGGTCTTCAAGGAACTTAAAGAATTCCAGCTGCTTTCTTTCAAAGCTCATCAGACTACCATGACCTGGATGACTGGGAACCCTTTTTTCTCATTCACTGTGTGCAGTCCCTCTGGAGTCCTCCCTGTTGGAGCTTGTCAGTAGCAAAGGCCTGAAAGTACAAAAATGAATACTGAAGAGAGCTTAAAAACATTCCTGCTTGAATTTGAAGGCAGATTTAAGTCTATAATTTCAGAGTTCCAGATTTAAGCACAGGCTTCCTGTGGCTCGTTGGTCTAGGCGTATGATTCTCGCTTTGGGTGCGAGAGGTCCCGGGTTCAAATCCCGGACGAGCCCCCTTCACATCTCAAGCCCTTAGCTTCATGGAATTCTTTGGCAAGTCACATTGCTTCTGGGGCATTGTAAATGTGTTGTGTGCCAAACCTTTCAATGTGATCTGTGACACCAATTTGTCATTCTAAATTAACGTTTTTGAGTTTTTTGAAGGAGTCACTCTCATGACTCATTGAGTGATGCCATTGACTGCACAGTCCCTGCCAATCAAACTGTATATGTCACATTTTGAGATTGCCTTGGAAACCTTACTGGGCAGGTACTAAAAAATACCTGTTACCAGGTACTATCACCTAATGGAAACTCTAAAGATCGAACTGAGTCAAGTTAAGCCAAGCTAGGTAGGTGCAAGTGGAAAAAGGCTATTAGAAATCACAAAGTCTGATCGAAATTGAGGCCATTCAATTTCGGTGTAAAGACATTAAACTACATATGTCAAGGTCTCATAATGGTTTCACCCGAAACCTCTGCTGATAATTACCCACGCCTTTTTTCACATCTTGGCTCATGTGATGTGTTTCATAGTTGGTCAACCACCCTGGTAAAGACAACCCCCTCTGGGGTTTAAATACCTGGGACTCTCCAAGATTTAGTTTTAGATCTAACGAAGGTTCTCAGAGGAGAGGTGAAAGGTCTTCAAGGAACTTAAAGAATTCCAGCTGCTTTCTTTCAAAGCTCATCAGACTACCATGACCTGGATGACTGGGAACCCTTTTTTCTCATTCACTGTGTGCAGTCCCTCTGGAGTCCTCCCTGTTGGAGCTTGTCAGTAGCAAAGGCCTGAAAGTACAAAAATGAATACTGAAGAGGGCTTAAAAACATTCCTGCTTGAATTTGAAGGCAGATTTAAGTCTATCATTTCAGAGTTCCAGACTTAAGCACAGGCTTCCTGTGGCTCGTTGGTCTAGGCGTATGATTCTCGCTTCGGGTGCGAGAGGTCCCGGGTTCAAATCCCGGGCGGGCCCCCTTCACATCTCAAGCTCTTAGCTTCATGGAATTCTTTGGCAAGTCACATTGCTTCTGCGGCATTGTAAATGTGTTGTTTGCCAAACCTTTCAATGTGACCTGTGACACGAATTTGTCTTTCTAAAATGTTTTTGATTTTGTGAAGGAATCACTCTGATGACTCATTGAGTGATGCCATTGACTGCACAGTCCCTGCCAATCAAACTGTATATGTCACATTTTGAGATTGCCTTGGAAACCTTACTGGGCAGGTATTAAAAAATACCTGTTACCAGGTACTATCACCTAATGGAAACTCTAAAGATCGAACTGAGTCAAGTTAAGCCAAGCTAGGTAGGTGCAAGTGGAAAAGGGCTATTAGAGATCACAAAGTCTGATCGAAATTGAGGCCATTCAATTTCGGTGTAAAGACATTAAACCACATATGTCAAGGTCTCATAATGGTTTCACCCGAAACCTCTGCTGATAATTACCCACGCCTTTTTTCACATCTTGGCTCATGTGATGTGTTTCATAGTTGGTCAACGACCCTGGTAAAGAAAACCCCCTCTGGGGTTTAAATACCTGGGACTCTCCAACATTTACTTTTAGATCTAACGAAGGTTCTCAGAGGAGAGGTGAAAGGTCTTCAAGGAACTTAAAGAATTCCAGCTGCTTTCTTTCAAAGCTCATCAGACTACCATGACCTGGATGACTGGGAACCCTTTTTTCTCATTCACTGTGTGCAGTCCCTCTGGAGTCCTCCCTGTTGGAGCTTGTCAGTAGCAAAGGCCTGAAAGTACAAAAATGAATACTGAAGAGAGCTTAAAAACATTCCTGCTTGAATTTGAAGGCAGATTTAAGTCTATAATTTCAGAGTTCCAGATTTAAGCACAGGCTTCCTGTGGCTCGTTGGTCTAGGCGTATGATTCTCGCTTTGGGTGCGAGAGGTCCCGGGTTCAAATCCCGGACGAGCCCCCTTCACATCTCAAGCCCTTAGCTTCATGGAATTCTTTGGCAAGTCACATTGCTTCTGGGGCATTGTAAATGTGTTGTGTGCCAAACCTTTCAATGTGATCTGTGACACCAATTTGTCTTTCTAAATTAACGTTTTTGATTTTTTGAAGGAGTCACTCTCATGACTCATTGAGTGATGCCATTGACTGCACAGTCCCTGCCAATCAAACTGTATATGTCACATTTTGAGATTGCCTTGGAAACCTTACTGGGCAGGTACTAAAAAATACCTGTTACCAGGTACTATCACCTAATGGAAACTCTAAAGATCGAACTGAGTCAAGTTAAGCCAAGTTAGGTAGGTGCAAGTGGAAAAGGGCTATTAGAGATCACAAAGTCTG